>NC_081844.1:81409833-82014348 GCF_963259705.1 Myotis daubentonii | reverse complement strand
CTCCCACCATCATCCCTCCAGGCTGGTTCCCTGTCTTAGTGCTGCACACGGGGGCCACATCTCTTTTCCAACTCCCCAGGGGAGGTAGAAGTGGCCCTGTCAACCTAAGTAAGGCAAAGAACAGCCCTTCTTCCCTCACTCTGTCCACACTGAAAGCAACCAGGGTTAGGATTCTGCCAAGGAAGCTGAAGGAGAAGGGCTTGTGGAACATTCTGATCAGGCCAATGGGAGGTTGCCATGATTGGGAGCCATTGAGAGCCGGCTGACTTCCAGGCCTCATCTTAAGCTCTGGGTCACTGGAGTAAGCCAGGAGCAAAGGCTGCCCATTTCAGCCACACCCTACTTCCAGCCTTACAAGCTATATACCTGCAAGCGGTGTGGGATTTGTGGGGTAATAAAATTGTTTGCGGGGAAGGTTACACAAGTCTCTGAATATAATAAAAGCCACTAAAGTGTACACCTTTAATGGATAAAGTATACAGTATGTGTCTCAGTCTGTTCAAGCTGCTTTACCAAAACACCCTGAGCTGGGTGGTCTATATGCAGCAGAAGATTTTTCTCACAGTTCTGGAGGCTGGGAAGTCCAAGATCAAGATGCCAACAGATTTGGACTCTGATGAGAACCTACTTCCTGGTTCACAGATAGTGCCTTCTTGCTGTGTCCTCATAGCACACAGAGCAGCAAGGTAGGTCTTTGGGGCCTTTTAAAAAAAATCCTCACCGGAGGATATGTTTTTATTGCTTTTGAGAGAGGAAGGGGGGGGAGAGAGAGAGAGATGTGAGAGAGAAACTTCAATCAGTTGCCTCCTGTATATGCCCAGACTGGGGATTGAACCCACAACCTAGGTAAGTACCCTAAGAATTGAACCTGCAACCTTTTGGTGTATGGGATAATACTCCAACCAACTGAGCCACCTGGCCAGAGTCCCATTTGTACTTCTTAATCCCTTCACCTTTTCCACTCAGACTCCCCACCACCCCCTCTCATCTGGCAACCATCAGTTTGTTCTCTGTATCTGTGATAGATGGCAGTTACAGAGGGCTCCTTGGAGAGATAGCTGATTACAGGGCTGGGGCTGGTAAAGCATGAGATGAACCTGGAACATCTCATTGTGTCAGAATGTAAAGAAGTGTTCAGAGAATGACGGAGATAAGGTAAAAGGATATAGAAGCCAGCCTGAAGGGGTTCCCAATGACTAAAATGGGGGTAACTTGAGCATCAAAATAATAAATGATTGTAATATGTAATATTCACATAGTTTCAAAGTATCTCCCTACAAAATACTTATTATTTACAAAGGGGAAAAGAGTAACTTTGAAGTGGAGAAAATGGACTATAGTGGCTGAATGGTGGTCTCCAAAACGATATGTCGATATCTTAATCCTGAGAGCCTGTGACTGCTACCTTACTTGGAAAAAGAGTCTTTGCAGATGCAAATAAGTTAAGAATCTTGGAATGAGGAGGTCCCCCTGAATTATCTAGATGGCCACTAGATTCAACAACAAGTGTCCTTGGAAGAGGCACACAGAGGAGAAGGTGATGTGAAGACAGAGATTGAAGTGATGCAGCTACAAACCAAGGAATGTCAAGGAATGCCCAACAGCCACCCGAAGCTGGAAGAGGCAAGGAATGGCTTCTTCCCGAGAGTCGTCAGGAGTGTAGTTCTGCCAATGCCTTAATTTTGACTCCTGCCTCCAGAATTGTGAAAGAGTCCGTTTCTGTTGTTTTAAAGTCACCAGCTTATGGTAATGTGTATGCAGACACAGGAAACTAAGACACTAGCAGACACCACCTTAAGCAAGTGACCGAGTGGACATCCTCAGTAATGGAACAAATCAAAGCCATGCAGCAGTTGATAGAATGCAAAGAGAGGAACACAGCATTGCTTCTGTGACATTCACATCAAAGATGCATGACCATCTAATCGTAAGGAAATGTCTGACAAACCCAAATGAGGGAGACGCTACAAAATTACCAGATTGTAACCTGTAAAAATTTCAAGCTCGCCGAGCTATGGGTATCTCTCGGGACGACTGGCACAAGCGCCGCAAGACAGGGGGCAAGAGAAAGCCCTACCACAAGAAGCGAAAATATGAGCTGGGACGCCCTGCTGCCAACATTAAGGTTGGACCCCGCCGCATACACACAGTCCGAGTGCGCGGAGGCAACAAGAAGTACCGAGCCTGGTGGCTGGACGTGGGCAACTTCTCCTGGGGCTCAGAGTGTTGTACGCGCAAAACAAGGATTATTGATGTTGTTTACAATGCATCCAACAACGAACTGGTCCGCACCAAGACCCTAGTAAAGAACTGTCTTTTGCTCATTGACAGCACACGTACCAACAGCGGTACGAGCCCCACTTCGCACTGCCCCTGGGCCGCAAGAAGGGGGCCACGCTGACGCCTGAAGAGGAAGAGATTTTGAACAAAAAACGATCAAAGAAAATTCAGAAGAAATATGATGAGAGGAAAAAGAATGCCAAAATCAGCAGTTCCAGCAGGGCAAGCTGCTTGCATGCATCGCTTCAAGACCAGGCCAGTGTGGCCGAGCAGAGGGCTATGTGCTCAAGGGCAAGGAGCTGGAGTTCTATCTGAGGAAAATCAAGGCCCAGAAAGGCAAATTAATCCTCCTCCCTCCTATCTTAGCTCGTGTAACAAAGGTGTTTATTCTAGAAAAAAAATATTTCAAGCTCATGAAAGTCAAGAAAAGACTGAATAAATGTTCCAGATTGAAGGAGACAAAGGAGATATGCAATGAATAATTCCAGGCTGGATGCTTTTGTTATAAAGGACTTTCTTGGGCCCTGGGTAGTGTGGCTCAGTTGGTTGGAGCAGTTGGTTTGATCAAACAGAAAGATCTCAAGTTTGATCCCTGGTTGGAATGCATATGGGAGGCAACCGATCCCAATTGACGTTTCTCTCTCACCTCTTTTTCTTTCTCTCTCACCCTCTTCCTTTCTTACTCTCGAAAATCAATAAAAACATATCCTCAGGTGAGGATTAAAAACTAATAAAAATAAAGGCCATTCTTGAGACAATTGTCAAAATTGAATGGAATCTGAGGACTAGGTGGTATTAATATATTAATATTAATTTCCTAATGTTGATGGCTGTATTGTGAATATATAAGAGACTGTTCTTGTTTGTAGGAAATACACACTACAAACACTTCAGAGGTGATGAGTCATTCTGTTGGCAATTTACTCTCAAATGATTTAAGGAAAAAAGTTCTGTGTAATGTACTTTCTGTACATTTGTGATTGCTTCAACATAAAATATTTATTAAAAAATAAGGGACAGCCCTAACCGGTTTGGCTCAGTGGATAGAGCGTCAGCCTGTGGACTGAAAGGTCTCAGGTTCGATTCCAGCCAAGGGCATGTACCTTGGTTGCGGGCACATCCCCACTAGGAGGTGTGCAAGAGGCAGCTGATCGATGTTTCTCTCTCATTGATGTTTCTAACTCTCTATCCCTCTCTCTTCCTCTCTGTAAAAAAATCAATAAAATATATATTAAAAAAAATAAGGGACAAAAGGACAGATTCATAAAATGATTATGTCCTGGCTGGTGTGCTCAGTGGTTAGAGCATTGGCCCATGCACCGAAGGGTCTCGGATCCTATTCGTCAAGGCCATGTACCTAGATTGCAGTTTCGATCCCAAGCCTGATCGGGGTGCATGCGGTAGGCAACCATTAGATGGTGTCTCTCTCACATTGATATTTCTCTCTCTCTTTCTCTCCTCTCTTCCTCTCCCTCCCTTCCACTCTCTCTAAAAAATAAAAAAATAAAAAATAAAAATAAATGAAAAAAATCCTCAGGTGAGGGTTAACCAAAGTAAATAAGTAAATCAATAAAATGATATATATGCTTATTATCACAGGCTGAAAGGAAATCCACAACAATGATGATTATATTAAAGATGTAATGATATTAAATGTGTAAAATTTCTCTGCTCTAAATCTTTAGAGTTTAGTTTAATAAATATGTGCTGAGACCTACTATATGTCAGGCACTGTGCCAGGTCCAAGGGATACTGGGAAAGTGACACTATGTCCACAGAAGGGAGGGCTGTGGGATGTGTGCTGGCTGGATGCTAAGGACAAGGATGCTGCTGGAGCACAGGGAAGGCCTGACGCCAAAGTGAGGGGAAGGGCCTGAGGGAGGGATGCTTGGAATGTGGTCCTCTTGTTTTTCTATTAAGAATAACAATAATGAAAGATATTGGGAGTCCCATCTGCATTGGTAGCCCTGAGGAGGGAGAAGAATGTGCAGTATTCAGAGTCTAGAGAGCATGGGCGGCTGGTGGGCTGAGTTTTAGAGCTCAGTCATGGTCTGAAACAGTATGGGGAGGAACTGGAGTTACATTCCAGGAAAACCACGGGGTGGTGTGTGGAGGGACCTGATGGACCCCTTAGAGGAGAAGAGGGGGAGCTGGGGCCAGGGAGGGGCAGGTTGCCATCATTGGTCTCTGAGTACAGGCCCTGGAGTTGGACACAGTGGCCCTGGAGGGGAACACAGTGGCCCTAGCCCAGATTCCTGGAGCCCAGGGCGCAATCCAGTCGTTGATGTTTCAGCCTCACATCCTTGTCTGGGCTGTCGGGCAGAGCAGGGCCCTGGAGTTAGTCCCAATCTGTTTCCTTCTATTCTTTGACAGGAAGCTCCTGGAGAGCCAGCCCCCAGCCCCTCCCCCTCCCAGCACTCCCTCTCTCTTCTCCACTATGGACCGAGCCTCCACGGAGCAGCTGCCTGCCCACCACAGACCCAGCTGACATGGGGGCTGCTGGAGCAACGCAGCTGTGCTGGGTGATCCTGAGCTTCCTCCTACTCCGAGGTAAGAGGCACTTGCCACTCTGTCGGCATTCCCTCCCGGGGCTGGCAGTCCTGGGCGCAGCCCCTCCCTCCTTCAGGACACACACCACAGACGCAGCTCTCCATCCAGGGCTGTGCCCAGGGGAAATTCCAGAGCCTTTTATGAAAGGGATCAGTTGGATTGGGAGGGAGTCATTACCAGGCAAGGGTAAAATGGCACATGGTTAAACCTTTTTGTGGGAAAATTTCCAGGGTGAACCGGGGCTCCCATAAAGGCTGGCCTCCTTAAATGTGGGATGTGACTGGCTGTCTTGGTGTAAGATTGAGGTCTGAAAGCTCCTTCTGGGATGTTCTAGCACAAAGCTGTCTGCACCTTGGGCTTTACAGTGATCTTTTTTTTTTTTTCTTCCATATGGGGAGTAACAACCTGGGAATTCCAAATACTGACTCTAAGCTCACACTCAGCACGAGGGATTCAAGTTAGATACAAAGAACTGTTTGCCACAGAGGATGTACTCAACCCCTCGGCCAGGGGTCTAGATGAGATGGTCTTCAGAGGAGAAAACTTGAAAACTCCTCTTAGACGGGGCTCTGCTAGCTGATGAGTGGGGAAACAGCTCATAAGGGGTCCCCTAATTAGGGAGCAGTTGCTGGGAACCATGAGAAATCCAGGAGATTCTGACTCACAGGGCAGTAACTTCCCCTCGGTCATTCCTTCCCCACCCCCACCTCACGTCCATGAGTCCTCTGTGGAAGATTCATGAACCTGGGCTCAAAGCAGCCGAAGAGAACGCACGCAAGAGTGCTTGGATGGGAGAGGGAGGATGGCTTTCTTGGTGGTGGGTGGAAGGCCTGAGTACCGGGAGACTGCCTCGTGGAGAGATCAGGCATTTCTTTACAAGTCCATGAGTTGGAAGTAAAACTCTGATTACTCCACCCGCAACCTCCTTCCCAGAGGATAGAGTCACGCATTTGATCTGGGGCTGGGGGACGAGGCTATTGTCCAAACTGCAGAAACAGCAGAGAAGATTAAAAGGTGCGACTCATAGGGTGGCATTTTCATAGGCCTAAGCTTCTCTCAGCTTCCCTACCCATTGCCCTGTCCTGGACGAGTGCCGGAGCTAGGAATGCCCTGTGTAAACTCTACATAAGCCATGCTCACCGCTTGAGTTTCCTACCCTCTTATCTAGTATCTCAGAGCACTTACTGTCTCCTTCATTTTGGTGGGCTGAGGAATCCTTTTGGGGATATGCAGGCCCACAAAGGGACTTGACTGTGGATACACAAATCAGGGCAGGGCAGACTTGAGACTTGGAGAATTTGAGAGAATGGGGCAAAATTAAAAACATCTAGCATTTACTGAGCATGGACTCTCTGTCTGGCGGGCACTATGTTAAGTACTTTATATGCATCTTCTTATCCTCACAACCACTTATGAAGTCCTAAAACCACTTGCAATTTAACGAAGAGAAAAATAAAGCCCAGGCCAGTAAGTGACAGTCAGGACTTAGACTCAAGCCTGTCAAACTCCAAAGTCCGTGATTTCAACTGCTAAGGTATGCTGCTGAGAAAAACAGGATGGTGGGGGTGGAGGAGGAGGAGAGAGGCAGGTAGCGATTAGGGAGGGGAGACCGGAAAATAAGAAATCCCAGTGGCCAGTGGCCTTTGGTTGTCTGCGTGTCCAGTGGTCAGAGGCAACCTGGCCTGTAAAAACAGATGCTCCCTGAATCCCTCCTCTACTCACAGAGGAATCTCCTGGTGACAAAAAGTTCCAGTAGGGGGAGGGGGCAGGTGACAAAGAGCAGGCTCCTGAGAATCGGAGCTTGTGACTTTGGAACTCATTCCAAGACACTAGTTTTGTTTTTAGATAAATGTGGGAAGGCAGGCACTGTACCCTCCCACTAAAAACCAAAGTTATAACCATATAGAGCTTAGACGGGACCTTGGATACCCCTCAGCAAGGACATCTAAGGTGCCTTCGGATGGGTGTTTGCAGAACATGCCCTGGATTAAAAGGGTCACTCCCCAGCTGGGAAAAGTTCTCTCTAGCCTGGGGCACCTGCAAGTTTTAACTCCCCTCTTGATCCCCCCAGCCAATGAGGGGAAGAAGTGTCAGAGATGGTGACCTGGAAAAACAGCCTCCGCACGGCCTAGGGTTTGGGAAAGGGTGGGCTTGGGAACAATTAATTCCACACTATCCAAGTGATAGCCCCATGGAGGAAGGCAGTGGCCAAGGAAAATAAACAGACCAACAGGCTGCCACTGGCTGGGCGGGCCCCTGGCCCTCAGCTGCCTCTGTTCACCCAGGCCCCAGCTTGGTACTTCCCTGATTATGGGGGCTGAGGGAGCAGAGGGCCAGGCCAGCAGCTGCAGTCCCAGCCTGAGTGGAGGAACGGGAACCCAGCTGGGCGGCTCCACTTCCCCACGTTTTCCTTTCACATTGTTCACAGGTTTCAAGAATGATTTCATTGTGGAAAATGAGCAAACACAACCTGACCTTTGAGGTCCCACAGACACAGGGGACACATATATGAGCGCACGCGTGCACACACACACACACACACACACACACACCTGCATAGAGGTTGACAGGCATACACATGTACTTACAAAACAATCTGGAGAGAGCTTCCTACTGGGGCATCCTAGTAACCTCCTCCCTGGGTTTGGACAACAACAACCATTATTGAGAAGCCGTACCTGTGAGAGTTAAGTTGACCACTCATTCTAGAGCTTCCCTGCCTCCTGTGTAGGCCCCTACCTCTGGCTGGAGGAGGGCACAGAGATAGCCCAGATACCAACCCCAACCCCTAACTCCATCTTACTCATCACATCTTTCCATCCCCTTCCCTTGGGCAGGACTAGTATGACATTATTTGCAGGGTAGAATGGATGGCACAGTGTAGTGTGATGTCAGCATTAGTCTGGAGACCTGGGGTCTTTGTCTAGACTTGGCAGGTGTCTGGCCCTCTGTCCTTGGACATATCACTATTTTAAAATAACCTTCCCCTGACGTTGTATCAGGCTGCTATAGAACCCATGTGGGATTGAAGAGACCGGAAAGGACTCTGGGACACTGAATCATGAGGTGGTGGTGATGATGCTATTCAGTCATGATCTCAGAGGAAGCCAGCCCCGCAGTAAGCTGGAGCCACATCCTTTAGTCCTCTGTCAGCATGAGAGGCTTGAAAGCCAGAAGGCCTTGGTTTTTCGGGGGGCTCTGTGCTGGGTGGGAGACTCACAAAGCTAGTCTATGCTTTTTGCTTTCTCTTGCAGGCCACAACTCCCAGCCCACGGCAATGCAGCCCTCTAGCCCTCAGGGTAAGAGCAAACACACAGGGACTCCTCTAGCAATTATGTCTGAGAGCTAAGTAAGGCTGGGGAGAGCTCTAGGCACTGTTTTACACAGATCGCAGGTGATTAGGGTGGGGCCAGAGCTCTCAGGACATCCAAAGCTGAGCTCATCTAGGGACTTTTTTCAGTTTGGCCCAGTCTAACCTGTTTTGAAAAAGAGAGATAAATGGTTGCAGGTGAGGGATGGGGTAAGAAGAAAGACTAGAAAACACCAGCTATAGAGAAGAAGAGAGGGAGTCAGAGCAATAAGAGGCAATAGACCCTCAGCCTCAGATGATCTGTTTCAGGAGCCGTCAGTCTAAGTCTGACTATACAGCCAACTACCCCCAACACAGGTGAGTGAGTGTGGTTGCTGAGGGGCCAATCCCTGGCCCCTGCCCAGCCCCTTGCCCATCCCTTCAGACTTGCTTGCAGCCCAAGAGTTCTCATATGGGTCAGAAGTGGTTGTCATCAAGCCTGCCCCACCTTCAACTCCCCATATGCCTCAGTCCTTGCTGGGGACAGCCCTTCCTCAGAGCCCAACAGCCCAAGCCCTCTGTCCAGTACCAGTACCCCAGGTACTCTGCCACTGAGACTACAAATTCCATCAAGGGAGGGCCCAATGAGGAAGCAGACACAGTTTCGGCTCTAAAGGAGAATACAGTGGAGAAACAGACAAGTAAACAAGACCTTACATTGATAATTACAGACAGGATAGAAGGATTGTGATGGGCATAAGATGAAGGTGCTATTGGAATCCAGATAAATGTGAGCCACTTCCGACTTGGGGGCCAGGGAAGACATCCCAGAGTGCTTCTAAAGCTAAGGCCAGAGAAGGAGTTGACCAAATGAAGACTTGGGGTGAAGGAGGGTAGGGTGTATTCCAGGCAGAGGAAACTGTACAGGTGAAGACCCAGAGGTGAAAAGGAGGATGGCTCCTTCTGGAAGTGAAAGCAGTAATGAAAATAACAATTTTGGACTAAAGAGCCGTCCCTGTATACATGCTGGTTGAAGCCATAGCAGGCCCACAAATGCTTCCTAATCCACAGCTGCTTCAGAGAAAGCCTCACGGGTCCCCACAGTACCCAGTAAACCTGTGATGCCAAGGTCAAGCACCATGGATGGTCACTCCCCATCCCAGCCACAGGAGCACACATCAGGATTTGGTAAGTATCAAGCTGGGTTCCTTCTTCTCCTCTTGAGGGGGCCCAGGTCCTGCCCCACAGTCAGGGGTCTCAGGATTCACATCAGTGGCACCCTGGTCTGGAGAGAACGAGAGAGGTTTGGTGGGGAGTAGAGACAAGGACTTGGACCTGGTCACAATGAAGGTAGAAAAGAGTCGACTCAGGATTGATAAAGGCATAGAGAAGGAAAGGAAGGGTTATGAGAACCCAAAATAATGGAAAGGAAGGCAGAAAAGGTTGGGAAAGAGTCACATGCTTCTCAAAGCAGGTTGGGCTTCACCCAGCAGCAGGGGAGAAAGGCTGGGCGGGGTGGCTACCTTCCACCTTGGCCTGCTGTTCACGGCCCAGGCACAGGGGTCCCAAGCAGCAGCAGCAGTAGCAGCAGCGGCGGCAGCAGAAGCAGAGGTATGTCCTGTCTGTGCTCACAACAAAGAACACCCTGACCCTTTCTCTCATCCTACCCCTTGGCTCTGGGATGTTTTTAATCTCCCAGTCATTTTTAGGAGGGGGGTGAGGACCAAGAAACGGAACAGCAATCAGGCCTGCAGTACAATGAGCTTCGGAGGGGATGAGGTGGATGGCCATACCACTTTTCAAGAGGGCCAGAAACACATGCCCTTTAACTGGCAGGCTGGCTTGTTAGGTCAGTGCCTGGAGACAAACATCCGGTGCCCTTCTTTCCTCCCTCTTCAACTCTTGGCAAAACACAGATGGCTCAACCATGCCTAGTCTGTCTCCCTATGTCTGCAGCATACATCCCTTTCCTCTGGGCTCCAAGGGGATATGGTGGGAAGAGCATAATGAGGGAAGCATCCTGAACTTTCTGGAGTCCTTTGGAACTAGTAACACAAACAACCAGCAATCTAGTCATGTGATCCAACAGCACCCACTTCTGCCATCCATCCTCATGGGACCTGATCAGAGGGACAGAGAGGAAGTCTTTTCTGTAGGGCTGGAGCTCTCTCTGCAGTCCTCTACCTGGAGAAAGTGGGCGGGCGGGGGGGTGGGGGGGGGGGAGTGGGGGGGAGCTAGCTCTCTCTGGTAGGCTGAGTAAGTCCTTTCACTGAAGCACCCATCACCATTCCATTTTAGACACCTCTCAAAATGTTACTTCCAAATTGGCCACCACGAGCCCGAGGACAAGAGAAGACCCCACCATTCTGCCCAGCCCTATGTCAGAGCAAGTGCTCACTGTCGCTGCATTTGGTGAGAGGAAGGAGAAGGTGGGATGTGGCAGGGGACCCCACCTTTGAACTGACTTGGACTCTGGTCAGGAAACACAAGTTCAAATCTCACCCATTTGTGCTAGAGTGGTGGTTCTCAACCTTCCTAATGCCGCGACCCTTTAATACAGTTCCTCATGTTGTGGTGACCCCCAACCATAAAATTATTTTCGTTGCTACTTCATAACTGTAATTTTGCTACTGTTATGAATCGTAATGTAAATATCTGATATGCAGGATGTATTTTCATTGTTACAAATTGAACATAATTAAAGCATAGTGATTAATCACAAAAACAATATGTAATTATATATGTGTTTTCCGATGGTCTTAGGAGACCCCTGTGAAAGGGTCGTTCAACCCCCAAAGGGGTCGCGACCCACAGGTTGAGAACCGCTGTGCTAGAGGGTTTGGCTGACAAAGAAGTCTTTGGTGGGAAAGAGCCTCCACTGGCTCTAGTCAGCTCTTCTGGGTTCTGCTGGGTTTCATATTCTTATGGGAAGATGGGGGAAGGAAGGGCTGTGGAACCCACTCTGGCCAGGGCAGCAAGCTGAGAATTCATTCATTCGCAGAGAAGGGGAATTCAAAATTCACTTTGCTCTGGACCCTGTCTACATAGCACTTAGCTAGGAAGAGAATTTGAACTCATGTTATTCCCTCTTATCCCCTCCTCTTCACCCCATCCTTTCTCTGTTCAGGTGTTATCAGCTTCATTGTCATCCTGGTGGTTGTGGTGATCATCCTGGTCAGTGTGGTCAGTCTAAGGTTTAAGTGTCAGAAGAACAAGGAATCTGAAGGTACATGCCTGAACCTTGGGGGCCCTCCTTTGCCCCTCTTTGCTGAGGGACCCAGAGCTAGATTCTGGGACTGACACCCAGCCTAGAGTTGGGGGAAGGAATGGGAACATCAGCACCATTAGATGAAATGGGAGGGTCCACTTGGGTGAACTCTGAGGGGCAGGTTGGGCTTCTGAGTAACAACATGTGACCCCCAATCTGTGCCTTTGGATTTTTACAGATCCCCAGAAACCTGGGAGCTCAGGGCTATCTGAAAGGTAAGACTGTCAGAAGTGTAAGTAGGAATTATCTATCTGACCTCTCAGTCTTCCCTCCAAGAGGGAACCATAGCTTCCTGCTTTCTACACACACACACACACACACACACACACACACACACACACGGAATCCTGACAGCCTCCACTGAAACCAGACTAGGGGCAGGCAGGACAAGAGCAGACTTGAAAGGAAGCAATCAGTTGACAGGAGATGGACTGGAACCCTTCAGCCCAGGGCTACGCACCTTTACCTCTTCATGAAAAGTGTAGGAATTCAGATTCTAATATACCCCTTAAATAAGGAGATACTTATTTAAGGAACTGTTCATTGAATACCTTGTGTGTGCCAAGCCCTTTGGTAGATATTTGTTAATATTATCTCAAATTCTTAGAGCAGTTCTTCAAGGCTAATACATTTAAAAATTGAGACTTAAGAGAGGTCGTAACTTGGTCAAAATCACACAAGCAGTAGGTAGTAAAACAAAGATTTAAATACAAGTCTTTGGGGCTACAAAACACACTCTCATTTCATTATGATCCACCCCCAAAACAAAGGTCTAAGTTTTAACAACCCCTGTACAGTTTCTTAACCCCCCACATTGCCCTCCCACTCCTATCCATAACCCATGTTCTCCTCCTACTCCTAGCTGCTCCGCAGCCAATGGAGAGAAAGACAGCATCACCCTCATCTCCATGAAGAATATAAACATGAATAACAGCAAAGGATGCCGCTCAGCAGAGAAGGTACGTTTGTCCTGGTTCCCTCCTCCCTTCTCCCTCCTCCTCCTTCCTGAAGGCTCTTGTACTTTAACCAGAAAGGAGATACTTTCAAAGACCCAGGCTCTTCTCTTCTCTTGCCTATTATATTACTACTCCCAAGAAGTTCACCCTTCCTTCATTAAGTATTTATTTTGCAGGTTCTTTAAAAGCAACCGTGGGTCCTTATGAGTACGAGGATGATGAAGCTGCCCTGTGCCTGTAAGAAGGAAGGTGATGCCCTAACCGGTTTGGCTCAGTGGATAGAGCGTCAGCCTGCGGACTGAAAGGTCCCAAGTTTGATTCCGGTCAAGGGCGTGTACCTTGGTTGCGGGCACATCCCCAGTGTGGGGTGTGCAGGAGGCAGCTGATCGATGTTTCTTTCTCATTGATGTTTCTAACTCTCTATCCCTCACCCTTCCTCTCTGTAAAAAGTCAATAAAATATATTTAAAAAAAGAAAAAAATGAAGGAAGGTGATATTATCAGTAGAGGCAATAAGCCACATATAAATTATTTTATTGTTTCACATCTACTCGCAGCTCTAAAGGATACTAACATTCCTCCATTTCTGGGAGCAAGCTACCAATATGAGAGACACTTCCCCAGGTGGACCGCCACTCCAGAAACACGGACTGACTAAGTAGGAAACTCCAGTGGTGAGAACTAAAAAGTAACTGACTAGCCAAAACCGGTTTGGCTCAGTGGATAGAGCATCGGCCTATGGACTGAAGGGTCCCGGGTTCGATTCCGGTCAAGGGCATGTACCTTGGTTGCGGGCACATCCCCAGTAGGAGATGTACAGGAGGCGGCTGGTCGATGTTTCTAACTCTCTATCTCTCTCCCTTCCTCTCTGTAAAAAATCAATAAAATATACATTAAAAAAAAAGTGACTGACTAATCCACCTTCTCAGTCATAGGAAGGAGAAGTGTGCAGAGCAAAAGCAAGAAAAATGACAAAGTGGATCGGTCCTTTCTACTTGGCATTAAAATTATTTTCTGGCCTGCAGTCTCATTTCTTTTAAGGTCTATGCCCCCATGCACATTCTTAACAGAACATTCTAGCAGCTCTGGGGTCTCCTTTTCTAGGTAAAGCGTGTATGCCAGTTTCTGCCCCTGTGGGGAGTTCTCTGAGAGATTCGGGAGGGAGAGAACTTTCGTCAGGTCTGCCTCAGTCCATTTAGTTTATTAAGTAGGATGAAGTGACTGACTATTCTAACTGCTCTAAAAGAGGGAGAGAAAAGGAGCTATAAACAGTGGCCAATTGTCACCAGTAAGAAATACTAAATCTGGAGGTGAGAACATGGGAGGCACAATGCATTCTAACTAGGAAACTCCAGTGGTGAGAGCTAAATACTATAAGGGCAAATGTCCTCTGCATGTCCCAGGGTAGACATGCCTCACTGTGGTTCTAGCTGTGGGAATAACACTGGGAAGGAAGGTGTGAAGCAAAGATAGGTAGCAGACAAGGTGGAGTACCACTGCTGAGATCCCACACTTCAGGATCATGACTTTAAATATGTTTTTATTGATTTGAGAGAGAGAAACATTGATGCGTGTGAGAGAGAGAGAGAGATGGCGATCGATTGCCTCCTGTACGCACCCCACCTGGGAATCGAACCTGCAACCTGGGCATGTGCCCTGACCAGGAATCAAACCAATGACCTTTCAGTGCATGGAACGATGCTCAATCAACTGAGCTATAGCGGCAAGGGCAGGTCTATGACTTTATAAAGCAAAAAGCAAATACCTACCCACTTTTCCCCATACAGCTTTATCTTTGTGTCCTAAAAATAAAAGATCATAAGTAAGGTAAAGTCATTTAAAGAGAAGGAGGAAAAGAAGGCAGTTATCTGTTTTCTTGGTAATCTGTGTTTGAAAATAAATCTTGGGAGAGTCAATGGAAGAGCCATCTGTGTATGTTTACACGCAGTGTTTAACTTTATAAGCATCTGCTAGTTGGCAGCTTAGAACACAGGGAGAACACAGATTACCCATGCTGAAGCCATGATACGCTATTTTCTGCTGGATTTAGACTCTGAAAGGTGATATGAGAGAGAAAGCCTAGAACAACAAGTGTTACTTTCTCTGTCTCATTGAAACAATTCAAGTGGACTAAAGAACCTTAGTACTGATTCTGAAATCCTCTCGGGCAGGGCCTGTAGACTGCTCATGTCTGTAGCTCTTATGAGGTACATCGTGCACTGGCCCTTGAGTGCAGGAAATCTAATCACAAGGCCACAGACTCACAGCTTGACTTTGACGAAATCACCCCCCATTTCTGAGCCTATTTTCTTTTCAAGTGAGGTGGCTGGACTACTTGCCTTTCCTGACTTTTCTGGTTCTTATATTCGAACGTCCTATACACTCTCAATGTAGGAAAAAATTAATCTTTTGAGTGGATATTGCTCCAGGTGGGAGCCAGAGACAAGTCTTAGGCGACTCTGAACAAGTCTTTTACATTCTCTGTGCTTAGATTTCCCTGTGTATTCATGTGTATAAAGGGAAGAATGACCCCTACCTGGACCTGTCTACCTCGTGGGCTACTTAGTAGGTAAATGAAAGGTAAATGGAATGGTAAATGGAAGTAAAAGTACTAGTTGACAATTGTAGCAGAGAAGGTGGAGTACCACTGCTGAGATCCCGCACTTCAGGATCACGGCACTTGTTCCCTGGCTACTGAAGTGCTGGCTGCTAAAGGCTCCTAGCTGGTTGATGACTGGTTGATGGGAGTGGGTGTGGGGATGGAGACCTGGACCTCTTGCCTCCATTTCTCCCTCTGCCCCAATCCTGCCTCCCTTACACCTCATAGCTGTTCCCAGAAGCACTCACCAATAAGCCGTCAGTATGCAAATCTCAGTGTCTCAGTCTATTTCCTGGAGTACCCAATCTATGACAGCATTTCTAAAAAATAATTCAGCCCGGCCAGCGCGCTTTAGTGGTTGAGTGTCAACCTATGAACCAGGAGGTCACGGTTCAATTCAAGGTCAGAGCACATGCCTTGGTTGCAGGTTCGATCCCCAGTGTGGAGCGTGGAGGCAGCCAATCAATGATTCTTTCTCATCATTGATGTTTCTATCTCTCTCTCCCTCTCCCTTCCTCTCTCTGAAAGCAATAAAAATATATTTTAAAAAATAAAAAATAATTCAGATATATTTTATTTAAGCCACACTGCTAAAAGCACATGACTTCTTAGCCAGTTCCAGTACAAAAATCCATCATTGGGATAGAACTCTCCAGGTGACACAACAATGTCTACGAGTACTGGATTCTGTTTCAGTTGTTATTCTGACTGTCATGGGCTGCTTATCATACTAGAGCGATTATGTCAAGGACATGGGCTTCACTCAGTTGGTGTCTCCATTATAAGATCACAATGTCCCCCTGACTCTGGACAATGTCCTACAAATACGAACTGTTAGTCATAAGCTATTTATATGTCGGGGATAAAGGGTGAACTGGTATTAATGAGATTGAAAGGCTTTTACCTGGAAACTGACACTATAGTACCATTAATCATGCTGATATTCCCGTTGCTAAATAACTGTATCCTTTTGAAAGGGGTTGAGGATGAATTCACTTAATGCTGAATGAGAGGGGTTTCTGCTGGAGGAACCTACTATTTATGCAAAAACAAGACCCCACCTCTGACAGGAAATCCACGCGCAGCCTTCTGCAGCTCCTGAAGTTTCCCTGAGACCGTATCTCTTCCTTAATGTCTAGACAACAGGATGGCAGCCATTTATAAGACCACTTCCTCCCTATTCTAACACAGGACGACATGGTCCCAAAGCAGGAACAGGTGATGGGGGTAGGGTGGTTGCTGTAAAGTGTCTTTCTTTCCTTCTCCCCACATCCTCTGGGAGGACAACCAGCAAACTAGCTCAGATGCGCAGACCTAGTCAGACAGAGGGATCATTTACTCAGGATGATCTCTTTCTTCCAGGCCTAGATGGGGCAGGATCTCAGTCATATAGGACACACGGCAAACCTCACTATCGCCCGCAAAAATTCACTACAGTTCAACAAGCATTTCTAAAAGTAAGTAGAGAAAACAGATAGAAATCTGAGGCTGGCTCTGGGTAAAATAATTTAGTGTACAAAAAAATCGCAGCAGACTCCACCCCCACCCCACCCCCCTTGGCCTAGTTCCTGTGCACCATTTTCCAAAGCCAAGCTAGAACTACTTAATTCCATTTGAATCTGCTGGAAAACATTGTGTGCCTCTGCTCAGCAGTATCCCGCTGGATTTGTGGATGTCCTTTCTCACTCCTTTGAACTTCTTTCTATACCTACCTTTTTATCTTTGTGAACTGCCTTAGAGACCCCAATTTCCCTTCCCTTATATCCTTCCCAGTTGCTCTCTCACTCTTCCTGCTGTTACTCTTTCCTGACAACACCATCCTGAACCCGTTGCACCCCACAGCTTCCTCTTACCAAACACAGAGATTGAATTTGACTGTGGGAATTATTTTGTTGAGTGGTTGGTGTGCTTAAACAAAACCTGGCACAGAAGTGTTCTAAATGTTGGGGTTTGGAGTTCTAAGTTAGTCTTGGTGATAGAGTCAGAAAAATTCATCCAGAAGTGTTAGCTGAGGTGTAAATGAGCTGAAGGGTGCATTTGCATGGCAATATCTGAGAAGGTTGCAAGACTGAACCTTTTTTCTTTTCTTTCTTTTAAAAAAACGGATCTAGAGTAAATGAGTCATCTAGAAAGGAAGGGGGAACTGAGGTTTCAGAGAATGATGGGAAAGGCTGTAGAGATACCAACCATTTCCAAGAGGCTCCAGTTTCCCAAATCTTGCCCAGCATTTTGTTTTTGTTTCTTAATTCTCACCAGATGATATTTTTCCCCATTGATTTTTAGAGAGAAATGGAAGGGGGGGGGGAGGATGAAGAAAGAGAGGGAGAGAGAGAGAGAGAGAGAGAGAGAGAGAGAGAGAGAGACATCAATGTGAGAAAGACATATCAATTGGTTACCTGCCCCACACGCTCCGATTAGGGCCAGGGATCTAACCTGCAACCCAGGTACATACCCTTGACTGGGAATCAAACCCAAGACCCTTCAGCGTGCAGGCAGATGCTCTAACCACTGAGAACACCAGCCAAGGCCTGTCCAACGTTCTTGAACCTGGACTGTACTCCTAAGTAGCCCCATAATTCATAGCATGGCTTTTCAATCCAATCACCCCCTACAGTGCTCTAGCACTCCCACTCTCAACCAGATATCTCTAACTTCATGCTACTATGACATCTCTGAGTACCCCTAGATCTTAGCCCTGTGCCCCTGGACTCCAAGGCATGCCCCATCTTTCCCTGTCCATCTTCTGCAGCGGTTCTCAACCTGTGGGTCGAGACCCCTTTGGCGGTCGAACGACCCTTTCACAGGGGTCGCCTAAGACCATCCTGCATATCAGATATTTACATTACGATTCATCACAGTAGCAACATTACAGTTATGAAGTAGCAACGAAAACAATTTTATGGTTGGGGGTCACCACAACATGAGGAACTGTATTTAAAGGGCCAGAAGGTTGAGAAATCTGTCTAGTCTCCCAAAACTACATAATGGATGTCCCTGATCAGGTCCCTCGTCTACAGAGCACAAGTGGCTTCTTCAGAACCCAGCCTTCTGTGAGTGTGCTGATGCTTACGTATCCCAGGGCCAGGGCTAGAGGGAAGGGATGGAACTGTATACTATTGAAGGCTTGTTCCTTTCAGTTTGTGTCTAGGGCTGTCACCTCCCCAACTGTCTAAGTAGATACTGGTTGACACCATCATTGACATAACTGATTTGGTCTTCCTGGATAAGATCTCAGTGAATTCCAGGTAATTTTTTGTTTGGGGATGACCATGATAATTTTTCACTTTCGCACACCTGATCTCTGGCCATCCCAACTCACCTGCAGGCATACGTCAGTTAAGGACACGGTACCATCTACCTATGAAGAACTGGTTTTATTCTTTGCTAAAAGACTCCATGCAAACCTGAGTGAGGGAAAGCAGGAATATTTCTTCATTTTCTTTTTGCTAATCTTCTAGGGCCTGGTCTTTCAGATAAAAGGGAATGAGCCAAGGAAACTACTGGGGTGAAGGAGAGAAGAAAAGCCTCAGAAGGGTCCTGGAGTAGGAGGGGATGAAGGATAAAGAACAGCAAAGGCCGACTCCAATAAGTACCTGCTCTTTTCTTTCTTTCTCTACTCCTGACCTCTGGTGGTTCCTCTAATGACCTTGTGCCTGAAGAGCTGGGGGAGGAGTGGCATACCAGACTGCTCTCTAACCATATAAACCTACCTCACTCGTGTCTACCTTTTGTGGCTCTTAAGTTCCCAAGGTTGGGTTCAGAATCCCCAAACCTGTCTCTGAATCTCCAACAGGCATTAGTGTATGTTTGTTTCTTTAAATTTTTATTTATTGATCTCAGAGAGAGAGAGGGAGGGAGGGAGGGAAAGAGAGAAGCCAGCTATTCCCATTTATGCATCCATTGTTTTGATTCTTTTATGCGCCCTGAGCTGGGATGGAACCCGAAACCTTGGCATATCCCGACGATGCTCTAATCAACTGAGCTATCCGACCAGGGGGCATTAGTGTATATTTTTAAATGACGTCCTGAGGAGAAAAATAGTCATACTGTCACGCTCTAGCCCATAGTTTGCAAAGCCTTTTCCAGGCAGGATCTCATCACGCCTCCTCGAATGTCCCCAGTTTTAGGCAGAGCCAAAGCCACTATCCCCACTCCGCAGATGAGGAAAAGCTGGGCCCACAGGGCCATGGTTTCCTGCTGTGAGCCACTAGCCGCGCAGCAGTCAACTGGCAGCAAGCCACCCCCACAGGCCTCGCTTTCACCAAGTAAGAACCCCTTACTCCTTAGCATCGCCGACTGTCCCTCGTCCGGAGCCTGCCGGAAGTTGTAGTCCAATGTCCCGCAGCTTCAATGGGCTGGACTACAACGACCAGCATGCCCTGCGCGTCTTGCCCCGCCCCCCATCTTTTTCAGCCTCAGGCGCCGGGGAGGTTCGGTTGACCTGCTGACTGGGAACCAGAAATGGCAGCTACTCTGGGCAGCGGGGAGCGCTGGACCGAAGGTACCAGGTCCTGGTTTTAGGGTGGGACAGGGCAGGGTTGGGCAGAGATCAGGGATGGGGACCTTGAAGGTGCCCGAGGGCTGAGATGCTGGGCCTCAGGGGAAGAATGGAGGCCTATGAGAACATTTTGAGCCCGAGTAGGGTTCCGGGTGAGGTGGTGGACCGCCCAGGGTACGATCCAGAAACCAGGAGCGCTGGCTCAGGCAGAGGAACCGACCGGCAGCCCAGAGTCACCCGTGACGACTTGTTGCCTCCAGCCCCCAGCCCCGCCCCGCCAGGCCCCGCCCCGGCTCCGCGGCAGTCAGACCGCCTGCACCTGGGTGTCCGGAGGGCCAGCAGGCTGTGAGGTCTCCCACAGCTTTCTTTCCCGGCCCTTATCCTCGCTACCAAACTGGGCTGCTGGATGCTTGGTCTCAGTTTGCTCTCGTCTCTGCAGCCCGCATCAAGGCCGACAGGCCGGCCTTTTCTATCCTACAGTCAGGCAAAGAGTATTGATCCAATACCTATTTTGAATCCTGCATTATGCTTGCTGATCCCGCAGCGGGGACTTGACAGACGTGTGCCCCTGAGATCACAGAACTCTTTAGTTCGCTAAGGGAGTACGACAGGCAAACAGCCAATTACAGAACAGGGCCAGTTAAGTCCTGGGCTGTACACAGCAAGGTCTAGTTCTGGGAAGCACACTGACAAGGAACCCAACATGGCCTGGGTGTCAGAGGTCTTACGGAGATAGTGTTACATAGGATGACATAGCGAATGGTTGGAGTTAGTCAGGCTGACCTAGTGGAAGAATGGTGCAGGCAGAAGGAACAGAGAAAAGAGAAAGCACTGCTGATCTGAAAGGAGTTTGGTGTGGCTAACATAGACTGGTAACAAGCATGTGGTCAGAGATGAGGCTAGGGAGGCGCCTGAGCCCATGATAAGAAGTTTGGCCAAGGAGCAGTGCACGGTCACTAGGGGATGTTCAGCCCGAGAAGAATGTTTTAAAAACCTTTCCCATGTCCTCCAGGTGGGACATGAGTACTTGCCTTTTTTGACTGGATTACTAAGGTCCTCTTTACATTCTGCAGGTGTTGGGGTTAACTGAACTCTCTCCCTTTATAATGTTTTTATGGTCAGGAATAGATCTTACCTGTACATCTCCTTGATCTATTTAACCAGTGTCCTAAACATCAGTTTAAAAGAATTGAACTCGTCTCTATTTTAAATCTTAGTGGTGGGAGGAATTGCAACAAAAACTGTTATTTTATGAGCAATGTCACTTCTGACCGTGGACCACAGAGAACGAGGCTTCCCACAGCATTGCACTAAAGGCAAGGTATTGGGCAGGCAACTCTTGAGCACCTTTTCTGGTTTTGAGTCAAAATTATTTGCTGACTGACCACTGTAGCTATGGTGGACATTATTATGCTTTATGTTTCTGGCATTATAAGTTTTTCATGTTTGCCTCCATATTTCCTGTATTGCTTTCTCAAGGAAGATGTTTCTTCGTTTTTGTATGGATGCTTAAAAGTCAGCATGATGTCAGTAGCCTGGCCCTCATCTGCTCATATCTACAAGCAGCCTCCCAGATGGCTTAAGGCAGGTAGCAAAGGTGATTTGCAGGTCAGACTGAGACCTAATGGAGGGGCTGTTGCTTTGCAGCTTACATTGATGCAGTTAGAAGAAACAAATACCCAGAAGACAGACCTCCTGAAAGTCATGATCCCTGTGGTTGCTGTAACTGCATGAAGGCGGAAAAGGAAAAGAAGTCTGAGAATGAGTGGAATCAGACCTGGCAGGGCGAGGGGAGTGCCACTTATACTGAGGACCAGCTGCTTGGGGTACAAAGGTGAGACTGTGATGGGATTAATTGAGTGATTTTATGTAGAATGCCTGGCACAATGTGCTATATACTATTAGTATTGGCTGCTATTGTTATTGTTTATTATTATTACTAGAGGCCCAATGCACGAAATTCGTGCAAGAGTAGGCCTTCCTTCCCCCGGCTGCCAGCACCGGCTTCCCTCTGGCACCTGGGACCTGGGCTTCCCTTGCAGCCCTGGCTTCATCCAGAAGCTCATCCAGGAGGACGTTTGGTCTAATTAGCGTATTATGCTTTTTTTAAATTATAGATTATTATTATTATTATTATTATTATTGAAGCATAATAGCTTCTTCACCTCAGGGGCAGAACTAGGTGGACATGGAGTAGTGAGGTGTAATCTGAGGTATCTTTCCTGCTTCTATAAAAGAGGCAGGAAAAATCAACTAGATATAACAGACATCTATATAACATTCTACCCCAAAACAGCAAAATACACTTTCTTCTCAAATATACTTGGAACATTCTCCAGGATAGATCATATGTTAAGTCATAAAACAAGCCTCAATAAATTTAAAATGATTAAAATCATACAGTGGCCTGCTCGGCCAGTGTGGCTCAGAGATTGAGCTTCAACTATGAACCAGGAGGTTACAGTTTGACTCACGGTCAGGGCACATGCCTGGGTTGTGGGCTCGATCTCCAGTAGGGGGCCTGCAAAAGGCAGCCAACTGATGATTCTCTCTCATCATTGATGCTTCTTCTCTCTCTTCCTCTCCTTTCTCTGAAATAAATTAAAAAAAAATTTTTTTTAATAAAATTAAAAAAAAAAAATCAAACAGTGGCCCAGGCTAGGTGGCTCAGTTGGTTGGAGTGTCATCCCATACACCGAAAGGTTGCAGATTCGATTCCCAATCAGGGCACATACCTAGGTTCTATCCCTTGGGTGAGGATAAACAAAAAAATCATACAGTGTATGTTCTCTGAAGTCAACAACAGAAGGAAATTTGCAAATATTAAAATTAAACAACATATTCCTAAATAACAAAGGTTACAGAAGAAATCACAAGGAAAATCAGAAAATTCTCTGAGATGAATGAAAGTGAAAATACAGCATACTGAAACATAATGGATGCAGCTAAAGCAATACTTAGAAGGAAATTTATAGCTGTAAATATATATTTAAATCTCAAATGACTAACCTAATCTTCTACCTTAACAAACTAACAAACAAAAAAAGAAGAGCAGCCCTAACCGGTTTGGCTCAGCGGATAGGGCATCGGCCTGGGGACTCAAGGGTCCCAGGTTTGATTCCAGTCAAGGGCATGTACCTTGGTTGCGGGCACATCCCCAGTAGGGGCCGTGCATGAGGCAGCTGATCGATGTTTCTCTCTCATCGATGTTTCTAACTCTCTATCCCTCTCCCCTCCTGTCTGTAAAAAATCAATAAAATATATTAAAAAAAAAAAAAAGAAGAGCAAACTAAATCCAAGAAAGAAGACCGAAGGAAATAATAGAGTGGAAATAAATGAAATAGAAGATGGAAAGGCAATAAAGGCAACAAAACAAAAAGTTGTTGGGTTTTTTTTAAATACCAACAGAATTAACAAACTTTTATCTACACCAGCGATTTTCATCTTTTTCATTTCATGACACACAAACTAATTACTAAAATTCTGTGGCACACCAAAAAATATATTTTTTGATCTAACAAAGAATAGGTATAATTTTGATTCATTTACGCCGGATGGCTGTTGTCGGTTGTTGTCGTTTTTATTTGACAGTCTGAGGCAGGGGTGGTAAACATCCAGCCCTTGGGCTGTACAAGGCCCACAGAATCATTCGGTCTGGCCCTGCCAAGGCAACCACAGAGGGACTTGAAATTCAGTAACTCTAGGAGCTTTTTTCATAGCAACATAAATTTATATTAAGTGAATGATGTTAAGTGAATGATGTTATAAATATACAAATGGCCCTTGGCAGAAAAAAAGTTTCCCACCCCTGATCTAAAGAAAAAGAGGTCAGTACCCCTGGCTAGTAGGTATTGCATGTTTTAAAAATTCTTGTGGCACACCAGTTGGAAATCTCTGATCTAGACAAACCAAGAAGAAAAAAAAGAGAGAATATTTAAATAACTAAAATCAAGAATGAAAGTGGGTACATCACACTAATCTTACAAAAATAATGATTATAAGAAAGTACTATGAATAACTATGAATAATTGTAGGCCAACCAATTAGACAACCTAGATGAAATGGACAAATTCCTAGGCAGATACAAACTACTGAAACTGTTTCAGAAGAAACAGAAAATCATATAGACTTATAAGAAAGAGATTGAGTTAATAGTCACAAAACTTACCACTAAGAAAATGCCAGCCAGGATGGCTTCACTGGTAAAATCTACTGAACAATAATTAACTAATCCTTCACAAACTATTACAAAAAAAATACATGAGAAGGGGACACTTTCCAACCCACTCTATGAGACCAGTATTACCCTGTAACCAAAACCAGACAAAGACATCACAGGAAATTTAAACTATCAACTAATGTCTCCATGGATATAGATTTCAGAAACATATAAAAACATAAAAAGGATTGTGGACTTGGCCAAGTTGTATTTATCCCAGGAATACAAGGTTGTTTAACATATGAAAATCAATAACTGGTTTGGCTCAGTGGATGTAGCGTCGGCCTGCGCACTGAAGGGTCCCAGGTTCAGTTCTGGTAAAGGGCATGTACCTTGGTTGCAGGCACATCCCCAGTAGGGAATGTGCAGGAGGCAGCTGATGGGTGTTTCTCTCTCATCAATGTTTCTAACTCTTTATCCCTCTTCCTTCCTCTCTGTAAAAATATCAATAAAATATATTTTTTAAAAAATCAATAAAGTATATATATCTATTTTTAAAAAAGAACAAATAAATGAGTTCATCAGAGTTGCA
This sequence comes from Myotis daubentonii, assembly GCF_963259705.1. NCBI lineage: Eukaryota > Metazoa > Chordata > Mammalia > Chiroptera > Vespertilionidae > Myotis > Myotis daubentonii. The sequence continues at coordinate 81,990,158 of NC_081844.1, read as the reverse complement.
AAATGTAAGATCGGCATACCGAAATCTGTTTTTCTATACAATAGCAATGAACAATCCAAAAATGGGGATGGGGGTGGGGTGGGGACGACAAACAATGCCCAAAAGCCAGTTTAATTTATAACACTATCAAAAAAGAATAAAATGCTTAGGCATAAATTTAGCAAGAGAAGAGTAAACTTTTATATTGAAAACTATAAAACTTTATTATAAGAAATTAAAGATCTAAATAATGGGAAGATAATGTGTTCATGGATTAGAAGGCTTATTATTGGTAATTTGTAGTAATCCCCAAATTGATCAACAGATTTAATACATCCCTATCAAATTCCCAGTTGCTCTTGTTGCAGAAATTGACAAGCTGTTCCTAAAATTCATATGGAAATGAATAGCCAAAACAGTTTTGTTTGTTTTTTAAATATATTTTATTGATTTTTTACAGAGAGGAAGGGAGAGAGATAGAGAGTTAGAAACATCGATGAGAGAGAAACATCGATCAGCTGCCTCCTGCACGCCCCCCATGGGGGATGTGCCCGCAACCCAGGTACATGCCCTTGACCGGAATCGAACCCGGGACCCTTCAGTCCGCAGGCCGACGCTCTATCCACTGAGCCAAACCGGTTTCGGCTAAAACAGTTTTGAAAAAGAAGAACAAAGTTGGAGGACTCATATTTCCTAATTTTAAAACATACTACAAAGCTACAGTAATGAAGACAATGTGGACTAGTATAGGATAGACATGTAGATTAATGAAATATAATTGAGAGTCCAGAAATAAACCTTTATTTATATTATGGGCAATTGATTTTTGACAAGAGTGCCAAGACAATTTAATGGGGTAACAAATTGTCTTTAACAAGTGTTGTTTGGACAACTGGATAGCTACATACAAAAGAATGAACTTAGACCCCTCCTCACACAAATGCAAAAATTAATTCAAAGACCGAATATAAAACCTAAATGTAAGAGTGAAAACTATAGCCCAGCTGACATGGCTCAGTGGTTGAGTATTGACTTATGAGCCAGGAGGTCAGGGCTCGATTCCTGGTCAAGGCACATGCCTGGGTTGTTGACTCGATCCTCAGTGGAGGACATGCAGGAGGCAGTCAATCAATGATTCTCTCTCATCATTGATGTTTCTATCTCTCCCTCTCCCTTCCTCTCTGAAGTCAATAAAAAAATATATTTTAAAAAAGAGTGAAAACTATAAAACTCTTAGAAAAAAACATAAATGCAAGTCTTTGTAACATTGGATTAGGCAATGATTTCTTGATATGCCACCCAAAACACAAGCAACAAAAGAAAAAATAGATTAATTGGATATTATCAAAATTTAAAACTTTTGTACTTTAAAAGATACCATCAAGAAAGTGAAAAATCAACCCACAGTACAGGAGAAAATATTTTCAAATTATATATCTGATAAAGGACTTGTATCCATATAAAATACTCTTTTTTTTAGAGAGAGAGAAAGAAGGATAGATAGAAACATCTATGAGAAGCATTGATCAGCTGCCTCCTGCACGCCCCTACAGCCAGCATCCTGGGCATAGGATGTGCCCTGACCAGGAATCAAACTGATGAACTCTTGGTTCATGGGTCGATGCTCAACCACTGGGCAACACCAGCCGGGCCCATATAAAGTACTCTTACAATTCAAAAACAAAAAGACAATTCAATTGTAAAATGGGCAAAGGATCTGAATAGGCATTCCTCCAAAGAAGACAAACAAATAGCCAATAAGCACATGAAAAATTGCTCAACATCATTAGTCATTAGGGAGATGCAAATCAAAGTCACAATGAAATATCATACTATCTCATATCCACTAGGATGGCTATAATAAAAAAGATGTGTTACTTACTATGAACTCTTCAACAAGGCTTTGGGTCTCTGCCTGCCTAACTGAATTGTGTAGTAGCAAAAGACTGGAGACATTCTAAATGCCCATCAGTAGGGGATGTACTAGTATATACATCAATAATGTGCAGCTTTTTAAAAGAGTGAGGTAAAAAAATAAAAATAAAAAAAAAAAATAAAAAAATAAAAATAAAAGAGTGAGGTAGATATATAATACTAGCCAATATTTACGTAATGGCAGATGCTGTCAAGCACTTTGATGAATATTTCATTTAATCATAACTCTGTGAAAATATTAATCATTATTAGTCCATTTCAGAAGACAACACTAAGGCACAGAGGTTAATTACACAGTAAGATCAGATCCCAGCCAAAGCATTTTTATTCCAGAGTTCATGCTCTAGTCCAGCAGGTCTCAAAGTGTGGTTTAGGAATCCCAAGACCCTTTTGAGGGGTCTGCAAGTGTAAAATTATTTTATAATACATTATTTGCCTTTTTTCATTCTTATTCTCTCAGGATTGTACAGTGAAGTTTCTGAGAGGCTACCTATATGTAATTATATTTTAAAAAATTTTTTATGTTTTTAAAAAATTTTTTTTGTTAATCCTCACCCCAGGATATTTCTTCCACTGATTTTCAGAGAGAGTGGAAGGGAGGGGAAGAGGCAGAGAGAGAAACATTGATGTGAGAGACACATCGAGTGGTTACTTCCTGCACACGCCCCAACTGCAGCTGGGGATAGAGCCTGTAACTGAGGTACCCTGGACTGGAATCGAACCCACGACCCTTCAGTCCACAGGCTGGTACTCTAACCACTGAGAAAAACTGGCCAGGGCTGTGTTTTAAATTTATTTTGTTTTCATTTCTAGTAAGGTAAATATTGATAGATATAACTCACATGAACAAAAGCTCTTTGGGGGTCTTTAATAATTTTAAAGAGCATAAAAAATTTTCTGAGATCAGAATGTTCAGAACTGACACTCTAGTCTAAACTATTACTCTATACTTCCTATCTCTGTTTGTTATGGATCAATCTCTAAGAGAAATTGTTAGTTTATAAAAGCAAGATTAATTTAGAGAGGTGATTATAATTATCTAAAAGCTGCCATTTAAGTAAGAAAAAATAGAAAGGTATCTATACATATAATCACTCTGTATATAGGACTCAAAGGAAACTCATAACAGTGGTTGTCCTTAGGGTGGGTTACTGGGTGACAGGGAATGGGGAAGCAGGAAATTTTTTCACTGTATATAATTTAGTACTGTTGGATATTTTTCTTCTACCATGTGTCTATATTAACTTTTAAAAACAAAGTTTAAAAAGATAGCCATAGCCCTGACCGGTTTGGCTCAGTGAATAGAGCGTCAGCCTGCGGACTCAAGGGTCCCAGGTTTGATTCTGGTCAAGGGCATGTACCTTGGTTGCAGGCACATCCCCAGTGGGGAGTGTGCAGGAGGCAGCTGATGGGTGTTTCTCTCTCATCGATGTTTCTAACTCTCTATCCCTCTCCCTTCCTCTCTGTAAAAAATCAATAAAATAAAAAAAAGATAGCCATAAGGAGAGAGGAGAGAGAGAGAGAGAGAGAGAGAGAGAGAGAGAGAGAGAGAGAGAGAGAGAGAGAGAGAAAGAGAGAAATGCACACAAATTAGGGTGGTTAGGTGTTTCTTCTAGCGTTACTGTCCTGTGGTTCAACTCTCAGGACCCTAGCCTGCACCTTGATAGTAAGATTTAGCACAGTTGTTCTATTCACTTGCAGGAATATAGAAAGAATAAAATATTAGATGTAAAAATACTTTGAAAGGCATTGAGTTCTCAGTGGGAGGACATTGTTAATGACTATGAATGTTTCATTAATGTGTTCAGCAATTTTCTTTTAAGTTTGTTTTAGGGCTCACCAGTTGGAGGGAGGATCAGTGTACTATTTTGCAGTTACTTTTAAAAAAGAGACCTTTGTAGACATATATGTTTCTGATGTGTGTTTTTAGAATCAAGAAATGCAGAAATTACTATGAAATTCTGGGAGTTTCTCGAGATGCCAGTGATGAAGAGCTTAAGAAAGCTTACCGAAAACTTGCCCTGAAATTTCACCCTGACAAGAACTGTGCTCCGGGAGCAACAGATGCTTTCAAAGGTCTGGTCCTGAACTAGGGCTTAATTCTGCCCTTCCTGTGATGTTCTCTCATAACAAGTTGTTTTCAGACTCCCCTGTAATTCTTTTATAAAGCCACAGCAGAGGTTTTTTTTCCCCTGCCACACCTCTTAAATAGTGATTATCAGAATAGCTTCCTCCTGTCTTCATTCACTTCACCTTAATTTCTTTTGGAAAAAATATTTGGTTTCTTTGTAATACTTTTTGGAACTGTATATCCATTGATTCCACAAATATTTATTGAATATCTGTGTGCCAGATGTCATGGTGAGTATAACAAACGTGATTCCTCTTGTGGAACTTATAAGCTAAGTAGGGCCTAGACAGCATTCCTAAACTTCTCTGGCCATGGAGCTCTTTGTTCATGAAACCTGTTATTAACATGTTCATATGAAAAATCTGTGTAAACTTTTTTCCATTGATTTCCATGATACTTTAAGAAACATTCTTAAAAATATTTTTGACCCAATAAACAAATAAAAATCTTACTTAAGAGCTTCAAGCCAGTGAAGTCATTGACTCAGGCAAGGATTATCAATGGATGTTAAAACCAATGGGTGATAGATGGTTGCTGAATAGGATATTCACATGATGTCAAAGTATTACCCCACAGAATACTTACTGATTATAAAAGGGGGAAATTCCTTTATAATGGAGATATCTAGCTGTCACCACTTTAACCAAATAATCCAACTTATCACTAGCACTGGAACAACCTAACATTATCTAGTATAGCACCTATGTGGTATCCTTGCCAAAATGTTTGACCTGAATTTAATATTGAGAAAATAATCAAAATATGAGACATTCTACAAAGAACACTGAGCTACTCTTCAAAAAATTCAATATAATGAAAAGCAAGTAATTTGGAGAGACTGTTCTGGATTAAAAGAAACTAAAGAGATGTGAAACCAAATGCAATACATAAACCTTGCATGGATTTATTGGGTAATAATGTTACTTTCTTAGCTGTGATAATGGCATTGTGATCATGTAGGAGAATGTTTTTCTTTTTAGAAGACATGTTGAAATATTAGGGGTAAAGTGTTATAATGCAGCCTACTTCCCATGGCTCAGCAAAAGAAATGTATATGTAACTAGAGGCCCAGTGCATGAAATTCGTGCACTGGGGGCAGGTGCCTCAGCCAGGCCTATGCCCTCTTGCAGTCCAGGAGCCCTTGGGGGATGTCCAAATGACAGCTAAGCCCCATGGTTGGACATCCTTAGCGCTGCCATGGAGGCGGGAGAGGCTCCCGCCACCGCTGCTGCACTCGCCAGCAGTGAGACTGGCTTCTGGCTGAGTAGTGCCCCCCTGCTGTGGGAGCGCACTGACCACCAGGGGGCAGCTCCTGCGTTGAGCATCTGCCCCCTGGTGGTCAGTGCACGTCATAGGAACCAGTCATTCCGCCATCCAGTTGATTTGCATATTAGCCTCTTATTATATAGGATATAGGATATGTATGTATGTATGTATAGAGAGTTAAGGAAAGCAGTGTGGCAAAATTGATGAATTAAGGTAAAGGGTATACATGTGTTTATTGTACTCTTTTTCAACTTGTTTATAGATTTGAAATTTTTCAAAAGAAAAATTAAAAAATTAGAGAAATTTTTTTAAGTCACCATTTGCTTCAGATTATGTGCTGTTGTGAATCTAGTTCTCCCCACAGTTTCTACAAGGAAACGAATAGGTAACCCACCTTCTCTTTAAACCTTCATGTAAGGTATCTCATAGACTAATGCCATTTCTTTGATAAATCTGCCATATTTCAAGGGATGTGAATGTTTAAGCAACTTTATTTAGGTTTTTGTAGGGTTTTTTTTTTCTATTTAGCTGTTTTATTGCTGTAAATATTTAATAATTACTTAGGTAGGAGAATCATAAAAAAATGCTCTTTCTGAATGTGTTTTGATAGAGTTGACCTACTCATGGGTAGGGGTGGGGATGTTTTAAAAGATTTCTCTGCTCTAGCCGGTTTGGCTCAGTGAAAAGAGTGTCAGCTTGTAGACCAAAGGGTCCAGGTTTGATTCTGGTCAAGGACACGTACCTTGGTTGCTGACTTCTCCCCAGCCTGGGCCCTGGTGGGGCTCATGCAGGAGGCAACCAACTCATGTGTCTCTCTTACATCGATGTTTCTCTGTCTTTCCCTCTCCTTCCACTCTCCCTAAAAATCAATGGAAAAATATCCTCGGTTGAAGATTAACAAAAACAAACAAACAAAAAGATTTTTCTGGGGGCATTCTTTAATTAGAGATATGGGTTATATGTTTATGTTAAATGAAATTGGACAAATAGGGAGGAGAGGTGATGCTAAGCATATGTAATCTATTCAGTCTTTGATCTCTCACTAATTTCTAAAGGCCATTTTGTAAAGGAAGCTGAATAAGATTGTGATGAGTAAGGATTTTGCTTTTAGCCAAACAATAATTTTACTGGTTATTTCATTCAGGAGATTGTTTCTATACTTCAAGTGGAACACCACTACTTATGTATGAACTATTTCCAGTAATAAACTATAGCTCTCAAATGAAATAAAAACATTTTTGATGAATGAAAACAGTAGTTCTTAGTTCATCTTGAGTGAAGTGTTGTTTTCAAACTAGATCATGGAAAATTTCAAGGGCAAGCACTTTGGTGAACTTTCTAGGCCCAACCACTTCCCTTCCAGTGGTCGGCAAACTCATTAGTCAACAGAGCCAAATATCAACATACTTCTTCAAAGTAGACTCGCCCAGGCCGAAACCCGACTTCTGCGCATGGGCCACGAAGTTTTAATCGCACTGTACGTGCACGGCCAAGTGGTATTTTGTGGAAGAGCCACACTCAAGGGGCCAAAGAGCCGCATGTGGCTCGCGAGCCGCAGTTTGCCGACCACAGTCTTAGGCCCCTGTGAAGTTATCCAGCACCAATCAACTGTGGGCTTTTCATTGCAGCTACTGTGATCATCCTCAGCTACAGCAAAGACTATGTACTCAGGTACTTTTTTGTTTTGGTTGCAGCAATAGGAAATGCCTTTGCAGTTCTTAGCAATCCGGACAAGAGACTCCGCTATGATGAATATGGAGATGAACAAGTGACTTTCACTGCCCCTCGAGCCAGATCTTATCATTATTACAGGGACTTTGAAGCTGACATCACTCCAGAAGAGTTATTCAATGTCTTCTTTGGAGGACAATTTCCTACAGGTCAGTATCCCAAAATTATCCTGAAAAAATTTATATATCAGCAAGCTCCTGTTTGAGGATCTGAATGGAGGGACATGATATGATGAAAACAGCAGGAATTTGGAATCAGGTGAACTGGGATTTGAGTCAAGTCTCTAGCCTCCAACTGTGCATGAGTTTGACCAAATCACTTAGTCTCTCTTTTCCTGTTTCATCACCTGAAAAATGGAGTTAGTAATACCTACCTCACAGGGCTGCTGTGAGGATTAGATATTTTTAAGTGCTTTATAAATAAGTAACAATATACCATTTGTTCTTGTTATTATTATTGCAAAATAGCAGCTATATAAAGATAAAAGTTAGAAAAGCACCCCCAGAGAGTTGGAAATTGGTTTAATTAAATGCCCAGGAAGTAAGATGAATTTTATGAGTTGCTATTAAAGATTCTGATATTGGGCAAGGAAGCAAAAGCATAAGCAGTCAGACAAGACCCATGGCCCAGATGCTCTTTCTTTACTCCCCTGTTGGAGTTGTCTCACTCACTGCTTATAAAGGACTATTTAAATAAAGGCAGGAGAGCTAGGCACATTCCATCTCCAGCTGGTTCACTTGGCTTACCTACTGTCTTATTTTTCTACTGGGCAAAATGGGACAATACTCTAACCACAAAGGACCTAATTGGGAAGAAGGACCTTGGAAAAGGCAAGGAAGACGTGTTTGCCATATCCCATACTAAGGGTTTTTCTTCTTTTCCAGGAAATATTCATATGTTTTCAAACGTGACAGATGATACCCACTATTACCGCCGGCGGCACCGACAGGAGAGGGTGCAGAAACGGAAGGAGGAGGAAGAGGATAAACCTCAGGTACATCGGGAGGACAGGAGAGCTGCTGCTCATAAACACTTGTACTAAGCGGCCTTTATGGTATCTGATCAGGTGTTAGAAGTTTAACCTGAGAATATGTTACTGAAATGTGCTTTAGAAAAGCAGAGGCAATGGTAAGAAGAGCTGGGTAATTGGCTCAAAGAGGCCAGAATAGTAACTCTCTTACCTACCCATTCTTTGGTGGCTGGCCCAGGAAACTATTTCCCTTGTGGGGTACTTCAGTCAAGGTTTTCTTGAATGCAGAAGATACAAATTATCAATTTAAGGTAAGGGATCTAGGGGGGTCTCATGAAGTTCAAGGGCAGGAAGTGCAGCTATGTCTCATGATAGATGGAAACCAGGCACTGGGGTGCTGTCAGGCACCCACACAACTGTGCTCTCCGTGACTAGTTGGGGCCATATTATCTCCAGTTTTCCCATCTCTTTTCATCTGCTTTGTTCTCTGTAATCAGCCTGGTTTGTCCTACTTCCCTTTGCAAATGGCCAATCCCCAGTGCGTAAGAGTGACTACCTGGCAGTCACTGGTGATAGATCTCAACCCCAAATTCCTATGGGGTGGGGAATGTGATTATCCTTGCTAGGTTAGATGTCCCCCAGTCTGTTCAGCTGTGACCAGCAACAAAGTTATATAATACTAACACGACCCCATGAGAGTAACAGTCTGGGCAGACTTACCCAGAAGTGTCTGCTTCATTTGTCTTAGAAAAGGGGAATACAGGAGAATTACTGGGTGTCAATCAGGTTGTGGGTGGGTCTCCTTCAAATTTCTCAGCAGAAAGAACAGAGTTGTTTGGTACTTCTCTGCAAAGTATAGCCTTCCCAAAAAAGCCTTGGGCTTTGGGCAGTGCATTGGTAATTTGTATTTTCTTTGGGAAAAGAATCTTATTTTCTATAAGTTTTATATTGATGAAGAACACTTACACCAAATATATTTTCTTTTTCAGACTACATATTCTGCATTTATTCAGTTACTTCCCGTTCTTGTGATTGTGATTATATCTGTTATTACTCAGCTGCTAGCTACTAATCCCCCATACAGTCTATTCTACAAATCGTAAGTCAAATATTTATGAATCTTAACAATAATCTGAAGGGTAAAAGACTTGAAGGTTTTTCCTGTATGTTACTAACATTTCATTTCACCTTTTGTTGTAAAAACACAGATTTTGTATTTAAAGGAACAGTTGGGTAGTAATAGTGCAAAAATTCTCAAAAATCCTGTAGGCAGTTTCCTGTGTGCTCAGGACATGGATTGTTTTGTTGTACAGCGACATCATCTGGTCAGTTGCAGGACAGCAACAACTGGCTTCTGAAGGACTAATAAAATAACTCCAAGTTCAGATTAAATCCTTATCACACCATGTTAGAAAGGGCCTACTGAGCTTGTGATAGGATTGCTGGACTCCCCCACTCCCTCCCCACCTGGATCTGGGAACATAGTAACTGAGATCCAGTGATTTTAAATTTAAGAAATTGCAAAAATAGAACATTTATTCATAAGGCTCCATAGTCAACCATAGTATCACATTCTTTTGCTGAAAATGTAGAAAATCATTGCAATTTTGTATCTCATGCAGATTATGAGCTCTCATAGGAATATTTTAATTTCTTCCATTAATTATTTCAATTAATTCAATTTTCAAAGTTAGCCCCCAGAGCATAATCAGCATCAACTGGCAACATGTTAGAAATGCATACTCTTGCCCTAGACTGTTTTGCTCAGTGGATAGAGCATTAGCCTGCAAACTGAAAGGTCCCAGGTTCGATTCCAGTCAAGGGCACATGCCCAGGTTGTGGGCTCAATCCCCAGTGGGGCACTTGCAGGAGGCAGCCGATCCATGATTCTCTCTCATCATGGATGTTTCTGTCTCTCTCTCCCTCTTCCTTCCTCTCTGAAATCAATAAAAAAATATTTTAAAAAACATAAATGTATTAGAAATGCATACTCTTAGGTTTCACTCCATATCTATGGAATCAGAAACTCTGAGGATGAGAACCTCAGAGTTGTTTCTTTTAATCCTCACCCGAGGATATTTGGATATTTTTTCTATTGATTTCTAGAGAGTAGAAAGTAGGGAGGAGGAGGGAAGAGAGAGAGAGAGAGAGAGAGGTGAGAGAGACACATAGATTAGTTGCCTCCTGCACGAGCCCCTACTGGGGCTGGGGTATCTGCAATTGAGGTACATGCCCTTGACCAGAAATCAAACTTGCAACCCTTCAGTCCACATGCTGATGTTCTAACCACTAAGCAAACTGGCCAGAACAATAATGTGAGTTTCAACAAGCCTTCCAGATTATCCTGGCCCATATGAATGTTCAAGAATCGTTATTTTTAAAAATTAATCATGATAAATTAGTCATTACTTATTATTATAGTTTAGCAGACAAAAACCTTACAAAATGCAGTCCATGAGGCAATACACAACAGGAAGAATCTTTTTTTTTAATATATTTTTTTATCCTCAGCTGATGACATTTTTTTATTGACTTGAGAGAGAGAGAAACATTGATGTGAGAGAGAAACATTGATCAGTTGCCTCCTGTACACACCCTGACCCAGGATCAAACCTGCAACATAGGTATTTGCCCTGACCAGAAATCTAAGTGGTAACCTTTTGGTGTATGGGATGACACTCCAACCAACTGAGGTGCCTAGCCAGGGCAATAGGAAGAGTCTTTGTTGATGATCACTATAGACTGAAAACTATCATTTTAAGTCAATATCTTCATTTTACAAAGAAGAAATCTGAGACTCAGAGATAAGTCATTACTATTAGATTACAGTGGCCTGATTCCCTCCATTTCCTGACTTGCCATGTTTTTCCATACGCTATTGCTGCCTCCTTTCTTGTCAGGTAGTGGGGCAGTCAGAAACCTGCTAACAGCTTCCCAAAGGGAAGTGAGAGAAGTCATGACCAGAGCTCTTAGACATTCAGCAAGATCCTTAAGTAGAGAGAACAAAGGAGAAGGCTGGGGAAAAGTCAGCTATAACTCATTTGAGATAGAATTTGTCCAGTTTGAATAAAATCAACTTGCATTTTGCACATTGCTGTCACATTGTTTTCACTGGAATTTGAGTTCCCTTCTATACTTCTTTATGGTTAGAATTTAGTTAACCCAGACCTGTCAATGTTTCTAAGCACCAAATACCATTGGCTATCTTAGACCACAGAGAGTTAGCCCAGAAGCATCATTAAAACTTTTTTCTTAGTTTTTTGCAGTTCTCACTTAGCAGCTATGTGTGTACATTTTATTTTGTCCTAAAGATTGATGCTAGGTGGGTGTAATCTATCTGGTTATTTATAAACTAGAGGTCCAGTGCACAAATTCATGCACCAGTGGGGTCCCTTGGCCTGGCCTGCGGGATTGGGCCAAAACTGGCTCTCCGACATCCCCCGAGGGGTCCCGGATTGTGAGAAGGCGCAGGCCAGGCTGAGGGACCCCCACCGGTGCATGATCAGAGCCGGAGAAGGAAGCGGGAGGGCTCCAGGGCATGTCCGGCCTGTCTTGCTCAGACCCCAGCAGCAAGCTAACCTACCGGTAGGAGCGTCTACCCCAGCTAGTCAACCGGTTGACTGTCTGCCCCTTGGTGGTCAGTGCACATCATAGCAAGCAGTTGAGTGGCCTCAGCATATCATTATCATATTATGCTTTGATTGGTTGAATGGATGACTGGACACTTAGCATATTAGGCTTTTATTATATAGGATAGTGTACTGTAACAATCAGTTTATTCAACCAACATTTACCAATAGCCTGCTCCGTGCCAGGTACCATGCTAGGTCCTACACAATATCCAAATTGTTTTTTAAGCATTAGCATTCTACTGTTAGCATAGAAAGCAATATAAGAGAGGTGGCTTCTTTAAGAGAATGAAGTAACTATGCTGAGGTGAATCCACAGTGTGGACATGCTCATAGAGTAGCAATAATGACAACATTACAGTTACTGCTTTGCTAGGGAAGTTACAGATGTTAGGTGCATTAGACAATGACACCTACGTCTGCCCTATGAAGAGGTAATTGTGACCATGGTACCTGTGAGGCCAGTGATGAGTAATATTGCCAAATATAACAAGTTTACCTGAGCCTCTCTCTCCATATTTCAGGGCCATGGGCTATACCATTTCTAGAGAAACCCAGAACCTGCAGGTGCCTTACTTTGTGGATAAAAACTTTGACAAGGTCTACAGGGGAGCATCTCTGCGTGAACTGGAGAAGACGATAGAGAAGGATTACATTGATTACATCCAGACGAGTTGTTGGAAGGAGAAACAACAAAGTAAGATACTCTAAAAGGGGCTTTAGCTGGTGCTTCCAACTTAATGCATCCCCAGCTTCCTGATCCCTCCGCTCCTTGTTTGGGTCGCACATACTTATGCCATATGAACAAAGAGGACAGAGGCCCATTCAGGATACTATAAAAAAGGGGACACATGTAGCCAGGACTTGGAAATCTTAGTTGCCCTTTTGTTTTTCTGTCTCTGAGTCTCTCTCTCTCTCTGCCAACTGCCCTCTCTTGCTTCCTCGAGCTCTCCTCCTTCATAACCTTATCTTGCCATGGTCAGTCTTCCAACTTCTCTAGCCCACCCCCCCACCCCCCAGTCATTGGCCTCTTTCTACATCACAAGCTTCCTCTGGAAGTTCTCTTTGCTACCTAGTTTGGTCCAATTTCCTAATTCCACATTCCCTAGAGGGAAATCTGTCTGATCCAGCCTAACTTTATTTTTCTTTCTAAAGAATAGTTTATTGATTTTTCGAGAGAGAGGAAGGGAGAGGGAGAGGGAGGGAGGGAGAGAAACATCGATGTGGGAATGCAACATCCATCGGCTGTCTCCTGCACGCCCCCTACCAGAGATAGAGCCCAACCCAGGCATGTGCCCTTGAACCCGAAACCTCCTGGTGCCTGGGACAATGCCCAACAACTTCAGCCAGGTCCAGCCTACTTTTTGAGCCAAACCAAAGGTTTGCAGGCTGTTGGTATTGAGCAGGGGTGGGCAAACTTTTTGACTCGAGGGCCACAATGGGTTCTTAAACTGGACCGGAGGGCCGGAACAAAAGCATGGATGGAGTGTTTGTGTGAACTAATATACATTCAAAGTAAACATCATTACATAAAAGGGTACGGTCTTTTTTTTTTTAGTTTTATTCATTTCAAACAGGCCGAATCCGGCCCACGGGCCGTAGTTTGCCCACGGCTGGTATTGAGTCACATGCCCCCTCCCTTCCCCTCCTGTCAGCTTAGGCTACCCAGAACAAAAGGGACCCTCTCTGGGTCTGCCCCTTCACTATGGGTGAGTCTGAGAAGGCCTTCTACTCTGTTTCCCTCTCTGAAGACAGTTTGGGTAACAGTGTCTGCCACTTGGCTTTCAATTCCAGTGAGTATTGATGGGGAGTGCTGGTAGCAAGAGTAGCTCTGTCTCTCAGCCAGTATGTTCACTTTTCATCCCACTTGAATTCCACATACACACAAACTCACACACACATGCACATGTACACATATACCATTAGTAACTATTTATTATAAAACTTGGCTTTGGTTAATTTTTTAAAAGCGAGCTCTAACTCATTTTTTAAAAACTTATACTGGGTATTATTAAACATCTAAAAGTATCTGATAAAATTAGCTCTTCAGTCATAGTGCTGCTAAGCCCTCGCTGACCCATCATGCATCCCAGCCCCACCCCCAAGTTAATCTCTCCTTCCTGTGTGTTCTTAAAGCACTCTGCTCGTCCTATTAGCAGAGTACTGCCCTTATAGTGTTAGTGTTCCGTAGGTACAGGTCAGTCTCCGTGCTGAACTATGGGCTCTCTGGACAAGAACCATGTCTTACTAATTTTGTGTCTCAGGCACCTGGCCCTTGTTTCAGAACAGGTGCTCAACAAGTATCTTTTGAAGAGAAGATTCTCAGAACTGGAAAACAATGAAAATGCTGAGGCTTAGGAATCACAGAACAGGGTTAGTGTCCTAACCCTAGCCCTTAGGGACCTTGTCTCTGCCCCCTACAAGCAACTGAACTCTCAGGTACATTAGGAGCATGGTAGGCAATGGCTCTGGGGTGCAAGGGGGAAGTAAGCAGGAGGAGGAAGTTGTTTTTTTATTGAAAAGTCTGAGGGTTCAGAAGTACCCGACCTCATGTTAAACTAGGTTTTGCAAGTTTTTAAAAATCAGAAAAGAAATTGGAGCAAGATAAAGGCCTTAGACCAGTGGTTCTAAGGCCTTTGGGTCGTGACCCCTTTGGGGGTCGAACGACCCTTTCACAGGGGTCACCTAAATACATCCTGCATATCAGATATTTACATTACGATTCATAACAGTAGCAAAATTACAGTTATGAAGTAGCAACGAAAATAATGTTATGGTTGGGTCACAACATGAGGAACTGTATTAAAGGGTCGTGGCATTAGGAAGGTTGAGAACCACTGCCTTAGACTAAAAGGCCATGTATTTGTGGATCCAAATCACGGAAAGGCCATAGTGTGTGTCCTGAAAGTTCCCCATTGTTTTGGGCCCTGGGAGGGTTTGGAATTTGTTGCTTTCTACAAGAACTAGATGCAAATCTGCATTTCACATTGTTCAGACACACACCTACCCACACACATACCCCAACGGAAACTATGCAAAAAGCTTATAATAAGGATTGCACCTATAATAAGGTGGCTTCTAGGCTTTTGTCCTCATCCCCATGAGGCCTAGTTTCAGGGCTTTTGCAATCTCCAGATATAAATAAAAATCCAGTGAGTAAACATGATGCATGTACCCACAAGTTCTAAATGGGGTTATCAGCACACATCCCTTAAAAATCTATTTCTGGTATTTAAGGATGGTGATGGTTGTCCGCAGCCTCCACACAACCCAAGTGCCATTTGAGAACCAGCAGCATCTGCCCTCCGGTTCCAGCAGCAAGTGCAGCCAACAAGGTTAAATTTAGCACTTGGAGGTTGTAAAAATAAACCCACTTGAGAACAAAGTTCACTCTTGGCAAAATACTGAGTGGAAACTGTTTTTAGCAAAGTTAGCCATTATCTTTTAAAATCTTTTGTTCATGTCTTTTCTCTGCTCTCCCTGAGAATGCTTAATCTGAATGAACTTCTGAGTAATCCTTTACTATGAATACAATTGCTGTTTTCTCCTTCACAGCTGCATCTAGATAATAAACCTGATGCCAGGGGAAGTGGCCATGCCACTGGCCTGGGATGGACAAAAGTGATAGGCAGGAACTGCCTGAACTGATCTGAGATCCTCTCCAGGCCCTGGAGAGGGTAGTAGAGTGGGTAGAAGCTTAGGCTCTGAAATGGGGATAAATGAACTTCTTCCTAGGGAGTGTCTATGGATAATAGAAGATGATATGGGCATAACGCTTACCCTGGTGGTGGAGCCCAGGCCTTGCTTGGCCTTGCTAGACTGGATGCAGCACTGTCTCCTGGGGCCTGCTCATAAGTGTGGCTGGGATCTTCCAACTTTCAAGATTCTGATCTGAGCTTTTGGGCAGAGTACTCCTGGGAGAGGTTCTGGGACTTCCTTCTCTTGGCAATTTGCCTGAGTCAGTTTACCTTGAAGACTCAAAGCTCTGTCCATCAAAATTACACTGGCATTGAGGGCAAGGGAAATATTTTGCAAAGAATAAAAGATGTTCTCTTAATCCTGTCCCTCCCAAAGATTTTCTCTTAGAAGTTATTGAATATTAACAGAACTTGTAAAAAGTAACATATTATTTGAGTTGACCTTTTGCTCATTGAAGGACAAAGGATTCACTGACAGTTTGGAGAGAAGTTTCTCTAAGCATGGTGGCAGAGGTGTGGGACGTGGTTCCGTAAAACACTGACTTGTGCAAGGTCATTGCTCTGGAGCAGGGGTCTCAAGCTCTAGATCAGTGACGGCGAACCTATGACACGCGTGTCAGAGGTGACATGCGAACTCATTTTTTTGGTTGATTTTTCTTTGTTAAATGGCATTTAAATATAGAAAATAAATATCAAAAATATCTTTGTTTTACTATGGTTGCAAATATCAAAAAATTTCTATATGTGACACGGCACCAGAGTTAAGTTAGGGTTTTTCAAAATGCTGACACGCCGAGCTCAAAAGGTTCGCCATCACTGGGCTAGAAGCATTGAAACCTAGTTTCAATGAACTTTACAAGAAGTAATGTGGCTTTTTGAGAAAGGCATTCATATATGTGCAGCTATCTTTCACCAGCTTGCTACCATGGTCTTCAATGTAGAAAATAGTAAGAATCACTAGCCTTCATGTTTTCTGGAGCGAGATTTCAGGAATGAGGCATTTAGATAAGCCTGGTAAGCAAAAAATCTAAGGAAATAAAAAAAATGAAAGGATGAGAAGAAGAATAAAACACCCCACGAAAATCGTTTAAAGGAAGAGCAGAGCCACAGAATCTGCTGCGTACACTGATGTAACTGTGATTCCAGAGAACCAAGGGAAAGACTGACTTTATAGAGGCCTCCTGAACAGCTTCCCACGCGCCAAAGGAGCCAGGGAAATGGAGTCAGTGCTGCACTCTGGGCGGCACCTAAGAGCAGAGGGCTTTCACTTGGGTGCAGCACGTGATCCTCCATGAAGCCCCATCACCTGCAACAATGACGGTGCCAAGGCCAGCTCTGGCCAGCAGGCACTGCAGGCAGTCGCACCAAGGGAAGGGAGCACATTGTTCTGGAGCCTGGGAGACCCGCTGTTTGCCAAGCAACTGCTGGGCTAGGGCCCAGACTCTGAGCCCTCATTGTAGAGGCAGGGTTTTCATGCATATCCACCCCTCACCCTGGAGTCCTGCACTCAATCTGCACTCTGGGCCTTACTTGGTGTAAATAGAATCATTGTGAGCAGAAATGCCAGACAGTGTTTTGTGTTGATAGAAGCTTATTCAGAAACCAATGCCCATTGTTCCCCCTGACTAAGTACTAATTCCTGTGTCCCGGGCAGCTCGCTGATTAATGACAGGTGCCTCTGGTTCCACCAAGGAAAACAAACCTGGCGGCAAGATGATTAAGAATGGATAGCACATCTCCAAATGATTAAAATAGCATTTTCACAAGAACGGCCACTGAAACATTGAGTAGCTGCCTACTGTTGGAGGCTTTCAGAAGCCACACAGCCCATCCAAGCATGCATCCTGTTAAAACATGTCTCTGGAGGTGCTTGTCAGGCCTTCCCTCCTAATATTGTCTCTGAAACTTTACAAAAGAATAAAAAGTAGAGGCAGCCAACCATGTTGAGTTGGGGAAGACAGCAGATTATATTCTGGTTAAAAATAGAATGACCTTCTCCCACCATTAAGAGAAAATGAAATTCCTTTAGTCAAGGAGACAAAGGTCACCGGATCCAGATGATTTCACTTTTAAAAGGGCCCAGCTGCCTCTGGCCTTTGAATCAGGGACTCCACATGTGGTGAGGGAATGAAGAAATCCTCCAGCAACCTGGCCTTCTATAGAAGGCTTACCCACCAGAAGTAGGCTGCCTCAGTTGGTGTGTATGAATTATGATCCAGCAATGCAAGGGAAAGAATGAAGCAGCTGTCTTTGTTTCAGATGACAGGAACAGGCGATTGGACTCCATTCTCTCCCAACTGCCATCTGAATACCATTTGTAGGAAGACCGTGAAAAAGAGTCTCCTCTTACTGCACACGTACAGGCTTCCCAACTCTGGTGCCAAATGTTCTATTGATAAGAACTAAGTCTGGTGCTTTTATAACGGAGCACAGATACTGTAGCACTCCAGGACCACAGGTGTCCTTTAATCCTTAGCACCTGGTGTAGTATAGTTGCCTGGTACTCTGTGTCTTGAATAAATGCCTGTTTCTTAAATATAATTGAAAGAGAAAGTATTAAATAAAGTAAAAGAAGCTTTGATTCCAGAAATACTGAAATGAAGCAAAGGACCTCAAGTTCTTTGATGAATTGGTTTCTCTTTTATCTTTCAGAGTCCGAGCTGACCAATTTGGCAGGATTATACAGAGATGAACGATTGAAAGAGAAAGCAGAGTCGCTGAAACTTGAAAACTGTGAAAAACTTTCCAAACTCATTGGCCTACGCAGAGGTGGCTGAGAGGATGATAGTCCTATGCAGGGTCCAGGTTTTGCTACTTGTTACTATTTACGTTCCTAATTCCATTTTATAATACAAAACTAGGAAATGATGAACATTTTACAATTTGCTAACTTTATTTGGTGGGCTGAGTTGAAGGTGCTTGAGCATGGAGCCAGACTTGTCATCACAGAATCCCTTCCTGGGGATTGGCTCCAGGGGCCAGGAACAGCTCATCTGAGTTGAACTAATGACAAAGTGTTGGATTCAGCCCCCCTGCTCCACACCTGCCCTGCCTCTAGGAATGCAAGTCAGGGCATCCCAGAGCAGATTCATGTTTTCTTCTTTTTTCTCTTCTTCGCTAACCACTCATTCCTAGGCAGAGCCAAAGCAGCTTAATATTAGTTGTTTGCAAAGTGCACCAAGAATTAGACCTCTCCCTTCATGAGAGTCTCCCCCAGGATTCAGCCTTTGGAACGTACTTCTTCTCATATTTCCACTTTTTAAGGGGAATGTGGAGAAATGTAAACTATTGTAGTCAATAGTTTCCTATTTGCCCAATCTCTATTCAGAGTTACTAGCAAAATGCCTGATCTGAGTTTTTTACTTCCTTAATTGTCTCTCTTGCAGAGGGACCAGAAATTAAAAGCTATTGAGTGAAACAGCTCAATGGAAGCAGGGGCCAGGGATGAAGGTAAAATGTAACCTTAGTCTCAGCTTCTCACTGAAAGTTCCCTAGTCCACAATAGAACCCAGAGAATGTTCTTTTTGCCATTTCCCCTTGTAGCATCACAGGAACTGAGTCCCTACACCCCAGAGGTGTAGTGGTCAGACTAAGAGGAAGCACTGCCAGCTAACTGGGCTATTTGCTCAAGCCTAGAGATAGAGGGGAGACCTTTCCATGGCTCTGGGGATCTGGTGTTGGCTCCAGCGGTCACTTTGTCTGATCCTATAGTTTGTGATATGAGAGGCGTTTTCATGTAGTCAATGTTGACTGAGTGCCTGGGATGAAGCAAGGGCTCTCAATGCATTTCCCTACTTTAGCCTCCTCACAGCTCTGTGAAGTGGACATGTTATCCCTGTTTTTATGAATGAGAATATTGCCCCGGAGAGGATGAAAGGTTAACCTGAGTCACATAAGTGGTAATGGCAGAGCTAGACGGAGGTCTGATTATCAAGCAGAAAGTGTGAGATCATCCCCATTCCTCAGGTCATTCTAGCCAGATTGGTAAAGCTGGATCTTTCCCAAAGATGCCCCTGCCCCTCCCCTCTGACCCGTACCCTTTCTGTGGCAGCCCGTCATCCATTCAGGACACCTTTCCCCCGGTCTAGGAACCAAGACTCCACACCAACTTTGTATACAAAACAAAAGGTCCCTCAGAGGCAGGCAGCCCTTTCCACAGGTGACAAGGAAGGAGTAAGTTGCTTCCTGGGCTTGTAGTTCCAGACTTCCTGCTGAGCCAAGCTACCTGAGCTGCCTAGATTATTATGAACCTGAATCTGGAAGAATCAGTAAGTGACTGTGATCTACACTCATATTTTCTCCAGGATGGAAGAAAAATTCCTGTTGGAAGGAGATTCTGCATGAAAACTGATTTCCAGAGTGGAGTTTCTCCTTTCAGATGCTCGGTCATGATTCAGACAGATGTGTCTGGCACGGTTCAACATGTGGACATTCCACAGGGTCAGGAGATGCCTCCGGAGGTAAAGAGTGGGGCTTTAGTGGCTGGTAGAGGACAACTGCTCAGCTGTGGGGGGAGGAGCAGCTCCAGATATAGCCAGATTTTGCTGCCCAGCTATGTCTATCCTCCTGGATTTGGGAGGCTTTCTTGTCTCCCTCTGAGTGACAGAGGAGATTTACACAGTAAAATGTGCCTGTGCACACCAAAATCAACGCTCTCCTCTCAGCCCCAATCCCTGCTAGGAAATGGGCTATAAATTAAACTGACTTGACAGGTTAGATGAACCTACTGTAGATGCCCCTGAAGAGTGTGGCCACATGTTTTATAGATTTCATGGCAGACATTAGTTATCTGTGATGATACTAAATAGAGGCAATACTGACTCCAATAAATGTCAGACCTATTGTCTGTCTTTATAGAACTGATGGTACTATTTAACTTATTACCTAGGAGACCACAACACTCACATCTGGTTTTCCTCAAGATAATATTTGCATTTGGTTGAAGGATAATTTATCTATTTGTTACAGTCCAGAATATTGTTAAACTAAAATTTCCTGGGTTATACTTTAGGTGGGTTGTCTACATGGTGGTAATCATAAGGATTTTCCTCTAGCCTACATCCTTTGGAAGGTTTCCTAGTCATATATAAGCTCTTTAGGTAAGGCTTATTCTTGCTGTCAGAACTTGGTGTGCAGCGCTAGACCGTGTCTATGGGCATTAGAACAGCTTGAAGATGTGTAATGGGAGAAGGGCTAAGAAATAAGGCTTGAGGCTCAAGCAAAAATGGAAACTCTCATCATTAGGATGATAGTGCTCTTTGCACTGCATGATCAGCAGTGAGGAGGGGAGCATGAAAATCCTCACACCAAAGGACACTACAGCTTGAAGGAATCCGTGACCCCTGATTAGCAACCCTGGGGTTCATCTGCTCAAACCAGAAAATGTCTGAACTTCCTTATCAGCTCCAGGCCTCACAGATAGAAAGAAGTGACCAGTAAAAAATGCAATTGCTATGCTTTCTGTTGGAAACTATTAAAAATTACACTGAACTCCAAACTCCACTGGAACATGAGATCCAGCAGCCCGGCCAAGCTATGTGTTATTCTCATTTCATCCTCACACTCAGGACAGGCCTTGTGAGGAGGCACTATTGGGATTCTAGAAGCTTTCTGTTACAACTGGCCACACATGCAAGTAGTCTCTGCATGCATGATCCTCACAGGAGCTAGCACTTAATCAGTATTTATTTTGGATTCATTTAAGGTGTAAGCTTAGTATCCTAATACACTTGTTTTTGGAAAGGGCCAAGTTATTGTACATCTTAATTTTTGAGCCTGCGTTGTTGATACCTCGTGCAATGACCACCAAGTAACTATATACCCATGTGTTAGATATTAATTACATCATTTGCATCCCATTCAGTATTTGGAATTAAAGATGTGAATGTTCTGTGACCAGAGCCAGGTTTGATACAGATGGAATCAGCTCCGGTGGAGTCCTGAGAAATCTGGTCACCTGATCTACTGCATCTGAATTAATTGTATTTTAACACAGAAAGAAATTAAATGATTTTATATATAAAAAAGGCTTTGTTTTTCCTTTGTTGTTTTTTAAAATTTTTAAATATATTTTTTATTAATTCAGAGAGAAAGGGAAAGGAAGAGAGAGAGAGAAACATCAATGATGAGAGAGAATCATTGATTGGTTGCCTCCTGAACCTACTGGGGATCGAGCCTGCAACCCGGGCATATGCCCTTGACCGGAATCGAACCTGGGACCCTTCAGTCCGCAAGCTGATGCTCTATCCACTGAGCCAAACTGGCTAAGGTGAGGGAGATCTTTTCAAAGCATAAATTATGTCACCCTCTTGTTTAAAATATTTCAGTAGTTTTCTTTTGCCCCCAGAATAAAAATTACCAAAGTCCTTAGCATGGCCTAATGCTTAATAAGATTCTACCAAGTTTCTGACCTCTATCCCTGCTTGCCCTACACATCGTTTTCTTTTTCTGCCATACGAGCCTTTTAATTATACCACTCTGCCAACCCCTTTGGCTCTAGGAACTTTGTGTATTCTGTTCCCTCTTTCTGGAATCCTTTCCCACTCCCCAGGCTCTCCCCTCTTTGCTAAGTGCCACCTGGTTATCTTACTAGGTTTTAGCTCAAAAATCACTTCCTCACAGAAGCTTTCCCTGTACCCCAGATTGGGCTAAATCTTTAAAAACATTCTCATTCCTCTCTTTCTCAGCACCTGTCATAACTCTGGTGCTATTTATTTGAATAATGACTTACTTTGAGATTTGAGTGTTTATTATTGTCCGTCTCCCCCACTAGACTGTTTCAGTCTAATTTTATCTGAGCTGAACCATGACCAGAATGACACACCATCTGTTAGGACTTCCTCTGAAAGTGCAGCCCAAGTTAAAACTCCTCCCATCAAAAGGTGGGATGTGTCCCCTCTCCTTGAAGCTGGACTCTGTGGCTTATTTACCAATAGAAAGCAGCAGAAAGGACACGATGCCGCTTTTGGGGGGGCCAGGACTTAAGAAACTGGCATCTTCCATTTCCTGCCACTTTGGATACTTTCTCTTGATCCCAGTCAACATGCTAGGAGAAAGCCCAAGCAGCCAGTGGAGAGGAACAAGACCCTCAGCCTCAGATGAGCTCCCAACTGACAGCACCAATTTGCCAATTATGTGAGGGAGCCTTGAATCATGGTGGTGGAACTTCTAGCCTCCCTCTCTCTCCCAACAGCTGATACTACATGGAGCAGAGATGAGCTTTCACTATTGAACTCTGCCCAAATTGACGATTCCTGAGCAAAATAAATTTTTTAAGGTATAAATGTAGGGTGGTGTGTTATACAGCAATAGATAACCAGGAAATCAACCAGGATGACAACACTATGCAGAAAGCCACCCTTCCTGGGGCAGGATCACAGAGCTGTTTGTGGTGTCATGTCATCCTGAGCCCCACTGAGCCCTGGTTGGCCAGGAGCTCATAGAGTTTGGTGACATAGAGAGTGGGAGTCTGTGGCAGTCCCCAGCCAAGTTGACCATCCCGCAGTCGATGCTGGTGCGCAGGGTGCAGACCTGGATCCAGTGTTGTCTCTTGCTCGGGGAACTGGCTGCCGGAGCCTACTGTGCTCCAGGATTTTGGCCTCAGTGTACAAGGCCACCTGTTCCAGCTGGTTGAGGTCAATGGTGAGTGGCAAGAGATAGCAAGCAGCACCTCATGAAAAACCCTACAGAAGGGACACAGTTCAAAGGGAAGATTCAGGGACCCCTGGCCCAGAGGAATGTGCAGCTTTGTTCAGGGTGATTCGGGTGAACATTCACATCTGATAAATAAAGTTACAGGAAGGCTCGGTGCTGAGGCACACAACCTATATATACAGCAGCCTCTAGGCCAGTGGTTCTCAACCTTCTGGCCCTTTAAACACAGTTCCTCATGTTGTGACCCAACCATAACATTATTTTCGTTGCTACTTCATAACTGTAGTGTTGCTACTGTTATGAATCGTCATGTAAATATCTGATATGCAGGATGGTCTTAGGCGACCCCTGTGAAAGGGTCGTTCGACCGCCAAAGGGGTTGCGACACACGGGTTGAGAACCGCTGCTCTAGTTCCACGCTGTTCAATACAGTAGCTACCAGCCATATAAGGCTATTTAAAGGTAAATTTCACTAATTAATTTTTTTAATTTAAAAAGTAATTCCTCAGTCACATGAGCCATATTTCAAGGGTTGAACAGCCCACCTGTGGCCTGTGGCTGCGGTACTGGACGGTGCCGAGGAACATTTCCATCACAGAAGTCCTATTGAACTGTGCTGCTCTGGGCCCCTTTCAGATCGGCCCACAGAAATAGCCTTGCCCTCCAGGATATGAGAACAGACATGAAAAAGAAGGAAAGGACCCTTTCCCCAGCTGCTGGTAAGGCGCTCGGTTCGGTTCTTCCGAGGAAGCTAAGGCCGCTTTGGGGTGAAGCCCTCTCTTCACCGCTCCCGGCAGCGCTCGCCCAGCACTCATCCCGGCCATGGCCTCTGTCTCGGAGCTCGCCTGCATCTACTCGGCCCTGATCCTGCACGATGATGAAGTGATGGTGATGGAGGATAAGATCAATGCCCTCATTAAAGCAGCTGGTGTAAATGTTGAGCCTTTCTGGCCAGGCTTATTTGCAAAGACTCTGGCCAATGTCAACATTGGGAGTCTCATCTGCAATTAGGGGTTAGGGGATCTGCCCCTGCAGCTAGTGCGGCACCAGCAGAAGGTCCTGCCCCCTCCACCGCTGCTGCCCCAGCTGAGGAGAAGAAAGTGGAAGCAAAGAAAGAAGAATCTGAGGAGTGATTCTTCACCATTCATGATGATGACATGGGCTTTGGTCTTTTTGACTAAACTGGCTCTTTTGTAACAGACAGTAAAAGCTGACCTCTGTTTAAAAAAAAAGAAAAAGAAGGAACGGTAAAACAAGGGTATCACACCTTGGCCAGGTAGCTCAGTTGGTTAGAGCATCCTCCCAATACACAAAGGTTGGGGGTTTGATTCCCAGTCAGGGAACATACAAGAATCAACCAATGAATGCATAAACAAGTGGAACAACAAATTGATGGTTCTCTCTCTCTCTTCCTCTCTCCAATCAATCAATAATTTTATTTTTATAAAGGGCTATCACTGGGAGACCCATAGGAATGACAAGTTTATCAGGCCACACTAGCTGAAAAAGAGGCCCCTAGGTAGTTCTGGGGAGCAGTCAGAGTGGCTTACCTAACTTTCAGCTTCCCTTCTTGGACACTGATAACATTTCTTGCAAACTCCTTTTTTGTTGTGAACCCTCACCCAAGGATAATTTTTCCATTGAGTTTTAGAAAGAGTGGAAGGTAAGAAGGGGCAGGGAGAGAGAGAGCAACATCAATGTGACAGAGACAGACCAATCTGTTGCCTCCTGCACGGCCCCCACCAGGCTGGGGATCCCGTAACCCTTCAGTGGGAGGGTCGATGCTCCAACCACTAAGCAACAGCAGCCAGGGCTGCAAACTCCTTGATATAGTCATTCATGCTTCCACAACTTTAGTATCTATTATGTTCAACAAACATGAATTCTAGAATCAAACTGCCCACATGAAAACCTTGTACTGAGGCTTAGCAGCTTGGGTGACCTGGGGCAAGTTATTCACTCTTCAGGGAACCTGCATTTCCTCATCTGTAAAGTGTGGAAATTAGAACCTACTTCCCAAGGTTATTGTGACGATCACGTGAAATAACAGTAATATGGCATAACTGTGCCACGAAATAGTGACTACTCGATAGACATTAGCTCTGATATTCCCCAAGCTTATTAATCTTACTGGATTTCAAAAAAAAGGGGTGGGGGTTGGTGAAGATGTGTGATCACCTTGTCCTTCCCCACCCATGTTTTAAACTTTTTTTAAAAAACATATTTTCTTGCTATCCTACAGAGAGGAAGGGAGAGGGATAGAGTTAGAAACATCGATGAGAGAGAAACATCCCGATCAGCTACCTCCTGCACACCCCCTACTGGGGATGTGCCCTTGACCGGAATCGAACCTGGGACCCTTCAGTCCGCAGGCCTACGCTCTATCCACTGAGCCAAACCCGTTAGGGCCCTAGCCCTGTTTTAGAAGCCTCCTTCAGGCCCACTTCAGTTCTAACCTCCTCGGGCTCTTCAGTGCCCTCAGCAGCACCTGGATGTGGTCACACTTGGCTCCAAGCATGACTGCTCAGAGCGTGGTACCAGACTATGCGGACTTACCTTGGGTGTGTTTCCACCATGACGCTGGCTCACGTACACAGTTCTTTGCTCTTGTATCTTCTTCCCTCCTCCCTACATTCTGTTTGCCCTGGGGACATGCAGTAACCGCTCCCATTAAAAGTTGACTCGCTGCAGATGGGTCAGAGAGGCCCCCTTCCTACAGGTGAGACCACTCCCCTTTTCTTGAGCCCCACTTTCATTGCTTATGTTCAGGCTCCCTAAATAGTGACTATGCTGTAAGAGAAAGAGAGATCAGAGGAGGCTGGAGTCTCACACTCTCCGGTAAATTTCGAGATTAGGGTGGGAGAAGAGGCGCGTGAAGCTAAAGATGCAGGTGTTGCCTTAATGGGCTCTTGCTTCGCGGTCTTGCAGTTTAACAGGCCCTGGGAGAAGGCTGAGGGCGGGTGTTGCCTGTTCACTGGCTAATAAAGGAAATAGAAGCCTGCTCCTCAAGATTGCATGAGAAACAGAAGATAAAATAGATGTGCAAATCCATAAACTTACATTCCTAGGTGTTGCTCAAGTCCCCGGGCGGCTCCTTTAAGAGGCGGGTCCCATCCCTGGTAACAAAGGAAGTCCCCGCCCCCGGTAGCCGGGGTGCTCTGTGGCGTCGCACCCTCATTGGTGGGCGACGTGGTGTGCCACCCAGCGGCAGCCATTTCCAACGAGCTGGCGGGGGCAAAGGATGGCGACGCCCGAAGGATGGGCGCAGGGGGGGTCGGGGTCGGTGTGTCTCGCCTTCGACCAACTGCGGGACGTAATTGAGTCTCAGGAGGAACTGATCCATCAGCTGAGGAACGTGGTACGCAGCCAGGAGAGCAGGGGGAGCGGCGGACCGGACGTCTAGATGGTGGGGTCGGGGCGAGACCGCGTCCGGAGCCGGGGCGTGCCCAGAGCACATTGCCAATGGCGTCATCAGAAGGAGGCGGGACCCCAAAGTGTTATGGCTGCTGGGGGTGGAGCCAAAGGGGGCAGGGTCTCATGGATATTTCACAAGGGAATTCTAATCAAAATCAAAATTGTTCTCTACTCTCTTTGCCTGGTTGCATAGGACCTGATAGATAGATCTCTCTCTATTCACTGAGCCTCAGTTTCCCCATTTCTAGTTCTTTTGTGTTGAGGCAAAGACATTGTAACATCCTTTCTACTAGGGACATCCCCTCCCCAGCGTCTAATTTAGTGCCAATCTGCGTGCAGTAAGCACAGATGTGGTCCTTGCACATGATAATGTAAGGGCTTCCGACTCCTTTATATCTCTCTGCTTTTGCTTTCTCAATCAAACCACAGTTTATGGGTGCAAAGCATTGGAGCCACAGTGATCTGGACAGGCATGGTAAAATCCTGGCCAGGTGGAGTTCATGGTTTTTCTCTTTTCATTTTCTGCCTTGATGGGAAGGCTGGGAGATAGGAGATACCTCCCTCTCAGAAATAAGATGACTTCTCATCTCTCATTCCAATGGCAGTATGCAGCCCTAGGCATTGAATGCCCTTCAGTTCCCGGAAGCCTCCATTCCTGGCCTTTTTCTCAACACTTTTTCATCCCTACATAGTGGTCAGAGCTCAGGTCTGTTCTGATGTCCCCTTCTCTAGAAGCAGTTCTACCCTTTCCCAGGCCGGGTCAGGGACCTCCTCTGGATGCCACTTGGTGCTTCTCCATCACAGCACACACTGTGTTACAAGTGCTGGCCATGGGCTGTCTCTCCTATGAGACTGGTTGCTCCTTGAGGCCAGGGCCTAGAGATGAGCCTCAGCGACTTGTGGGACCGAATTCTCCTTCCCCAGGGCCCTAGTCTCCTCCTGGATGCCCTGGGCATCATCCCATTATCCACCCTTGCTCCTGGTCCCTGAGCCCCAGTTCCTCCCTGAGCCAGGCTCTATTGCAGATGGTTCTCCAGGACGAAAATTTTGTCAGTAAAGAAGAGTTCCAGGCAGTGGAGAAGCAGTTGGTGGTAAGTAATGGCCTCTGCAGGTTCCTAATCTTGCCCTATTTCCCAGAATCCCTGTGGTTGAGCAGTCACTGAGTATTGGACTCTGAGAGCCTTCAGCCCCAATAATGAGGACAGAATCTTCCTGTACTCTGGCTTCTGTGTGGCCCTCTGAGTAAGGGGGCTGGTTAAGGGAGCTTAGGAGACCCAAGGTCGCTTGGGTAATAAGGTCACTGGTGTTGCCCCGGCAGGAAGAGAAAGCTGCTCATGCCAAGACCAAGGTCCTCCTGGCCAAGGAAGAGGAGAAGCTGCAGTTTGCCCTTGGAGAGATAGAGGTGCTGTCTAAACAGCTGGAGAAAGAGAAGCTGGCCTTTGAAAAGGCGTGAGTGGGCCTCGGTAGGGGTGTAAGGTTAGGGGTCCCATCAGCCTGTCAGCCTTCCCATCCTTTCTTATCTTCGCCACCCAGGCTCTCCACTGTCAAGAGCAGAGCCCTGCAGGAGTCCAGCAAGAAGGACCAGCTCATCACCAAGTGCAATGGTAGGCGGGAGGCCCGTGTTCCTTCCCAAGTTAACATACACGGGCTCTTCCCTAACTGCCCAATGCCAGTATCCAGGGCAGGGTTTCACCCCAACTTCTGTCCCCGACTGAGGATACAGGCAAACCCAAGCGGGCCACACCTTCGCAAATGCCTTCAGGGACCAGGCAGGCCACGGAAATGAGGGAAGCAGTTGGTGTACAATATCCTTCATGGCCATAAAGGAACGGGCTCGCTCCCAGTTTTTTGAAACGTACAACTTTCTTAGTCCACCTTTTGTTTTCCACTTTTGATGGATATTAGAAATAATGTACTCTGCTCATAACTCTGATACAGGTGCAGTGGTCTCATGGAACAACAGGGCACGCACAGTCCTATTTGAGAGCTGACCCTTAGTCTCAGGTTTGGGATGAGTGGGGACTGTGGTAATGTGGAGAGCCATGCTCTCTCCCAAGGGCTTAGCTCCTCTGCTGTGGGAATGGGGTCCAGTACTGTCAGAGCTTTAAAAAAAGAAACTAGGTTTTAATGGAAGTTTTTCTGAGTTTTTAGCGTTGTCAACTGATTTACAAGCTTTAAAAATATGGTATGGGCCAAGTAAAGTATGCCTGTAGGCCATTAGTTTTCAGCTCTGCTCCATGCAGATGCATGTAGCTTCTTGGCTCAGTTGGGGCTGTGAGTTGCAGGGCACTTTCAGTCAACTACCCAATGTCCCTAGACCTCAGGAACCACTTTCATTTTCCCAGGATGCTAAACTCCCCTTACTTAGCTTAAGAAGTGGATGTGAATTCCATACATCTGCTTCATTCACTGCAGTAGATTTTGAGTAGGCTAGAGCCCAGAGCTCAAGCCTCAAAGAGGTTCCTGATGGGCCCCACCTGGAGCCCTGGGCACCCTCTATTCTCCAATCCAGCCCTCTCTCTCCCCTGGTGAGTATTCTCACTGGGAAGTGGCCAGCAGACTACCATCTTGATCTGGCTGGGGAGGCTGACAGGCCTCATGGTTGTTTGATCAAGAGCTCCCTTTAGAGCCTCTTGGGGCCCAACAGGCAGGCACTGCCTTCATACCCAAGACACTGGTCCCTAGTCCTTTCCCTCTCTCTGACCCCTCCCCACCCCCACTTCCCTAAAAAGGAACCTAGGGTTCTTTCCCCGTGGTGTTAGGAAAAAACATCCTTCCTTTAGGGCATTTCCTAGAGCACAGCCAAGGCTACAGGGCTCTGCGTCTGGAAGGTGTGTGTGAGTCAGGCTGATGGAGCCTGGCTGCCTCCCCTAGAATGGCCTGCATCTCTCCAGTGGGCACAAGCCTTCACCTGAGCAAATCAGGTGACCTGGCCTTCTCCTCGCCTGTACCTCCCCGCTGCCACCTCCCTTTGTGTGGTTTCAATTTGGTTGTACTTACAGAGTTCTGAATCTTTTCAAAGGGCTTTTCTAACTATTCTCTCCTTGGGTGCTATTTATTTTAATTTATTTTAAAAGATTCACACAAATTTCTAATACTTTTTCTCAAGAGAACTTCACAAGCAATGAGTCTGGATTAGCTGGACGCCCTGGGGAAGGAGTTATGATAGTCCTGTTCCTATGATTCCGTGAGCTCATGTTTTCCTCCTCTCTGTTTACCTGTGTCTCCTCTTTTTCTGCCAGACGGTCTCTTCTGAAACCGTAAATGCTTTGGCATGTCTGCATTTTCAGAGTTTGTGTTCTAGTTAATCTTTGTCCAACCTTGAAAGGCAGTGGGATTTTCTTCCCGTGAGGATCAGAATTTTCCAGGGCTTCCTGAGGGACAGTTATGTATATGAAGCACCCCCCGAATCCTACAGCCTCACTGGATTCTGACCCAAGTCACAAAAATCATCCTGGCATCTAATGAGCACTTAAGTAGTGGGTAAGCTTTTCCACCACTAACCTCCCTGGGTCCTTCCCACCCCAAATAGGCTGTCTCTGTCCCCATATATATAGATGAGGACACGGTTCTGAAAAGGAGACATCTTGCCCAAAGGGGTAATACTGTCTCACCAGTATTAACTTCATTGAAACGTCACCTTATTCTGTCCTCTGGTCAGTTCCTGAGTCTTAACACTCCTTTCAGGAGCTGCTGCCTTGAGGGCAGGGACCCTGCATGGGAGTAGGCATCTGGCTGGCCCTCGGTAGGTCTGGTTGGATTGAGATGACTGAACTAGGTGATGTTTCTATGTCCTAAATCCTCAGGGGACATCCTGTTCATTCATTCCACAAATTTATTGTGCACCTACTATGTGCCAGGTATTGTTTTAGGCCTTAGGGTTAAAACAGTGAATAAAACAAAAATCCTTGTCCTTACATCCTAGAAGGGGAGAAAGTAAATGAGTAAAATAAACAATATGTTAGGTATAAATGCTAAGGAGAAAAACAAAGCTTTTCCCTGCTTTATTTTAATAGGAAGCATTAGGAAGGGTTGTAATTTTAGACTAGGAGAGGTCTCACCAAAGAGGTGATATCTGCAAAGATCTGCAGGAGTTGAGGCCAGGAGCTGTTCATCCTCCTGCCTGTGGGCAGGGCTACCACCTCTCTCCAAGGGCCTTTGCCTGCCTTGTGTGAGTCACCTGGTCCAGAATAGAGTTGCGAAGTCACTGACACATTCATCAGACATTGCGTCCCCACCACCCCATCAAGACTCCATAATAAACTCATTCTTCCTAAGGTATTGGCAGCTACTCGTGGAGAGCCTGTGGGTGGAGGGAACCAAGTTCTGAAAAGACCTGTGAGGGAATGAATGCCTTATCGCAGGAAGGAGCCCATGGGGTGGAACCACCTCCTCCCTGCCTCTCTCCCCCACAGAAATTGAGTCTCACATTATAAAGCAAGAAGATATACTTAATGGCAAAGAGAATGAGATTAAGGAATTGCAGCAAGTTATCAGCCAACAGAAACAGATCTTCAGGTGAGGCGTCATGGACAGGTTGGGGGTTGTTGATGGAAGTGGAGATCCAGACCTCTGGTCCCTATCTTGGGCTGTCCCCAGCCCACGCCCAGCCTAGCCGGCTCCTTGCAGGAATCACATGTCTGACTTCCGGATCCAGAAGCAGCAGGAGAACTACATGGCCCAGGTGCTAGCCCAGAAGCATAAGAAAGTCTCGGGGACATGTCAGGCCCGGAGCCACCAGCGTCCCAGGGAAAAATAAAATAATCATTACCTTTCTGTTATCTGGTTGTAATCTGACCTCTGATTTCTCTGTTGTGGGCATTCCCATCCTGACCTTTTCTATCCTCCTCAGGCCTCACCAGTGGCCTGACCCCAGGGAAGGGGCAGGATAAGAGGCCGAGGGCACTTTCCTTCCCTCCTCCCTGCCTGTCTCATGGACCTTGGTGACCTAAGTGAGAATAAGTTACCACAGACTGGGTGGGGAACAGGCCTTGGACCACCACCTACCAGGGGGTCCATGGAGTTATGGGCTTGCAGCCTAGGGAAAGACTACTTTGTTATCTAGTGAACACTGTCCTTTCTTACTCTGTGTTTAACTCCTGCCTATATAAACAGCCACGTGTGTATAAGAAAGAGAGGCAGAGAAAGCCCTGACAGGAGACTTCAAAGACAGTGTGTTCCAGGACCATGATAAACTTAGGAAATCAGTTTCCATGACAAAACAAAAATGTTATGCTGCAAATTACATGTGCACCTTCTTATACACTTCCCCCAAACAGAAGCTCATCAGTCTTCACAAATGGAAGGGAAAAGGATAATGCCATTTTTTAAAAAATAAAGCTTGAACCCTTTTATTGTTTTAATCCTCACCTGAAGATATGTTTTTTTCATTGATTTTTTTGTAGAGAGAGAGGAAGGGAGGTAGAGAGGAAGGGAGATAGAAAGGAAAGGAGGTAGAGAGAAACATCAATGTGAGAGAGAAACTGATCAATTGCCTCCCATATCCGGACCAAAGGGATCGAACCCCAACCTAGGTATGTGCCCTGACTGGGAATCAAACCTGTAACCTTTTGGTGTATGGAACAATGCTCCAACTAACTGAGCCACCCAGCCAGGGCTGCCATGTCTATTTTTAAGGTGGGGAAACAGTCTGTGCAGGGCTGTGACTTGCTGAAGCTGCATATTGGGGCCGGATGTGATGGACAGGCTTCCTTCTCTCAGAAGCCATCACTAATGGCCAGGTGATCATGGACACACACCCAGGCAGGAGACCTACTCAAGAGAGGCTGAGTCAGATTCGTCAAGTCAGGAGGGGCCAGTGCTCTTGCTCCAAGACCAACTGGGGACCTGAACCATAGCAGTACCTTGCAGTCAGAATAGGACAAATGGTGCCCATTGTCACTGTCCCCCAATGACAGGTGGTGGCTGCTTCCCCACCAGTGCCTGTCCTCAGGGCAATACCGAGGTGGTGGGGGCTGAAATGAGTACTTGGAGGAACACAGGGCTAGTCCTGCCTCAGGGACTTCTGAGAGGGGACCACAGCTACCCAAAAGGTTCCTGAGAGAGCCCACATCCGCATCCAGAGCTTGGTTGCCAAGGCAGCCTGTAAAAGAGCTGTCCACTCCAGTTTCTTCCAGTACGTTGCCACTAACGGCAATGGATCCAGCCAGGGACAGCACCTTCCTGAGGCCCCAGCACAGCTTTGGCAGTGGGGGAGCCCTCCAAGCGATGCCCCTCTATTAAAGGCTGTGGAGTGCCAGGTCAGGGAAAGCGGCTGCACTCTTCGGAGCTCCAGCTGGGATGGGATGTCAAGAGCAGGGAGGAGGGCTGCCATTCCGTGATGGGAAGGCTCTGAGGGGAAAATGAAGTTGCTGGCAACACCTGAGTCGCCTGACCCGAAGGTGTGGTGCCCTGGTGCTCACACCGATCCGCAGGCCATCGGTAGTGCTTCCCCTACGGCAGGTCCCCGCTCGGCCTGTGTCCTCACCTGTGACGCGTGGAGCTGGGCCTAGCACCCGGCTCCACTTTGGACACCCGTCAGCCAAAACCTGGAGCGCCCCCCGAGGGAGAGCAAGGCCCAGGGCCAGGGCCCAGGTCTCTCCTGCTGGCGACGCCGCTGGCCGGGAGCGGACGCGGCCGCTTTAAGGCGCGGTGACCCCCGGCCTCCGCGGGCGGGGCGGGGACAGCGTGGGCGTCCGCGGCACCGGCGCAGGCGAATGCGAGGGAGGTAGAGCTCGGCGTCCGGCCCCACCATGCTGATCGCGCTCGCCCCGCCAGCCCTGCCCGGGCTCGCAGGTCAACTACCCTCGGCCCCCGCGCGGCGCCAGGACTCCTCCGGTTCGTCAGGCTCCTACCACACGGCTCCCGGTTCCCCAGAGCCCCCGGACGTTGGGCCGGACGCGGAGGGCCGGGCAAATTGGCCCCGGGTGGCCCCTGCGCTGGGGGCGGGGGCGCAGCTTCGCCTGTCCATCAGCGCCCAGAATAGCCGCCAGCAGCTCCAGCCCGGCTCGGGTTTCCCGCGAGGCCCGGGCGCAGGCCCGCGGCCGCCCCAGCCCCAGCCCCAGCCCCAGCCCCAGCTGCGCATGCTGCCGTCGGGGGAGATGGAAGTCATCTTCGGCGCCGGGGCCCTGTTCAGCCCCTCTGACTCGGCGGACAGAGAGGTGCAGCAGCTCACGGCGCGGGCTTTCCACAGCCTCTCTCCGCCCGCGTCCCCCTCCCCCGCCGCACCGCAGCCCCAGCCCCAGCCCCCCGACGGTGGCTCCCGCTGGGCCACCTACCTGGAGCTGCGGCCCCGCGGGCCGAGTCCTGCCACCCCAGCGCAGTTCGAATGCGTGGAGGTGGCGCTGGAGGAGCGTGCCCTGCCCGCCAGGTCCCGGACGGTGCCCAAGCGTCAGATCGAGCTGCGCCCCCGGCCCCGGAGTCCTCCGCGGGAGGGGGAGGCAGGCGCACCGCGCCCGCGCCCGCTCCTGCGCACCGGCTCCCTGGACGAGTCGCTGGGCCGCCTGCAGGCCGCCGCGGGTCTCGTGCAGACGGCTCTGGCCAGGAAACTGAGCCCCGCGGCCCCTGCCCCCAGCGGCGCCACCTTCAGGCCCGCGGAGCGGCCGGAGCCAGAGACGCGGACACCGGTCCGCAGCCCCCGAGGGGCCCAGGAGGACGGCAGGTCTCGCCCACCCCGCGTGCACTATAGTTCAGCCCCTGCCCGGGCCCCCCGGCCCTGGCCCAGCCTCCGCGAACGCGCGATTCGTCGCGACAAGCCCGCGCCCGGGACTGAGCCACTGGGTCCGGTTAGTTCAAGCATCTTCCTGCAATCCGGGGAGAAGACCCAAGAAGCGCACAACCAGGAACTCAAAGCGAGGTTCCCAGGAGACGCTCCGGAGCGAACCGTTCTGAGGCCTTTCGAGTCCAGGGACCCTTGGGAGGTCCCGAGTCAGGCTGTGAGGCCAAGGAGCCCATCCCCGCCGAGGCCGGCTCCCAATGGAACCCTGCAGACTTCTCTCGGCCCACCCCCCCGGAACCTGTCCCCGCGGAGTCCGGCTGCTCCGAGGGTGAGTAGTCCCTCCTCCCCGAAGGAATCCTCCGCGTGGGAAAATCAGGATCCCACCGTCGAGGAAACCGTCAGCAGGAGGAGCCCTTCCCCTGCGACCCTTTCCCAGTGGAACCCGGGTGCTGCCAAGGCAAGAAGCCCATCCCCTGAAGCTCCTTCGCCGTGGGAGGTTCAGCACCCCACAATCGGAGCTACCATCGAGGGGAATAGCAGCCCGTCCCTGCCGGCCGTGTCCTCATGGGAGGCTCCAGATCGTCCTACTGGGCCGTGGGGTCCATCGCCCCAAGAGAGGTGGGGTCCCCAAATGCAGGGCTCCTCGATAGCCTCTCCGCAGGAAGCTCTGAATGGCGCAGTCCAGGGGGAGCCGGCGCCGCCTACACCGCCCGCACCCAGGACTCCAGAGCTAACCGAGGCGCAGAGTCCCTCCGCACCGGACGTGCCGGATCTTGCCTTCCGAGACAGTCAACCGTTGCCAGAGGTGGCTGCACCCGCGCTGGCCCTCAGTCGCCTCATGGGCACCATGGATTCGGATGCGCCCCCGGAAGCCTTGGGCCCTGGACCAGCGGCCTCCGGACGCCCGCGCGTGGCTATTCCGCGGCCCCGTGACATGCGCAAGATGGTGAAGACCACGTACGCGCCGAGCTTCCCGGCGGAAACCCCCGGCTCAGGGCTGCTTGCGCCTCCTGCGGATCCCCGCCCCGAGAAGGGTGGTGCATCCAAGACGCAGGAGCTCCAGGCGCTGGGGACCCCCGCCCCCGCTCACTACACCTCCGTTTATCTCAAGGACTTTCTGCCTGTCGTGTCGCACCCCTACGAGCCTCCAGAGCCACCCCCCAACACAAACCCCCGGGACGCTTCGCAGCCCAACGGGGTCCTGCGGCGGAGGGCAGAGAACAGCACGGCAAAACCCTTCGCGCGCACTGAGATCCGCCTGCCTGGTGCCTTGGCCTTGGGCCACGGACTGACGGAAACCCGGGGAGTCCCGGTGCGCGGTCCTGCAGGAGAGAACCGAGTTATGGAGGCCCAGCGCCTCGTCTCCGACGGCGAGGGTCCGATCAGCCCGTTAGGTGGAGCTGTCTCCTTACCCCAGCGGTCGTCCGTAGGGCCAGCAGGGCCCCCCCAAGCCGGCCCATCCCGCCCCAGCTCCCCTCAGGCGCACCCTAGCTCGAGCCCTGGGAGAGCACCCACATTGGAGCCTCCCCCTTCTGTCCCCGAGCCTGCCACTGCCGTCCGGGAGCCCCACCCGCGGGAGCCCCAGGCATTGGCGGGCAGAATGGCCCCGCCCCAGCCCCGCGCAGCATCGGCGCCTCCTATGGACCGGTCCCTGGAAGGCCCCTCCCAAGGGGCACGCAGGCCACCCGGGGCCGCGAACACGGGGAAGGTCCTGGTGGACCCCGAGAGCGGCCGCTACTACTTTGTGGAGGCGCCGCGGCAGCCTCGGCTACGGCTGCTCTTTGACCCCGAGAGCGGGCAGTACGTGGAGGTGTTTTTGCCGCCCTCGCCCCCGGGGCCACCCCGCCGCATCTACACCCCGCTGGCCCTGAGTCCCGGCCTTTACCCGCCCGCTTATGGGCCTATCCCCGGCCTCTCACTGCCACCATCCCCAGGCCCGCCAGCCTACAGCGGCACCCAGCTACCCTGGGCTTCCGAGGCGGGGCCCCTGGAGAGGATGTACTACCTGCCAGTGAGTGGGACCCCCAGCCCCGCACCTCCTCTGCTCCTCTGCGCTCCTCCCACCGGCGTGGGTCCCGCCCAGCCTGGCAAGAGCTCCTTGTTCCCTGTGTGAGGCCCCAGGGCCTGGTCCCCATGGTGTTGGGGCCTGCCGATGGCTTTTAAGGTTCAGGCATCCAGTCCCCTGCCCTTCTTTTCTTCTGTCACCTTTTTTACCCATCTCATCGAGTCCTGAGACCGGAAGTTATCTTCAGAGAATGTATCTGGGACCCTGGGGGTCTGATGGAACTGGATCTCAGGAAGTGACTGCCTGCCTTCTACAGCATTGTGTACCCCTTCCCCAAGCATTCCCATGAGTGTGGTGTGTTTGTGTGTGTATGTGTGTGTAAAAGTGAGGCGTCTCAGGATTTGTCCCCAAGAACTGACCTGAAGGGTTGTTGGGGTTCCCTAGGAGCAGCAGGGGACCGGGCTGCCCCCAGAAGTAGTAGCTGTCTGCCCCTCCCTGAAAGGTGGGCCCAGGTGAGGTGGAGCAGGCTAGTGGGCACCAGCGGGCTGGAGGGAGGACTCTGGCTGTCAAGTCTGCTATTCTTTGGAAGAGGATCTAAGCCTTGGCCCGGGAGGCTGTAGCTAGTGCAGCCAGGCCAGGCTGTATCTGAGAAAGGGAGCTGTGGGGACAAGCAAGTGAAGGTGGAGCAGGGAAGTAATATAGGAGGGGCTGTGGAGGGTCAGCCTGGGATATGGGGGTAGTGGAGGGAGGTGGGGAAGTGACTGTAGTCCCTAGCTGGGAGCTCCGCCCTTTATTCTCCTCTCAACCCTAGCCTCTGACTTGGCTTCTCTAAGCCCTCAGAGCTAAGCTGGCTCTTCCTGGGGCCAGGAATGGGGGCTTCAGTCATTCCCATCCTGGGTAGGGAGCAGATGGAGCGAGTCATCAGGAAGGACAATGGTTGAGCTATTGTCCCAGAGGAGCCTCTGGACCCCTCTGGGTGGGGTAGAGGGTTGGTTAGGGCTGGCAGTAGAAAGGGTGCCCCTGTATGGGGCAGGCCAGAGAAACTTGGACCCCTCAGCTGGTTTTACTCCCCCAGTAGCAGATGTGGCAGCCATGCCCAGAGAGCTGCTGGCTATGCAGGCTGGTCACAGCACAGTAAGGGACAGGACCAGAGCACGTGTTCCCATTGCCCTAAGATTCCAAGGGCCTCTGAGGAAGGCAGAGGAAGAGGCATGGAGTGAGTGGGAGGTGCTTTGTATGGGTTCTGTGTGAAATTCTAAGCTTGAAGTGCCTGGGCCTTGCTGGACAAGTATGTGATGTGATGAGTTTGGGGACGAAGAGTGGCCATTAGAAGCAGTGTTAGGGATGGAAATGGATGCCTTAAGTTCCATGCCCCTGGGGGGCCTGGTCCTTTGGAGTCTCTACCCACCTGCCTTGAACTAGAAGCTGACTGGGAGAACTATGAGCCAGAAAAACCTGGACATCTTTTTATAGTTGGAGATGCTGTTTCCAATAACATGGAGGGCCCTGGGCTCGTCACCTCATCCTGGTGAGCAATAAATCACTGACCCAATGAACTATGATGGCTAGAACAACTGGTGTAAGGTGTCTGATTTCCTGCTGTGGCCCTTTAACACCCCCACAATGCCCTTTCATGCCCAGGTACAGCCTGGGTCTAGTGAACCATAGGGCTCAGGGAAGAAGACCATGAGTGTCTTTCATACACAGTGGTGTCCCTACCTCAGTGAATTTGCTTCCCAGGAAGGGGCCCTTAGGCTGGCATCATTCCTCCTGGTGGCTGAGTGGCCAGTGGGCTTTGGGGTCAATCAGGCCTGGGTTCCAATTTCAGCATGGCCCCTCTAGGTATGTGGCCTTGGATCTGTCACTTCTCTCTGAGCCTTTGTGTCCTTGGGGGTAGACTAAAGAGGACAGTAACCAACCACTTCCTCCCCCAAGGTATTCAGCACAGTACCTGCCCTGCGGCCAGATTCCAGGCTTGGGAGATATCAGCCCCCATGTGTCCTTGCCCAGGCCCAGCCACTCTCCTTGCCTCATTGTTCTCTGCCTGTGAAATGGAGCTAAGTTGGCGGGAGCTGGGGTCCCTCCAGAGGAGATGCACATGTGGTGTCTCCTGGGGGAAGGGAGAAAATGGGAGGGGTGAGGTGTCAGTTCCCCATTGGTCTGGGTCAGGCGTTCTGGGGAGGTCCCCACTGCACACACAAGTACATTTACATCCCAACCACAGCCCATGCTCACTGAGCCGGCTCCAGAAACCATGAGGCTGTCACTGCCACTGCTCCTGCTGCTACTGGGGGCTTGGGCTATCCCCGGGGGCCTTGGGAATAGGGCTTCGCTCACAGCCACTGCCCCACAGCTGGACCATGAGGAGAAGTATTCAGCTCATATGCCTGCTCACCTTCGCTGCGATGCCTGCAGGGCGGTGGCATACCAGGTGAGTCCCTTCCCCCAGCAGTTCCCCTGCCCAGTCCTCCTCAAATCAGAACCCTCCATCTACCTCAGATTCCACCACTGGCCTTTGATCCATCTCCAAACCCCTACCCCCAGGCATCCAGCTAGACTCAGCCTTCCATGATATTGCCATCTTCACCTCCAGGCCTCAGTTTACTCATCTGTCTGCCCAACAGAGAGCGGACGATCTGGGACACCCCATAGTATCTTGAGACTCCAGGGAGTCACCAGTTTGTCGTCTCAGACTCCTCCCTTTCCAGGCCCATCCTCAGGCCTGGACTCCTTCCTAAAATATGACGGCGGAGCACTGGTGTATGTGTGCATGTGCTGAGTGTATGAATATATGAGTATGTGTGTGTCTGAGTTCACACACAAACTTGTCAAATGCGCCTGAGTACCTCTGAGTACTCATGTCATTGAAGAGTGGACTATGGTTTGGTTTGGTTTGGTTTTCTTTCCTTGTGTTTGTGGTTTAAAATGCATTTGTTGATGGGCAGGTGTGCCCTGGGGGAGAGACCCCTGTGCCTAAGCCTAACGTTCCACCTCAGCATTTCCCACCCACCCCCTCGGTCCCAGGAAAGTGATCCTGCCTCAGCTGGCCAGGCCCCAGCATCTGGGACCCGGGGGAAGAGCCTGAGGCCTGCCTCACAGGTGCTTCCTGCTCAAAAACCTCCTTTGGCCACCTCACTCTCCCCGGAAGGCCCAGGTTTCTATCCTCCCCTCCCCCACACTGAGCAGTCCCTAAGCCCTGACTCTCAACCCCTCCTTGTTCCAGATGTGGCAACATCTGGCAAAGGCAGAGGCCAAGCTTCACACCCCTGGGGGGCGTCAGGAGCTGAGTGAGTCGGTATATACAGACGTCCTGGAACAGAGCTGCTCCCAGACCTGGCAGGAGTGAGTTGAAAATCCGGTCCCTACCTTCCTCCTCCCGGGGCAGGGCTTGGTGGGTGGAGGTCCCCACTCTCCCACTCATACCACACACATTCTCCACCAGGGCTGTGGTTCAAGGTAGGGGGCTGGTTGGGACGAAGTCTGAGCTCTAGAGCTAGGAGCAAGTAGAAGGGTAGGTGGCCAAGGGACAAGTTCATGGTCCAGGAGCTTCCCCTCTCTGGTCCTCTATTTTCCATCCGGGAGGATCAGAATCTGGGCACTGAACTCAGCAAAGGCCCAGTGTGCCCAGTTTCATGTGGAGACAGGTCCCCACTGGCCAGGCTCTCACTAATGCTGTGTCCTCACTGCCTCCAGCTACGGGGTCCGAGAAGTGAACCAGGTGAAACATCTCATGGGCCCAGGACTTAGCCATGGGCCAGAGCCAAGCGTCAGCGTGATGATCACGGGGGGCCCCTGGCCTACCAGGTAGGACGGGAGGGTGGGGGTGA
Source organism: Myotis daubentonii (assembly GCF_963259705.1). Lineage (NCBI taxonomy): Eukaryota > Metazoa > Chordata > Mammalia > Chiroptera > Vespertilionidae > Myotis > Myotis daubentonii. Next base: position 81,950,203 of record NC_081844.1, on the reverse strand, counting down.
GATGGAATCCTTGGAACCTTAGTCTGCCCCCCGTGGGCCGGCAGAGTTTGAAGCTCCGGTTGGACTCCCCTAGGCTCTCCACGACATGTTTGCACTACCTGGGGGAGTTTGGAGAAGACCAGATCTATGAAGCCCATCAGCAAGGCCAAGGGGCTCTGGAGGCATTGCTGTGTGGAGGCCCCCGTGGAGCCTGCTCAGAGGAGGCACCAGTCACAAGGGCAGAGCTCTAGTCCAGCTCCTGCTTCCCCTTTGTGGTCAGCCCCTGAAGACAGAGGGAGCTTCTTCTGGATCTGTCCCCCTCCTTTCTGCAAGGCTGCTGAGGACAAGGAGAACTTGCTCACGTAGGCTGCCACTCTCTCCTCCTCCAGCTTTGGGGCACTGGGGCCTGGGCGAGGGGCCAAGGCCTTCCCCTCTGGACTCAAATAAAACTCAGTGACCTCAATTCCTTCTCTCTGCAAAATGTGCTTGGGGGGCTGGGAGGACAGATATTGGTGTTTCTGCTGATGTTGCTCCTGGAGAGGGCCAAATACACATCCCTGCAAATTTCCCAGAAGTGAGTGAGATCTGTCCTGGTTAGAAATGTCAGTGAGCAGTCAAAGACATACAGATCCAGTTATGTGAATGGGAAACCCCAGATCCATCATGAGAAAGAAGAAAAACCATGGGAAACTCCATAAGCGGGCCACTTTGTGGACACGCCTCCTGCAGTCACTGGGTGCTATCAGCTGTTGGTGCCCCTCCCAGAACAGCAGTCTCACTGGGTCTACACCCAGCAGCTGCTCACTTTCTAGTGCCTGTCTCTGACCCCAGCTGGCATGGTTGGGTCCTAGGTGCCTGCCTTGGACAGGGTGGGGCAGGGTTCCTGGAATGGGCTGGTTTCAGCATCTTGGCTCTAAGTCCTGCTCTCCCCAGAAGTTCTTCTGTCCTGGGGCTTTTCCCTTTAGCAGAAGGAGAAAAGGGCCCCACCTGGGGCCTACCTGGGTCAGTTTCCTTTGTGAGTGTCTCTCTGAGCCTTCAAAGACCTGGGAGGTGGACAGAACAGACTCTAATCCCCAGATGACAGATGTAGACACCAAGGCTTAGACAACAAAAGAGGCTCAGGACAAGCCCCAGGCTGAAAAGTGGTAGGACTTGGAGGCGATTCAGATTTGGGGGGTGGGGAAAGGTCATTGCTGGAGGAATAGGGGTACCCTAAGCATGCCCTGACCTCTCCAGCTTTCCTAAGCTACACTGCAGCCCAGCCCCCCTATATTCTATCACCTGTCCCTGATCTGCCTGAGCCACCCCCCTGTATGGTGCTCCTGCCAAAAGAAACCTGTAGGCACCAGGAAAGGACCCAGGGCACAAGGAACTGCTGAACTGTATCGGGTGTGGAGTTGGGAGCCTGTGACATCACCCAGGCTTTATGTAGAGTCTGCATCTGAATCTGGGTGTTGTGAGTCTTTGTGTGATTATATCTGAGACCCTGTGCAACCCCAGGCTTTGTCTCTGTGTTGAACTGAGTGTCTAGGGGACTGGAGGAGGTAGGGCCCCCTGGGGAGCACTGGGGAGGAGGGGGTGGGAAGGAAAGTGCTGAGGAGCAGCTCTGAAGCTTCAAACTGGTCAGACGACTTTGGGAACCTGGGAGCAGAAAGCCAAGAAGGGAGAGGAGAGAACAGGCAGACAGAGGAACAGGCTGGAGGCTGGACAGGCAGACGGATTCAGGGCTGTGGCATGAAGCTCCTTCCCAGCTGGAGAGCGGTGCTGCCTGTGGGCGCTCGGGGCCGGGTCTGGCCATGGGCACAACAACCCAGAAGTAGGTGGGCTTTGGGGGGCTGGGCCTGGGCAGCCGTGTGGGGGGCAGAACCTCAGCCCCTGGACCCTCCCAGCCCCAGGCCCCAGCTCCAGGCCCCATGGCCAGACTGGGCTGGACCTTCCAGGAGGCAAAGACAGGCTGGGCCTCGGGCTGGCTTCGGGGGCTGTGTGACATGCAGTCACACAGGGACTGGCGCTTGGAAAGGCTCCAGACGGTGTTTAATGTTCTGCTGTTACTGTCTTGAAAATTCATAATACTTTTGGGACAGGGGCCCTGCATTTTCGTTCTGGATTGGGTCCTGGCTGGGAGGGGAAGGGGACAGCAAGGCCAGGCCAGCCTTGGTAGCTTCTCCAGAGGTTCATCTGTTGTGTGCCGCAGGGACCATGAGGTGAGTGGCAGTGGTGGGGAGGGTGGTGCCTTATTACATTTAATGTATAATTCACAGCATAAATGCGGGGATTCAGGCCCACCTGAGTTAGAGGAATGGTTTTCTAAAATCTTGCTACCTTGTCAGATCATATCTCCTAATCAGCTGTAAAGGAGGTTAATGCTGCCCAGCACCTGGGGTTAAACACAACAATACAGAGATTTTGCCTGGCACACAGCCATTCCTCAATGAGAGTGGTTATGATGATGATAATGATTAACTTGTTATTAATATTCAGATGGTGACATAACAAGTGCCCATTTGTACTCCTTTTCCTGTCACTCAAACAGAGATTGTTAAACTTCCAAGACTGTCTATGCCTCACTGCCCACTCTGGCCCTTTCTTGGAAAATAAGACAAGGTCCCGTGTTCAGGCTCAGGTGCGGGCAGCGGGTGAATGTGGCAGAGCTTGGGCGGCCTTTACCATTCTACGATGGCCAGAGTTAATACATTACCTCCACCCGGGACCTGCTTTCGCAATCTCGATAGGAGTTGGGGATCTGGTTACAGATTTACTTCGAACAATGTCTGATATGTGGAGTAAAGTCCTCCTTGGCCTTTCTATAGCCATCTCCTCTTCTCTTCAGGAACTGCTCACACCTGTGTCCCAGAGATGAGGGCCCAGGAGGACCCCGAGGGCCAGACACAGGTGCTGGGGGATGAGTGGGAGCTGGGTAGGGGCAGGATGGGGTGGGGGCTGGAGGAGCTGCATACAGGCTTCTCCCTGGGAGGGCAGAGACAAAGGTTCTTATAAACTTGATCAAGAGTGACTGTCCTAGGCTGAGCCTGGCTATTGGGGGATGGGGTGGGGGTGGCAGGGGGAGTGAAGGAGACTTCAACTTAGGGAGTCGCTGACTCCAGCTTGAGTGCCAGTAGGGACACAACCTACCCCCCCCCCCCGCCCCCACAGTGCCACCCCAAGGACCTCCACAGTCTCCAGCCTTCTTGGTCCCCTTTCCTGCGTCCCCCCAGGCCGTCTGACTTAGGGGCCCATTCCCTTGGCTGGAATGCCTGAGTCCTGAGGGCTCCAGGAGCCAGCACAGTGGACTCCTCCTGCACAAAGCAATGTGAGGTGGGAGCCAGGGAGAGTCAGGCCAAGGGACAGCTGGGTGTATGAACCGTGAGGGAAGTGAGGAACCCAGGCTCAGACCCCATTCTGAGGAGCTGACAGGCCCCTCAGGTACCTGATCGATTCTGGGGCAGAATCGACTTTCCAGTGTCCACCTCTCCATCCTGAGTTACTGTTCTCTGCTGCCCCCAGCATGAGGACCTGGGCTTAGCAGGGCCCTCCACGAAGGACCCCCCGGTGCCCCTGCCCACAGAGCCCAAGTCCGACATGCTGTACAAGATCGAAGACGTGCCGCCCTGGTATCTGTGCATCCTGCTGGGCTTCCAGGTGGGCTTCCCCGCAACAGCCGCCCGTTGCACACTCCCCAGCCCCTCCCGCCACCAGGCTTGTCTTTGGTAACAGGAAGAGAAACCTAAGGTCAGCAACAGTGACTGTAACAAGCAGGGGTGGGGAAGAGGATTATGGGGTCCAAGAGAGGATTAATCCCCTGGGAGCAAGTATCGGTGACAGGGAGGAGGGCCCACTCCACAGAAGACGCAGGAATAATTTGGGGACAGATAAGTAATCCCCAGCCAGGTGAGCAGTAGCCCTCCGGGAATTCCCTGTGAGAATGTCAATCCTGGGTGGGTATGTTGCCTGGGGTGGCCTGGCTTCAGGCCACTGAGGCAGGCATGAGAACTACTAGGGGGCCCTGTCTCCATGTGAGTTCTGTGGGTCTCATGCCCTCCCCCACCCCCCAGCATTACCTGACATGCTTCAGTGGCACCATTGCTGTGCCCTTCCTCCTGGCTGAGGCGCTGTGTGTGGGCCGTGACCAGCACATGGTCAGCCAGCTCATTGGCACCATCTTCACCTGCGTGGGCATCACCACCCTCATCCAGACCACGCTGGGCATCCGGTGAGCTGCCCCACCCCCACCCCCACACAGACACACACACAATGTAGCAGCAGCAGCTGGAGCAGGTGGTCTCTCTCAGAGGACTCATGGGACAAAAAAAAAGCTGCTCTCTGCCCCAACCTGCTGCTTCTTCTCCCAGGCCAGCCTTAGAGCCAGGCAGCTGGAGTCCTATCCTGGCGCCTGGCACCCCTCAAAGACTAGGAGTCTGTGGATATAAGGGAATGTGCCTTAGCTGGGCAAGGATTGGGCTTGGAGCCCACTCAGCTAGCTGATTAAGCCCTACTCATTAAGTCCTACTCAGGGACCACCTGCTTCCCTGCCTCCTGGCCTCTTCAATAGTCTACCTTCCTGGGGGCCCCTACCCCCTTGTGCACAACCCCAGGTGGCCAAAGCGTGGCGGTGTGGTAGGAGGAGGGAGGAAGGTTGTCAGTGCAGCGTGGGTGCAAGAAACAAGCTGTCCACTTCTGTGCATTGGCCCCTCACAGTGCAGGAAACATGCTGAGAAGGAAAGGGGCAGGGGTGGGCAGGGGCTCCATTTGTTTTCTTTCTTGGGCCCCCAAAATGTTATAGAGTCCTGCCTGGGGCCTCAAGGACCTCCCTCTGCTCTGCCCCTGCCCTGTCCCTATGTCTCTGTCCCTTTGTGTGATCCTTTCTGCCTCTCCCTCTCTGTGCCCCTCTGTCCCCATCTCCCCTGTCTGTGTGTCCCTGTCCCCCACCACACCCCACCTTGCTCTGTGCCTCCCCTTCCAGGCTGCCGCTGTTCCAGGCTAGTGCCTTTGCATTTCTGATCCCAGCTAAAGCCATCCTGGCCCTGGAGAGATGGAAATGTCCCCCAGAAGGTGAGCACACTTCTGGGGTGTGCTGGAGGGGAAGGGGACCAGAAGCCTGGAGGTCCAGACACCAGGATGCATTTATGGCAGCAGCATCTTCTCTCCCTGTGTCTCCATTCCCTGTTTATATGTGTGTGTATCTTTGTCTCTGCCCCCAGAGGAGATCTATGGCAACTGGAGTCTGCCCCTGAACACTTCTCATATCTGGCACCCACGGATGAGAGAGGTGGGTTCCCACGTGGAGTAGAAGGGCAAAAGACAGGACTGAGGAGGGGACTAAGGAAGGGGCTAGATGGGAGTAAGGGCCACCAGTGAATTGGGAGATGCAAGGTAGGTTAGTCCAGAGGCTTTTATTTTTTTATTTTTTATTTTTTAATGTAGAGGTCATGGCTTTTATATAGTGACTTACAACTGACCTTCACTCTTGCAGGTCCAGGGTGCAATCATGGTATCCAGCATAGTGGAAGTGGTGATTGGGCTGATGGGACTGCCTGGGGCCCTGCTCAGCTACATTGGGCCTCTCACGGTCACCCCCACTGTCTCCCTTATTGGCCTCTCTGTTTTCCAAGCTGCTGGTGACCGAGCAGGCTCCCACTGGGGAATCTCAGCTTGGTGAGCGGCACCAGGACTGATCCTTGCCCAGCCCCAGCCCCTCACCCTTACATTTCCTTCCTCCTCAGTCCTACCTTTTGCCCCCAGCCTGACCTACCAGCCATCTCTTCTTTGTGCCTCTGCCCTCAGCTCCATTCTCCTGATCGTCCTCTTCTCCCAGTACCTGCGCAACCTCACCTTCCTGCTGCCAGTCTACCGCTGGGGCAAGGGCCTCAGTCTCTTCCGCATCCAGATCTTCAAGATGTTTCCTGTGAGGAACTGACAGACAGCTGGGTCTGGGACTAGGGCAGGGCCTGAACTTGTGTCTAGGGCCAAGGTGGGGGAAAGGGCCGGAAAAGCAGGGGAACTAGAGCCAGAGCAGAGACGAGATTCCAGCCAGGAACTGGAGCAGGTGTTGGGGTTGGGATCTAGAGCTGGGGCTAGGGGTAGGGCTGAGGTAAAGGCTGGTTAGCTTGGAACAAGACCTCTAGGGCCCTCAGTGTGCCCCTCCCCACTCCCCCCTTCAGATTGTGCTGGCCATCATGACCGTGTGGCTGCTCTGCTACATCCTGACCCTGACAGATGTGCTGCCCACAGACCCTACAGCCTACGGCTTCCAGGCACGAACGGACGCCCGAGGGGACATCATGGCTATTGCACCCTGGATCCGAATCCCCTACCCCTGTGAGCAACCCCACCTGGGCCCCCCTGCCTCCAACTCTGATCCCAGTACAGCTGATGATAAAATTAGCATTAGCTGCACATGTACAGTGGGCCGGCCAGAGTGCTGTTTAACTCAAAGCCTCACTCCAGAGCTTCGTGATTCTGAGTGGTCCCAAATGAGCTCCCACGACTGTACAACTCCCACCCCAGCTTGAGATTCCTTTAGCCACCCCCTCCCCCAAACTGCCTAGTCTACCTCCTAACCTACACAGGGGCACTGTATCCATCCTCTTGTCTCCCCTCCACCCAGGTCAGTGGGGCCTGCCCACAGTGACTGCAGCTGCTGTCCTAGGAATGTTCAGTGCCACATTGGCGGGTATCATTGAATCCATCGGAGATTATTATGCTTGTGCCCGCCTGGCTGGTGCACCACCCCCTCCAGTACATGCTATCAACAGGTATGCCCATCTGCCCTCCCCAATATGATTCCCCCTGAGGCCACTCAGGAAGCAAATGTGGGGACAGAGTTGAGTCGCAAAAGATGTGGACTTGAGCAAGTCACTAATACGCTCCAGACCTCATTTTCCTTACCTATGAAATGGGGATGGATGCTCTCATCTCTCACCCTGAATGTTGTGAGCAGTTGAGGAGGTAATGAAGTCCAAGGGAAACTAGTCATCGGACAACCTTCCATGTGCCTAGCCCTCAGTGTGTGTTCTTTTGTGCAATCCACCAGTGACTGTGAGGCAGCTCCCTTATTATCCCCGTTTGACAGAGGAGGAAATTGAAACCCAGAATCGCCAAAGGGAGTAAATGCCAAGGCACTGCTGCATTAGTGCTCAGACCTGGGCTCCTGGCTCCCAGACCTCCCTTTGCCCTGGAGTGAAGAGTATAATAGATAGGTGCGGCTTTCGCAGAAGGCAGCACCCGAGCCAGGGTAATGGGCAGAGCCTGGACCAAATCCTCCCAGCTCATGTTTCTTACAGGGGCATCTTCACCGAAGGCATCTGCTGCATCATCGCAGGGCTGTTGGGCACCGGCAATGGGTCCACCTCGTCCAGCCCCAACATTGGCGTCCTGGGGATTACCAAGGTGCCTCACCGAACCAGAAGAGCAAGAGCCCCACCCCCACTCCATTTGCCGCAGACCTCGCCCCAAGCCGGTCCACACTTTGGCCTACCCCCACCCCGTCTTTAAGAGGCCCCCTCCCACACCCCTCTCCCCGCCCTCCATTGCGCTGCCTCAAGCCCCTGCCCATTTGAGCCTCCCTCTTATCACAGGCTCCGCCCCCCTCATCCCACCCGGCCCCAGAACTCACCCCTTCCCACCTATCCTCTTGGATATAGCCCCACCCTCTGGCTCCCTGGCAGGTGGGCAGCAGGCGCGTGGTGCAGTATGGTGCGGGCATCATGCTGGTCCTGGGCACTATTGGCAAATTCACAGCCCTCTTCGCTTCGCTCCCTGACCCCATCCTGGGAGGCATGTTCTGCACCCTCTTCGGTGAGTGCTGCACGCGGATCCTGGTGACAGCGCGGGTCGCTGAATGGTGGAGCCCACCCAGCCCGCGCCAGGCCTCTCCAGCGGTTCTCCTGTGCACTCAGGCATGATAACCGCTGTGGGGCTGTCCAACCTGCAGTTCGTGGACATGAACTCCTCCCGCAACCTCTTCGTGCTCGGATTTTCCATGTTCTTTGGACTTACACTGCCGAATTACCTGGAGTCCAACCCCGGCGCCATCAACACAGGTGCCCCCACCTGTCTGAATGTCACTGCGGGTAGGGTAGGTGTGGTGGGCCTGACTTTCAAAGGCTCCATGCCGCTGGAGCAACAACTGCGCAATTCTGGATGTTAATCAGCAGCTGAGAAGCTAATTAGCAGGTGTCCTTTACTAAGATACTTCCTGTGCTCATTTCATTTTCACAGCAGCTTCATGAGATAGATACTATCATTTCCACATCAGATGAGGAAAGTGAGGCTTAAATGATTTGTCCCATGACAAGTAGGAACTAACTTGCAAAACTGGGATATGAGTCCAGGGGTGGGAGAGGCAGAAGTGCTGACAGGCTTGCAAGTCGGGGTTTGTAGCATCCCACCATCCAGCTCCATACCTGCTCAAGGAAGTCAGCAGGCTGCAGAAGTAGAGGGCAATCTGTTCTCCAGGGCGGTCCTGACACCTACTGGCCCTCGGCCTATTCCACAGGTATTCCTGAAGTGGACCAGATTCTGACTGTGCTACTGACCACGGAGATGTTCGTGGGTGGGTGCCTTGCTTTCCTACTGGACAACACAGTGCCAGGTATGTGTCAGCTTTGGGAGGGAAACAGAATGAGGCTGGGCTCATCTGCACTTCAACAGATGGCCCCTGAACCAGAGCTGTGGCTGGGTCCAATGCAATGTAGGTAGGAGAAGCAGGGAACAGATGGGCTGATGGAGTGTCCACTGGCTGGCGGGAGAAACTGGCCAGCCAGGTACAGGCATGCCTCATAGGTTCTGAGGAGGGTGGGGGTAGAAGTCACTCCAGGGCCTTTGTCTTTTCCTCTCCATTTTGTGATAGCCACTGGGGTGAGGGGCGCCTTCGCTTTATTAGGACAGATACAAATGCAGCTTTAGTTTTTTGGCAAAACCCACTCCAATGCAAGTAGCCTGCAACAGTGGCTAATAGGAAGAGTCCTCACTTTCTTTGCTATTATTAGGACTTTTTGGAGGGATTGTGGAGGATGCTTTGTGAGTGTTCCCGAGAATCCTCCTAGACCAAATTTATGTGCCCAGTAAATATATAAAAAATAAATGTCACCAGGTGTCCTAACTAGTAACAAACATTGCTAACATTTACCAAACATCTTCTAAGGGTCAGGCATGGAGCTAAGCATCTCATCCTCAGAAACTATCCTGCGAGACAGACTATCAAGTGATTCACTGAAGGTCACTTTTGCAGATTTGTAACTTTGCAAATCTGGGATTTTAACCAAGTCCATCGGATGCAGTCTGTGGCCTGTGTATCAGTCATTGCACCACAGGACCTCTGCTGGAAGGTTTCAGGGGAACTGGAAGATCAGGGACAGCTCCATGGAGAAAGGGTGGAGACTGCATCAGTCCAGGGAGATGAGGGATGGGAACAGCAGGATAGCCCTCTATCCCCCACCATTTGCCAATTTAAACATGGCAGCAGACCCCACTTGCTTCCCTCTCTCTGAAGATACAAGTCAGAGGCTGGCTATGCACAGCTGGTGGGTTGGAGTGTGGGCAGGCAAGGGACAGGGCTCCCTGGCACTTTAAAACAGCATCAGATGGTGAGGGAGCTCTTGGCAACAGCTACCCATTGGATGGATGGATGGGTGGTAAGTGATCATGGTAGCCACCTCTCCTCATGTAGAGGAAGCTGGGCTGGAGACTGGAGCAGCCCATCCTGTGAACCTGAAACAGGAAATTTGCAGCCTCAAGGCCTAGGGAATCTGGGGAGTTGGAGGGCATCAGGTGGGCAGCTATAAACCGAGCTTCTCTGTGATTTGGGTGGCTGGATTAAGCTAATCAGATGTTAACAGTCTTACATCCCATCCTTCAATCCAACTGCCATCTCAGCAACCATCCTTGCTAGATTATATATATTACACCACATAATCTTCAACAGTCTTTCAATATACACTGATGAAGAATCTGAAGTGCAGATTAGTGAAATCACTTGCCTAAGTTAGTACAACCTGGATTCCAACCCAGGTCTGGCTAGCTCAGAACTCAAGACCTTACCATGGAATCAGTTTTCTTTTGTGGGATGAGAACACTGCTGATATACCACTTTGCATTTGCTCTTTCTTTACCTAGCCACAACCCAACCTTAGAGGGGAAGCCAATTTCGTCCAAATGGTAGAGGAACTTACCAGTTTGGCTCTGGGTTAGACACTAAAGGAGATGTGCCAAAAAAAAAAAAAAAAAAAAGTGTCTGTTTTGAGGAGCTCCTAGTACAAGACAGGAAGTAAAACTGAGTTTAAAGCAATTTAAAGCAGTAAGATCAATAAGCCTGGGCTGGTGTCATCTGGAGCAGTGGTCGCCAACCGGTGGTCCGTGAGGTCCGAAAGGCTGGCGACTGCTGATCTGGAGGGTTTCCTGGTGTCTAGGTTAGAAGGGACTTGGAAAAGCAGAGAGCACTACAGCCAGGGAGGGATATGAATGGTAGGTGAGGGATCTCTGGGCTCCCTGTTGTGTCCTAGCAGTGATGGGGAGGAGGTGCCATTAGCCAGCAGAGTCCTGTGCCACACCATCTCTTCCCCTTCCACTCTGCCTACCTGTGCTCTCTGTGCAGCCAGGCCCAGCTCAAACAGGACCTCCTCCAAGTAGTCTTCCTTGAGGACCTCCACTCTCCCTTAGTGCCCTCTCCTCTGAGTCTAGGACACATTTCATTTGCATTACTCATGGCGGCCTCAAGCTGGGTTGCCAGCATATGGAAATCTCACTCTCACCATAGACTTACACGGTGCCAGTCTTCATCAACCAGCCCTCTTGTGAAAACCTCAGAGATCTCATGCATCACTCCCCACTTTGTAGGGCAAATTCCCCTCTTGCAAAAAATCCCTGCCACCACTACAGAAGATTTTACTTACCCTGACTTTCTGAGGTTGTATTATAAAAACAAGAGTTTATTTTCTAAATATAAAATCATATTAACACCGATTATAGTGTTTCAATATACACCAACCTGCCCCCACAGCAGAGTCTGGGCACTTCATGGTATCCAACAGCCCAGCATACACTAGCCCCATATTCAAGATGTAGGAATGACAACTACTTAACCTTTCTGCCAGTTTCTTCATCATAAAATTTTGTGCAATAGTGCCTTTACACCTCCTTCAGATATATTTTGAAGAAATAAGATAATGAAATTAAGGCACTTAGCACAGAACCTGGCACATTACAGGTACACAATAAACACTAATTATAACCATATTCTTTAGGGTTCCCTAGAGCTCTGGCCAAGTTAGCAGTGAAAAAAACGAATTCAACCGTTTTTAGAACCGGAAGATATTTGAGAGTCAAGACACTCAATTCCAGAAGTCTGCTTCAGAACTAGATGGGAAGGGCAGGAGCTGATGGTGACTGGCTTTGATATGTGACCCCACTGTACTTTTCCAGGAAGCCCAGAGGAAAGAGGCCTGGTACAGTGGAAAGCTGGGGCCCATGCCAACAGTGAGATGTCTACCAGTCTCAAGAGCTATGATTTCCCCTTTGGGATGAACATGATAAAAAGGATTGCCTTTCTGAAATACATTCCTATCTGCCCAGTCTTCAAAGGATTTTCTTCAAGGTCAAAAGATCAGCGTCCAGTTCCAGAAGATATTTCAGAGAATAGAGAAACTGGGCCCGTGTGCACCAAGATCTGAAAAATTACTCCCAGGAAAGGTAGGATGTGTTAGTTTATGGCTTTTGTGCGAGGATTGAAAAATCACATTCTTATATGCTTTATCCAAAGGAAAACCAAACTACTTGGTTTCCCTTTTTGTGACTCATTTGAGTGTCTTCAAGGGGAAGGTAAACTGGGTTAAAAAGTCAATATATGGATTTTGAGTAGAATTCCTTAGCCATTTTATAAGTGAGAGTGGAACCTCCCAACTGGTGGAACACTAAGAGATCACAGTATGCTGAAATACCGATCCCCTCAGCCTTCTGGGTATCTGGGCAGAAGCTGGATCAACTGACATAAACTCCAGCCACTGGCAGCCAGCCTCACCTCTGCAATCCCATATACTGAATAAATAACACTTTATGACACGGAAAAGGTTGAGAAATACTGACATAGCACAAGAACCAGAAAAATTCTATCATATGCCTTGTTTCAGTAATGGTCAAAAAATAAAACCAGGATGACTTTCGTTACCCTAAAACTGTACCATATAGGCCCTGGGGTGATAATCTGTCCCAAGGATTTCAAAATGAAGTAGCAATGCTTTGAAACTTTCCATCTCTACCTATACCAAATGCAGGTGCCTGGCTCTCTAATCATCAGAGTAGTTTTAATGTGCATGTTCCCTAAGAAAAGTTCCAACAAAATGAGTAATAATCCCTTAAATAGAACTTTCTATGTGCCAGAAATTGTCCTAAGTGCTCGATGTATATTAACTAATCACACAATTCTAAGACAAATATTGTTATTACTACCATTTTAAAGCAGTGGAAACTAAGTCACAGAAAGGTTAAGTGACTTGCCCATGATTTACTGGATTCACAGGAAATCTGGCTAGTCTTTGCTCTTAACCATTAGGTTATAATGCCTAAGTTTATAATCTCCAAGTTTATTGCATTACAGTAATTTGGCAATATGTGGAAATATGTCTGAGCTGAGAGAGAAAAAAGGATCTGTAAGCCTCATGATTCGGCAGCCTTCAGTGCCACCTGTGGTACTGAGCTCTTAGAAAACAGAGGAGACTGGTTACATCATGGCCCCCAAAAGAACGAGAACTAAGCAGGATCATCTGCTTCAGTTTCTTAAAAAAACCTATCTGTTTATTAATTTGTTGCATTAGCTATTAAAAACCACTGGGGCACAGTTGCTCACACCCAAGGATCCCCAGGGAGAATGTGAGCCAGAACTGATTAGATGGCCCTCTTAATCTTGAGCTTAACAATAAAGCACAGAGGACATTATTAACAACTGAGTAGGGCCATGAGGCAGAATTGTATGTGAAACCAAAAAATTGCTAGCTGGTTGACAACCTATCCCAAATTAAGATTAGCCACAAACATCTACATATATAAAAGCCTAAGCGACCATTACGACCGGTCGCTATAACCCACACTGACCACCAGGAGACAGATGCTGCTCCCAGCAGGCCCCAATCGCCTGATCGTGGCCAGGCCTCCGGGCTGGGATGGGGAACCGGGGGTGGGTGGCAGCAGATGTGGCCCCTTTCCCGGGGGGCCGAAGGCCAGCTCCTTCTTTGGGGCTGGTGGCCAACCTCCCAGCTCCCCCCCCTCCATGCCCCTCCCCCAGCCAGCAGGCCCCAATCAACTGATCAGAGCTGGGCCTGGGCTGGGGAATTGGGGGTGGGTAGTGGCAGATGCAGGTGGCGAGGGAAGGAGGCGGCAGGAAACCTGATCGGCCCTGATCGCCAGTCAGGCCCAGGGACCCCACCAGTGCACAAATTTCATGCACCGGTCCTCTAGTATTATATAAATAAGCTTGTGAGTGTAAAAAGGGGAAGGTCCCAATGAAATAAAATAGCTAACGAGTTCAATTAGATCAGCAATGATTTGTGAAGGGAAGAGCCAATGAAGATTATAGTAGAGTAAGATTACCACTATACTGGTCAGCCTAAGTTTCTTAACATGGATATCCTATAATTGCCCTAACATAGCCTGAGGGGATCAATGTGTGAGTTACAGTAGGGGCTGTGTGATTTATTTTGCCATTGTATTTTAGATACTTATACACTAGAGGCCTGGTGCATAAATTCGTGCAAGGTGGGGTCCCTTGGGGTGGCCTGCGGGGATTGGGCCCCAGCTCGCGACCCCAGCTTCATAGCCCTGCAGCCACCCCCTGGTGCCACCTGTTCCACCATCCCGCCAGCGGATCAATCAATTGGGGCTGGGCCTCCCACCCCCCACTGCTGCCAATGGTCATTGTGTTTGGGGCATCGGGCCCCTGCTCGCACCTGCCTCGGCCTGGCGCTGCCTGCCACCATCCCGCCACGGTTTCGCTCTCGTCGGGGCCCATCGGGGCCAGCAGTGCCTCCACTGCCACTCGCTGCCAGCACCACGTCACCGATGCCTGCCATGTTCTGTGCCGCCCCCTGGTGGTCAGCGCATGTCATAGGGAGCGGTTGAGCTCCCAGTTGAGGGGACAATTTACACATTAGGCTTTTATTATATAGGATATTTGACACAATGGGATCTAACAAGTCTGTTCTCTCAGCAACTCTTGCCAGCAGGGTTGTCCTGAGGGACTGAGCCCACATTAAAGTACAACTCACCACTGGAGAGTCTGCATTCAGCACCAATAAACACAATCATCAGCTCAGTTCTACTATTATTTATTTTTTTAAATATTTTTGAAAAAATATAATTTTTTTACAATATTTTCAACTTAAACACTATTCACACTGAACACGTATGGCAGCTTAACCTACCCAAATATGAAGTTTAAGAAGCCAAAACTGTTCTAGCTTTGTTAAAAGAAAAGTTGTGCTGCAGACTACTGTAGTGATGGTTAACAAAGCAAGGAAAAGCACCACTCAAATCACATGTTACAATTTCTTTGTTCAATTAGATTATAGGTTGGTCAAATGTTAGACTTCACAAAGGCATAGCTACAATAAGAATTGTAGAAGATGTAATTCTCAAATCACATACTCTCTCAGATGTATTTCTTACATGATAACATACCATAAAAGCCAAGACTAGTTCTAATCTGATCACTACCTTGTAACATCAGTGATCAAAGACAGATGTGTCTACAATGGATTATTTCAAATTAACTAACAAGCCTTCCTCAGAAGATTCTTTTTGATGGGCGTAAATTTCAGTCTGAGAAATTTGCTTAACTAGAACTTAATTTAAATTTACTGATTTAAAAAAAGTTTAGAATTACTAGCGAGTGCTAGTTAAACCTAAGGGACCAGGTTAGCCTCAAAAAAGACAATTCAGTAAGATTTAAAGGTCATTTAATTTGGTGCTTTGTCACAACTTGACTGGTGCTTCCTCCTTGCTGTCTTCACATCCAGCCATGGGGCCAATTCTATTTTTCAGTAAATGTTTGACAGCTTTTTACTTAATAACAGTCTCAGCACTTTTATTAAGCATGCAAGACTAACAAAACTTTGGCAATGCATAAGTGTAACACAGTGACAAGAGAGAGCTTTTACAATTAAGTCTTCTAATACTGCCTTCACAGTGTGGAAATTGTGCTACATCCACCAAAAGAGGGCCCCGTCTACTCAAATATTTTAGTACTTCACCCCAGGAACAAACTCCTTTGCATTTGGATTCAGATTGCTCTTGACCTGGAAAATAAGTACATAAAAAAGCAAGTTCATTAACAGATAGCTTCAGATACTCAGAAGCATTCAACCTAGATCCACATGCAAAAACATCTTAAAAAAACCCCAAGACAAAAGCAAGAACTCAGATTGATAAACTTAACCTAAAAATATCTTTGGCCAGGAAGGCAGGAATCAGATGTAAGCTATATGTATTATATCAAATTTACCAACCTTCTAAAGAGCAAGCAGGATTGAAATTAATTTTGCTTAAGTGTAAACAGAAACCTGCATAAATTTAAAAAGTGTAGAACAAGGAATTTTGTTCCTTTACCTGTAATATTTGACTTCCTTTGAGCAGTTTCATAATATGCAAAAATATTAAACAAGTATTAAAATGATGATTAAGCCCTAACCGGTTTGGCTCAGTGGATAGAGCATCGACCTGTGGACTCAAAAGTCCCAAGTTTGATTCCGGTCAAGGGCATGTACCTTGGTTGCGGGCACATACCCAGTAGGGAGTGTGCAGGAGGCAGCTGATCGATGTTTCTCTCTTATTGATGTTTCTAACTCTCTATCCCTTTCCCTTCCTCTCTGTATATATTTAAAAATAATAATAATAAAATAAAAATAAAATGATGATTAAAGTGACTGGGAAGTGTTTATAGATTAATTTCATTTTAAGGTCTTCATTAAAAATGTGGAGTTATCTTTCAACAATTGTTGTATTCTAATCCCCACAGGA
Organism: Myotis daubentonii; assembly: GCF_963259705.1. Taxonomy (NCBI): domain Eukaryota; kingdom Metazoa; phylum Chordata; class Mammalia; order Chiroptera; family Vespertilionidae; genus Myotis; species Myotis daubentonii. The sequence continues at coordinate 81,934,222 of NC_081844.1, read as the reverse complement.
AGCATGGTATTTAATAGGAAAAGAAAACTACCTGGGGAGTCACAAGACCTAAGCTGGAACCCCAGCTCTGGCCCTAACTTCCTATGTAAGCCTGGCAAAGTCACTCTCCCTGGGACTTCATTTTTCCATCAGTGAGGGAAAGAAGAGGCGAAAGTTTCCAAGAACCTTAGAGACTTGTACCAGCATTATCCTATATTTCTAAATCTTTACTTTCCTAAGCAGATATGTCAGCATACAGGGAATAGCTAGACATTTTCTTCTACCACATCTTGGAATGCAAGTTGAAAAAGATAAAAAAGAAACCAGGATGGTTTCCAGGGACTGAAATGTAGGCATTCTGGAAGGCTTTTAGACTAATTCTGAGCCCTCTATGTTACTTACTTCAAGACCAAAGCACATTAAACATGTTGGAGCAATAATTTAATCTTAGTTTCATAATTTATACATATACACAACTATTTCCTTGCACAGGACATATTCTTTTTTCTCTCAAAGGAAATATATATAAAAGTGTGAGGTTAAAAAAAATAAAATAAATAAAAGCAGTGTTGCTGAAACCGGTTTGGCTCAGTGGATAGAGCGTCGGCCTGTGGACTGAAAGGTCTCAGGTTCGATTCCGGTCAAGGGCATGTACCTTGGTTGCGGGCACATCCCCAGTGGGAAATGTGCAGGAGGCAGCTGATCGATGTTTCTCTCTCATCGATGTTTCTAACTCTCTATCTCTCTCCCTTCCTCTCTGTAAAAAATCAATGAAATATATTTAAAAAAAGCAAAAAAAGCAAAAATAAAACAGTGTTCTTGCTCGGCAGGTGTGGCTCAGTGGTTGAGCATTGATAAATGAACCAGGAGATCACAGTTCGATTCCTGGTCAGGGCACATGCCTGGCTTGTGGGCTCAATACCCAGTAGGGGATGTACAGGAGACAGCCGATCAATGATTCTCTCTCATCACTGATGTTTCTATCTTTTTCTCCCTTCTCTCCCTTCTTCTCTGAAATCAATAAAAATATTTATTTTTTTTAAAAAAAGCAGTGTTCTTAAATGTGTAATCTTTTGGCAGCAACAAAAGAATAAGAAGAAATTATGTAATCTTAAACAGATTGAGATGAACAAATCAGTTTCTACAGAATAAATTTCTACCGGTTCTAGTTTAAAGTTATACTACATTATATCCAGCAAAGGGCTAGACCAGGGGTGGGCAAACTTTTTGACTCGAGGGCCACAATGGGTTCTTAAACTGGACCACAGGGCCAGAACAAAAGCATGGATGGAGTGTTTGTGTGAACTAATATAAATTCAAAGTAAACATCATTACATAAAAGGGTACGGTCTTTTTTTTTTTTAGTTTTATTCATTTCAAACGGGCCGGATCCGGCCCGCGGGCAGTAGTTTGCCCACAGCTGGGCTATACTCATCACAGCAACCAGGATTATTTGTGGACTAAGGTAGCCACAAGTAAGCATAATCCAACAGACTACTCAGATCACATATCTGCTCATTTGGGTCATTTACGGCAACAAAGGCTATACCACAATTTAAATTTCAGTGTTCTCTAGCCCTGGCTGGGTTGCTCAGTTGGTTAGAGAGTATCATCCCTATACTCCAAAGTTGTGAGTTCAATCCCCCATTAGGGCACATATAAGAATCAACCAATGAATGCATAAGTGGAACAACAAATCAATGTTTCTCCCCCCGCCCCTTCCTCTCTGTCTAAAAAATAAATAAAATTAACTAAAAAACAAATAATTCTAAAAATTTTTTTTTTCAATGTTCTCTATACAGCCCTTCAGAAGGATGGTTTACCAATGCCTGATAAGGTCGGCTGGCAGTATCCTCTTTTTAAAAAATAAACATGCCTAGACGATTGATTCTACTGTTCTGAAATGTAGCTGAGAAACTTGTTTGTATTTAATGCTTCATAGGTAATTATGCTGCACAGCCAGGTTATAGAAAATCACTACACAGTGAACAGAAGACAATTGCAACAAATATTTCAGAGTTTAGGGATAAATTTCAGAGACCTTGTAGAAGCAAATAGATTATCAATATGAAGAGAAAGGTTAACATTCTGACTTTAAATTATTTTTAAATTATTTTCCATTTTAGTGAAGGACTGACTCATTAGGTTCAATTCTAGAACCAATGCCTAGTTATGACAATTCCCTAAAAATACATTTTAATATAACATCAACAATGAGACACTGAAAATAATTAAAGATGCAAATAGTTTTCTACTAAGAGCTTATAGATGTCCTTATTAAATCACAGTTCCAAAAGGAGTTCGGGTTAACTCAGTGAAAATCCTGGAGTTCCTGAATTCAGGAAGAAGAAAAATCTCCAAAATTTTACCTTTCAGATGAAAATGTGCAAATTTCACCAAATGTTTAAGACAAAAATTAAAGAGCCAGCCAAATCTCTCTATCAAGCTACTTTTGAATAGGTAGGTCACATGGACATACTGTACTTCTTTTGGATTAATGTTTTCTAAGACATTTACATATCCTAGGGCAACAGTTATCAAAGCTAAAAGCAGTGGCAAGAAGTCTGTTAGTAGCCTCAGACTAATTCCAGAGTGTTGCCAGAAGTCACTCCATGTCATAAGTGAGACTGGGAGGCCTCTGCTTCCACAGTAAAAAGCAGTACAATTTCAGAAGAGGAAGAGATGTAGAACTCTTCTTAAACAGATGATTGCTGGCTTTTCCACTTATGGGAAAGGTTTTAAAAAGATGAAAAATAACTTTTTACCACAAGATCTTCCAGAGAAGAGCCATCACCAATAACAAGGTCATTAAATTGGTCTTGTATTTGGTCCATAGTTTGTGGAAGATCTCGAGCTGGAATAAACCACTCATGTTCTTCTTCCTCTTCCAGCATTTCTTGGAAACAGCGTTCAATAAATTCTTCTTCCCATAACTCCTCTTCTATCTGGATTTATAATAAATAAAGGACAGTTTACAGCATACTTGGTAAGACATCACTAGAAACAGCTTGAAATATCTTGAACTATTTAAAAGCACAATGTTGTACTTCCTCTTCTGCACTAAGGGGGAAAAAAAGTTTACCGTAACACCTGGGAAGATCTGTTTAGGGTTTTGCTATGTCTTTGTCATAGCAGAATATACTTTTTTCCATTGAAGGTAGAGGGGAAGAAGTAACAAATAAAGGAGTGCTGACACCAAGGAATGCATGTCAGAATTACCTATGACAGTTTAAAACTATATAAACCCTAAACCTACCCAAAGTAACTGAAAAAAATCTTTAGAGGATAGGCTCAGGGCATGAGTAACTTAAACAATCCCCCCTCCCACAACTGATTCTCACTGAAATAAGACTACATTGTTTAACTCTTGATTATCCATCATTGGATATGGCAAAATCAAGCTGGCTACTTATTATCCAAACCATAATCCGGGAAGAAGTGACAAAAGATGGAAATAGAAGTCAAAAATGTGAAAATAAAAGATAGTATTTATTAATGTAGGAGAGTTTTCTAAAGAGAATAGTGTCAGATTTCCAGGTTGATTAGATTGAGAACCTCATGTGAAAAACACAATAGTTCTGCACCCTAGTACCTGTGCCCGTCTGCTCCTGAATCCCATTCTCTTGACTTTCACTGCAGTAGAGCAATATGATTGGTGTAGCGTAGTGGTTTCCAAACCTAATTGCTCACTGGAATCATCTGAGAGCTTTTAAAAAACAAGTTTCCCAGGCTACACCCTAATCCACCTGAATCAGAATCTCTGGGGTGGAACCCTGAAAAAAGCTAGCTAACCTGGTGGTAATCATCATCCAGATAAAATAGGAGTGGTGGCACATAAATCCATATATCTCATAAATAAGGTACCAGATTGAAAAACAAACACATTTAAGGAACAAATACAGCTACATTATTTGAAGGTTGTCATGGAGTACAAAAAAGAACATGCTTGTACATAAAACTAACTTGTCTGTTGAATTCTTCTTCATTTTCCATCCACATGTATTCTGCAAATGGATTGTCATCTTCATGAGAATGACCGTTAATAATCACATCTTCATTGATGATGCTTGGGCTAGTACTGCTGCGACTTGGATCTTTCATGGTTGGCGTTAGTTGTCGTTTTTAACCTTAAAAGAACAATACAATTAGTTTAGTCAGTCATTTTTTTCTTGGTGAGCATTTATTATCACCAGGCATCATGGTTAAGTGTTAGATGCACATGATATATATGCATGTTTACTGATTTTAGAGAGAGAGAAAGGGAGAGAGAAGAGAAACATCGATTCATTTGCTGATGGTAGGGGGTCCTATCCTGATACATATTTTCTCTAATACTGAATACTAATAAACACAGTACTGATGTTTTTCATTAAGAGGTTCTAAAACTAAAAATTACTGAGTTCTTGTGTGTGTGTGTATATACACACATTAGTGGAACAAATATATGAAAAGAAGCAGAGACAGACTGAGATTTATGTGCTAGGGTGTGGGTAAAAAGAAAACATCATTATGGTTAGGAAATTGAGGCACTGTGAAAGCAGATAAGACAAAACACAAACAATGAGTATCTTTGATATTTTTATTTATCATTAATCTTGAATTAAATAAACCTTTATTATTAAAACAAGTTTTGCCTAAAAAGGAATCAGTTCCTCTAAAGAAAATTACTTTTTTTTTTTTTTGGTTAATCCTCACCTGAGATTTGTTCCACTAATGAGAGAAAGAGAGAGAGAAACACACACACACAGGGAAAGATATTAATGACATACATTCATTGGCTTCCTCCTGTGTGGGCCCCAACCAGGACAGGGGATAGAACCTGCAACCCAGGCACATGCCCTTGACCAGATCTCAAACCCTCAACCTTCTGGTGTGTGGGCTGACACTCTAACCACTGATCCACACAGGCCAGGGCAAATGATTGTCAGGCTACCGAACATTTATGTGCTCATCTTCACACAAATTAAATTTTAGGTTCGCCTCAAATATTATGAAAAGCAGAGGCCATCAGCCGGTGTGTGGCTGTTGTTGGGCATCGACCTATAAACCAGGAGGTCATGGTTCAATTCCTTGTCATGGAACCTGCCTGGGTTGCTGGCTTGATCCCCAGTAGGGGGGATGCAAGAGGCAGCCGATCGATGATTCTCTCTCTCTTTCTCCCTTCCTCTCTGTGAAACCTATAAAAACAGATAAAATATGCTTTCAGGTGACTAAAGGAGGTCTACACACAAATGCAAAAGAAAATTTTTTTAACATTTTAAAATTTTAATTAATTTTTTGTTAATCCTCACCTGAGGATATTTTTCTTTTTTTTTTAAATATATTTTATTGATTTTTTACAGAGAGGAAGGGAGAGAGATAGAGAGTCAGAAACATCGATGAGAGAGAAACATCGACCAGCCACCTCCTGCACATCCCCCACTGGGGATGTGCCCGCAACCCAGGTACATGCCCTTGACCAGAATCGAACCCGGGACCTTTCAGTCCACAGACCGACGCTCTATCCACTGAGCCAAACCGGTTTCGGCCCTGAGGATATTTTTCCATTGGTTTTTAGGGAGAAAGGGAAAGACAGAGAGAAACATCGATGTGTGAGAAACACGTCGATTGGTTGCCTCCTGCCCTGGACCAGGCTCAGGCCAGGGAGGTGCCTGCAACCAGGTACATGCCCTTGACCAGAATTGAATCCAGGACCCTTTGGTCTGCAGGCCAACGCTCTATCCACTGAGCCAAACCGGCTAGGAACAAAAAAACTTTTTTTAAGGAAGTGTTTTCCATACATTTTACGAGCACAAGTTTGCATAACACAATGAAAAATCTGTTTCAGCAAACTTTATCGTCTGGGAATCCCAAAAAACTTGGACGGCTTTCTCCTTGTTTAATGCCAACCAGTAACAAATAAAATATAAACAATCCTTGGCAAAAAGGGCCCAATCTCTGTATTCAACAAGGCCCTACCTCCGCTTTTTGCCTGTTAGCATGTCATCAAACAACCTATAGATTTGATATAGATTACAATGAAAGAGTCTATGAAATCTAAATAAATGAAATTACTTTGTCATGCAATATTTGGGAAACAAATCATAATTGAAGCAAAAAGAATGAACTTGGAGCCTGGGCACTAATCTTATACCTTAGACAGCTAAGGGAAGGAACAACTGCTGACCAATTTCTGGCTACAGCCAGTCAAGTGAAAGCCAGAGGGGTAAAGATCATTTACTTTCAGAAAGTCAACAGACTTATAATTATTTAACCCAAGGTATTCTAATATAAGGTGATGTATTGGGTTTTTAATTTTCTTCTATGACCTATTCTCGACACTTCTTGAATCACACTTTTTACAGTGCTTCCTTTTTATGTTTACTATTTGAAAAAATTGAATATATAGTTCAAGCACTATAAGGTTTATGATTTTAAAGTGTAAAATTGTAAAGTACTGGCATATGTTCAACAAATAAAGCCAAATGTAGTAGTAGCCAATGCTGTCTAGGTCAAGAAATAACAGTTGGGACAAAAAAAAAATAGACAAAGTGAAAAGCCTGGGAGGAGACACTGGTGAAGGAGATGTTTTAGGAAAAGAACTGAGAAGACCCTACAATCTCACCTCTGGATGACCTTTGGGTTTTGCACATTAAGTGAGTTGCTAAGAGTTGTAAACTGCCCGAGTGTTGAAGGTGGCCTCAACATATACAAGAGCCCATCTGCAAAGACTAGAAACCCAGCGTGAGAAATCATGCAGCCCACCCACCCACGCAGGTCATTACAGCATCAGAGGCACAGGCCTTTTATAATATAGACCAGAGGCCTGGTGCACGACATTCGTGCACTGGGGTGTGTGTGTGTGTGTGTGTGTGTGGGGGGGGGGGGTCGGTCCCTTGGCCCAACCTGCACCCTCTCCAATCTGGGAGCCCTCAGGGGAGCCCTCTCCAATCCGGGAGTTTCTGTCTGTCTTTGCAATCATATGAGCGAATTGTCTGAGACTCCAACTCAGTTTGGTTTGTTGTTCATAGAATAATAGAGGCGTTTTTGGTTTTTTTCTTTGCTTCATTGGAGATTTCCTGGAAGTTTTAGGATATCTTCCCTTTAATTTTTCCAATGCACTCTGATTTTACTTATGTCTCTCACCTTTGCTTTCCTTCCATCCCCCACCGCAACAGTAACTTGCTCCAGGCTCACTTTGCTCTAGTGTCTAGGACAGGGGTGGGCAAACTTTTTGACTCGAGAGCCACAATGGGTTCTTAAACTGGACCGGAGGGCCGGAACAAAAGCATGGATGGAGTGTTTGTGTGAACTAATATAAATTCAAAATAAACATCATTACATAAAAGGGTATGGTCTTTTTTTTTTTTTTTTAGTTTTATTTATTTCAAACGGGCCGTAGTTTACCCATGGCTGGTCTAGGAGATCTGTCTGCCACCAGAACTACGATTCCCAGCATTCCTGGCGCTCCCCACACTCTGGGTTTCCACTTCGGTCCTGGGGCTGCCACCAGAACTACTATTCCCGGAATTCCTAGTGCTCCCGGCGCTCTTGGTTTTCCCTTCCTGCTCTGTCTCCAGCCCATGGCCTCCCACTCTGCCAAGTCCTCCAAGCCACCAGCTCTCCCTCTCTGCTCTCCATCTGGTGGCTTGGGGAGCCAATTTCCCCAAGCCATTCCACTCTCTGCCAGCTCTCCCACTCTGTTCTCTGCCTGGTGCCTGTGTATGCAAATTAACCTGCCATCTTTGTCCGTTAATTTGCATATTCCTGATTGGCTGGTGAGCATAGCAGAGGGATGGTCAATTTACATGTTCCTCTTTTATTATATAGGATAGCCAAAAATTAAATACAACCCAAAGGGACCAAGCTGATAAATGGATAAATACAATGTGGTATGTCCATACAATGGAATATTACTCAACATTAAAAGAAATGGAATACTTCCATGGACAGGCAATAGTGTGGGTGAAGACCTGGGGTGGGGGGAATGTGGGTGTGGGCTAGAAGGGGTCAATGGAGTAAAAATGGGGACATTTGTAATACTTTCAACAATAAAGGTAAATTTAAAAAAATTAAATACTTGATACTTTGATCAGGAACAATGAAAACAGTATGGTAAGTGAAAGAAGTTAGTCACAAAGGAGTACATATTACATGACAGCTAAGGGATACATGGTTTCTTTTGAAGGTAATGAGAATGTTTTATACTTGATTGTGGTGATGGATGCACAACTGTGAATATACTAAAAAAAACCCACTCTATTAGGCACACTTTATTCATTTTTAAAAATATATTTTTTATTGACTTTTTAACAGAGAGGAAGGGAGAGGGATAGTTAGAAACATCGATGAGAGAGAAATATCGATCATCTGCACACCCCCCACTGGGGATGTGTCTGCAACTGAGGTACATGTCCTTGACCAGAATAGAACCTGGGACCCTTTAGTCCACAGGCCAACACTCTTATCCATTGAGCCAAACCGGTTAGGGCTCTACTGCACACTTTTAATGGGTAAATTGCATGGTATGTGAATTATAGTTCAATAACGAGCTTTTAAGCAAATAACTAAAGCCCTGGTCAGTGTTCTCAATGGTTAGAGTGTCGTCCCATGCACCAAAGGGCTGCAGGTTCAATTCCTGGTCAGGGCACATACCCAGGTTGCAGGTTCGATCCCCAATTTGTGCACATGCATGAGGCAACCAATCGATGTTCTCTCTCACCTCTCTTTCTCTCTCATCTCTGAAAAACATATCCTCTGATGAAGAGTAAACAAAAATAACACAGAATACTGGAGAACTAGGTGGCTAGAGATATTTTTGTTGTATCTTTTGAGTATTAAATAGACTATTAAATAATTCAACTTAACAAATAAAACCCCTGCTCTTGGTTTTATTGTTTTACTTATTTTATTAATTTCAGTTTTCACTCTATTTTTCTGACCTTTCTACTTAATTTCAGCCAATTTGTTGCTCTTTGCTTTCAAAGTTGTTTTTTTTTAAAAAAATCTTTATTGTTTAAAGTATTGCATGTCCCTTTTGCCCCGCCCATTGACCTTCTGTAGGCCCTTCCCCACCCACCCCCTGCCCCAGACTTTCACCATCCTATTGTCTGTGTCCACAAGTTATGCATATATGTATACAAATTCTTTGGTTGATCTCTTTCCATGCACCCACCCTCTCCAGCCTTCCCTCTGAGATTCCACAGTCTGTTCCACACTTCTATGACTCTAGATCTATTTTACTCACCAGTTTGTTTGTTAGATTCCATATATGAGTGAGATCATGTGATACTTATCTTTCTTTGACTGGCTTATTTCATTTAGCATAATACTCTCCAGGTCCCTCCATGCTGTCTCAAAGGGCAAGAGATCCTTCTTTTTAACTAGTACAGATGCATAGTATTCCATGGTGTAAATGTACCACATTGTTTTTACCTACTCTTCTATGGATGGGCACTTGGGCTGTTTCCAAGTTGATAAATATGTTTATTTTCAACTTTTCACTTAATAAAAATGTTGTACCTATAAATATCCCTAGAAGTTTTTATATAGAAATAGTTCTTATCAATTTTAGAGAATTACAAATTATCCTATATAATAAAAGCCTAATATGCTAAGTGTCTGACTGTTCATTTGACCAGCCGTTATGACGTGCACTGACCACCAGGGGGTAGATGCTCCGACCGGTAGGTTAGCTTGTTGCTGGGATCCGGCCAATCAGGACTGGGTAAGATGAGACATGCCCTGAAGCCCTCCCGTGGTCCCTCCCCAGCCCCAATCGTGCATCAGTGGGGTCCCTTGGCCTGGCCTGTGCCCTTTAGCAATCCGGGACCCCACGGGCCTTTTGGCCTGATCCCCGCAGGCCTGACCGAGGGGCCCCACCAGTGTATGAATCGATGTACCGGGCCTCTAGTTTAATTTATAATGAGCTCAGATTTGGAAGAATATTTTATTTTTCTTTCTTAATTTCCAAGCAGCTAAAGTTCTTTTGGTTACCTTTTGATGCCCTAATTTCTAGTTTTATTGTTATAAAACATAGCCAGAAAAGCCTTTACTTTTTGGGCCTACAGGGAAAAATGTTTGATTTCAATTTCTAAGGTACAAAAATGATGTATATATAATAAGTTGATCTTTTTTACTTTATCTGATAAATTCTGAAAGTGACTTAAATCAAGTCCTCTACTATAAGTTAGATTATTTGACCCAAATAATGTCTTGTAGGGAATTAACAGTTTTGATAATTGACATTTGAAGTTTTTCATCATAATTCCATATCTGATTTTCTTTTTACATTCTATTCCTGTAGTGCTTGTTTTCCTATTTTAAATGGATTTTTAAAAATACTTTTATTTTCTTTGACTTACAAACTACTGAGGAATCAGTGTTGTTGTTTTCTTTTTCCAGTTTGAGATACAATTGACATCAACACTGTGTAAGTTTAAGGTATACAGCATAATATGACTTACATCTATTGTCAAATTAAATACTTAAATACTTTCCCATCAATTAAAAATATATCCTATACACCCCTATCCAATTCAAGACATTCAGAATGCTTTTCCTTCTTTAGTATACCTAACGCAGTCCTTGCTCCCAGTCAAGGCAAGACCTTCAGAATGATTTTATTTATCAACTCCCCCAACCCATACCTCATTCTCCTGAGTTTTATGGAAATAATTTAGCACTGTTAGCTTCACACTACTAGGTTTTCCCTTACAGTATGTATCTTTTCAGAGAATTTTAAAATCGAAACTTATAATTCACATTATCATCTATTTATGTTTACTAGATTTACTGCCAATCATTTACTGTACTTTCAACCTACAAACTTATACCTTCAGCTGTTTTTTCCCTTCCTGAAATGCCTTTTACATATAATGTTTTCCAGCAATGTCCATCTGTTTTTGTTTATTTGTTAATCCTCACCAAAGGATGTTTTGATGTTAGAGAGGAAAGGAAGGGGTGGGAGGGAGAGAGAAACATTGATGAGTTGCCTCCTATACACACCCCGACCAGGGGTTGAACACACACCTTTTTGGTGTATGGGACGATACAACTGAGCCACCAGGCTAGACCCAGCAATGTCCATTCTTTTATATTCTCTACAAAAATTTAAAATATGGAAAACTTTTAAGTTTTAGAAACTCCAACCCATCCCCATTTCACCCTGTAAAAATTCTCATTAAAATTCAAATAAAGCCCCAACCGGTTTGGCTCAGTGGATAGAGCATCGGCCTGCGGACTGAAGGGTCGCAGGTTCGATTCCGGTCAAGGGCATGTACCTTGTTTGTAGGCACATCCCCAGTAGGAGGTGTGCAGGAGGCAGCTGATCGCTGTCTCATCGATGTTTCTAACTCTCTATCCCTCTCCCTTCCTCTCTGTAAAAAATCAATAAAATATATTTAAAAAAAATTCAAATAAAGTTCTTTTTTCATTAATATGACTCCAAAGACACTACCTTATTTTGTTGTACTCTGAGCTACTGTGATTTTTTAACCTTACTTGCATATACATATTTATGTACATTTTAGCATACTAACTTGTCTCTTCATCAGTTAGTGAGAGAGGCTCAATGGTTGAGTGTCGACCCATGAACCAGATGGTCAGGGCACATGCCCAGGTTGCAGGTTCAATCCCCAGCTGGAGTGTGTGCAGAAGGTAACTGATCAATGTTTCTCTCTCACATTGATGCTTCTCTCTACCTCCCTCTCTCTAAAATCATTAAAAAAATGAAATAAGAAGCAGAGGCAATTCAAACTTCTAAACTACACCAGCCAATGTGGTAACCACTGGCGACGTGTGACTATTTAAATTGAAATGAATTACAATTCAATACAATTAAAATTTAGGTCTTCAGTTGCACAGGCCATATTTCAAGCGCTCAATAGACATGGTTGCTTAGTAGCTATCTCACTGGGAAGCACTGCTCTAAACAATGAGAAAATTAAGAGGAAAAAAAGATTGAATTACTGGAATTGAACCTTAGACTATATACTATATCAAATGCAAACTATTAAGTCACCTTAATAGTAAAATAGTAAAAAGGGTGGTCCAGATCACAAAGGCAATAACTTGGGACAACTTTAATCTTGGACTGGGTTCAAATCCTAGATATGCCACTAAGCACCCACAGGATCCTGGATATGTGACTAAAATCACAGGCAGCACAGTATAATGGTTAAGAGCTCATAATCTCTGGACTACTTGGATTTTCAATTCCAGCTCTTACTAGCTGTGGAACGCTGGGCAAGTTACATCACATCTCTCATTTGTTATCTTTAGTAGGTAGTACTTACCTCTTAGAGACAGCAAAGATTAAATACTTCTAAAAGCCTTAGAATAATACCTGGCATTTCTAAATGCTGTAGAAGTATGTGCCTAATAAAATAAAAATAACCTTTCAAGCTTCTATGCTCAATTTCAAAATGGGCAAGATAAAGCTTGCTCTGCTTATTTCAAGGTTGTTATGATTATAAATGTGAAACGTTTGTAAATTACAAGAACATGTAAAAGCACAAAAAGAAATAGTGGTCTTGTTCTCCATCTTCTTTCATCTTCCACAACATTCAGACTTTTTATGAATGTTTATATATATTTTTTAAATATATGTATTTTTAAAAATATTTTATTGATTTCTTATAGAGAAGAAGGGAGAGGGCTAGAGAGTTAGAAACATCGATGAGAGAGATTGATCAGCTACCTCCTGCACGCCCCCCACTGGGGATGTGCCCGAAACCAAGGTACATGCCCTTGACTGGAACCGAACCTGGGACCCTTCAGTCCGCAGGCCGACGCTCTATCCACTGAGCCAAACCAGTTCGGCTATATTTTTTATTAAAACCGGAGCATCAGTCCTAACTGGTTTGGCTCAGTGGATAGAGTGTCAGCCTGCGGACTGAAGGGTCCCAGGTTCAATTCCGGTCAAGGGCATGTACCTTGGTTGCGGGCACATCCCCAGTAGGGGGTGTGCAGGAGGCATCTGGTAGATGTTTCTCTCTCACCAATGTTTCTAACTCTCTATCCTCCTCCCTTCCTTTCTGTAAAAAAAAAATCAATAAAATACATTTAAACAAAAAAACTGGAGCATCACTCTCTAGACTCTAGACTAGACTAGAGTCATAAAGATGTAAATCTGAAGATGCAGAATACTTACTGGGGAAAAAAAATCTACTATAAACTTATTCTGTCCCAAATAGGGTAGAGATTAAGTACCTCAATTCGAACTCTTAAGGAACAATATGCAACATACTATAATAAAAATTGCCAAGCTTCCAAGCCTTTTAACCATTACATTGAGCCTCCATCGTCTAATTCCCATCCGAGAAACAAACATCGCTATAATTTTTGTAGTTACCTATTTTCATTTGTCATAGACACATATTGTGGGGAAAGTTCAACTTCACAGTTAACAAGTAGCATAAAAGAGGATATCCCAGTAACTTGTGGGATATCCTCTTTTATAAACTGGAAACAAAAGCACGAACAATAAACACTGGAAATATAATTTAAAATCCTTATAGAGACCCTTTTCTTATTTGGGGTCCTAACCTTGCAGGGTATGAAAATTCAAAGGCTATTTAATAAGAATGCAAACTAACACCTGATCAAATGCTCAAGTGCAATTTATGAAAAATCACGCCACAAGGGTACAGAACAAGGCTAGCCAGCACAAGCAAAATGGGAATTGTCCTTGGTCAAAATAAGTGCCAAAAGCTGTCAGCTGTCACCTTCTCCCATAGCAAATTAGATGCCAAATTCCTTCCAGAAATTGTGGTTTCTGTGAGATGATGCGACAGCAAAAGTAGGGAAAACAAGACAACGAAAGGAAGCAGAAAAGGCCTCTTTTAGGCATCACTAGAAAAGACTACTGCTGGCTGCTTCAACAAATGTTTTGAAAAACGTCATCATAAGCCATATATTTTTGTTGATGGTGGGGAGTAGCACAAAGTAGCAGAGAGAAATTAAAAGTGATCAGAATCAAAGCATAAATTGGACAGGCCCTTAATTAAACCTTAAAGTTCATGTGGCTCAAAACCCTCCTGGGGACTAGGGATTCCAGTAACAAAAGCTCTCCTATCTGGAGCATGGAATGCAACGTAACTAGAAATCAAGAGTATCGTTAAGCGAAGAAACGGGAGAAAGGGAATCAGAGGTACAGGCCGGTGGTCCGTTGCAGAAAGCTCCCCCAGGACGCTCGCCAGCCCGCCGTCCCTCCGCCCCTTTCTCTACCCTCTCCCAGCTTCGGGAACGCGCACGCGCGGCGGGTAGGGGCTGCGCGTGGTGACGCGCAGGCGTAAACTGGGGGAGAAACAATGAGCTTTGTTGCCTGGCGGCCTTGGGGGAGCAGGGGAAAAGAGTACCAGAGGGGTGTGTGCGCGAAGGGACTGGAAAGGGGGGAGGAGGGAGCGAGAAAGTGCCATCCCAGCAACCCTCGCGCGCCACCGAGGACCCGGATAAAGTGCTGCGAGATCCAAATCATAAATAATAATGACAATGAGAAAAAAAGCGACGGCCATTTCTTAGAGAAAAAAGAGAGTAAGTCAATTCAAGCTCATCCCTCATACTCGGCTGAAAGCAGCAAAAAATTAAGAAGCTACAAGGCTAAGTGGCCAACAACCCGAGGGACCCTCTAAGCCCCTCAGCCGTCGTCGAGGGACTGTCCGACCGCTAGGTCCGTTGCACCCTTCTCGCCGCTCCGCCCGAGGGAATCCCTCACCCAGTGCACGGCAGCGGGGACGGCAGCCAACGAATCCGGTCGGCCTCCGCGGATCTCCACAGGCAGCGCCGCTCCCCCGCTCGACGCGCGCTTCGCCCGTCGCCTCCCTTCTCCAGTCCAAACAAACACCCAGCCCGGAAGTGACTTAACTTCCGCCGCGGTGGGCCCCGCCCCCTCGTTCTGTCAGCGCTGCTCTCCGTGGCCACTAGAGAGCGCGCGATAGAAAGCGCAACCTCAAAGGTCTCATCTCCCAGGCGGCACAAATGTGCATGCGCAACGGCCTTTCGACGTGCCCTGGCGGCCGCGGGGTATACTGGGATACTCGAGTGGAGCTCCCCGCCCCCCCATTGACCATACACCCTCCCCTATTTCAAGAATGATGGGATGCAGCGACTAGGAAGTTAGGGATTGAAGAAATCCTTGAAAAGACACAGGGACTTAGACTCACCTTCCTGCAGACCTTTTTATCATATAAAATACAGGGGTGGCAAGTTTACAGTTGTGAGTTCATGTAAGTTTATTATACTAGAGGTCCGGTGCACAAAATGCATGAACTAGTGGGGGGGCGTTCCTCAGCCCGGCCTGTGCCCTCTCGCAGTCTGGGAGCCCTTGGGGGAGGTCCAGCCGGCTCCTAAGCCATCAGTTGGACATCCTTAGTGCTGTCACTGAGACAGGAGAGGCTCCTGCCACCGTCCCTGCGCTCACCAGCCATAAGCCTGGCTTCTGGCTAAGCAGCGCTCCCCCTGTGGGAGTGCACTGACCACCAAGAAGCAGCTCCTGCATCGAGCATCTGCCCCCTGGTGGTCAGTGCATGTCATAGCGACCAGTCATTCCACCGTTCGGTTGATTTGCATATTAGCCTTTTATTTTACATTATTTCTTATTAACCTGCTTTTACACCCTTGTATGTAGATGTTCTGACTGAAACACTCCACATACAGGTTTGATGTTAAGTATATATTCATATCTATGTTAATAAAAAAAACTAAAAACCTATCAATAGGGAATTAAAATATTTTGAAGAGTAAGTTATTAGATGTATACTCATTGCTGTGAAATATCCATAATTTTCCCCCAAAGCAGGCTGCAAAACAGCATTTATAATTTCCTAAAAGTATAGGCATGTGAGTATAAGTGCAAATATAATAGTAATATCTATATACTAGAGGCCCAGTGGGTGCATGAAATTCATGAATGGGTAGGGACCCTAGGCCTGGCCAGTGATCAGAGCTGTTCGGGGCCTGCCTTCATTCTGCATCGCCCCTTGGTGGTCAGCGCACATCATAGTGAGAGGTCGAACTCCTGGTTGGTAGAACTCTGGAGGGGACAATTTGCATATTAGCCTTTTATTATATAGGATAGGTGGTCAGATTTTGAAGGATTTAGTCTCCTGTATATTTTTTTATTGTCTGAATTTCTATGAAAGCTTGAACTTGTAAACAAGAGAAAAATCACACCTGAAATGAAGTCTAACAAATTTCTATAGTAGTTTGGTAATAGCCTTGTCCCCATGCTCACTTGTATATGCATAGAATATGTACACCACAGCATTACTGAGTCTTGAGTAAGACCCAAGCACTGTGCAGGGAAGCAGTGGTCCACTGTTCTGAATGTTGACAATTCCGGGGAGGAGATAAAATTAAAAATATAATTACCATATGACCCAGCCAATTCCACTACTGGTATATATTCACAACTAGAAGTAGGGTCTTGAAGAGGTATTTATACATACATGTTCATAGCAGCACAGACAGTACTTCAAACAAGGAAGCAAACCAAGTGCCCATCAATGGATGAATAAGCAAAATGTATATACATACAATGGAGTATTCAGCCTTTAAGGAAACTCTGCAGTATACTACATCACATTAAGTGAAATGACACAAGACACTTTGATTCCACTTATATGAGGTAGTAAAAATCATAGACAATTTGCATGATGGTTGGGAAGAGCTGGAATTGCTGTCACTGTTTAATGGGCATAGTATTAAAAGATGAATTTATGGGGATAGGTGATTGTACAGTACAATCGTATCACCACTTAAAAATGGTTAAGACAAATTTTGTGTATAAAAAAAGAACCCCAAACAAAAAACTTGTCAGATTTAAGGTTTTCGCAGAAGGGTGATGTGTGCCTACATGTGTGGAGTACTGGAGGGCAGAGGCAATTCCTCTTCTCCAGCCAAGTCAAGCCCTTCCCTGCTGCTGGTTTTGGGCAGCTTGGCTGCTCCTTAAAATGATATGGGTTTGTCCTAGCCAGTTTGGCTCAGTGGATAGCATCGGCCTGCAGTCTGAAGGGGCCTGGGTTCGATTCCAGTCAGGGGAACATGCCTGGTGTGTAGGCTTGATCCCATGTGGGGCATGTGGGAGGTAGCTGATCAGTGATTCACTCTCATCATTGATATTTCTCTCTCCCTTTCTGAAATAAATATATATACACCAATAATCATCTAAACTGCAATCCCTTTTCCACAGGCTCAGGACACTACAAAATAAATTAGAATGCAGAGATTTTCCAGACTTCTGTTTTTTTGTGAGAAAAGCAGATTCTGGGCAACAGCACCCGAGATTTTAAAATATTACAGATGTCCTACTATCAGAGTGGGAATGTTGACTTTTGTGTACTACACCCAACAGATTTCCCTTTTACCTTTTCATATTCTCTATTGAACACTTGGCTTTAGAGCTCTTCAATGCTGTGATAATTATAAAACTTCCTAAGAACTCTTAAGTTCAAGAAAAGGTCTAAAAAGTTTAGGTCCTTTAAGACTTTTAAAAATTGCCGAAACCGGTTTGGCTCAGTAGATAGAGCGTCAGCCTGCGGACTGAAGGGTCCCGGGTTTGATTCCGGTCAAGGGCAATGTACCTGGGTTGCGGGCACATCCCCAGTGGGAGATATGCAGGAGGCAGCTGATTGATGTTTCTAACTCTCTCTCTCCCTTCCTCTCTGTAAAAGTTCAATAAAATATATTTAAAAAAAAATAAAAATTCATATTACCCAAGTCTTCACATCCACAATTTTTCCTATATAATCTCAAGTAATTCGGTACCTATATCTTCATTTACCTAATTAGTACTTTTTTTTAAAGAAAAGTAATCTGCATATTTAATTGGGCAGGAGGGGAAAGCTATGCAGATTTTCAGGGAGAATTTGATGTTGATATGGTGTGAAGTAGTTTTAGGGAGTAACCATTGGAAAGCAGAAATGTGGAGAAAATTACTTCTAAAATTCACATTGCAATGAGAATATTCCTCAAGAGAGCATTTTAAGTAGCCTTAATTACCTCTTAAGTACCACACTATTCTTTGAAAGTAACTTTCCAGAGACTGGGGCACATGGGACCCAGTAACAAGGTTGTATGTACAAAGCATTTTGAGCTGTTTGATAGAGTAAATGCTAGCCCTAGCCGGTTTGGCTTGGTGTACAGAGCGTCGGCATGAGGACCAGAGAGCCCCAGGTTCAATTCCAGTCAAGGGCATGTGCCTTGGTTGCAGGCTCCTCCCTGGCCTGGGCCCTGGTCGGGTCTCATGCAGTAGGCAACCCATCGATCTATCTCTCGCATCAATGTTTCTCTTTCCCTCTCCCACTCTAAAAATCAATGAAAAAATACCCTCAGATGAGGATTAACAAAAAATAAAAGAGAATAAATGCTAATTTCTTTTGCCTGTTACTCAAAAAGGTTTGATCTAAGGTGGGAGATCCTCAAATATCAACCTCAAAGCCCTGGCCCTAGTTTCCTTCCCCACATAAAAACCCAACTCAGCCGGTGCCTGACACTTTTCCTTGAGCTTTCTTCCATGTACCTGGAGGTGAGAAACCTATTGAAAAAAGTGATTCCTGGCCAGGCCAGCCTTGAATGTACCAGCCCATTAGAGCTCAGAGCAGTGAGGAACAGTTCCAGAATGCTGATGAAGCCCAACTCTCACCAAGTGTAACCTCAAGCTATGTGCTTCATTGCAGGAGACAAAAGTAATTAAGCTCTAACCAGTATCAATCACAGCAAGTTAATTGTAGCCGATAGTGAGAGGTAGCTATTTCCATTTTACTGTTCACTCAAAACTAACAAAGTAGGTCTTATGAAGCTTTTCATTAACTTCTACATTGTGATGGAGTGGTAAGGCAGCCCCACTGGTGTGGTTCAGTGACAGCCTCAACCCATGAACCAGGGCGCATGCCTATGTTGTTAACTTGATTCCCAGTAGGGGGCATGCAGGAGGCGGCTGATTGATGATTCTCTCAAGTATGTTTCTATCTCCATTCCTCCCTTTGAAATCAATAAAGAAAACAAACAAACAAAAACTGGCCCAGCAAAATAGTGAATTCCCAAGACTTAATGTTTCTGCTCCATCCTTGAAATGTCTGACTGAATGCATTAGGTCCCCAGAAGATTACAATTTTTTAAATATTCTGAGCAAAAAAATAAAGGATAGACTTGTTTTAAAAACGGGGTGGCCTTCACCCATTTTTAAAGAAATGCTTTCCTGCCCGACTAGGCTCAGTGGTTGAGCATCGACCTATGAACCAGGAAGTCACATCTCGATTCCCGGTTGGGGCACATGCCCAGGTTGCAGATTCCAACACCAGTGTGGGGCATGCAGGAGGCAGGCTATTGACTATGATCCTCTCTCATCACTGATACTTCTCTCTCTGTGAAATCAATAAAAATATTTTAAAGAAGAAAAAGAAATGCCTGCCCAGGCCCCCAAATGAAGATTATTTTTGTTTCCTTTAATTTTCGATTTGGAACAATAGCAAAACCAGCTCTTTTAAGTAATAGTATCTATATTAGACATCTCACTGAAAATGCCCATCAGAAAACACGTCTTGTCCTGACTGGTGTGGCTCAATTGGTTGAGTGTCGTTCCGTGCACCAAAAGGTCCCCTTTTCGATTCCCAGTGAGGGCGCACATACACAGGTTGCAGGTTCTATCCCCAGGAGGGTACATATGGGAGGCAAATGATCAATGTTTCTCCCTCTAAAAAATCAATAAAACATTAAAAAAAAAAAAAACACCCAAAACACTTCAGCTATAGGTAAAGCAATTTCATCAAAAGTGTGACCTCTATTCATGACATCATCATCATTCATAACTTGTTAAAAATGCAAATTGAGACCCAACTGAAACCTAACACATCAGAAATTCTAGGAGCAGGACTCAGCAATGTTTCAGCAGTCTCCAGGTAATTTTGATGCACTACTATAGAGAACCACTAGTACAGCATAAAGAAAAAAAACTCAGCCTTACCCGACATTCACAGGATAGGAACCAGAGCCAAAGGGGGCACGCACTTTCCACTCAATCCTTGAGTTTTCAGCTATATTCAATGGAGATTAGTAAGGGAATGTACAGAAATGCTCTGCACACTACTATAAATTTTCTTCAACAGCCTACAGACTCCAAACATTTTTATTAACTTAATTTTAAAAAAACCACCCTGCAGCATTCCTGCAGATTTCTACTACACACCAAGAACCCATTTTACTGTTTAAAGACACCAAAAATCAACTGTGAACAAAGCCAGATAAAAATTTGTGTATTCTTTCCGCTTTTACAACCTTAATAACACCTGCCATAATAATTAATAGGTGTTCCTAAGAGTTTCCCTCAAAAGAATTGACTTAAGATTAAACTAAATGCTAAAATTGAGGTGGGAAAAACGTTCTTAAACTTTACAGCAAGTTTGAGTAGAAACATTGCTAAATAAAGGTTTGCATAATCTGAGAAATAGCTATTACAGGTTTATTTAAAACTATCAGCCGAAACCGGTTTGGCTCAGTGGATAGAGCGTCGGCCTGCGGACTGAGGGGTCCCAGGTTCGATTCCGGTCAGGGGCATGTACCTGGGTTGTGGGCATATCCCCAGTGGGGGGTGTGCAGGAGGCAGCTGGTCGATGTTTCTCTCTCATCGATGTTTCTAGCTCTCTATCTCTCTCCCTTCCTCTCTGTAAAAAATCAATAAAATATATTTTAAAAAAAACAAAAAAACAAAACTATCAGTTAATGAGATGTTCTGCTTTCTAAAAACTATGAAAATATTAAATATTTTTTTCTACAACTTGGTACACTGACAAAGTAGGACCTCTGGGAAAAAAGCTATTATTGACAGAAAACAATTAGGAATGCTGTTGTATACATAAAGCTTTGTTGTTGCTGTTAGGTAAAAGTCAGAATTAAACAAAATTGGGTAATTAGTAAAGGCCAAAATTAAACTGCACAAGTAAACTGGCAAGGATTTTTTTGTGCATGTTACATTAAAAAATTATTGTCTGACCTTCAAAGAAAGAGCATAAAATTGTATCCAACTATTTGATATATCATTTGATACACCTGGACCTAAGTGTTTCAAAAAGAATTCGTAAGTTATTTTTTAAATTAAAAAATAAAATTGAGAACAGATACTCCTGAAAACCAAGAATCCTAACATATCTTAAGAGGCTGCTACAACTAATTCTTGCTATTACATGTTATTTCCAATTTGACTATTAAATAAGCATGCCTAAACATCAGTGTTTGCTATTTCTTCGTCTTTAGCATTTTAAACTCCCAAGGTTTTAAAAACCCATGAACAGCCCCGTTTCTTGGTTATGTAACAGGAACAAGAAATCCACCAGCACCAAAACTTTAAAATTCAGATCTTTAGTAGCACTCTTTAGAACACTTTAGATTTAAAATGTAGTAATTTGTTAAAACATGCAAAAAAGTGTAACAGCAAATAAAAACCACAACTGACAAATTATATTGGTTAACATTTCAAACATGTATAACCAATGAACATGACCTAGATTTTTATTGGTATTTCACCTCAGAAACTTGAATCCACAGATATAAGCAGTATATAACCAGAAAGTTACAAGTAAACACAGATAATACATGCAAATTTCTGTTCACAAAGATCACATGTGCAGGTATATGGATTAGAAGCGTGCGTTTAGATTATGGCCAAACTGTTTTTAAATGCAGAAATGTAAAATTACATCTTGAAAATATGAAAAGATGGTCTACACACTTCAAAAATCAAATGTTGCTTATACCAGATGTATGACAGCTACAGGATTCAAGTGACAAGCAATAAGGTCTATAGAAATTAATACTGGTCAAAGAGAATGAGAATATTTTTACATTTCACTGAAAATACATTGACTACTAGAATACGAAATCTAGCAGAAACTTAGGGGAAAAATTACAAAATCTAATGCCAGTTACTTAATATTTCTTATTACCTAAACAACAGCGTAACATTAAAAGAAAACTGCACCTGTATTTTAATTGCTAACTTCAGTTAATGAAGTTACCAAAAAATGAAATGCAATCAAAAAAAGCTTCAAACGCCAAATGAAAAGTCTGCAAGGCTCAGATTAAAAGGTGGAATGTTTCAGATGAAAAGTAATAAAAATACAACTGGTTTTGTTCTTTATTGAATGGAATCGAAAGTTTTGACATTTCTTTGAAGCTTAGAACTACTAAATTTCATTTCTTTGAATAGTTCTACGTATCATTTTTTTAGTGGTGCAAGTTGTCTCAAGTAGCTTACGAAGTCAGTCTCTACAAAGTACTTGTCGGTTACCATTCTGATAAAACAAAAATTCTTCATTAATTTAACCGTATGTGTTTTTGCTATAACACTTAACACAAGAACAGACACCTATTATTTTTCCACTAAAACAAAAGAGTACAATAGTTTTCTTCTAACTATCAGTATTGTATTTAAAAAAGGTTAACATTAAAAACGAAGAACTATTATTTTCCTTGAAATCGTTAAGCTTCTTGCACATCTTAAGTTTCTTTCTTCTGCCTGCGTTCTTCTGCCAATTTATTCAGAAATTTCTGAAAGTAAAAAAATTTAAAGGTGTTGAGTTCCTTAAGAGAAACACAAATTAATTAACTCCAAAATAAAACAGTCTATCCAGATTTGGGGATTTGAGTGTAATTTAACCTATAATCTTATCACTATTTTAAAAGATTCAGTTATTCCTATTAGTGTACAAAACTAAAATGGTCCAGGACACTACAATAAGGCATGGGAAAATAATGGTGAAATGTGAAAAATCACTTCAATGTGTAATTAACACTAATTTATGAAGATGAGAAAATCTCAAGACCACAGTTACATAGAATTGCTACCACTCCAAGAACATTAGTTAAAATGACATGAATTTATTTAATGCCCCCTTCCAGTAAACCAAGTGGGCAGCCTTTTCTTAAAGGGCCAGCAGTAAATTTTGTAGGTCTGTGAACCATTTGGTCTTTATTTCAACTATTCAATTCTGCCACAACAACAATGTAAGTAGCCATAAACAATCATTGTGGCTGTGTCCCTAGAAAACTTTATTTATAAAAGAAGGTGGTTGGGCTGCAAGAATAGCTTGCTGACCCCTGTATTAGATGTGTAACCTCTAGAGCTCCTGGACTCCAAAGATCTGTTAAGACGTTAATAAAAGTAAATAAAATAAAATAAAATAAAATAAAAATAAATCTACTGCAAAACATTCAAAGTTTCTTTACTTTTGGCTGAAATTTATCAACTGTGTAGTTATTGTAAATTGATGAAGATTAGAAGCCATTATATCCTTAAAAAGAAGAAAAATTACCATCTTGGAAAGTATCAAGTAATTTTATCCCTAGCAAGATATTGTATTACATAATATTTTTTAAAGTATTCTTTATTCTCATTTTTAAAATTTATTAATTTGAGAGAGAGAGAGGGAGAGACGAAGGGAGAGAGAAACATCAATTTGTTGGCTCACTTATTTATACATTCATTGGCTGACTCTTGTATGTACCCTAACTGGGGATCAAACTTGCAACCGTGATGTATGGGGATGATGCTCTAGCCAATTGAGCACCTGGCCAGGGCTACATAATAATTCTTAAAGTTGACAAAATTCATTTAAAATAGGAAATAAGAGAGCTACCTCCTATAGAATATCTAGAAAATTAGAATAACTAGAAAAAATTAGAAAGCATGGTATTCTTTATAAAGTGTCAAGCAACCAGAGACCACTTTTATATTTATATATCTCTACGTAATACATATAGTTTCTGCCATCAAACAGCTTAATCGGATGAAATATATAAAATTATCCCTACTGTTGAAAATAACCACCATTCTTTTTTCATATCCATGATAAGATACTCACAGCAAAGAACGCATTTAAAACATGTGATACTGCAAAGAACTAGATTTCCTAAATTCAATGTTATCCTAATAAATGCATAGAACATGTTGGATGACTAACTACTCTTGTAATTTTGTGTTACAGAACAGTTACCTACAATTATGAGTGCTCAACTCCTCTACTTTTAGGGTTTTTCCCTGTTATCCATCTCATTATTCCGTCCTTAAAGAAGCCACTAACTAAAATACCCACTTTAAGAGATCAACCGAAGGACTTGTATTAAGCATAACCAATGGACGCAAGACACGAGGGGTGAGGGGTGAGGGCATGTGCCGGGGAATAGGGGAGGCTAGGGGGAGGTCAATGGGGGGAAAAAAGGAGACATATGTACTACTATTTGTAATACTTTAAACAATAAAACAGAATTTAAAAAAAAATCCAAATAGATATTTGGATTATTTTTTGC
Organism: Myotis daubentonii; assembly: GCF_963259705.1. Taxonomy (NCBI): domain Eukaryota; kingdom Metazoa; phylum Chordata; class Mammalia; order Chiroptera; family Vespertilionidae; genus Myotis; species Myotis daubentonii. Next base: position 81,909,964 of record NC_081844.1, on the reverse strand, counting down.
TCTATTCATTTACCCCTTTAACTTTATATCCTGTTAATCATAAAACTTACTGAAGAGTGTCATTATTAGTAAATAATAAAGTCAATGTAAAAATCATTAAGTATGATAGGACACAGTACTTTATGAAGCTAAAAAGGCTTTTTGTCACTTGGTCTTCAGGCTCCCAGTATTTTCCAAATTAGACAAATTACAGTCCAATATCCATTTGAGAATATTAAAAATAAATTTAATTTTATTACAAAATTTTTAACATGGTTAGAAATTATTAAATTATTTAATTAGAAGATACTATAAAAAGTGGCAGAATAGATGTTTCTAGAATTAAACTGCTTATGGCCCATCAATAAAGAAAAATGTTATACATGCTTTACTCTCCATAAGCTTACACTATTTGTTTTCACAAAAGAACTGTCCTCTTTCAGATTTAGCCTTACCTTTAATTTCTGATAATGAGGAAGGCTGCTGCAATGAGTATTCTTTGCAACTTCTTCATTTGTATAAAAGAGTGAACACAGCTTACAGTAAAACCCTGTTTTAGGTATCACATAGTCTATACCTAGAACACAAACATATATTCTTACAAATTCAGTAAACTGAGTAATTTAGTGTTCTCAAATGTTATTTTTGTGTGAGAAGTCCAAATGGCCTAAGCTAAAACAAAATCCAACAACAAAAAATGACATTAGTTAAGAGTTGTATTTAATTGATGTTCAAGGTCCCACCTAATTATACTCTTAAAAAAGGCAGAAACATAACAGGTAAACAAAACAGAAAGCCAGTGAAATTCTTAGAAAGCTTTGAGAAAAGAATACATTTCTGTAATGATAACAAAAGATAATACAAAATCAGGAGACTTGGGTAAGAAAAAAAAAGAATATATCAATTAAGATTAACAAATTACTCTATACAGAAATAAATAAAATGCTATCAGAGCTTATGTAAGACCAACTTAAAAATCTTATATAAGAGTTTGGGAAGGGTGAGAGGGGAAGAACAAAACCTTAAATCTCACCAACAGGAACATTGGGTTGATAGGGTCCAATTCTATACTCATCTGGGATTGTATAGTCCTCCTTGTTTTCATCACTTTGGCCATCTGCATTCTCACTTGTATCTTTGTTGGGATCATCAGCATTCTCAGCAGATTCAGCACCTGGTTCCGTATTTTCCTCATTTTTAATTCCATTTTCCAACGCTGCTTCATTTTCTTGATCAAGTTCCTCGATCTTGTCCACCTTAATTTCAACCAAACCATCATCATTTTTGTCACCAGATTTAAATGCCATGCCCGATTTACGAAGTTTCTGAAGTTCCGAATCTTCCTCATCACCAACCTCATCTAGAGTGACAAAACCTTCCATATTCCCTGGGAAACGACGCTGTTAAGAAAGACAAATTTACTCTGCAACAATTATCCTGCAGCATCCCTTCCATTTGCTTTACTTAAAGGGAAAGGGACAGCGTCTTTGTCTTTATTCATTCTCTCAAAATACTGACTTTTTCCCCTCTAAAAATCACTGATTTTAAAAAACTTAGCTTGTTTTAAAACTAAATAATTGAAGGCTTGCCTTATGTGGAGAGCAAAAAATAAATGACGAGGATAGTCATATTCTAAGTGTTTGGAAACTTTTATATTTCTAGAAAATCAATCTATCATCTATCTATCTATCTATCTATCTATCTATCTATCTATCTATCTATCATCTATCTATCTATCTATCTATCTATCTATAATCTATAGATATAAAAGGCTAATATGCAAAGTGTCCCCTCGGGAGTTCAATTGCTTGCTATGACATGCACTGACCACCAGGGGGGTGGCGCGGAATAGTGGGAGGCCCCAATCAGCCCTGATCGCTGGCCAGGCCTAGGGACCCTACCCGTGCATGAATCTGGTGCACTGGGCCTCTAGTATATCAAGTAACTGATTAGTTATAAATAACTTAATGATGCCCTCTGGAAAATAGTATCTTGTGACACAACTGTTTTTTAGAGAATACCCAATCCAAAACAGTGTAGCAGTTAAAAAAATAAAATTTAAAAAAATCAAGCTCTGGAGAATGATGGCCTAGGCTTAAATTTTGGCTTGACCACTTATAAGTAGTATGGCCACTGACAATTAATGAACTTCTCCATGCCTCAATTTCCTCATTCATGAAATAGGGATAATGATAATGAAGACATCTGTTGCATATGGTTACTGTAAAGGTTAAGCTAATTAACATAAAGAGCTTACAAAAATGTATAGCATGCAATACATGTTTAATAATCACAAGCTCTTTAAGAGTCTGGAGGTAAAAATTTCTAATAGTTGGCCCTACCCAGTTTGGCTCAGTGGATAGGGTCCCAGGTTCGATTCTGCTTAAGGGCAAGTGCAGGAGACAACCAATCGATGTGTTTCTCTCACCCTGATGTTTCTGTCTTACCCTCTCTCTTTCCCTCTCCCTAAAAATCAATGGAAAAATATCCTCAGGTGAGGATTAACAACACAAAAATTTCTAATAGTTGAATATTGTTTAGAAAGAAACCACAGAATAGGATTTAAAAAATCTAATTTTAAAAAAACTATAGGCCCAGTGTACAAAATTCCTGCACTGGGGGTAGGGGGTAGGGTGGGGGCGTCCCTCAGCCTGGCCTGCACCTTCTTGCAGTCCGGGAGCCCTCTGACAGCTTAGGCCCGCTCCCCGCCACCACCGATGTGCTTTCCAGTCATCAGCCCAGCTCAGGACACTGGCTGAGCGGTGCTCCTCCTGTGGGAGCGCACTGACCACTAGTGTGCGTCACAGCAACCGGCAGTTCTGCCATTCGGTCGATATGCATATTAGCCTTTTATTAGATAAAAAGGGTTTATGTGTTGATTTTTAGGAAAAGGAAGAGAGGGAGGGCGGGCGAGGAGAGAAACATTAATTTGTTGTCCCACTCATGTATGCATTCATTGGTTGAGTCTTGTATGTGCCCTGATGATTGAACCTGCAACCGTGGCCTCGGGACCACACTACAACCTAGGTACCTGGCCAGGGTTCAAGAACCATTTAATATAAGTGGCTTCAAAGACATTTTAATGCTCCTATCCTTAGTATACATGGATCTTTGCTTTATTTATTGTTCCTTGTATCATTTACCTATTTTTATATTCATCTTTTTTTTTTTTAATATATTTTATTGATTTTTTACAGAGAGGAAGGGAGAGAGATAGAGAGTTAAAAACATCGATGAGAGAGAAACATCTATCAGCTGCCTCCTGCACATCTCCTACTGGGGATATGCCCGCAACCCAGGTACATGCCCTTGACCGGAATCGAACCCGGGACCTTTCAGTCCGCAGGCCGATGCTCTATCCACTGAGCCAAACCGGTTTCGGCTTTATATTCATCTTATATGCTATTTGTAACATCTATTCTAAGAAAAATATTTTAAAAGTTACTGAAATATCTGATCAAGTGTACATTTCTCATATAGGAAGAATTTTTAATTTCAACAATTTTTTAATGAGTGGAAATGTTTTAATCATCTTTTGGTCAGTTAATTTATTGCAAAATCATACCCCATCTTTTAAAAAACAAGCTGAACTATACAGCTGCCTCAAAGTACTTACAATGTAGAAGTATATATAGTTTTAAGTATTTTCCCTTCATAACTAAGAAGTCCTCTTTTTGCACTGTCATTTTTAGGCAACTTTAAGAGGTCCTATTTAATCTAATTATTGCTGAGTTTAGACTTAAATGCTTGTATTATAGTTCACACCTGATTTTTTTCTAATATAAGTGATTGAATCTCTTTAATCTGCTAAGGTAAATAATTTGAAACATTGATCTAGTTTTCTATTAAAACAGATCAATACAATTTTCCTTTACCTTTTTAAGCTTCTTCTTTGCAGCTGAAGCACTCGCATTTCCATCTTTTTTCACAGCTTTGTCTGAAGGTTCCTTTTTCCCATCAGAAGTCACATCACCTAAATTAGCAAGATCTGTCTCATCTCCCACTGAACTGCCACTTTCTAGCAGTGCTGCTGCTTCTTCTTCATCTACCAGTAGCTCATCTTCAGATTCTAGAAGCATGCTGGGTTCTTGTTCTGCCTGGTCATCTTTTGTATCTTTTTCACCATCTTCACCTGACTTTTCTTCTTGTTCTTTACCTTCAGTTGTACCTTCAGTCTTCTGGGAACCATCAGTTTTGGTTTTCTTATCGCTTGGAGATTCTTTGCCATCTGGAGAATAAGATCTTTTTCTGAAATCAAGGAGATATACATCAATTAATTCTGAGTTGGAAAACAATAGTTTAATATACCATTATTTACACACACACAAACAAAATGAAATTACCGGGATTTATCTTTTTTCAGCAAGTCAATGCCTCTGTTAGGAATCTAAAAATACAAAATTTTGCATTAAATTAACATATTAAAATATTCACTTGCAGAATACATAATTATCCAGTTAATTAATAACTGATGACCATCCTTCATATAATCAACTAAGCTTATTCAATCCCTATAAACATACCTAAGAATTTAAGGTAACTTTAGTCAGCAGTTTTTTTTACAATCAACATTTCAATCAATCAGTGGATAATAAACATTTTGGTAGCAGAACTTTGTTCAAAGAATCCAGATGCTTTTACAGAACACCAGATAGAAAACTTCTGCTACTAAGGAAGACCAGAAAAAAAAGAGGAGGTTGCTTTCTTTCAATTACTAAACCCAATATTCGTAAGACAAATCAAGTTCTACATACCCTTAGTACCAATTTTTTGTATTTTTCAGACAGGTCAACTTTCACACATCTCCCCTGAAACCAAAGGGCCTTTTTCAAACAGTGGTCAACCATTGCCATAGCATCTTCTCTGGTCTCCATCTCAATAAAGGCCTTAAAAAATTAGAAAGAAGATTATTTCTTAGAGAACTGTATATAATATGGTGCTTACTATTCTTTCTATCCACTTATTAGGTAGGATCAAATATAAAACTACCTATATACAGGCTTCCTGCAAAAAAGTAATTAAAGTAATAAGCTTAGTAGATACTAATCAAATTCTGTAAGAAAAGAAAATATTATTAAAAAAATCTAAAAGGATATAAAAAACGCTGTTAAAGAAAGTAACTATTAACCCAGCTGTTGTGGCTCAGTTGGTTGAGCACTGTACCCAGGAGGTAGCTGGGTTCGATTCCTGGTCAGGGCACATGCCCAGGTTGCAGGCTCAATCCTCAGTAGGAGATATGCAGGAGGTAGCCGACCAATGTTTCTATTTCTATCTCTCTCCCTCTCTCTGAAACAACAGTATCCCAGTTGAAATAACAAGAGGAAAAAAAAGGGAGAATAAATACCTACACATAGGAAGATTTTTGGAAGCAAACCCTGGAAACAAATACTGTTAACTAGCCTGAGCAAAAGAGAGCTTTACTTCCCACTTTTATTCGATGCTTTACCTTATGCATCTACTTCAATGTGGAAGAAAATATCGTGTGGCTAAAAAAATTAATCTATGAGGAGATAAAGAAAATTACTTCCCCATGCTTTTTTTTAACTTAAAATGAGAATACACAGACACACAAATAAATCTTAAAGCACTTTAAGGAATAGTCTTTTTCAAAATCTCTACATGTATTATTATTACCTGACTTTTCATCCTCATCAGTATATAATTCTTTATTTTCCCATAAGGCTCAGCAAGCTTAAGGACAGCACTGTCAGAATAGCCAGAATGAGGTAAGTTGCTGAGATGTATCACACGTCCAAGCTCCTGTTTCTGATCAAACTTCTGGTCTGGTTTCCCTTCTGGTTTCTTTGATTTAGTAAATAGGAAAAAAGGGCATGTCAAATGTTGGTAGGTACACTATAATTATTAGTTAATATTATCCTAGTTATTAGCAACAATTTAAAGTAGCTAAAGTTAATTAAAATGATATATTAAATGAATGGCAATATAAATCTGAAAAAAAGACATTTACCTTTATTCTTTTATACTTCTGGGATAAATGGACTCTCACTGGCTTGCCAAATACTAATGCTGGTGTGGTTGTGTAATAATCCACTGCAGCCTGAGCATCCTCTGTGGTTGCCATTTCAATAAATGCCTGCAATTGTAAACATAAAAAACAAAACTATTTCAAACATTGTTCAAAGTCTTTCCAGACATATTTAATCATTAAATAAAAAAATACTTTCAAAAATCTAAATGCAGAAAAACCAACATTGCCAGCATGCTGTTTTTTTAAACGTCCCAGATTTTATCTTCATGGCACTGAACTATCACTTATGCCTAATGGACTTGAAATAATGATTTGGCATGATTTTGGTAAAAGTTTTAAATGACATTCCAAAGACTGATCCATTTACAGCCCTTATAGTAATTTAATAATGACAATTTACTGCTCAAGAATCTAAATTTATAAGCTCACTAATTATCTATTAATACTAGAATTTAGCATTAGAACAGGTCCTTGAATAATGTTTCATTACAACATTGATGAGATACCATAAGAACTTGTCTTGCTTATTATAGCCTATGGTAAAAAATGGTTTTGTTATATGTTCTTTTATTTAAAGAACACATTGATATTCATTAAGACTTAAATATTATCATACTTCAACTATTGGCTTTTCATCTACTTCATTCCATATTGATGATTTAAGATTACATTGAGCCCTAGCTGGTTTGGCTCAGTGGATAGAGTATTGGCCTGTGGACTGAAGGGTCCTGGGTTTGATTCCGGTCAAGGGCACATGCCCAGGTTGTGGGCTCAATCCCTGGTAGGGGGTGTGCAGGAGGCAGCCGATCAATGATTTTCTCTCATCATTGATGTTTCTACCTCTCCTGCCCTCTTCTCCCTTCTTCTCTGAAATCAATAAAAATATTTTAAAGAAAAAAAAAAGATTATATTGAATTATTTCTCTAATACAAAACCATGCAATAATCTCTTTAGGAAATATATTAGTGATGAATAAATACTATACGTATTTTAAACTCATACCTCATTAATTTTATTTAAGATCAGATGATTTGAAATGACTCCAAATGGTTCCACCAGCTGTAATAATTGATACCTCAAGTTTTTCCCTCGCTGGAAATCCATGATGTGAACAACTCGGCTAGTTTCCTATTCATTGGGAAAGAGAATCAAGTCAATACATCTCTTTAAAAGCAATATGAAACAAGTTATGCACACTAATTTTATAGTCTAGTCTAATGTTAACCAGAACAGATTAAGAATCCTATATAATAAAAGCCTAATATGCAAATAGACCCGTCGCTATGAAGCGCACTGACTACTGGTGGCAGACGCTTAATGCAGAAGCTGCCCCCAGCCCGCAAGCCCAGGTTAGCCAAGGTGGGTGCCAGCAGGGCCCCCACCTCCGATTGTTCTGCAGCGGGAGGTGACTGGCGGCGGGGCTGGCGAAAGCCCCCCAATGGCCCTGTTCGCCGGCCAGGCCTAGGGACCGTACCCATGCACATATTTCATGCATTGGGCCTCTAGTTTAAAATATCAACTCATGTAACAGTGATGGCGAACCTATGACACGCGTACTCATTTTTTTGGTTGATTTTTCTTTGTTAAATGGCATTTAAGTATACAAAATAAATACTAAAAATATAAGTCTTTGTTTTACTATGGTTGCAACTATCAAAAAATTTCTCTATGTGACACGGCACCAGAGTTAAGTTAGGGTTTTTCAAAATGCTGACACGCCAAGCTCCAAAGGTTCGCCATCACTGTCATATAACATTCTAGAGACTTTAAAAACTATACAGGAAATCACGTCAGTGGGGAAGGGTAGATCTCAGTTTCAGAAAACAGTCTCTGCACTGATTTTTAAATTGAATACTATAAACATTACTGGATAGGAAAGTTCTTAAGACCCTGAATCAAGATGAGACCTCTCAACTATAGGCATATTAAAGATTAACTCTGATCAAAGTAATAGAAAAGCCTGATGGCTTTCAAACTATAACAGTCTTTCAATAGAAAGGACTTTGACACAAATTCAATTAGTATATCATTCATAAAACAGTAATTACAGTAAAAGCAAGAGTTGAGTTACTGACCACTCTGCCTTTTTGCATGTGTCTTGGTCCTTGCAGGTTCCCATTTCCAGCACCTTTATGTGGGAAAAAGTACTTTTTTATTCTTGTAATAAATATACTTGCTCTAATAGGCTATTTCAATTGAAAAATGAACAACTTTCAAACACTAAAAAGATATTACAAATATGAGCACCATGTCTTTTCATGCAATTATTTTTTAATAACAGTTTAATGAGTCTTCTTTTGCCCATAATCAGTTTATTTTTATGGCAAAACTTCTTAGGGAATAACACAAATTTTATAATCACCCAGATTTCCTCTTGGTCCAACTGCTGGTCCCCCAAGATGAAACGAGGGAGGTGGAGGCCCCAAAATTCCTGGCGCTGGGTTTGTAGATTGTTGCAACATGAAGGGATCACCCCTAGTAATGTGAAGACATAAATATAACAAGCATGATAAAGATGTCCACCAGAAATAATTAAAATTCATTATTAAAACAACCCCCATATAACTATGATTCTAATATTTGGGGGCATTTATATGTGAAGCAATGAAGAAAATTCTTAATAGTAATACAATAAAAATTACTATATAAAATAGTTTCTGAAAATTCACCCACAGTATGGAATTGAACCCAGGACCCTTTAGTCTGCAGGCCCATGCTCTATCCACTGAGCCAAACCAGTTAGGGCGGTAAAAACTTTTTATTAACACGAGAGACACAAAAGATACCAGAAAAATTAAAAGAAATGATAAATTGGATTTCATTAAAATGATAAACTTTTTAATCAACGTTAAAATTATAAAAAATAAAATTCACCCACAGTGACTTTGCCCTCACATTCAATACAAAATATTTTGAAAGTTTAACCTGAATTCCTTACATTGATCTCCTTTACAAACAATAGCTTAAAAATTTTTAACTTACATTGTGTGTCCTGTATCATTGTCAGGGTTCCATTCTGGGTAGCTTTAAAAAGACCAGAAAATTAACTTTAAAATAAAACTGTCCTTTTCACAAAATAGCCTTGTTTGGCCTTTAAAATAGAGGTTACTTATTAGTAAAGTTATAGGAAAGTCTAAGTCTTAAAATATTTAGTTTAAAACATGCCATATATTGATATTTCCCAAAGAAAAACTTCAAAACTACAAATTAATCCAAAGGAATGAAAATAAATTTGTTTTGTACTGCGTGAAAATGTAGGTAATTAATGTTGACTTTTCCCCCCTGTATTTGCTAAGTCTTAAATAGAATCAATACTGTATGAGGAATTAGAAATATGGGCTATATAAGGAAATGAGGACCAACCACACAGGTTTTGCTTTTCCTATATAAGTACCAAGAACACACTAGAAAGGACAGCCCCAACAGAGGTAGGCATATGTGAAACTTGCAACACCAGTGAACAATGGGTACTAGTGTGCTGCTTAGACAGGAAGATTCTCCATGAAATCAATTTTATTCTAGTTTAAACTCAGAAACAAATGTATGCCAAAACCAAAAAATACATCCTGAAAGTTTTTGCTTAACAACTAATTTGTAACTTCTATCAACTTTTCCTTTCTTTGTATATTTGATATTTTTAGAGCATGTATTGTTACTGAAATACCCTACGTATCAAAAGCTATCTTAAGTCTATTAAAAATCTTCTCAATTTGTATAAAAAGGCCAATGTTTATTTACACTAGAATATTAACAAAAGTATCACTATCACTGCATCTAATATTCCATATAAGATCCCAGATCTAAACATTGCCTATGCAGTAATAACAATGTGGATATTACAAGTAAATAACCAACTCCCCCAAACCAATCAATGGTTGTTTCCAATTCACGATTAAGGATGCTTTAAAGGTATTTCAAACTCCTACATTTCAAGCAGCAGCTGGCATCGACGACTGTGACTTGCTCCATTGATATGTTGACTCCACTCCTGCAGCAAAGTAAATTCGTAGAATTAACAAATATAAAGCTAAAATATTTTCACTTGAACCAAACTCTGGGATGTTAATTTATATGAAGTATCATAGGCTGTACAAACACCTGCACATTCACTAATCACACTGAATTTAAAATCTTTTCTCTGAATCCCTGTATCTTGATCCTGCCCTCAAATACGACATGCACACTCTTGGAAAAACTGGATAACTTGGTTAACATATTAATAGGCCTGACAGGGAAAAGATATAGAGTTAATAATAAAGATCAAGAATAGTAACTGACCTTGCTTGAGATTAGCTAGACATAATTTCTGCTGTAGAACAAACTAAATTATTCATGTCAAATATTAGAATTGCTTTTTTATAGTACTCTAAATATGACAAAATATTCATGCTTGTATCTACTTTCCTAGAAAGTATGTTTTAAATGTGAACAATTAGCTAAACATGAAGGCTTTAATTTCATCTAGCCTTTGAGATATGACCCAAGTATACTACAAACATAAAGCTAAGATGATTCAATAGAAATGGCTTTTTTAGAACATATTCCCCATTTACCCCAAATCTAAGTTCCCATTATATTTCCCAAAAATAAAGAAGCAAATTTCAATGCCAGCTCCCAACTTTTAAAGGAGGGAAACGCTGCATTTGGTCAATATTTGCTCCTTTGTATTTATTTAAAATTTAAAGGGATTAACTTTTCTATTTTATGCAAATAAATGTTCGTTTCTTTAGTTAAAAAAAGTAAGTAAATGATTAATGTTTTAAGTAATATAAGAGAGTTGTTAGGAAAAGTAGGCTCTGCTGCCACACCGCCTGGTTCTATTTCCAAGGTGTCACTTGCTAGATGTGAATCTCTGGTACAAAACAATTCATTGTGATGCAATATTCTCGTATGGTTTTATAAAAAGTAAATTAAATAAAGATAAACTTCTTATTGCCAGGCACATAGAAAGTGCTCAGAAAGTGAACTATTATTACATTGCTAATGAATGCTATCTTGTTTTACAATTCCTGCTGTATGAGTATTATTGTTTCACAAAATGAGGCAACAACTTTTATAACATCCATACTACCTAATGCAATATTTGGAATATAAAACATGGTCAGGCAATGTTTTAAAAAAGGCTCTCACGAGCTGAATTAAAACAAAGAACCAAATTTACAAGAGATAACTTTTTGAAAAGCTTTAGAATTGTTTTTATAGACAGGATCCTAAATTTAAAAAACTGATTTATCTTACAAGTTTACAAACATTCTAATAGAATTAACTAAAATCCCATGAGAGAACCAAGATGAAATACATCCAAACAGAATGGCATTTCTCAGAACTTGAAGAGCTATCTCTCAAATCCAGATTGTCTTCTGAATAATGGCTACCAATAAGGAATTCAAAGAGATCTCTCCAGCTGGCTCTACAACTAGATTATTTGGGATATAAAAGGGTTTTACAGGCAAAGCAACAGACCATTGACTTGTTGGAGGCCACTTTTAAAATGGCTGTAAGCAAGAGGCACCATAGGTAAAGGTGATAAAAAACAGAAGAGGGGCTCAACAAATAATTTAGAATTTTCGGAACTAAAAATATCCTCAGATTTTATTTATAAAATATCCTTGAAAAGTAGTGTGTTGGGAGAGGAGTTAAGTTACCCTATTAAGGCATGCTTCTAATTCATTGGAGAGGGAAAGGCTAACTAGTTGAACAGAAATTATTTATATCTAACACTCCATGCCCTTTAAAGGTTCAAACTTACGCTAAAGTGTGGCTGATCTTTCAAGGGACTCAAGTACTAGAAGGAAGGCCAAGATGAAAGAATCAGTTACAAACCACCCCAAACCCACACATTACTAATCTGCACTACCACACCTGATCTTTTACTGTTTGGTTTAAAGTGAGGATTAAGAGTAAAGGGTTTTTAAAAAACTTGTAAATCCTTGGATTCTCCATAGAGGTTAACTCTCATATCAGATTAAAAAAAGAATAAGGATTCTCTTTTTGAATTCAGAAGTTCTGTAGGAAAACCAAGTTATATAAGAAAGGATAATTTGGAGAAGCACTTTTGGAATGGCAGAATAAAGAATAACATAAGGGCTTCTGGAATAATACTAAAAGGAAAAATATGAACTCAAGTGACAAGACAGTGAAAGGCCAGTTTTCTTTAAGTAAAAGGAATTTGAGGTTGTATAGAAAAGCAACTTGATGCTCTAAAATGACCTTGAAAGAAAGAAAAGCAATACCATCACTGAAAGTCACTTAAATATAATAAATGATGACAAATTAGATGAGGTTTTTTCACCTAAAAGTTTCTTATTTCATACTAAGAAGTTTTGATCATGTACGTTACTTAACGTTACCAGTAAGTGAAAAGAACAGATTTTCCAAGTTATGCAGCAATACCAGAGAGCAGGATTAAATATTTTAAAAAATGTCATTATCTACTTTCACCCCAGGAATTTTCTCTGAAGTAACTGTTTCTACATCAGCTATCAAAAGAGTAAGAACCACTGCTAAATGTAAAAATTTAATTATTTTTTTCAATAATGCAGGTACCCAGAAAACATCAGTTATGTTAAGGAAACTACATTGAGAATTCAGGTGGTTACACTTCTTAAAATCGGTCCAAATTACAAATATACATTTTGTAAATTAAGCAATCAAAGGACCTCTAAACTAGTTCTTAAATATTCCCAATATTGTCAGAAAACCAAAACTAGGTAGGGCCTGAGCATTTTTACAGGTTAAAAGTACCTCTTATACTAGAGTTAGGGTATCTTACTCTTGAACCCAAAGTTTCACCAAATATTTTTAAACTGTTCTTTTGTTTGTTTAGACCCCATTTACTATTATTTACTAATATCACTGTTTAGGAACTAGAGGTAGCAAAATTTGGAGAAAAAATAATTCTATATATTAAACAGAAACTTTTCTGATTCAGGTCCTCCTGTGGTTTCCTTTTGTGTTCCTTTACTCAATTGATTTTCTATGTGCAATCAACAAGGCCAAATTACTGCTCAGTCAAAAGGAGACTTCTAACAACAGGTTTTGATTTATTACTCCAGTAACAAAGATGTTAAGTCCCTTAAAATCACTTTCATTTGAGATATGTAACTAGTGATTTTCCTTGGAATTTAGAGATCCTACCTGAAAACATCGGTCAATATTGCCATTACTGCAAAAAGGCAAGGAGTAATGAAAACATTTTGTGTCACCAAAATTTAATGGACTTTTTTATTAAGTAAACTCCCATCAGACCTAGAACTTGAAGTTCAGTACTGAACAAAAACTACATCCCATAATATATTCTTAGTATTAGCCAAAAAAATTGAAAAAGGACATTAGTCAAATCACCTATCAAACGAATTTCCATGATTTTGAAATTCTGTATCTTAATGAAAATTGATCTATAATTTTAAATTTAGCATTTAATGTTAATCTATTTTGGTATAGATGAAAATATTTGTGTACTTAAACATTAATTCAAAGGATTTTTGTAATACTTGAGAATTACTTTTAAAAAAAATTTTTCAAAGTACTCTATAAACTCAAATATAAGTCTCTCCTCTTAATTATCTGTGACAAAAATATTGAGGTCCAGACACAAGATTATAATCTATGATTTAGTTAATTCAAAATCAATACTCACTGAAAAATGCATTTAAAAGGAATTGTTATGAATAGAAAATGACCTTTCCAAATGTTACTATAAATAAAATACCCTATGTAACATTAACCATCAATTTAATGGCAACATATCCCAGTTAAATAGAAATGAACTGTACACCACATCAGGAAAAACGGATGGTCGTGTTGACTTTAAGTCAACTGCACTGTATATTGAAAAAATAATAATCAGAGAACAAGTAAAATCTAAACATTGAAAGAGAAAAGGACAACATATTTAAAAGAGCATTTTGTAAAAGTTCCCATTTTGCCAGATGTGATAATTAAAGCAAAGGAGAATCGAGATATATATTTTTTTGTTCAAATGACTATACCAGAAGTCTAAGCCTAAGTCAGAAAAAGAATATGTTTATGAGGAGCACAGAGCAGGATACTGCGGTAACTGATTTTTCCAAGTCTCTAAAGGGATAGATGCAATATGGGATAATAAAAAGTGAGTTTTGAAGTATGTTTAAGAAAGTTGTGGAAAAGGAGAAAAAAAATGATGAAAAATTTCAGTTATAGTATGAGAGTTTGTGTTAAAGGGAAATTAAAAAAGGAAGAATGAACTAATCTAAAATATAAAACATACTGAAACAAACACCAGGGCTCTACATTAACTCTTTCCCTATAGCCACAGATAAGGAAAAAAAGAGAATCTTTCAAGAATCCATCTTTACTACATACAAATCAGCAATCAAGACAGATGGAGAGCTAAAATCTAGCATCCTGAATGGCAGAGCATATTGACTGCAAAAAAAAAAAAATACTTAAAACAATTCAACAAAGCAGACAAAAAACTGCTTAAATATGAATAAGAAGATTATACTGATGCCAAAAACCAACAAGATAATCCCAGTGGATGACAGTTTTGTGGCCAGAAGTAATCTCGGCAGATTGTATTAATGTAAAGCCCTGGTTTAAAATGCTCAAAAACCAATTACCTTCCAAATAAAGTGTTCTCAAAAGTATAAAAATTCTTGATCAACTCAGTGTCACCAGACTACAGAATTAGAGTAAAAGATATAGGTAAATACAGAATAGACACTACAATGTACAAGAAATTAGAAGCATCTGTTGTATTAACTCACCTTATTAGAATGAACTGGCAAATCACATATAGAGCACAGATGGGGATAACCCTTCGGTAAGAGTCCATGGAAGTCTTCAATATTGCTACTTGGAGGAGCGCCCCTCTTTTTCTCAAAGAGAGATCTCTCTTGTAAGGGGCCAGGACCACGTCCCATTCTCTCATACTCACTGTCAAATTTATGATAGTTATGCGAGGTCTCACCAAAAAAAGAATCATCCCTACACCTTTCTCCATCTCTTAATCTGTCATCTTCATAATCCATTCTGTCATAATAACCAGATTCTTGAGAACGACTTCCATGGTCATAATCAAGCACTGGGTTGAGACTAGGCCCACGATCATCAAAACTATCTCTTCTAAAGTGCCTTTTTTCTTCCCAATCATCCCTAGGTACTCTGTATGGTGGCTCCCGTGTAGCAGATCTGCCATCTCTACCATAACTCAATGTAGGGCCTTCTTCAGTTCTCCTCCTTTTAAGTTGTAGAAGGATTTGGGGCAAATTCTCAGGAGTTATCTTGTCCTCTGGATAACGACTCAGTTCATCTAAGTCTCTAGCAGACAGACCAAAGCTGGCCAAAATGTTACTGGCCTGGTCTGCATCTCCACGGTGTTGAGAAGACAAAGGGAGTGGACCTCTACTTCCAATGTTAAATATAGACTGCAAATTATGGGAAGAAGTACTAGCAGAAGACAGTGCACTATGAGCTCCTTGTTGATTCAATGAAGAACTCATTCCAAGATTCATTAAACTAGCAAGGCGTGCAGTACCCTGGTTCATCCTTCCAAGAGATGCTGGCATAGTTAAAGACTGGGTAGCAGCAGCAAGAAGGCCTATTCCTGCTGCAGACAGGTCACGCCCATGACCCTGCGTGTCCCTACCGAGAGATGACTGCTGGAATGACTTGGACATTGTAGAACTATCTCTTGGCTAGTTTATAGATTAAAAAAAAATTTTTTTTAAAAGATGGCCAAAAAGAAAGCTCAAACTAGAAAACTAGATTAACTGTGCTTCAAAAAAATGGTAACGCCAAGAAAAAGGATCAATAAGGACTGTAGAATCTTCTTCAAGCTGAGAACCAGCAGACAACTCTGTAGAAAAATAAGCAATTTTAGTCATAAATCCCTTTAAGTAGATGCCGTTTTTTAAAGAAAAAAAACTTATGCATCATGTTGATAAAAAAAAAAACATTTAAGATCTCAAACTTACAAGGAACTTATTATATATCTTAAAACAGATTCCAGATGTATGCAGAGCCTGCATATAGATATTTAAAAAGTAATCTTTCATGCTAAAGTTTAACTATTAAAGGGAATTTCATACTAAATTTAAAAACATTTCAATTGAAGGGGTAGATAGATGTCTGAGCACATCAAAATTTCAGTAAAAATACAGATGGGTCTCTTCTTTCAGAAGAATAAAAATACACCCTATAGTATGATGCTTAAGTTCCAGGAGAAGACTAAAAACAAACAAAAATCAATGTCAACAAGTCAAAGATGAATCAGTTGTATTCTGCTTTAGAAAATGAGACCTATTATAACTATCAGAAAGAACCAAGTAAAATCACAAGTAAATGAAGTTAGGTGTCAAGTACCTAGTATAAGATATAAGACCAAACACAATAGCTGAGACCTTTATGTAGCAAAATCAATTGGAGGTGAAGACAGATGTGAAGAAAATTAAGTGGCTTCCTATAGTTCAAGGATTTCTGCACAAATATAAGCCGTATGACTAACTGCCTTCTTACTGTCCACCCTATATCAGGCAGTATTTATTTCATTTCTAATCTTGTAAGGTAAGAATTAAGTGTGGTCGGTACAGAAATAAAAGACCTCCCAAGAAAAAAACCCAAATACAGGAAGTGTAGGTGATTTAAAGAAGTGAAACTCTCCAAGTTTAGCATGCACCAACACTCATTTAATGCTCAGGGCTTCAGCACCTCTAGAGTTCAAAACAGGTAAAACTGAAAACAAGAATATGCTTGCATAGGCTTCTGGAAACTTTCCACAAGAATAGTCATAATCACCTGGAAAATTTAAATTCTGAATATGATCACCCAAGATGTATTTCTGAATGAAATTATTTTCATTTTCTTTCTTAAATCGTTCTTTTACCTCAGAAACAGGTATGTAAGAATTTGCAAAGCATTTATATATGATTCTCATAAAATATTAAATGATGTACATAACAAATGTCCTTGAAACAATTTTTTATAATCGCAACTACACACAGATGTTTTAAATTGTTTGCTATAGAATCCTATTTGGAGGCTCTGTTAAGTTTTTATATGTTTGATGACCCATACACCTAAGCACTGATAGTGCACCAATACATAAAACTTTATTACAGTAAAAACCAGGCAATATTTAATAGTTACAAGTCTATTATGGAACCAATCCCACTAATAATAGAATAATGCAAGGAAACACTGGACAAATACAGTGGTAGATGAAGTATTAAAAAAAAAAAGGTTACAGGCAGAACTACATTTTACAAAAAGATGTAAAAAGTTAAAAGGACACAGAAAAATCTATCAGAGGTGGAATTACAAGATGTTTTTGTACACCAAGAGAGATGAATTTGAGAAAAGACACCAAAGAAACTAGTTCTGGATGAGATCTGTTATATAAACTACTAAAGCTTTAAGATAAGATTAATAAAAATAAAGACAAGTGGACTTCTTTTAAGTTTCTTTGATATGTCTTAAAAATGCCATACAGAAGGCAGTTGAAATACTATGTAAAAACACTGACAGGGACCCTCTAAATTTTCATGTATACTTTATTGAAAAAAAAACTTAGAGGGTTTTTCAAAATCAGTATTTTAAAGTACCAAGGTTATTATTAATTGCAGTTTTTGATCTTCGTATTATAGGCAAAACTTTGTGTTACTGAAAAGCCAGTTTTTAAAAAGAACTATTCTTTTCCCTCAGAGAAATTATACAATAGTATTATGATCATGTGTAAAATTTTTAAATTCGTCATATTTTAAGAAAATGATTGTTGGATTAGAGACCTCAAATACTTTCCTTTGTAAGGTTCAATGAAAACAATGGCTCTGCAAAAAGAAAGGTTATGAGAAGGTAAAAGATAACCTTAAGACAAAACAGAAAATGGATGTCAGAAAAAGGGTAAGACAAACAATGTAAATCCCATGACAACTTATAATTTCATTAAGAATAACCTTAAAGTTCGTAATTTTATTAGAACAAAGAAATTCAAAGAAATCAGGCATGACTATTTAAAGAGCTTTTATGAAAATAATTCTTTTAATATCTTTGGTCAATGGTAAACATAAGACAAGCCATTTAAAGGCTCATTTAAACAAGACTGGCCTAAGTTGATCAATGATTCTCTCATCATTGATGTTTCTACTCTCTCTCCCTCTCCCGTCCTCTCTGAAATCAATACCCCCCCCCCCCAAAACAAGACCTGCCTATTCAAGTTGGCACAAATATTCACTAAATTATTAAAGACTTTAAAAAGATTAGCTTATTTTACTGTAGGTTCCCCCCTCATAATTATAAAGTTCTTTTTTCATAGCATATTATGAGATTATTAAGTTTGAAAATAGTTCCTTGGAAAGAATTCTAAAATGTAATGTCAAAATCTAATTTACCCATTTAAGATCTTTATATAATAAATTCTAAATGCCAATCAGGGCAGAACCTTTCACTTGCCAAAAAGAAAGTACCTCCATCCCCCAAATCAGGAAAACATAAGAAAAAGGGGCTAACATCATCCATAATTAGGCTTCACAAATACCGTTTACTACAATCTGATACTCAAATTTTTAACAGGCTTAAAACTCATTTTTTGCCGAAACCGGTTTGGCTCAGTGGATAGAGCGTCGGCCTGCGGACTGAAAGGTCCCAGGTTCGATTCCGGTCAAGGGCATGTACCTTGGTTGCGGGCACATCCCCAGTAGGAGATGTGCAGGAGGCAGCTGATCGATGTTTCTCTCTCATCGATGTTTCCAACTCTCTATCTCTCTCCCTTCCTCTCTGTAAAAAATCAATAAAATGTATTTTAAAAAAATTATTTAAAAAAACAAAAAAAAAACACAACTCATTTTTATAGACAATTCTATTAAATAATTAACCTAGAACTTAAAGCTAGTTTATGACCTAATTGTAAATACTAAATATGTTAGCTACATATTCAACATCTTAACAAATATTATCTGGATGTATGGTTAAGAATTAAGTTTCATGAATAATATTCAATCCTCCCCACTCTATAAAAAGCTATCTGATATTCTTTACTGGATTTATTTTCATCTCCAATTAAAAGTGGAATACTAAAATATTTCAGAAAACAAAGCTTAACACACTCAGAAAGTTCTTGAAGTAAATGGTTGTTCCATATTTAGACACTCTCCTATGTAACATAAAGATTACATTAGTTCTGTTATTCATTCCTTCAAAGGACTACTTATTCAGCAGGATTACTAAAATACGCATAAACAAACTTTAGTTCTTTAAAAGATATTATAGCCCGACTGGTATGACGCAGTGGTTGACCCTTGGATCATGAACCAGGAGGCTAGGATTCAATTCCTACTCAGGGCACATGGGCTTAGTCCCCAGTGGGGGGGCATGTAGGAGGCAGCTGATGGATGTTTCTATCAATCTCTCTTCCTTCCTCTCTCTAAAATCAGTAAAAATATTTTTTTTAAAAAAAGGAAAAATAATAATATAGAAGAAAATATTCAGCTCCTAAATTCAAAATTTAAAAATGCTATGTTTTAAAGGTATCTATTACTATATGGATCTTGAGCTATGTTCTTAAATGTGTGAATTACTTCACTACAACAAATTTTCAGAACCACAAAACTTGTAGAGATAACTCAGGAAAAGATGCCTTCATACTGACATTATTTTAAGCCTTCACCTCACATAAAAACTTTTAAGTAATAGTCAGAAACTATTTTCTTAGAGTAGTTTCCTTTTGGGAATTAAAAACACAAAGGGTATAAGAAATTTTCAGATTTTACAAATGTTCTATCAAAGTCAAACATCTTTGTGATTTGTTAACTTATTCTTGTGAAAATATGCCAAATATGTTTAAAGTAGCAACTAACAATACCAATACAGTAAAAATGCCCTAACCATGTTACCAAAGATGGCAGGGGCAGCTCATTATTAGTAATTTCAAAGCAGCATCACTTGGGCCCTGGCTGGTGGCTCAGTTGGCTGGAGTGTTGTCCTATACACCAAAAGGTTGTGGGTATGAGCCCAGGTTAGAGTGCGTGTAGGAGGCAACCCCTCCATGTTTTTTGCTCTCGCTCTCTCTAAAAATCAATAAACATCCTCTGGTGAGGATTAAAAAGAAAGAAAAAAAAAAGCATCATTTGAAAAGGTAGCTGCTTAATTTGCCAATTACACACACACACACACACACACACGGTATCCATTCCTGTGGTCAAAACTTTTACTAATTTCCAATTGAAGTACAAGGCTAGGCCCTGGCCGGGTAGCTCAGTTGGCTAGAGCATCATCCCAATACTCTAAGACTGTGGGCTTGATCCCAGGTCAGGACACATACAAGAAGCAACCAATGAATGTGTAAATGGGTGGAATAACACATCGATGTTTCTCTTTCTCAAATCAATTTTTAAAAAACGTGTAGATTCCTGGAATCCATGAGAGAACTACTGAATCTACTGGAAATGGTGCCTGGAACTTTGCATAAAGTACAGGGTTAGGTTAATTATTCCATATTTAAAGCTTTCTCACTTAATTTTATAATGGTGTTTTAAACCAGAGGTTGCCAACCAGTGGTCTGTGAGGTCCGAAAGGTTGACGACCGCTGTTTTTAAACAGTTTATCAACATAGTTTCCATTTTAAAGCGTTAGTAAGTTTTCATTTTAATGTTACTTCACATCACCACGGCTTTTCTCAACAAATTTATAAATTTTACTTTATTTAAGCGTTTGAGTTTTTAAAATAATTATATCTAAGGAACTCAATTTTTTATAGAGCTGAGTCACTTTAAAGCCTTATACTTTAATGTCTATTCTTCAGTGTCATAATTTCATCTATTGTATAATTATGCATGACTTAAAATGTTTTTCAAAATAAAATAGTCCGGCCAGTATGGTTCAGTGGTTGAGCAATGACATACTAGTATGAACCAGGAGGTCATGGTTTGATTACCAGTCAGGGCATATGATAGGGCTGTGGGCTAAGTCCCCAGTAGAGGACATGCAGGAGGCAGCCAATTGATGATTCTCTCTTATCATTTTTGTTTCTCTCTCTTCCTCTCTGAAATCAACAAGAATATATTTAATAAACAAATAACTAACTTAAATAGTAAACCCCTTAGGAAATAAAGCCTCAGCTCTAATAATTTCAGCTTTGTATAAAGCAATGCATCTAATATGTGCCTCATTACAATAGGAAAGATGAAACATTATAAAATGCAGTGCCAGAAAGGCTCACAAATATTTTTAAGGGCTTTAAGACTATTGTCCTTCATCCATTTTACAGATCTGGATTCAACGTCTAGCCCACTCTTGATTCTTAGGCTAACGATAAAATTGGTGCAAAGTTCTTTCAGCTGCTAAAATAGAAAATGTGTTAATCAGTAGAAGGGATTCCTATTTAGACTTGAAATATTTTTCTTCTTCCTAGCTTTAAAAATTTTTCCCAGTGACTTTCAATTAGACATTAAATATTTTCAGATTAGAGCAAGAAAGGGAAGTAATTAATAATCCCATATCACAGGATAGAAAGTTATCCCATTTACCGAACAATTTTGACTCTTGATTTGATCTGATACTAACTTGGCTTACTCTTTTCTCTAACAAATAGCAAAATTAGTGGTTTTCATCCAAGCACCATTCTGCAACCTTACAATTTTCCTCTATATGCACTTTATGTTCTACTTTCTTTGCTTCCACAAACACATGCACAACTCTTTGATTTGGTATATAATGCAGTATCGATTTTTGGTGTCCCAAATGCCTTGATCTAAATCCTGATTCTATTACAAAATAGCAGTGTGATTTGGGGCACATTACTTGTTTCCAAATTCCGTAAAATGGGAATAAAAATACCTATTTTGTAAGACCTTTAAGATTTCATACATTAACCTACACAAAACACCTAGAATGGTGTCTGACACATACTAAGCACACACAGTAATCTATGTAATCTGATCCTCAAAACCAAGGAGAAAATAAACTTTAGAGATAAAAGGACTGACCAAGATATATGAATAAAGAACTTAAAAATCTTTCATTTGTACTGTACCTATTCAAAAAAGATTTTTAATAGATTTTTAGGGAAAGGGAAAAACATCGATGTGAGAGTGAAACATTGGCTGCCTCCTGCATGCCCCTGGGGATTCAGTCTGAAAACTGGGACACGTGCCCTGATGGGAATTGACCCCACTACCCTTCCGTACATGGGACCATGCCCAACTGAGCCACATGACCAGGGCACACTTGTATTGTACCTTTATGTCCCATCCATTTCTATCAAAGCCAGAATTCATATTTGAACTTTATTACTGAACCTGAGGTAAGCTTAAAAAACCAGATTTAAAGACTGGTAGTAACCCAGACAAATAAAATTGAAGAACAGAAGTGAATTATAGTGAAAGCAGACAAATTAAACCTCTACCTTCTTTCTCTACTGCCAATCTACCTCTAAATTACCTTTTCCTCCTCCAGAACAAAGCCCTTACCTCTCTATTTCCTCTGCCATAACCTTAATGGAGACCAGTCCTCCTGCCTTTCCACTGGACTCCTTGCATCCATGCATGTTCAACTTCCAATATAAACTTCCTAAAACATCACTCATTATCTTACACTCCACTGTTTAAAAACATACTACACCTTACTACTTACACATGAAGTCCACATTATGGTTTTCAATGACTTTCATATATTGGTTGCATCCTAAACCCACTTTCTACCATTTGCCAACACCTCATGAGAAAGGTCATTTTATGAGCAATTATAGAGGCTACTCTTGTGCAAATTACTAGCTGGAATGTGTCTCTTCTCTTATTTAATACTGGTATGGCCCAGCACCTCCATTTCCTATAAATGCATTTTTATACAAACAAGTGTATACAAATATTCAAGATTAGAAACAGAGCATTAACATGATCTCAGATACCTTTTACATACCAATTTGCAATGCATTCCTCCTTCCCTCTTATAGTCCCTTATCTTACCACTTTGTATCTTAGAAAATGTTACTTTTACATTAACTTCTTTTACAAATTGACTTAATAATATGTATTGTTACCTGCTTTTAGAAACTGATTTCAACATGAATTAAACCTACATTTCGCTACAATATACTGTTACAGTACATATGCTTATCTATTCTGCAACTGATGAACATTTAAGGTTGTTTCTAATTTCTTGCCTTAGCAAGAATGCTATGAAAATTTCTTGGTGCCTCATAATGTTTAAGTGTGAAATTGCCTCCTACATGGTGCCATTCCAGAATACCAGAGCCTGTACAAGGATACAGTTAAGCATTAAAATTGTTCTCACGTTTCACACCTCACAGCAAGAATATTTTAAGTACAAATGTTTGTGTTTATTTGATATTGCTGTTCCTTTCCCAACCACTGCCTGCTCAAACACTCAACTTTAAAATTTCACATTTTGGTATAGGGTCTTCTCCTGTGAGTTAATATACCAAAGGAAGATATTTAATCCCCACAAAGGGGGGGGGGGCATACAAATCACCTTGAAAAATCACAAAGTTCTTCATTAGCAAACTGATACTGCAAATCAAAGAGCTTATTTCAAACCCTATTATCAACTGATTTCTTTCCATACCTGCTGCATTTATTGCTTGCCCATTATGACATCTACCATAGATGGTCTTTATTTTCCTCTATGCTCTTCTTATCCAGCAGTATATCCAATAGCAATGTCTGGGAAGAACGACACCCAGCCCCCATCCTGGGCACCCTTCTTTGTTTTTCTACTAATTAAATTCTGCTATACGATATGTAAAAAAAAGAAAAAAGAGAGGGATGTACCAAAAATCACAGGTTAATTGGGACTCTAGATCAAGAGTGTCAGACATAAGCCCTTTAAAAAACTTCCCAGAAAAAAAGAATGTATTTTATATAAATTAGGCTTTAAACTTTAGAGTAGCTTTTAAAAAAATTTTATTGACCCTGTGAAAAGGCCCACTACATAGCTAAAAATTAAAAGAGCAAAGCTACTGTCTACAACCCTTCCACCCCACCCTGAAAGAACTTAGTATTGTCTACCCAAAGCCAGTCAAGTATACTCAGAACAAGTCACAAGTGTGGGACACAAAGCAATTCTAAATGAGGCATATAAAAACGAAGTACTTTTATTTTACTTATTTATTTTTAAAAATTGATTTTAGATAGGGAGGAAGGGAGAAAGGGAGAGAGATGGATCCATTGTCACTCCCGTAGGTGCCCTGATGGCAATGGAACCCACGACCTCCTGACACACAGGATGACTCTCCAACCGAGCCAGAAGGGCCAGGGCCAAAACAAAGTACTTTTTAACTGAAAGAACATCTAATAAACCATTATCCAATTCTTTGGTTTTGCTCATAACATAATTAATGGCTACAGCTCATACTGTAAACTAGTTAGCATTAGTCCCAATAATAGCAAACTTAATATTTGAAAATGAGAATGTCTTTAGATTCCAATGTTTGTCTACACATAATAACCAGAGTATCTTACACAACAAACACTATTACTTTTTGTCACTTTTGAAAACTACACCTCAGACTAAGGAAGGTGTCTCACTTCTGGCAATTACCCTAAAAAACAAAACACCACAAAATTCTGGTCTTTTAAGCAGTTCTAACTAACATTTACAAAAAATGTTTCCTTTCACCCCTCTTTCCAAAAGTAAATATAATTTCTTGTGGATATTTCAGAAAAACATAAGGAAATGCAAATCACCCATAACACCTATCCAAAGCTAATATTCTGGACATATTTCTATTTTTTGTTTCACACATTCCTTTAAACAACAACGAAATATTAAATTTGGCACCAGCAGAATTTTATTACGTTTTCTTTCTTTCCAATTAATACTATATTCCATTATCATTTCCACATCATTACTCTTAAACAGTTTTAAATGGCTGTGCAGACTTCCATTTGATGGCCACACTATAATTAGCAGATCTCCAAATGTTCAATCTCTTGGATTTTTAATATGCTTAATAACTGTGACTAACATTCATGTACATAAATCTATTACCTCTCTTGGGTTTTAATCTTCTATAAAATTAGCGATCAGAACATTTCTAAAATTATGTAATACATTTCCTTTGCATTCCTCAGTTGTTTAAATTTGTTTATCATAAACTGATTTGTAGTATTATTTAGCGTTTACGCTTCCCTAAAGCATTAGTAAAATTAGTGTTTTAATACTCCTTTAACATACGAAATTCAAATTAAGGGTGGTTAAATCCTACCGAATTAGTTCAAAATGTTAGGTAAAAGCAAAACCACTTACACATAGCTGATAAGGGAGATATGTAAAGATAATTAAGAGAGAAATTCCTCTCTGGGTAAAGTATGCACTAATGTTATAAATATATGTTAAATGCAAAGGGAGAAATGGAAATTTAAAAAATTTAATGCACTTCAACACAAACATCTTCTGGCTAAAGATCGATTTTCCAAATGTTACATAACCAGCTAGAAAAATCTCCATGTAGTACTTCAATTATGTTTAATTTCGGGTTTGAAAAAAAACCGTTTTTAGTTATGTAGAAAGGCACACCATAGAGCTTTTTTGCATCAAAAATCTGCCTTCCCCGCCTTTTTGATGACTAAAACAATACTAATGTTGAAAAAATTATGTCAATAGACTGCATAGATGACTAACCATTGAGTTTTTAAAAGTAAATTTTATTCTGAACATTTAATCCTCATGTTATTTTTGCCGGAGAGTACAACTGTTTGAATTAACCTGGGAGAAAACCATGCCTATTTGAAAATCTTAAACCAAGCTCTGTTCAACAAGCAAAACGCAGCATCAATACAAAATCTCATGACTACGACCTGGGAAATCAACGACTCCCACATTCATTACTCCAGCGCGCTTGATAAAGACTAGAAATTTCGGAATCGCCGTAAACGTTCTAGAAATATCTAGCTGGAAAACTGTAAGTCATCCGATAGGAATATCCCACAGAACAGTATAAACACCTAGAAAACATTCCTCCACGGTAAATGGGGAAAATCCCCGTAGATAGAACATCGCACAGCGCTAGCAGCAATGAAAAGAACAGCGATGCGACTACACCACGGTACTCCAAACCCTTTGTCTGGAAACCGGAAGGTCCCACACCACACGATCCGCTCCAGGGAACCTAGACTGATAATATTTTAATAAAAGGAAAAGGAATGTGAGGCGAGCCTCTAAACCAGAACAAATCTCCTGCCTCGCAGTGTACTGCCGATGGCTTTATCCACGACGCAATGCAAAAAACAAGCGTTAACGTTTCATTTTTCGGCCATTTTTAAGCGCCTGGGGGTGGGGACGAATTGTTTCCGAGGTCCGGCTAAAATAGCGCGCGCATGTGTGTGGGCGGGGGACAGAGGAATCTTAGGGGGCGCTACGAGGCGATGGGCGAGGAGCAGAGCGAAGGCCGTGACACCA
Organism: Myotis daubentonii; assembly: GCF_963259705.1. Taxonomy (NCBI): domain Eukaryota; kingdom Metazoa; phylum Chordata; class Mammalia; order Chiroptera; family Vespertilionidae; genus Myotis; species Myotis daubentonii. Next base: position 81,883,605 of record NC_081844.1, on the reverse strand, counting down.
AGAAAGCGAGGCTGCTCAAACCGCCTAGCCTTTCAATCTGCAAAATCCTCCATTTTAGTGCACACTTCCAGGCGCAAGAGAAAAAAAAAATAAAGCAAATATGTGGAATTGGCACTATCCAAGGACTTCCCTCGCTTAACTGTCCTCCCCAAACGGCAGGCCTCCTATGGACAGTCGGTCCCTCAGGCCTCTAGTGCTCCTCCCTTCTCAGCGCTGCAGCTCGCGTGTAACGGGTTCGTCGTCCCGCCCCCGCCCACAGAAAGCCCAGGGCGCGGGAAGCTCGGACGATTGGCTGTCCTCCGCGCCCCCCGACTCTCTCACCGCACCCCGGGCCCATGGCTGGCTGCGTATGTCCTTCCGGGACCGCTCACCTCAGCCGCCCGAGGAGGCTGGTTGCGCCGCCACTGCGCTCCTAACATGGCGGCCGCCGTTGAGGCGGCTCACGTACGCAGCGCGGAGGGAGGCAGAGCGGACGAGCGGGAGCGAGCAAGTAAGGCGCGCCGCCGGCTCCCCGCAGCCCCTGTCGCAGTCGCTGCCTCCTCCAGGCGGACGCAGAGAACCCCCGGCCACCCCACCCCGATTCTTACCCGCTTCACGCCTACCTTAAGGAAAGGGAGAGGGAAAAGGAGAGGTACCTCTCTCCTAACGAGCGGGACGCGGAGGCTCCCACAATCCTCCGCAGCAACGGCGCTGGTAAGAGGTGGCAGCAACAGCAGCCGCCAAAGAGCTCACTCTCGCGAGAGCTTGCCCCCACCCACTTCGGGCCTCCATTCGGCACGCGCCAGGACCCGCCCCCTCCCTGGTGCGCGCACTGCACTCCCGCGCTCACGGCAGAGGTGGTTCTCTAATCCAGGAGCCCGCCTGTGGCGGGAGGTAAGGAAGCAGCTACAGTTTACGGGTTCGAGTCCAATTTTCTCCAAACAAAACCCTTTTCCAAACTCCTAAATTGCATGGTGTAAAATTTAAATAGGGTATGTGTTAGAAGCGAGGCTTGGGAGTCCTAGGCTTAGATTCGATTTCTATCCTCTCAGGCAAATCTGATTATTTGCGGAGGAATGGTAGGAAGCACTATGTCATTCTGGCTGGTTTTTAATCTCAGGAGTTCTGTGAAGGGCCATTGAGAGGTAACACAGCAAACCCATCCCACCGAAAAGACCGCCACCGCCATTTGGTGAATTTGACTAAATGTAAAACTTTGTTCTCTGTTAGTACGTGTTAAAAACAAAACAAACAAAAACACACCGAGGCGCAATAGGGGATAAGGAGGAGCGGGCATGTGCAATGCTTTCAACAATAAAGAATTATTAAAAAAAGAAACATCAATGATTAAAAACAAAAAAAGCACACACAAAAAACCTGAGGCGGATTTTGATAAATTGCATAGATCAGGCTGGAGGAAATGGCCATTTATTTCCCTGGGGTTTTAAATGCAAATGCAGAGGGACAGGCGTCTTCTGAAGTAAATCAGTGAATATAAGTCCTGGTTAATAGCACTTGAAATTTTTAAACCTTAAGTATGCCGAGTCAGATTCGCATCGTTGAAAAATTATCCTAGGTCCAATGTGAAGATTGTAGAGGGGCATAAATGGAGAAGACTAGAGACAAGTAGAAAGCGAGATAATTTAGTAAAAAAGCAGCTAGTCCTGTTAATTTGATTGGATATGGAAGATGAGGGAGAGACGTGTCATGGGTGAATGACAACTCTAGGGTTAGCAGTGCTATTAACGGGCATTGGAAGATGATTCAGCTGGGGAAACAGTAAGCACGTGGAATCTGGCATCAATTTTTAAAGTCAGGATTGGTATTTACAGTTCTTGAGCTGACGGAAATGGGTGTATGTTAGTGGCAAATTCAACTTGATATAAATGAAGCAATGGGAGTTGGAGGACTTAGGATCAATCCTTGGAAAACTAATCAGGTGGAGTTGAATGGCAAAGGAGAAAGAGTTGGGGTTGGGGTAGAGGAGGGAAAGCAAAAAAAAAAGTTGGCAAAAGAGAGGAGGCACAGAAATTGTGCTGCCTTGACAGCCAAAATACCTTTTATTTGATTTTAGAGAGAAAAAACAAACACATCTATCCATTGCTCCACCCATTCATGCACCCATTGGTTGATTCCTGCAGGTGCTCTGACCAGAATCCACCTGCCCACCAACAAACTGAACTACCTGTCCAAATTTCAAATGATGGACTAAGAAACAAAAGCATGGAGAAAATGACTTACTCTCAAGAGCGGGCGCCCATTGTACAGGAACACAATCTGTTTATTTAGTCCCTCCTCCAGTTCCTCATTGGCCAAGTACTATTTGGTCACCTATTTCCTAATAGGTCTCCTAGGTCTTGCTGTCTTCCATTGGGTTATTAAAAAAAAAAAAAAAAAAAAATGGGCAGGGGCCTTTTCTAGGGGAATCTTCCTAGGACAGATGCTATCAGTCACGTGCACAGCTCTCACACCCTCTTCCCAACCCCCACATCTTGTTTGCTCTGGGGAAATTCAGTAACCACTTGGCCACATGCTGTTTCTTTTCTATGATGATGAATCATAGAGGCATGCTTCCTACACTGAGTATATGGGAAGCAGGAAGATTAAAACTACCCAAAGCAGAAAAGATTGGCTGTTTCTTGTTTTACTATGGGAAATTTTGAGCACAATTATGTTGATAGGAAGGGTATCTTAGGTACAGATTGGTTTAAAAAACAGAAGAGGGATAATTCATAATGGATGCTAATGTAAGAATGGGATTGGAAGGAGACATGCCTTTACTGTAACAGGAAAATGAAGAGGATAGTGCTGAGTTTTCATTAGGGAATTGTTAGGGTTTGGCTGGTGATGTGGGGTGTGAAAAAGTTCTTATAAAGTAAGAGATGCAGAGAGGAAGTTTATTTTACTTTCCAAGGGAGGAAAAGGGGCAAGTATTACTAGTCATTACAGGGCAGGAAAGATAGGGTGGCTGCTGTTTTTAAAGAGCAAGCAATTAAAGTTGCTAAGTGACAAGGGAGGCAGATTTGTGTTGAAATTGAGCGGATACCAGGTTGTCTTGAAAAGTTACTTTGTTTGCTTTCCATGAGACAGTCCAACAGATGTCCCAGGGAGACATCTTATCAATATTTCTCCCAAGCCTATAAAACATGCTTAGAGCAAAAGTTATGAAGAGGTCAAAAGAGGCTTGTTTGAAGGGGAGGTGGGAAAGGGAAATTTATATTAACTAGAGACACCTTGGTGTGAATTATCCTTGAGTTGTGAAAACAGCAGGGAGGAGGGGGATGCAAGAATGTAGCCTTGCCCTAGCCCAGTGATGGTGAACCTTTTGAGCTTGGCGTGTCAGCATTTTGGAAAACCCTAACTTAACTCTGGTGCCGTGTGACATATAGAAATTTTTTGATATTTGCAACCATAGTAAAACTAAGATTTATATTTTTGATACTTATTTTATATATTTAAATGCCATTTAACAAAGAAAAATCAACCAAAAAAATGAGTTAGCGTGTCACCTCTGACATGCGTGTCATAGGTTCGCCATCACTGCCCTAGCCCAGTGGTTGGCAAACTGCGACTCGTGAGCCACATGTGGCTCTTTGGCCTCTTGAGTGTGGCTCTTCCACAAAATACTGACTTCTGAGCATGGGCCACGAAGTTTCAATTGCACTGTACGTGCGCGCCCTCACGTGGTTTTTTGTGGAAGAGCCATACTCAAGGGGCCAAAGAGCCGCATGTGGCTCACGAGCCGCAGTTTGCCAACCACTGGGCTAGGGCAGTGATGGCGAACCTATGACACGCATGTCAGAGGTGACACGCTAACTCATTTTTTTGGTTGATTTTTCTTTGTTAAATGGCAGTTTGCCGACCACGGCCCTAGCCGGTTTGGCTCAGTGGATAGAGCATCGTCCTGCGGACTCAAGGGTCCCACGTTCAATTTCAGTCAAGGGCATATACCTTGGTTGTGGGCACATACCCAGTGGGGGGTGTGCAAGAGGCAGCTGATCAATGTTTCTCTCTCATCCATGTTTCTGGCTCTCTGTCCCTCTCCTTTCCTCTCTGTAAAAAAAAATCAATAAAATATATATTTTTAAAAAAGAATGTAGCCTTGAAAGTTGCTTATCTTTAAATATATATTTTTTAATCGATTTCAGAGGGAGGGAAACAGAAACATAAATGAGAATTATTGATTAGCTGCCTCCTGCACCCTGGGAATCAAACCCACAACCTGGGTATCTGCCCTGACTGGGAATCAAACTGTGACCTCCTGGTTCATAGGTCAATGCTCAACCACTGAGCCACGCTGGGTAAGAATAGAGGAGCTGTTTGAATCAGAGAAGTCAACAATCTTAGGGCTTAATTACCAGGTGCTTCTAAGTTGTGGAAGGCCACAGCAAAGAAAAGAGGCCTTATTTTTTTCCTTACAAGAATTATAATCAGGTGACTAAAATTTTCCGTGATTAAGTTATCTGTTGAGAGGTCTAGAGTTGTACCTGGGGAAATTTTAAGTAAACCACTGTAGAGCGGAACTACAACCCCACATCTCCATGATTTTCTACAGGTTTTGAAAAGGCATTTCAAGCTCCTCTGAATAAACGATGTTTAAGCCCACACAACAAAGCTTTGGAATGAAATTTTGGGGCTCCTAATTCTCCAGAGAATCTTGGGTCTTCCACTCAAAACCAGATGCTTTTTACTGAATGTCTGTTTCCAATTTATCTTGGTTAAGACTTCCCTTTATGTTGTCCCCAGTTATTTGATGGCACAAGCTCTGCTCCTCCAGAGACAGAAACATGCATTTACTCATGCTTGTGTGTAAGGTTGTAATGCCATCTGGTGATTCTAAGAAGAAAAGTCAAACTTTTTCAGTTGAGTAATTATTTATTGAGGATCTGCTTAGTGCAGTGGTTCTCAACCTTCTGGCCCTTTAAATACAGTTCCTCATGTTGTGACCCAACCATAAAATTATTTTCGTTGCTACTACTTAACTGAATGTTGCTACTGTTATGAATCATAATGTAAATATCTGGCATGCAGGATGGTCTTAGGCGACCCCTGTGAAAGGGTCGTTCGACCGCCAAAGAGGTCGCAACTCACAGATTGAGAACCGCTGGCTTAGTGGCTCATCAGCAAATATATCTTGGAAGCCAAATACAAGATTTCTCATGTTTGTGTTACTAGAGAGTGGATGTGCTGTGTGCATCAAGGATGGTAATGATGGTACAAAGCAAGAATGCCTACTGAGACTTTGAAAGGACTAAGTGAAAAGTTTGGTACAGCTATCCTGATAAGAGTAATATGCAAATTAACCCTCACTCCATCACAAAGATGGGGGTGGCCATGGACCTGGAGCAGCAGGAGGCTCAGGTTGCCCCCGGTGATGGAGGAATCCAAGCTTCCCGCCTGCCCTTCCGGCCCTGAGCTCCGCTCAAGGCTACAAAGTTTTAATTATAGAAGATAAATAAACCCCAGATATCTGCTTCCAGCAGGTGTGGCCTCTGCTCAAGGAAGTGCTGGGAATATGGGTTGCCAGGAAGCTTCTAGCTGGACCAAAGCTACAAAGTTTCAATTATAGAAGTTAAATAAATCCCAGATACCTGCTTCCAGCTCGTGGGCATGGCCAGCCTGAAAACAGCCCTCAGCCTCTCACCCCAGCTGGCCAGGCACCCCAGTAGGGACTTCCACCCTGAAGGGGGTGTGGCCAGCCTGAAAATAGCCCTCAGCCACTCACCCAGGCTGGCCAGGCACCCCAGCAGGACCCCCCCACCCTGATCCCGGACACCCTTCAGGGCAAACCAGCCAGCCCCCACCCATGCACCAGGCCTCTATCCTATATAATAAAAGGGTAATATGCAAATAGACCCTAACAGCAGAACGACTGGGAATGACTGGTCACTATGAAACACACTGACCACCAGGGGGCAGACGTTCAATGCAGGAGCTGCCCTCTGGTGGTCAGTGCACTCCCACAAGGGGAGCTCTGTTCAGCCACAAGCCAGACTGACAGCTGCCAGCACAGCGGTGGTGGCGGGAGCCTCTCCTGCCTCCTCAGCAGCCCTAAGAATGTCCGAGTGCAGCTTAGGCCTGCTCCCCGCTGGCAAGTGGACATTCCCCGAGGGCTCCCGGGCTGCCAGAGGGATGTCTGACTACCAGCTTAGGCCCATTTCCCTGGGGAGCGGGCCTAAGCCAGCAGGTGGACATCCCCTGAGGGGTGACAGACTGCAAGAGGATACAGGCCAGCATGAGGCACTCCCTCCCCCCCCCCCAGTGTGTTTGTGCACTGGGCCTCTAGTATTATATAAGCCTTTACATTTTTAAAAATTGATTTTACAGAGAGGAAGAAACATTGATGTGGTTCTACTTATTTATGCATTCATTTGGTTGATTCTTGCACATGTCCTAACCAGAGATTGAACTGCAACTTTGACATATCTGGAAGACGCTCTAATCTACTCAGCTGCCTGGCAAGGGTCTATTATCTGAGCCTTTAACATGATAACCATTTCAAGATCAAGTGTAAATAACAGAATAGAGTATGGATTCAAGTTCATAATGAAGCCTGGCTGCAGTTTTGAGCACAGGAGGCATTGAGGACATATATTTTGACAACACACAATCAGCAGCGGAGAATGCATTGTTAATTATAATTTTGATGGTTAAGTGCCATTATTCTGGTTTTACATAAGAGATTAAGGTCATGAAGCTAAATAGTGACAAAGCCAAGATTTGAACCCAGTTCTATGTATATAAATCTAAACCCAGCTTTTGAGCATATGTACTGCCTTCAGCAGAGCTGTGGTCTCAGAATCATCTGGAAGTCCACCATGTAATTATTTTAAATCAGATTTATTTATTATTTTTTAAAAATATATTTCATTGATTTTTTACAGAGAGGAAGGGAGGGGGATAGAGAGTTAGAAACATCAATAAGAAACATCAATGAGAGAGAAACATCACCTGCCTCCTGCACACTCCCTACTGGGGCTGTGCCCGCAACCAAGGTACATGCCCTTGACCGGAATCGAACCTGGGACCCTTGAGTCCTCAGGCTGACACTCTATCCACTGAGCCAAACTGGTTAGGGCTTTAAGTCAGATTTAATACCCTGGAACCAGGTCACTTCTGTACTTTGGGTTATTAAAAAACAGAAAACTGTTAACCAGTGGTTCTTTTAGCAGTGGCATGGTGGTGGAGGTGAAAGAGCTCAAAAAGAAATTTTTGAATAGGTAATACATATAATAAAATTCAAAGAACACAAGTAAAGTTTTCCCCAATCTCTATTTCCCTTTATTAAGGCAGCCTCTATCAATCATTTCTTGTGTATTCTAAGGATTTTCTATAAAAACATATACACTTTGTGTGTGCACATAACATGAATTAAAAACAGACACAAGCCTGGCTGGGGTGGCTCAGTGCTGGAGCATTAATCTATGAACCAGGAGGCTCCATTTACCATTCAGAGCAGATGCCCAAGTTGTGGGCTTGCACCCGTGTGGGGAGTGTAGGAGGCAGCCGATTTGATGACATCATGGATGTTTCTCTCTCCCTTCATCCCTGAAATCAATAAAAATATATTTAAGAGAAAATGGCCACAAATTCCACGCTTCTCATGGAATAGTGGAATCAATTTTCCCTTTCCCTGAATCTGGAAGGTCCCCATAACTGGCTTTGACCAACATATCACAGAAGTGACAAGCCATTTGGAACCCAGTTGCCATGTCATGAGAATCTCAGCCAGTATGAAAAGGCCCCACATCAAAAGAACTAAGGCACTTCAGTTTACATCTCCAGCTGAACTTCCAGGCAGTAGCCAAGGCCAACTGCCAAGCAAACTGAAACCTCCAGATGGCTGTACCCCTACCCAAGCTCATGTGGAACACAACCACCCAACAGAGCCCAATAAACCCACATGATTTTTTTAAAAAATATTTTATTGATTTTTTACAGAGAGGGAGAGGGATAAGAGTTAGAAACATCGACAAGAGAGAAACACCGATCAGCTGCCTCCTGCACACCCCCTACTCAGGATGTGCCCCCAACCAAGGTACACGCCCTTGACCGGAATCGAACTTGGGACCTTTCAGTCTACAGGCCGACACTGTATCCACTGAGCCAAACCAGTTAGGGCAAACCCACATGATTTAAAAAATATCTATTTTTATTGACTTTTAGAGACAAAGGAGAGGGAGAAACATCAATTGTCTTCCTCTTGCATACACACTCCTGCACCTTTCCGTGCATGGGACAAGCCCAACCAAGCCATACCAGCCGAGGCTCAACCCATAGAATTTAATACTTGTTTGTACTAGTACATTTTTTAAAAAATATATTTTATTGATTTTCCACAGAGAGGAAGGGAGAGAGAGTCAGAAACATCGATGAGAGAGAAACATCGACCAGCTGCCTCCTGCACATCCCCTACTGGGGATGTGCCCACAACCCAGGTACATGCCCTTGACCGGAATCGAACCTGGGACCTTTCAATCCGCAGGCCGACGCTCTATCCACTGAGCCAAACCGGTTTCAGCAAGTACTAGTACATTTTAAGGTGGTTATGTTGCAGTGATACACTAAACAAAGCTTAAAGGTCATACATTGTAGAGCTATTCCATTGTTCAATAGCCATAAGCTACATTCCCTTTTGCAATTTTACTATCTACATATAGCTAGTGGATAGCTAGAACATTTTTGCCATTGCAAATTTTTATTATATAGTGCTGTTCTAGAGCAGGTAGCAGGCAAAATTTCTGTAGATGGACAAATGACATTTTAGTCTTGTGGGCCATATGGTATGTCAGAAAAAGCAGCCACAGATAAATGGTCAATAAATGAGTGACTGTGTTAACATTAAAATTGGAATATATAATTTTTACGTCACAAAATATTTTGATTTCACTGGAATTGCTTAGAGTTTTAATTTTAAAAACTAGATTGCCCTCATTGATTATGCCAATTTACTCAACAAACGAGTGCCTGTTGCCCCATTCCTTTGATAATCGCTATCCAGAGCTGTTTGAAAATCAGATTGCTTTAACTGAGGTTAATCATCATCCTTCAACTGTTTATTTTGTCCATTTATCTATTGGGTTGTTGAGCTTTCGCTTTATAGAAACTGGATTAAAGAATAATTAATCTTTGGCAAACACCTACCCATAAACCTATTCTTGTATGGTGCTTTTCCACACACAATCTTTAAAATCTAGTCACATCTTTTCCTTTTATGTATTCATTTTGCTTTTCTTAGAAGGCAAGCTAATACACAATTGTAAGAAAAAAAACTGCTTATTTTTCTTACAACCTGTTTCAGGATCTATTCTGGACTTATCTGTTCCATTCATTGATATTCATGTGCCAATACCACCTCACTTTATTCTTGCAGTTTCCACATGGGGTAGGGCTACTTTTCCTTTGACTTATTTTCCACAATATTTTTCCAAATGCATGTTAGAATCAACTTGACTAGTTCCAAAAATACTCGTTACTTTTATTCAGTCCTTAAATATCTTAGTTTTCTCTGGGAGAATTATGCTGAGATTTCTTGGACATGGTATAGCTTACCATTTAAGATTTCATTGATCATTATTTTAATGTTTTATTCATATATAACTTATACATGTCTCCATAACTATTCCAAGTTTTATTTTCCCCTCAGTTTATCTTCAAACTGCTTACCTGCTAGTTGAATGAACTATTTCTAGTTGACACTCATAACATTTAGGAAAACTCACCATCTACAAGGGATGTTTACCTTTCCCCCCGACTTATACATTTAGTTTCTTGTCTTGATTGTCTTTGAACAAAGCTTTTTTAAAATTAGGAACACTTCTAGAATTTCCCAATTAATCATTACAGGCTTTTGGGGGAAGATAGGATAGGAATCTTGACTCTTAGCAACTTTAGCAAACACCATGTTAGCATTATAGGGAGATCATGTAATTTTTGAGATTAATTGCAAATATCCTCAATGTATTCTTAAATAATCTAGAAATGGCTTGTGTTATATTACATAATGGTTTGTTTGTAATGTGTACCTATTCAAGTTTTTTATCCCTTAATCTGGCAGGTATATATGTGAAACTAAAAAGGGAACCCAACTTCACTCCTATCCTCTTAAATACTAATAAAATTAAGTCCTTAAGGAATAGGAAGTGATAAGCTCTACCACAGGGTAAGAATAGGGATGGGGATGTGTGACCATTCAGACTCCCCAGTGGGACATTTTTTAAAACCTGAGACTCATGGGTATGTGGCTCATGGATGGTATGTACGAGAAAAAGAATAAAGTAGATGCGGACTCCTTTTAAAGGCTAAAGGGTATATCTGTATACGTTCTGTGTATGTTAAGAGCAAAAGGAATTGTCCTCAAGCTGCAGCAAGAGTGGCTAAGATGCTAATGGCCTGAAAAAAAGTATTTGGCATCTATAATAGGTGTAAAGACACCAGAGGACAGACATTTCAGTAGACACTGAAAGATACTAGTCTGAATGAGTTGATGACAACAAAGACAAGTAGATATTTATGAGTTAGTTGTAAAGACTTGGGAGCACTATACATGAAAGCCCTAAACCAACTGCCATCTTTGGGGAGAATCACTGAACACCACATTAGTTCCTGGGTCCACTAACTGTGTTACTTTGTGGGGCTGTTGAGAAGATTAAGGGATGTGCAGAATGAGTTTATTAGCAGTTCTGGAACATAGTCAATGTACAGCAAATGTTGTCAATATTCTATGTTGCCACACATCCTGAAGAATATTTACGTAAAAAATCCTAAAATGACAAAACCATAGTTTCAAAGATTATTCATTTTTATAGAGCCCCAGAGTGAACATGTTAAAATTATCCATTTAAATCTGGTTCTAAGTTTTATCTTGGCATCTCCTGCAGCTATAACTTATACACAAAGATGTTTCACAAATTTTCTTTCTTTTTTTTAAAAAATATATTTTATTGAGTTTTTTTTACAGAGAGGAAAGGAGAGATAGAGAGTTAGAAACATCGATGAGAAAGAAACATCGATCAGCTGCCTTCTGCACACTCCCCCACACTGGGGATGTGCCCGCAACCAAGGTACATGCCCTTGACCGGAATCGAACCTGGGACCTTTCAGTCCGCAGGCTGACGCTCTGTCCACTGAGCCAAACCGGTTTCGGCATCACAGATTTTCTTAACTATGAAGACATTTACAGGTTATCCCCCCGAAAAAACACACAAAAGCCCACATATTTTAGTTAATGGATGTATCAAATTTGAACAAATCCTCTGCAAACCCATTATTTTCATTAAGTACTTTTTGAAGCTAAACTTAGTTTCAAATATTTGTTCAAATATTTGTACACTATATTCTTCTATCTTTTAATGTCCACTAGCAAATGATATGGAAATCTGACACCTATGATTTCAAGATTTTTGTTTCAAAAAACTTTTTTTTAAAAATATATATTTTATAGATTTTTTACAGAGAGGAAGGGAAAGGGATAGAGTTAGGAACATCGATGAGAGAGGAACCTCGACCAGCTGCCTCCTGCACACCTCCTACTGGGGGTATACCTGCAGCCAAGGTACATGCCCTTGACCAGAATCGAACCCGGGACCCTTCAGTCCGCAGGCCAACGCTCTATCCACTGAGCCAAACTTGTCAGGGTTCAAAAAACTTTTAAAGAAAACTAGCAATCTCACTACTTTTACTTGGGTATTATTGAAAAACAGGATATTCTATGGCCTTACTCTAGGGTACATTATAACACATAAATATTAATATTACCAGCTGAGGCTCTTTAGTTAGCTGTCAGTAGAACTGAGGCCGCTTAGATATATGGGAGTGAGATAAACCAAGACTAAAAGAAACCAGTGTGACCAGAAGGAAAACTGAAGGTGGTAGATGGGTGAGAAAGTTATGGGCTAGGTTTGACAGGCCATGTTAAGGTAAGTAGGGACAGTGTCTGGTTCATCACTTATCTCCACTATCTAGCATAGGATTCAGTTGATAAAAGCCATAAAAGGGTAAGAGTTAAATGACCAGTCTTCTGACAAGATGATTAATTATCATAGGTTATTGTCTCTTCCTCAATCGCCCCATGTAGCTATTATACAAAGATGAGGGGGTTTAGGGATCTGAGGAATTTAATATGAAGAGTCCCGTGAAGAAACAGATTATGATTGGGTGCTACAGGGGCAAGAAATGGAAGCCCAGTGTAGAAAAGGATAGAATGCCATGGGAGGTGTAGTATAGGCCGGGACAGAACTTTTCTATTCTGTCCTTTCCTTCTTCTGTTCATTGCCTCATGTCCAACCCACCACTGCCTGGGACGGCCAGCATATTACACTTGTTAATCCCTTTGAGCTCTTCTCTAGAGAATCACAACTAAAGAGGACAAAAAGTTCTATCTGCCACACTGGTAAAGCCAGGATTCTAACTCAAGAAGCTCTGTTTCTTGAGGGCATCTCCATTCTCCTTTAACTCATTAGGATACTAAGGCCTGGGCTTGGCTCCTCCCTTTGACCAGCAGCTGATAAAAAAATTCCCCTCCTCTACTGTGAGTTTGTAGGGTAAAAACTATCAGTCACTTGGGGTCAACAGCATCCACTATAAAAGGCAATAGGCTCACTGTTCCAGATGAAAGAATAATCAAAGACAATGGGACAAAATGCACTGAATATTAAAAAATGAAATGACACAGAATATAGGAAGCAATGGAACTATGGATCCTGGTATACATATATATTAGTAAAAATATATATTTCATAGTTCTACCATGAGCACCCAGATCTTAGTTCCTTAATACTATTAAATAATAAAGAACTAGGGCCCATTAAATAAATGGTTGACTCTGGGATTGAGATAGGAACTATATAAGATGAGCCTGGAGCATTTTATAGTGCCCTAAAGCTAGAAGTCCTTACAAAAAATAACAATAATCCCACAATGATGGGGCATATTGATGGGACACAGGAGTGAACTGAAAGAGCTCCCAATGGTCAAAGCTGGAACAATCTGAACAAAAAAAAGTATTATTGGATTATTTCCCCAAGTCTACAGTAAATATCTGTAAGTCCACAGTGAGATAAATAAGTTGAATAAATGGAGGAGAAAAAGACCAGTTTATTTCTGAAAAATTCCAAGGAGAGCAAAACTTCCCTCTCCTTAAGTATAGGCTGCACACGGTGACTTTCATGGCAGAGTGCAGTACTGGATAGAGAGGAGGAATTTTACAATGGACAAAACTGGCAAATAAGACCCAAGCCAGGTGATCAAGGCTCAGATCAACAGTAATAAATCACCCCATGGCCAGTGTGGCTTGGTTGGTTAAGTGTTGTCCAATGTACCAAGCGGTCTCCGATTCAATTCCTAGTCAGGGCACATGCCTGAGTTGCAGGCTCAAGGCAGCCCATTGAGCTTCTCTCTCTCTCTCTCAAAAAACATACTGAAATCATTTTTCTAAATAGTAATAAATCATGCTGATATTCTGTATTCTTGATTATGTGATGAGAATGGCACTTTACCTCCGTGGTCTTCCTCAAAATCCCTTAACCCCAACCTAATAATGAGAAAAACTCAATCCTAACTGAAGGACTTTCTACAAAATACCTGACTCAAAACTCAGGATCATCAAAAAACAAGGAAAGTCTAAGAAGCTGTCACAGCAAAGAGGTACCTACAGAGACATGACGACTAATTGTATCTTCAATGGGATCCTGGAACAGAAAAAGGACATTAGATGAAAACTAAGGAAATCAGAATAAAGTATGGACTTTAATTAATACTGTATCCATTAGTCCATTGTGACAAATGTACTATACTATTGTAAAATAGTAAACATTAGGGGAAACTGGATGAGGGGTAGATGGGAATTCTTCATTCTATTGTCACAACTTTTCTGTAACTAACCTAAAATAAAATAAATTTCAAGGTCCGTTTTACCACCTCCTTCTCAGGTAATAAAGCAGTATAGAACATTCTCACACCCCAAAGGCCCTTTACTGGAGAATTGGGAGGGGCAAAGTAAGAGGGGCCCCTTTAAACCAGGCCTTAAGATATTCAATGGACTAATATATGACCCACCAAGTTGGTTCGTTAAAATAGCAATAAAGAGAAAGATATTTTTAAGCAGACAGTCTAAGTATTATAACTGATTAAGTCAGTGAAATTGTTTCCCAAGAGAATATTGACAGGCCCATTAACTGGAAGCTATTTTTAAAGCCCCAATTAAGCAGCAAGATTAACAGGAGTCACTGTCACTTTTTAAAGTTCTTAATTAATTGCTCTTATAAGGTTTTCTCCTTTGTGTAAATGCCCAGGCATTGAGCCTCCTTTTAGTGTCCCTTTGGAGCCTGTAGAATGTATTCCTCTGTAATTTTGTTTTCCTGATTAAAATTTGAGGCGCAATCAGAAATATCAATGCAAAAGTCCACTGACAGTTATTTCAACCCTGAAAGGAAAATAAATTATTGACAAGCAGCAGGACAGCATTCAATGCTTGGGGCCCCCTAGTCATCCTGCTTCAGTTTTTCCTTTTAATCTATATATGTAAAAGCCTAAGCTGTTCAATCGTCCAACTGGTAGCTATGACATGCACTGACCACCAGGGGGCAGATGCTCAATGCAGGAGCTGCCAAGCTGTGGTATGTAACCTGAGAACCATGCTCTCACAATCCAGGACCCCCTCAGGAGGTGTCGGAGAGCCGGTTTCAGCATAAATCCGTACACCAGGCCTCTAGTATGATGTATTAAACTTGAAACTTGAGCAAGGCAACAAAGAGGGACACTTGTCTTTACTAACTGCTACCTATGGCAGGAGGTGGCAGCTTGAATTCTTACAGACCAGTAAACCTGCCAGTCCAATTTCAGTTTCCACTGCAGCATGGGAAAAAAGATGATAGGGAAAAAGAAGGAATGAATAAAAAGCTACTTTGAAATGTTTTACTTCATCTTAGGCTCACCAGGAAATAAAGAAAATCAAGTCAACAAGGAGTAATGGGTGACTAACTTCACTTATTAAGTAGGAAATCCCATAGAATTATCTTAATGTGCATGATTAAGTCATTGAAACCTCTTAGGTATTAAATACAAGCACAAATACCAAGTAAATTATCCCTTTTCAAGTACCAACACAGGGGCCTCTTTTTGCACCTGGGTAGCATTACCATGGTCAGGACAATCTGGATGCTCAGAGGAACTGAGATCCCATATTTTAAACCCTGGCTATTCATGATATATAAATATTTCCCCTTTCCATAGAAGCCATTTCTTCCTTTTTTTGGGTTGATCTTCACTGGAGGACATTTTTCCCCATTAATTTTAGAGAGTGTGTAAGGGAGGGGGAACGGAAGAGAGGAGAAAGAAAAACATTGATGTGAGAGAGCCACATCAATTGGTTGCCTCCACTGAGCCCCAACCGGGGCAGGGAATCTGCAACCCAGGTATGTGCCCTTGACCGGAATCAAACCTGAGACCCTTCTGGTCAAAAGCAGGCACCCTAACCAAGAACCATGCTGGCCAGGGATCTTCTTTTTAAAAAAAATATATTTTATTGATTTTTTACAGAGAGGAAGGGAGAGAGAGAGTTAGAAACATCGATGAGAGAGAAGACTCGATCAGCTGCCTCCTGCACACCCCCCCATCCTCCCGGATGTGCCTGCAACCAAGGTACATGCCCCTTGACTGGAATCGAACCTGGGACCCTTCAGTCCGCAGGCCTAAGCTCCATCCACTGAGCCAAACCGGTTAGGGTGGGATCTTCTTTTTTAAATCCTCACCCGAGGACATGCTTAGAGATTGGGGGTTGGGGGTGGGAAAGAGGACTATTAATCGGTTGCTTTCCTTATGTGCCTTCTCCCCGCCACAACCCAGTTATGTACCTGATCAGGAATTGAGCCAGCAAACTTTCAGTCCATGGCATGATGCTCCAACTAAGCCACTCCGGCCAGGCGAAGCCATTTCTATTTCACTATGAAGGACTGAGGCTGTGATCAGGCGCTGCTGGAATTCAAGACTGCTGCTCTTAGGACCTCTTCCTTAGGTGTCCATTAAAAGAGAACTATTGAAGTCACCTTAGTCCTCTAAAAGATGAAGGCTGTATGGTAAAGGTTTGCTATAATGCAAAAGTATTAACAATATGGAATTTTTCATACATTGGTATTAACCCTGACCCTGTCAAGTCTCAAGGCCTGAATTTCATTCTCTAGAACAGGGGTTAGTGAACTGTAACTTGTAGGCCAATTCTAGCCTACCATCTGTTTAAATGTTTTTATTGGTTTTTAGAGAGGGAGAGAAATATCCACCAGTTGCTTCCCATATGTACCCTGACAGGGGGATCAAATCAGCAACCTGGGTATATGCCCTGACCAGGAATCGAACCAATGACCAATTGAGCCACACTGGTCAGGGCCTGCCATCTGTTTTTGAAAGACCCTTGAGCTTAAAATGGTTGGAGTCAAATTTTTTGTTGCAACACTACAAATGTTACGAAATTCTCATGTCAGTGCCCGTAAAGTTTTATTGGAACATAGTGATGCTCACTTATTGCTATGTTGTCTATGGCTGCTTTTACACCACAACTGCAGGGGTGAGTAGTGACAACAGAGATTATGTGGTGTGCAAGCCTAAAATATTATCCTGCCCTTTACAGGAAGTTTGCCAGCCCTCCTCTAGAACATTGCATGATAAAACTTTTTGCATTGGTGGAATTATTCTGAACTGTCCAATGGGAGTCACTAGATACTGACATGGAAAAACTGATTTTACTTAATCGTTTGTCAATTTAAATAGCCATATGTATTGCATAGCAGAGCTCTAGAAAATGAGAGCTTAGTTTTCTACCTGAATAGAAAACCTCACTTCTGTTTTTCCTTTGCTCTCACACTACCACCACTGTCAACACTTATGACACCAGCTTGGTTTTCCCAAACCAAGCAAATCTGGGTCGCCAGCTGGGTTTCCTACAATTTAACTCAATTCTGACACTATCTACACCTAGAAACCATCAGATATCACAGGTTAAGGGCACATTCCCCAAGACTGTGCCGTGCCCCTCCCACCTCCAAATTATAAGTCCAAGTTATTACAGTGTTTCTGACTAATAGGTGTTTCTCGTGACCATCCCCCAATAGAAGAATTTCCTATCACCTGGGAAATTCCATGGGCTTTAGGAGCTCTGGTCAGGAACCAAAATTTTAAAAAGCTGAATATTAAACACAAGATGCTCTTATCACTTAGGAAATTACAAGTGTTTTAAGAGCTCTGGGGCAGGAACCAGGGGCAGAGACCAATATATATGTATCTTTCTATTATTTCATACCACCCATCTGAGCTGAAGCAAGTTAATTAGGACCTACATGACAAAAGGATTACATACACATTTGAGGTTCCGATGGAGACAGGTTTCTCTGGTGAAGGCACCTAGAATTCAGAGAAAAGGAATGACAGGCTGTCTTTAACAGGGGTCCTTTTCTAACAGAAAAAAATTGTTTGGCCCCACTGGCGTGTCTCAGTGGTTGAGCAGTGAGCTATGAACCAGGAGGTCAGGGTTCAATTCCTGGTCAGGGCACACGCCTGGGTTGCGGGCTCAATCCCCAGTATAGGGCATGCAGGAGGCAGCCCATTAATGATTCTTTCTCATCATTGATGTTTCTATCTCTCCCTTCCTCTCTGAAATCAGTAAAAATATATTTTAAAAAAACTGTTCGCACCCAGACTAGGACTAACTCCACAGGAGGAGTTATTCCACTCTCAGAGGTGCAAAACACTGCCCAAAGGTACTCGGCCACAATACCAAAACAGTGCTTGGAGCCAGACCTCATTAAAGGCAGCGCTTGCTCTTCCAACAGTGTAACACCATCCAAGGCATCACACTAGCCTGGATAGCTGACAACCGCTGGATAATTCCTGAAACAGCTTTTTTATTTGTTTCAGATACCCTGGCACCCCAGGCAGAAGATATGGATACAAGTATCCCCATGAATTAAATGTTGGCTACAAAACAGAGGCCTGGAAGCACTGATTGAAGACCATGCTGCCAAATCTTTTAAATGAATAGGAAACAAGAATCCCTTTGCCATGCCTTCAGTCATTTTATCCAACATTCAGAGAGTTTCTGCCATTTGCCAGGCACTGAGCTTGGGTTCTTGCAGTGAACAAGGTAAGATAGTTTCCTTTCCCTTATGGAATGTGCAATCTCCCTATAAATTCCTCAGATGGAATGATACAGATAATCTCAAAGATGCTACATGCTTCAGACCACAACTATCAAAATCCTACTCAGGCTGAATTTGTTGGGGACACATATAGGTGCCTTTGCCTCCCAATGTTTTCTGATGGACACCGACTAACAAAAGGCCTGACACATAGGCAATATTGGAATGAATAGGGACATTTACCTGAAAATTCCATACAGACTGTCCACCTGTCACTAATTTCCTCTATTCAGGAGGGCCAAGGATGCCCGACTTTCAAGTCATCCTAAAAAGAAAAAAATTTCACTGATTGAAACAGCAGCTCCTAAGGCTACACTTTTGTAGATGTAAATAGAATGCCACCTGCTATTTATAATTTACTATATTTTTTATATTCACAGGAATTATTTTACTTCCCATTATTTGCCTTTTTCTTTCCCATGTTACCATTAAAACTAACCATTCCTCAAGCCCTCTAAATATCACTAGTTTTAAGACCCCATATATAAAAGGCATATTCACAACGAACATCTGAAGTATTAAAAAAAGCATTCAGCTAAGGGAATCCTTTTAAGGGGAAGCCAATTGATAGAACAAAACTAGCTTTGATAAATAACTCCCCCATCTCCCCAACATTCTCACCAGTTCCTCTTATGGAAACTAGGAAGTCACTTTTCACAGAAGCAGCAACTAAGTCAGCTCTAAGGGATAATCCCCTGCATCACCCTGAGTGAAAAGTGTTTGCCTAGAACGGAGAATGATCTCTTCTCAGAAAATTAGCATTCCGAAACAAAATCATTACCAAGAGGGCTCAAGATTTACTGTTCCAAAAAGGCAACAACTCTGTTCACCCCTGAAATAAGAAACTACAAATATCTGGGCAGCCTAAACCAGTAATTATTACGGTTGTAGCTAGGCCAAGTGTCTAGAGCCCCTTAATTGCTATTTTTATATTTTATTAATGAAGTAGAGAAGAATGCCCGTAATTTTAAAGCAAATTCACATCAACATTTTCCTATAAGGCATTCTCATACAGAAGTACAGCTATGAAATCCCTCTACAAAGGGATCATCCTGACTAGCTTTGTATGGTGGGGGAGTGGGAGCCATGAAATTTTATTTCAGAGAAATTAGCAAAAATCCCATGTACTTCCTGCCTGTATAAGGCCCCCTGAGTACTTGGTAGCCTAACTTTTTCTCTCTACTTATACATCCCTTCATGGCTTGATTACCTTTTTTTCTGTTTCCAATGTGTGATTCAAGTGACCTCATACTAGCCAAACCTGTTGGACCAGAACCACTTAGAAAGGTCTGAATTTTTAGGTTTCTCCCTGCAAAGTCATGCTCTTACAGATTGGATAAGCACATATGCTGGCATCCTGGTATAGTTAACAACCGAGTTGGCATGAACCAGGCCCAGAATGCCAACCAGCTATGGGCTGCTGTTCTGCCAGCAGTGTAACACTTGCCTAGGTATAAGGCAACCTAGGCAGCTGCCTACAGCTGGGGCCAAAGGTAGGTGAATGGAGTTGTACTCACCTGACGCTGCATCTGTCCAAAGTCCACAACTGCAATCAAAGCACTCCAGGTTAGTCAGCCGATAGTTAGTGAACACTTGTGTGGGGTCCAAGACCTCAGGCCCCCAAACCCCATAACTATGTGAGGCCTGAGCTACAGAAACAATAACAGGCAATCGAACAATTTTCCCTTGGCTAACGTTATTTTCACATGTGACTGTTACTTATGTCCCTCGGCAGTTCAACAGGATCAAATCAATGGTCTGGTCAATAAGTATCAGGAAGCTTAACAGCCAATTAACAGCTGGTAAGTAACTTAAAATTGTCTCTACCTCAGTCTCCTCATTTGTAAAATAGGAATGTTATTAATAGTACTCTGTATGCAAGGTGGATGGGAGACTTAATGGAATATAAATTATGCGCGTAGGATAATATCTGGTATAGAACAGGCACTCAGTAAACACTTGCTGTTATCAGGAGTTACGTTACAGTCAAGGAGATGATGGATACAAGTGAGTAGAAGGGAAAAGTTACCCTGGGAGGGGAAATTGGAAGGCTAGTTAAAACTAAGTTGAGGAGGGCCTTGATTATGGGGTCTCTTTAAGAACTATAAAAGCAGTACTTCAGAAAAGTAATTGGTCTCAGTACTGGATGTGGAAGGAACTTGAGACAGGTTGACATTCCTGCCAAAGATCCTCGACTATTGGTTGAAAACAACCAAGATGTGTGCAAGAATGCTAATAAACATTCCCACCCAACTCACCCTTATAATTTACCTTTATTTCAGGTTAGTGTATCTAAGACCATACCTTTTCCCAGCCACCTCTAATTTCACTTCTAACCGCCTCCAAATGATTTAGAGCAAGAAGTAACTACCGGGAACTTACTGTCTAGGTAAAAAAACGAATCCCTTTCAGGGCCTTGGGTGAAAGGAACTGCCGGAACTCCACCGGCCACGTGTTCCTCACAACCTTACCCAGGCCCCTGGCCCTCGTGCCTGGGGAGCTAGGCTCTCCACGACCAGCTCTATGTGACTCTGCAGGGACAAGAGGGATGGTAGGAAACCAGGGGCGACCCTAGGGCTATGAACTCCCAGAGTCTTTTCAAGATGCCCTCCAAATCCGGGGTCAGGAGGAAACGAACCCCCGTTTCGCCTCGTGCCTTGAAAGAAGCCTCCCCACCGCTGCCTCTGGTCCCGGCAGTAAACCTCCAAGGGCTCCCCCACTTGGTCCTTACTCACCGCGTGCCCGGAGCTGGGAGCTCGGCCGGGACACTCCAGCCCCCGCAGGGGCCGCGGAGGAAAGGGAAGCCGGGAGCCGGGGAGAGCCCCGCCCCGGAGAGGCCCGGGGCGGGGCCCCAGCGGGCGAGGCCTGAAGTCCCGCCCAGGAAAGACCGAATTGGAAAAATGCGAATGTCGAGGCATAGATGAGCATACTCCTTATTGGACTTAGACCCCAGAAGGGAAAGGGTAGGAATTCTAACAAGGGCTGCATTTATTTGACTCTCATCCCCTCTGTTACTTATGGATTGAAGGGGCGCTGGGTTTGGAGTTGCCAAGGGAAAAACCTGGTGTGTCCTGGTGCAGCCGCGTGCCCTGCCTACCCACGCTGAGCGCCCCCGGGATGCCGGTTCTTACACGTATGGCGCCTTTCCTTTCCTGCAGGCTCAACCCACGCTTTTCCCATCTCCCACGCAGATCCTCTTTCTGTCTTTCTCCGGCAGCGCTCTCACTCGGCTAATGGCTCGCCCACCCACAAAGGTCACCTTGGTTTTCAGAATCTCTCCAGGAGGTTTTCGGGTAGATTATGCTTGTCACTCACTCCTACAGCCTAACCCTGCGGGACTACATGCTGGTGCCTGCAGTGGGATCCTTAGCCGAGCTGCAGCAGCTAAAGAGCTGCTTTCCCTGCCAGTGGAGAACCTTGCACCGTGGCACACTCAGCCAGAGAGGCCAGATTGCTCACCAAATTACCAGCATTTCCTTTGAACGTTAAAACTTCCTTCCCCATCTAGCTGAAGTCAGTATGATTCTATCCTGCTGAACAGCTGGTGAAGCTGGAGCCCAGAGGGGCAAGGGCTCAGCAGCAGTAATTCCTAAATCCATTCCCCAAATTCTGGAGCCCCTTTCTCGCTGTCCCGCCCCCTCCATCTCCTATTCTACAGGCTTTGCTGATCTATCTCGGTGCTAGGTGAGCCACTGCCCTTGGCATCTGCCAACATGTTTTACTATCTTCTCTCAGCTTTTTCATAATGAAAAAAAATGTGCTTCCTGTGCACACAGACCTCTGCTGAGAAAGCCCAGAGCCCTAAATTGATTTTACAAGAGACCCTAGGCCAGGAGGCCAGAGAGCCACTAGAGAAGTGGCAAGCACAGATCCTCTCCAGTTTTGATGGGAGTTGGACACAGGCTGTGGTTGGGAAAAGGCTTACATAAATACAGTAATTAAAAAAGTCACATGAGCTGTGCTGGCTTGGTAGGCAGGAGCTCTGCTTTGCAGTTAAATAGGAATGTGGCTGAAGACTGCTGCCATAATCAATGCCAGCATCCGACTGTCACAGTGTGTTCATAAAGGAGGGTTATGAGAGCTATGAAACTGGGCAGATTGGGTGGGTAATTGTCCTTCGGAGCTCGGCTAAAGGAGAAATTATGTTGGCATCTCATATATTTTGCTTTCATTCCTTCCAAACACACAAAATGGAGAAGGCAGAGCTATCCTGAGGATTCATGAAAAGGAAAGATGAGGTTTATGTGTGTGCATGCATATGTGCTTTAAAGAGACAGGAACTAATTGAGGCTAGGAAGAAACTAAGGCCTCAGTTAGAAAGACCAATGACCTGGTGACAACTAGATTCACAGATTAGTCCAGGTAGAAGGCAGGATTGTGTTGAGGGAAGGCCAGCCATTATGAGTAAGGCTGAGCTGTAGGCCATGTTCTCATGTTATATTAAAAAGATGGATACCTTTTTTAGGAATAGGCCATGCAGTGTCCTTAGTGGAAAACCTAGATTATGATTTTTTCATTTCCTAGTTTTAAAAAAAGATTTTTCTTACTCAACCATGTATATATATTTAATTGATTTCAGAGAGGAAGGGAGAGGGAGAGAGAGATAGAAACATCAGTGATGAGAGAATTACTGATCGGCTGCCTCCTGCATGCCCCCTACAGGGGATCGAACCAGCAACACAGGTATGTGCCCTTGATCGGAATCAAACCCAGGACCTTTCAGTCCACAGGCTGACGTTCTTGCCACTGAGCCAAACTGGCTAGGGCTCTTATTCAAACTTCTTAACATCCATCCTTTAAATTCTGAATTCATTTTCGTGAGTTGATTTATATGGTCTTTTACCTATAATATCAACTACTTTTTTACTTGTTTCTTATTCTTGAAGACAAGATTGTTACAAATAATAACAAAAAGGAAAAGGAAAAATTCCAGAAAAAAGTGCAACCAGATAAAAGGCAAAGGATTAGGGTAGGCCCTTAGTTTTGAGTTTGACTTCATAATGGAAAGGTTGGCTCCAAGGGACACTAGGTCCCCAACCTGCTTTCCTACTTTTCACTTTCTCCTCCATTTTATCCTCTTCTTGCTTCCTTCCTTGATGCCTTTTGTTCTTTTTAAAAATATGTATATATATTATTTATTTCAGAGAGGAAGGGAGAGGAAGAGAGAGATATAAACATCAATGATGAGAGAGAATCATTGATTGGCTGCCTCCTCCATGCCCCAAACTGGGGATCAAGCCCACAACCCGGGCATGTGCCCTGACTAGGAATTGAACTGTGACCTCCTGGTTGTGACCTCCTATGAAGGTTGCTGCTCAACCACTGAGCCACACCCGCTGGGCCCTTTTGTTCTTAAGACTGTCCTTTTCCTCTCCTTCCTGAACAGGAACCACCAGTAGAGAAATATTTAATAATTGTTCAGTCACACTCAATCAACAGTTTTTAAGTAATCATTTGTGTGGGTATCACAAACAGATGTAAAGGGGTAGATTGTGCATTCCCCATACTTTCCCTCCCTCATGATTGACTCCCTCATAATTATTTGGTTCAACATTTATAGTGTACCTACTGTGTAAAAGGTATATAAACCTGAAAGAGCCAGAGTCTCTTCATTCCCTCCAATGGTTGAAATTAAATTATTAATATAATGCCCTCCATATAAACAAGTACAGCTCTTTACAAGATAGGCAATGTGGTACAAAAAATAGTTGCAGGGCATCTGGGATTCTAAACTCTCTCTATAGCATTTAGGGAAACATCATGGTGACATCAGCTAGAGCAAAACCAATTCCTAACCTTCTTGATGTTGAGCAAGTTCCAAGACTTGGCTCCCTCCTCACATGCCTCCAATCACCCCTTCATTTGGTTTCTAGACTCAGTTAGTCTATTTCTATACCCCTCATTTTCTCACCATCCCCAGCTCCACAGTGTCCAAATTGGCCCTCTATTACTGAAACCATTTGCTGGAAATTCATTAGCTGAACACATGGGAAATTACAGAGGAGATTTCACTTGTCACTTAGGCTCAAATATAGAAAGTAATTTTAAAAGGACACTGGCGAGAGGCTATATTTATCTTGCTTGTTTGTGCTGAGTTGTATCTTACTGTCTTTCATTCTCTTTCTGGCTACCTCACTTCTTCCTTGCTTGTTTTTAAAATAAATATTCACCTTTTAACCTTTGTCTCGGGTTCTCTTATCTTGCTTTATAGAACTTGAGACACTAGGCACTAGGAGGGATACAGTAATGAATAAGACAGACATGGTCCTTACCATGATGGAGATTACAGTCTGATGAGGCAGGTGAACATCAGGTAGCGTGAATTCAGATTTGATAACAGGAAAGCCTTAACAGAGTTAATTGCACCTTTCTGATGCTAATTTACCCTGCAGTAAATGGTCATGAAAAAATAGCCAGAATCTTAGCATGTTTGTGGGGTTAGGTAATAAACGAAATATATTCCAAGAATGCAAGGAAACCAAGACCCAGATTTCTGTGTGATATATACAAGTCTCCTGCGTGGGAAGAACATGGATTTGGGAGTCAGATGTGGATCTGATTCTAACTTCATTACTTACATATTTGCTTTTTGACTTTAGGCAGGTAACCTGAGTGGGAATGGAAACCTGACCCCCTGGTTCGTGGGCCAATGCTCAACCACGGAGCCACACCAGCCAGACCAGAATCCTTTTTTCTAAAAGTATCTGTTTGGACTGAGCTTAGGCAGGCATATCTTGAATTCAAGAATAAACCTGCCAACCTCTTCATGTCCCATTTAGCCTAGGGAACCTTTATGAGAGGAATTGCTAAATTCTTTTTCTTTCCAAGCCAGACATGCTCTGGGGAGATGAATGCTGCCAAGAAGGCTCATTGCTCACAAGAAAAGGAAAAATGGCAGCTGCCATTTCAGGCACTTTAATTGAGAAGCTGCTGATTTGCTTTACCTGGTTCCTCCTTCCAGATAAAGAAGACATCTCTTCAATCAGAGGTTCTTTGAAGATGAGATGGAAGGCTGAGCTTCAACTGCAGAAAGTGACAGAGGCAACATTCAAAGGAATAAGCCAGCTCAGCTAGCTCAGCGGTCAGCACCAGGATTCCTGGATTCCCAACCTCCTCTCCACCCCTAGGAAATTTCAGGTTGCCTTTGTTCTGCAGAGTTCTTTTCAAAGGGGATGAGTTCAGTTGTCCTTTAATTCCTTCACCATCCTCTTTCTTTCTTTTTTTAAGACAATTTTTAAAAAATATATTTTTCATTGATTTTTAAAATAATAATCTCACTTTACAGATGAGTAAAACTGAGGCTCAGAGAGGTTACATGCCTGACTTATAGTAACATAGCTAGCCAGCAAGCAACAAAGCCAGGTCTTCTCATTATAACTCTAGTCTCTCTGCACTGCCTTGCTCTGCATTTAAATATAATATGTATGTGACATCATAATATGGCATGTGATATATGATATGGGATATAGAAGACATACATACTATATTTGGTGAATTATGACATTCATTTTTCTCACTCAGTAAATATGTATTACGCATCTATTATGTGCTTATCATTATTCCAGGTGCTGGGGATAGGGCAGTGACAAAAATAGACAAAAACACAAATTATTGCCTTCATGGAGCTTATTACATTCTAGTGGGGGATAGAGACATAAGATAATTATGTAAACTGTATTTTATTATGTATGTTATCATAAGGGCTGAGAATAAAAATAAAGTAGAGAAAAGGATAGGCAGATGTGGCAGTTGCAGTTTAAGGGTGCCGGAGGATCAAGGAGAGCTACTCTGAAAAGGCTACATGTGAATAAAGACCTGAAGGAGATAAGGGAGTGATCATATAGAGGGGTAGCTGGGAGGGGGCAGCAGCAGAGAGAAATGCATATTCAAAAGTCCTGAGGCAAGAGTGAGCCTAGGGTGAGGCTAAGCTGGGGAGAGAATGGGATGGTAAAAGATGAGGTTAAAGAGACTGAGAGGTTGGGATCCGGATGCC
Organism: Myotis daubentonii; assembly: GCF_963259705.1. Classification (NCBI taxonomy): domain Eukaryota; kingdom Metazoa; phylum Chordata; class Mammalia; order Chiroptera; family Vespertilionidae; genus Myotis; species Myotis daubentonii. The sequence goes on along the minus strand of NC_081844.1, from coordinate 81,857,448 downwards.
AGATCTCATAAGGAAATGAAGCGATATAATGCAGATGATATGCCATGATGTAATAATACCATGACCGTTTATTATGTTTTTCCATAACAAATTACCCCCAAACTTTAAACATTTATCTCACCCAGTTCCTGAGAGTCAGGCACTGGGAGCAGCTCAGCTGAGCTGACTCAGGGTCACTCAAGAGGTTGCAGTCAGCCTGCCTGCTAGGGCTTCAGCCGTGTGAAGGCTCGCTCGCCTGAGGCTCTGCCTCCCAGCTCATTCATGTGGCTGTTGACAGAGGCCCTCACTTCCTTACCACATGAGCCTCTCCAAAGGAGTTTCATGACATGGCAACTGCCTTCCCCCAGAGCAAGTAATGTGTGTGTGTGTGTGTGTGTGTGTGTGTGTGTGTGTGTGTGTGAGAGAGAGAGAGAGAGAGAGAGAGAGAGAGAGAGAAGAAAGCCAGTGTCTTTTATAATCTAATCTTGGAAGTTACATACCATTACATCTGTCATATTCTATTGGTCACACAGATAAACCCTTGTACTATGTGGGAGGGGACCCTTTTTGTGAACGAGAAGCATCCTGCCTAGTCTAAAAAAAAATGATGACAGGGAACAGAGCATTTGTTCTGTCTCTGAGACCCACTACTGGTTCTGTCCAGAGATAAAGACATGGCTCTCCTGAGACCTAAGCAGGCCTCTTGCTCAAGTCCGGCAAGGCTCCCCTTGGCTTTGCAACCAGAGTCATCCAATTTCCTAAGTTGAGCAGCAGATGGCATCACAGCCTCAGGAGCAAGCAGCTGAGGCTGCTGGCAAGAGCAGCAGCCCTATTAGCAACTGAGGCTTGTGCTGGGCATCAGGGAGCTCCTGGGTGGTGGGAGCCACCCCGGCTCCCAGCTCAGGGAAGTTTCTGCGCTTGCTTGCAGATTGGGTATCTCAGAGAGCAGAGCCTGGAGCCCCAGTTAGGAAACAGATGACAAACTCAGGGTCTTTTCTATGATCTTTTCTGAGAAAGATGACAATCAGAGATTGCCGTACCCAGAGCAACTGTTTTTTCATCACTGCCTGTCCTTTACTCACAAGGGTCTGATGGAGTATATCCTGGTTTAGAGGCTGGCAGGTCCCCTGCAGAAGCCTCCTGGGGTGACTAGATGGCAGCAGAGACAATTTTTGGCATCAGAGGACTCTGAAAACCATCTAGGGAATCCCTCTTCTTTTTTGTTTTCTTTTCCCCTCCAGTGACCCAGAAGAGGAGCTATACCCAGAGCCGTCTCCCAGCAACACAGGCAGGGTTCAGTCCTGCAGACCTTCTATTTGTGCCTCAGTCTCCTTCCTTCTCCTTGTATTTCTGACTCCTGCTCTCTGTTCTACTTTTTCTCTCTCCTTCCTTTTTCCTCTGTCATCTCTGTCCATTTATGTCTTTCCCTCTGTGGATCTCTCTTTCTCTGCCCCAGAGAAAAGAAGAAAGCTAGTTACCACACTGCCTTGGCTGTAGCACCATTGCCTATCTTTAGGGACTCGGACCCCTCCCACTAGGCCTGCCTTCCCACCCTATTCCCTTCCTTCCTGCTGCTGGTGCTTGATGGTTAGTCCCAAGGAGACCTGGACAAAGGGAGGAGGTCTAGAGGTCACTGAGAAAATATACTGGAGTCTGTGCTCCTTGCTTTGTAGCTGTGGAAAGGAAAGCCTGCAGGGGCTTCTCGGTATGAATTAGATTCACTGAACCTCCAGCTCACTACGCACCCATCTTTGCCCCTAGAATGTGAGCTTGAACGCAGGATTCTTTCTATCTCATTTACTGCTGCATTTACAGTCTCTAGTACTCAATAAATATTTGTGTGTTTTTATTTTTGTTTATTGATTTTAGAGAGAGACAGAGGAAGAGAGAAAAAAGAAAGAGAGAGAGAGAAACACTGATTTGTTGTTCTACTTATTTATGCATTCATTGGTTGCTTCTTGTATGTGCCCTGACCGGAGATGGAATTAGCAACCTTGACATAGTGGGACGACTCTCTAACCATCAGAACTACCTGGCCAGGGCCTTAATAAATGTTTGTTAAAAATAATGAGAGGACGGATGGAAGAATGAATGCTGAGCTCTGCATTAGGCACTGAAGTACAAACATTAGCGGTACCATCCCAATACATAAGGAGAGAGGGACACTCAGAAAAATAATCACCTATCAGCCAGCATAGTGACTGTGAGGATGGTAGTTGTAGAAGCTGCAGTGGGTGCCTGAGTCTGCACTGTGAAGACAGGGAAGGCTTTGTTCACTCACTACTTTAACAATTATTCATGGAGAACCCACCAGTACTAGACTCTGGGTTATAGTGGGAAATAAGGTAGGCTTCCAGTTGGGTGTGGGAGTAAATAAAAAGGTAGTAACAAAGAAGATAAATGCTGTCCTGGGGAAATAATAGACAGTGGACACAGAAAGCAGAGGCAGCTCGCCCAGTATGGGGGATTCTGGAAGGTACAGTGGTGAGGTGAGTTTAGGCTGAGATCTGCCTGAAAGGTTAGTAGGAGTCAGCTGGGGAAAAAGGCAGGAAAGAGAGTTCCAGGCTAAGGGAACAGCATGTAAAGCCAAGAGAGAATGGCAAGTTTCAAGGAATTGAGTAACAATTGAGCAAGAGGAGTGGGTGGGAGTGGGGTAGAAGAACTGCCAAAGCCAGGTTAAAAATTATGCTTTTACCTTGATGGCTTGGGAAACCATTGACAATTTTTTTTAAAAATATATTTTATTGATCTTTTACAGAGAGGAAGGGAGAGAGATAGAGAGTTAGAAACATCGATGAGAGAGAAACATCAATCAGCTGCCTCCTGCACATCTCCCACTGGGGATGTGCCCGCAACCAAGGTACATGCCCCTGACCAGAATCGAACCTGGGACCCTTCAGTCCTCTGGCCAACGCTCCATCCACTGAGCCAAACCGGATTTGGCACCATTGACAAATTTTAAGAAGGGAAGTGATAAGATCAAATTTGCATTTTATTTTATTTATATTTAAAATGTTTTTATTGATTTTTAGAGAGAGAGGGAAAAAGAGATAGAAACATCAATGAGAGCAAAACAGATTGGCTGCCTCCTGCACATGCCCTACTAGGGATCAGGCATGTGACCTGACTGGGAATCAACCTGGTGATCCTTTGGTGCAGGGGACCATACCCAACCAACTGAGCCACACTGGCCAGGCACATTTGCATTTGAGAAAAATTACTCTGGGTACAGTGTAGGAAATGGATGATGTAGGGCCAGAGTGGCATTCTAGAGACCAGTGAAGGAGTAGTTCAGGCAAGAAATAGTGGCCTGAATGATAATATCAGTGGGGCTAGAGGTCATGTTTGAGTCAAGACTGAGGATAATTAGTTTTCCTATTGAAAAACTTGGGGAGAGAGGATGCTGGCATTCCAGAGAGAGAAAATGCATACCCAAAGATTTCAAGAACTTGGCATGTTCTGGGAAGCATATGTAGTTATGTATTTTTAGCTTGTAGAGAGGGCAGAGGGGTAGTCGTGGGAGATGAAGTAGGGAGGAGCTAACCTTTGCTGATGAGCCTTCTAATCCCAGGGTGAGACCAGACCTCTTTTGTTAGAGTTGGGAGGACAGGGGAAATCATCCTCTACAGACACCTGAATTATCTGGAGGGTTTCCAGAGGGTTCTGGTCTATCCAGGCATTTTCTGATCAAATACATATCCTGAAAGACAAAGGCAAATAGTATCCAAGGAAGTGAAGGTGGATGTGGGAACTGGAGGAAGCAAGTGGACCAAGAGAGGTAGTGGGGAGAGGGGAAGAGACTGCCTGCTAAGCACAGAGAGGTGAGCAAGGCTGAATGAGATGGGTCCCATCAGAACCTGGAAATTCCTCCTCCAGAATTGTCCAGTCTCTTCACTCACTCTTCTTTGTTCTGTCTCCAGACCTCAAAGGCCTTCTACAGATATCTAATTTTTTTTCCCAAAAGAGAAAACAACTAGTGTAATGTTTAAGAAAATGGGCTCTGCATCTTTCTTGATTTGTAACTTAGAGCAAATCACTTACTGGAGTTATTTTCCTCACCTGTGAAATAGGGACAGTAATAATGTCTTACCTCATAAGTGCTGAAAGGTTGAAATGAGGTAATGTGAACAGAAAGTTTACCTAGTGAAGGCTCTCAATAAATCTTTGCTGTTATTAAGATTTTGCTATGAGCCAAATGGGGTGGTGGGGTGAGGGTGGGGTAAGGTGAGGGGAGAGAGAGAGAGAGGGAGGGGGGGAGGAAGAGAGAGAGAGGGGAGAGAGAGAGAGGGGAGAGAGAGAGAGAAAGAAAGGGATGTAAATGAGGAAGGCTGAGTGGAAGGGGAGTGAGTTCCAACCTATGCAGAATTCTTCAATGGCTTCCATGGCCTATGGGGCAAAATCTTTCACAAAATCTGGTTCCTGCCCCTGTTCTGCTTCATCTGCCACTGCTCCCAACCTCACTTTACAGACTAAACATGACATTACCATCTGTGATTTCAAGAGCATGCAGGTTCTTCACACCTTACATGAGCTGCTCTTGTGGAGACAAAAAAGTACCCTGCCTTCATATCAAATATCAGGAAGCTTTCAGAGACATGGAGCAGATGTTGGGAAGAGGCTCAGGGTGAGTACATTGTGAGGGGGATAGGGGACAAAAGGGGAGAGAGCAGAGAAAGGTAGCATGGCTCAAATAAATGGCATTTGACATAGCACAGTAGCTCTTCAATTAAAATCGTTTCGTCATAACATTGATGAGATGCCATAGGAACTTAACTCTTGATTATATCAATTACCCTATGGTAAAATTGGTTTCATTATTCATCGTTTTGCCAGAAGTCACAGAACCTATCAGCAGGCCAATGGACATGCTTGTTTGGATAGTGAGGCTAAGACTGAAGGAGAGGCAGAAAAGGGGAAATGTTTAGGGGAGTCCCAGCATCTATCTGGCCTTTTACAACTTCCCTTGTTTTCTTTCTCCTTCCTTTAGGGTCCAAGTTCCCTGGAAGGGAAATGCAAGCCTGGGAGTATTGCCTAGAGACTTATTTGTTCCTTTTAGGAGCTAAGGCCCTATGATACAAAGGTCCCATTACTATGCAACATGGTGTGGAAAGTGACTTATAAAGACTTGTGCTGGAGGGTTGTGGGAGCCTACAGGTGCATGTAGCTAACCTGGTCTGCTATGCCACAGGGGCTGCTGTGAGGATTATAGGAGTTAATACATGGAAGCACTTAACGCAGTGCCTGGCAGAGAGAGCTCTCATCACTATTATCCTAGCGTGGACAGGGTCTGTTTCTCCGAGGAAGTTTGGCTACCTTCATTGGATTGTGCTCTCTTAGAAGAAAAGGGTTATTATCTATCTTGTTTTCTGTTATATAGACAATAGCATATCATACTGCTTGGCATAAAATCACTACACATTTGTTGGATAGATGGATTAATAAGTTCCCATTTTCCCAATAAAGAAACCAAGGCTGAGAGTTCAGGGGATTAAAACTATCCAGCTAAGTTAGTGGCAGAGCAGGAACTGATATCGAACCCTCCTAATCAGAAAGATGCAGGCCCAGAGATTTTTTTTTTTCTTAATTGACTTCAGAGAGGGAGGAAGAGGAAGAGAGAGAGAAAAACATCAATGATGAGAGAGAATCATTGATTGGCTGCCTCCTGCACACCCCCCACTGGCGACCAAGCCCACAACTTGAGCATGTGCTTTGACCGGGAATCAAACCATGACCTCCTGGTTCATAGGTCAACACTCAACCACTGAGCCACACAGGGATTCTTAGAGCTCAGTCCCAATGTCCCTGGAGCCCTTCCTTCCTTCCTTCCTTCCTTCCTTCCTTCCTTCCTTCCTTCCTTCCTTCCTTCCTTCCTTCTTCTTTCCCTAAAGCTCTCCTTTTCTTCCTGTCTCTTCCCCTGTAATTAGTTCTTCTCTTTCTAGATTGCAGATTTTGCTGCTTCCTCTTCCCCTTCTTTTCTTCCTTTCCCCTCTCCTTTCATAAGCCTTGCTCTTTCCTCCTAAATTGAAGGGCAGTAATGTAGTAAAACAAATTGCTGTCTGTCAACAGAATACATTTCTTCTGTATTCATTCCCATGCAGAGAAGATTTATCCGGGTCCCTCACCCTGCACTATTATGTAAATGTGGTAATCCAGTGAAAATATGATCTCTGAGGATAAAGTCACCATAAAAACTATCAGTTTCGCACTGGGGTTTGGGTTTGGTTAACTCACTCACTGCCTTGTCTGCCTCCTATTTTTCTCCCTCTTGGGGAAAACTGGACAGGTGGTGACAGCTTATGAAAGATGCTTTCTGCCCCCCTTAGCTCCTCAGAGGTCAGCTGGAGGATCAAATGGTTGTAAAGTGCCCGAGGAATTATAAAGTGCTACATAATTTAAGGATGTTATTATTTCTGTTGTCATGTGGGTCATCTCTGTGCCTCTTCGGTGTGACAGATGTCTACTCTGTCTGCAAGCCTGGGCTAACCCCACACTTGGGGCATCTGGACTCCTTCTGCCAGCTTGTAACTGTAACGAATGCTCTTTTCCCCTCTTTCTAGGTCGCTTCTGGGCACCCCAGAATCACATTGATGTTTGTTTGTCCTAGGAGTGTAATAGGAAGGAAGATTTTGAGGGGGACAAGAATCCTCTGAATAGCCCTCCACATTCTCACCCTGAGGAGCGAAGTGGGGCAGGTTTACAAGAGCCATGGGTAATAGGAAGGAGGCTAGGGTCAAAGCTAGTCTTCAGGGCAGCTGTACTGAGGGCCTCAGGATTGCTTGTGCTGTCCTAGGTTCCTCAGAGCTGTGCTACACTGCCCCCCATTCCCAAAATGCAGATGAGTCTGGTGGTTAAGAGTCCAATATCTGCGGCCTGGGTTTGAGCACCAGTCTGCTACTTTCAAATTATTTCCCCTCATTAGAAAATGGCAGTAATAATACTATCTGCCTCATAGAGTTGTTGAAGTAATAAATAAAGCAAAGTTTGTGAGGCACTTAGCATGTAGTAACATAATTTTGTTGTTATTGTTTTGTGTTTTTTAAAAAATATATTTTTATTGACTTTAGAGAGGAAGGGAGAGGGAAAGAGAGACAGAAACATCAATGATGAAAGAGAATCACCAATCGGCTGCCTCCCACACGCCCACCACCAAGGATCAAACTCACAGTCCGGGCACACGCTCCCGACCAGAATTGAACCCAGGATCCCTTAGTCCACAGACCGATGCTCCATCCACTGAGCCAAATCAGCTAGGGCTTGTTGTTGTTTTAAGTGTTGCTCAGAAGGCTTTCTACATCATGGGCCCTGACCCTCAAAGACCTGGCCATGGATGGGGATACAGACCTTGCCTAGCCACCTCCTCCAGGAAAGAGCCTGTAGGTCTGGGTTGTGCCTGCTTCCCTTGGGCTGAGGCTGTTTCAGCCTAGCTGCTCCTGGAGACTGGAGTTAAGAGACTGGAGGAGGCAATGGAAAGGCAAGAAGAGTCTTGGGGAGGTGGGTGTCTCTTATGTAGAAATTGCAAGAGTCAGAGCTGAAAGTAGGGGAGGTAGCGGGGGTGGGGGGAGGAGGGAAGAAGATAGGATGTCTCTAAACTGCCGGAATCTGGATGGGACTACAGCTCTAGGGTCCTGGCACTTTCTGCCACCCCCAGTCTTGGGGATGAGTCAGTAGAGGGAGGAATGATGGAGGTGTCATGCTCCACCTACAGAAATCAGGCTGTTCCCCAAAACAAGGTTGGTGGGAGGGAGAAAGAGATGCAGAGGCTTAGGGGCTGAGAAGAGCTAGGAACAAGCGGAGACTGGAGGCACTCCTAAGGCTCTGCTCACCTATTGAGAGACCAGGGAGGCAGGCCCCATCTCCTACCTATTGTGCCAGCATCACTGCCCATCCTGGCCAAGAGTAATCAATCCACAACTGCTCTTGACTTCTGCCTCTGTGCTGGGTTGGCTCTATCCAGTTTTCTCCACAAGAGAGTGCTTCACATGATTTTGGTCACACACAGTGGGGGAGGGGACAAGGGTTCACTAGTCCCGTTTCACCTGGCCAACCTTTAAAGCAGTGATGGCGAACCTATGACACGCGTGCCAGAGGTGACACGCGAACTCATTTTTTTGGTTGATTTTTCTTTGTTAAATGGCATTTAAATATATAAAATAGATATCAAAAATATAAGTCTTTGTTTTACTATGGTTGCAGATATAAAAAAATTTCTATATGTGACACGGCACCAGAGTTAAGTTAGGGTTTTTCAAAATGCTGACACGCCGAGCTCAAAAGGTTCACCATCACTGTTTTACAGCCTCCCTCTGCCCCTGAGCAACTTTTCTGTGATTCTATTTCCTCCCTCCCTCCCTCCCTCCCTCCCTCTCTCTCTCTCTCTCTCTCTCTCTCTCTCTCTCTCTCTCTCTTTCTCTTTCTCTTTCTCTTTCTGTCTTTTACAAAATGCCCAATCCCTCAGCCTTCTCCCTCCTCAAAGTCAGGGACTTCTTTCTCTATGTCCTTGGAGCTCAACCAAAAGTTAGGCATATATGTATGGATGTGGCTTTGGCCCACAAACACTGTTTCTTCTTCTTCCATTCTCTAGTTACTCCTGTTCCTTGACTCTTTTTTATGGTTTTCATTTAGTGAGCACCAACTATGTGCCAGGTATCTTTACAAGATAATTTATTTAATCCTCATGATGACCTAATGCACATTTTTGCAGATGAGAAAATGTGCTCGCTCGGTGAGGTTAAGTAACTTGTCCAAAATCACAGTCAACAGGTGCTAGAACTGACATTTGCCAGCAAAGCCCTCAGACCTTGTTATAAGAATAATATTATTCTTTTTGTTGTTGTTGTTAATCTTCACTTGAGGATATTTTTCCATTGATTTTTAGAGAGAGTAGAAGTGGGGGGAGAGACAGAAAGAGAGAAACATCGGTGTGAGAGAGGCAGATCAATTAGTTGCCTCCCATAGGAGCCCTGACCAGGGCCGGGGATCTAGCCTGCAACTGAGGTATGTACCCTGGAATCAAACTTGGGACCCTTCAGTCCGTGAGCCAATGCACTATCCACTGAGCCAAACTGGCTAGGGCTAGAATAATATTATTCTTATAAGTACCGCGCGCTAACTGATTGCGCCACTGGAGCTCCAATAATATTATTCTTTTAAAATACAATAATCAGACTTTTTGGTTGTAACAATTACATGCAGATTTTTTAGTAAATTTTTGAGTTGCCCATTGAGATATATATATATATATATATATATATATATATATATATATATCTCCTATATAATAAAAGGCTAATATGCAAATTGTCCCCAAGAGCGGGAGTTCGACTGACAGGGAGTTAGACATGCGCTGACCACCAGGGGGTGGTGCGGAACATGGCAGGCATTGGCAACGCAGCGCTGGCAGTGGGCTGCAGTGGACGCACTGCCAGTAGGCCCTGACAAGAGTGAGACCGTGGCAGGATGGTGGAGCAGGTGAGCAGGTGGCGTCAGGCCAAGGCAGGTAGGTGCAAAGGGAGGCCTCAGCTGGCAGCAGCTAGGGATCCTACCTGTGCACAATTTTGTGCACTGGGCCTCTAGTATATATATATAATATCTTTATTGAAATACTGCTGGCCTGGTGCACAAATTCGTTCACAGGTGGGGTCCCTCAGGGTGGCCTGTGGGGATTGGGCCAAAACCCACAGTCCAATGCCGCCTGCTGCTTCTGCCTGCCACTCGCACTCATCCCGGCCCTGCTCTGCCTGCTGGGGGCTTGCACCCAGTCAGTCCCAATAGGGAGATGTTTGCACTGCTACAGTTGTGCTCACCAGCCATGAGCTCTGCATCTGATGCCCACCCAAGGGGGGGTGGGGGTGGGGTCCTGGGATGCAATAGGCCCTCCGGGTAGGCAGTGGGATGACCTTGCCAGCTGGGGATCCGGATCCATCCCGTTGATGTTAGCGCCAGTTGTCAGGAGCCATCCGGCAGCTGCTTTTATATCCTTTCTTCCTTAAGGAGTGTCTAGAGAGGGGAAGCGGCTGTGATGCTAGAGGCTGACTTCCAGGAAGCCAGTGGTGCTGTCAGGATCGTGCTGGTGGTGTCAGTCCGTTGGTGCCTGGCCAGTTCTCCGGAGATTGTACCTGCAGGACTACTGAGGGAGCGAGTGGCTGCTGCCCAGCTGGTGGGCCACCGGGACAGGTAGGTCAGCTGAGTGGCACTCTTGCTGTGGGAGTGCATTGACCATCAGGGGCAGCTCCTGCATTGAGCATCTGCCCCCTGGTGGTCAGTGCGCATCATAGCGAGTGGTCGGCCAGTTGTTCGGTCATTTGGTAGCTTGGTCGTTTAGGCTTTTATATATCTAGATAATGTACATACTATACAATTAATTTAAAATGCATAATTCATTGTTTTTTTAGTGTATTTCAGAGTTGTGCAGCCATCACCACAATCAGTCTTAGAACATTTTTATCAACCCAGAAAGAAACCCCATATCCTTTTGGAGTCAGTTCCCATTCAACCCTCAGCCTTAGTGAACAATTTCAATCATCCTTTCGCATTTAGAAGGAGGGAGTTAAGTTCACTTCTCCAATCTATATCCCCAGCTCCCATATTCTTACTCTCTCACCAGCTCTTAGGAAGCTTATAGGAAGCTAAAAACCACAGGCAGGAAAACTTTCTACTAATCTATTTTCTGTTTCTATAGATTTGCCTGTTCTGGACGTTTCCTATAAATGGAATCATACATATGTGGTCTTTTGGACTGGCTTCTTTCATTTAGCATAATGTTCTCAAGGTTCATTTATGTCTCAACATTTATCAATACTTCATTTCTTTTCATTGCCAAACAATATTTAATTACTATTAAAGAAATGGAGTAATAATATTCCATTGTATGGATATTGTTTGAATACACCATATAATATCACGTTATATTTATCCATTTATCAGTTGATAGGAATTTGGATTGCTTTCTCTTTATGACTGTTATAAATAATGTTACTGTGAACATTCATGTATAAATTTTTGTGTGAACACCTGTTTTAAATTCCCTTGGGTATATATCTAGGAGTGGAATTGCTGGGCCATATGGTAACTCTATGTTCAACCTTTTGAGGAAATGACAGACCGTTTTTCAAAGCAGCTGCACCATTTTCAATCCTACCAGCAACGTATAAGGGTTTCAATTTCTTCACATTCTGTTCAACACTTATTGTTATCTATCTTTTTTTAATTATAGCCATCCTAGTGGTATGAAGTAGTGGCTCACTGTGGTTTTATTTTTCATTTCTCTGATGACTAATGATGTTGAACATCTTTTTATGTGCTTATTTCCATTTGCAAATCTTTCTTAGTGAAATGTCTATTCAGATCCTTTGTGCATTTTTAAATTGGGTTGTCTTTTTATTGAGTTGCAAGAGTTCCTTAGATAGCCTACTTTCAAGTTCCATATCAGATATTGATTTGCAAATATTCTCTCCCATTTTGTAGGTTGTCTTTTCACTTTCTTGATGGTATCCTTACAAAAATATTTAACATTAATGAAATCCAATGTAGCTTTTCTTTTTTTGGTAGCTTGTGCTTTAGTTGTCATATCTAAGAAGGCTTTGCCTAACCCAAAGCCATGAAGATTTACTCATATTTTCTTCTGAAAGTTTTATAGTTTTAGCTTTTACATGTAAGTCTATGATTTATTTTGAGCTCATTTTTATGTATGGTATGAGGAAGGGGTCCCAGTTCATTCTTTTGCATGTGGATATCCAGTTTTCCCAGCATTCTTTGTTGAAAAGACTCTTTTTTCACCATTGAATTATCTTGACATCTTTGTTGAAAATCAACTATCAATCTGAGGGTTTACTCTGGAGTCTCAAGTCTACTGCATTGATTTACATGTCTATCCTTATGGCAGTAACACCCGGCCTTGATTATTATAGATTTGTAGTAGGTTTTAAAATCAGAAAGTGTGAGTACTCCAACTTTATTCTTCTTTTTTAAGATTGTTGTGCTATTCTGAGTCTCTTGCATTTCCATACGATTTTTTTTAGGATTGTCTTGTCAATTTCTGCAAAGAAGCTAGATGGAATTTTGTTAGGAATTGTGTTGAATCTGTAGATCAATTTGGAGGATAAAGCACTTGCTCTTACCCAGGACATTGTACCAGCTATCAATCCCAATGCAAAAGGAGATAGGAGGAGCATACAGAGGAGAGAGAAAGGGGGAGGGGCAGCAAAAGGAGAAGGAGAAAGAGAGAAAGGAGAATAAAAGGAGTAGGCATACATATGGAGCAAGTGGGAATGAATCTAGATGCAGGGAGGGCCCAGGCCAATCAAGAAGCCAAATCTTGGGAACACTAAATTCTTCCTTACCAGATACATCTTCCATTAACCAATTTCCATCCATATGTCAGTAAATGGTATAGCTTCTTTCTTCTCAAGATCATTGCTTCCTTTCCCCTAGGATTTCTTCCAAATACCTGGAGATTATTGAATGCCTTATATGCCTTGATTTGTGGGATTTAATGAAAGCTCCCTGTCGAAAAGCCCCATGTCTCAAAAGAGGAAATAAATGAATCTCATCCACACCCCCCTTTCTGCAGTAAGAAGAGTTATAGCCCCTTCTTGGTGAATAGCAGGGAAGTTGGCCTGCCTTCGGGCCTCTGGTATATGGAGGGTGTGCCTGGGTCTCCAAAGGTGCTCTGAGGTGTGCAATGGTTTAAGGGATGGGGTGACACTTTTTTATAGCTTAATGATCTGGCAAACTCAGTTAGGTCCAAAGTGTGTTACTACAATCATACTTTCTGTACCTCACCTAGACCATCTTTCTTGCTAAGAGCTGGTGAAAGAGTAGGAATATGGGAGCTGGGGATATAGGCTGGAGAAGTAAACTTAACTCCCTCCTACTAAATGGGAAAGGATGATTGAAATTGTTCATTTAGCAAATAATTTAACCTGCTGTAGGAAATCTAATTAAATGACAATTCTTATCGCAACCCCTGAGAAGAGCAGCTCTGGGCTTTGTGAAGACCAGGGCACAGTCTCTTCTGAACCCAGTCAAACAATCATCACCAATAGGAAGCTAAAAGCCACAGGCAGGAAAACTTCACTAGGTTTCCCTGTCTCTTCCCACCTATTCACCCATCCCTCATATCATCAGTCAATTATCTGGTTAGTTGAGCCTTTTCTCTGCTCATTGTAATATAAATAGCAAGCATTTTATGGGCCCTCATTAAGCAATGTGATCAGTATCAATTACCTAATGAGACTCTGGAAAGTCATGATTTAAAATTCTGTCCTTAATTGTGACTCAGCTTTGTCTAGAGCCAATGTATAATTGTAGTGACATCCAAACTAATGGCACTCCAGGTGTGGGGCCTCTGCTCCCAATCTGGGTTTGCCCCTGGGGAAAATTTATCCTCTGCCTAGGTTCAGGAGGTGATGGGTAGATCTGCCCAGTTCTGCCCTGTAGCCTCATGGATCCTGGGCATGGAAGAAGGAGGGTGAGTCCAGAGGAAAGAGCAGGGACAGAGGAGATTATTAGCTCTTGAGGACAGGGACTTTTGTCTGTTTTGTTCTCTGCTATTTCCGTAGACTACTTGGCACATAATAGTAGGGGCTCCATAAATATTCGAATGAAGGAATAGAATACTGGGATGGTCCCTTTAGCCAGCAAGCCCTTCTCTTTGCAAGTTTAGATGTAGTTCCCTGAAGACAAAGAGATTTTTGCGTTTAGTGATGATCTTTCTAGCCTGAAGATTTAATAATTTTGCCCCATTTGGCTTGGTGGCATCAGACATAAGTATTCAATATTGACAGTCTGGAGTGTTTCATCTTTCTCTCTAAACACCCCCTGTCCCCACCAGACAGCCTGGTTAAGGATTATAGCCTGGCATTTCCCCAGAGAAACAGAGGTGGTTCCTTTTCTTCCTCACTTTTCTTAGCTCCTCTCCCTTTGATAAGAAGCAACTTGAAGGCACTTGCCAAATTTATTTGTCAATTTTCAGTTGTCAATTATTCTGTGCCTCAGCAGCATTTAATCCAATTGATCACACCCTTGCTTTGGAAACACTTTCTTCGCTTGGCTTCCTGGGCACTAACTTTCTCATGGTTTTCTTCCTGCTTTCCCAGTAGCTCCTTCCCCTATCTTCATGCCCTTTACCTGTTCAATGTGCCAAGAATCCAACTTTTGTCCACACTCATTTCTAGAGATCTTCTGTAGCATCAAGCTTTTTTTTCTATGTCCCAACTCTCTCAATTAATTAATTAATTAATTAATTGATTAAGGTATTACATATGTGTCCTTATCCCCCATTGCTCCCCCCCCCCACTCATACCTTCATGCCCCTGGTGTCTGTATCCATTGGTTAGGCTTATATGCATGCATACAAGTCCTTTGGTTGATCTCTCCCCCTTACTCCCACCCTCCCCTACTTTCCCTCTAAGGTTTGACTGTCTGATCGATGCTTCTGTCTCTGGATCTGTTTTGTTCATCAATTTATGTTGTTCATTATTTAGCATCAAGCTTTAAGTACTTTCTATACTGAAGACCTCTAGTTTATATCTCTAGTTTGGACCTCTCCTCTGAGTTCCAGACTCAGATATCTTTTTATTTTGTTGCTCAAATTGTTCCAATTTTGATTACTGAGAGATCTTTCAGTTGCTCTTATTCCCTGTGACATATCTTCATCATTGGGTTTTTGTTTGAACCCTTGCTTTCTTTCTGGAACTGCAAGATACTTTAGGGCAGTGGTTGGCAAACTGCGGACCCTTGAGTGTGGCTCTTCCACAAAATACCACATGCGGGCATGCACGTACAGTGTGATTGAAACTTTGTGGCCACATTAGGGGCCAAAGAGCCGCATGTGGCTTGTGAGCTGCAGTTTGCCAACCACTGCTTTAGGCTCATCTATAAACACTGAGTGGCCAGATTATTATGACAACCTGACGTTTGTAGGCAAATTAGCTATAATTTTGCACTGAAGTTGCTGGAGGGCCAGACCATTATAAATAGGGAGGCAGGTTGTTTACCACTACAGTATGAGTGATTTTTTTCTGAAGATATGGGTAAACAATGCGATTTAACAGCCTTTGAACGTGGGATATACATTATTATGACCGGCCAGATTATTATGACTACCCCATCAGTACTTCATTGGGCCACCTTTTGCCTTCAATACTGCGGCGAATCTTCTTGGCATTGACTCCACGAGATGCTGAAAGGTGATGTGAGTAGTCTGACACCATGCCTGATGAATAGCACTGTCCAGTTCTGTGAGATTTGATGGTTGTGGAACCAGCTGCCTGATGGCTCTTTTAACTTCGTCCCACAAATGCTCAATTGGATTGAGATCTGGTGATTGTAGGGGCCACCTAAGCAAGGTAAAGTCTCCCTCATGTTCTTGAAACCACTCCTGCACAATACGAGCACCGTGGCATGGAGCATTGTCTTGTTGGAAGAAGCCATCTCCATTGGGTACGCCAACATGATAGTATGAACTTGATCAGCAACGATACTTAGGTCTGTTGTTCTATTCAGACATTGTTCCACACAAATTGAAGGGCCCAAATGATGCCAGGAAAACATGCCCAAACCATAGCACTGCCCCACCAGCTTGAAGGGTTGTACTCATGCATGTGGGGTGCATGCTTTCATGCTGTTTCCGCCAAATTCTCACTCTGCCATCTGCATGATGCAACTGGAAACGTGATTCATTGGACCACATGACTTTTTTCCAATGCTCGACTGTCCAATCCTTGTGTTCCTGTGTGAATTGGAGACGTTTTATCTTGGTAACTGCAGACAGCAAAGGTGTTTGAACAGGCCTTCGGCTTCCATATCCCATACGATGCAGTGTACGGCTAATTTGCCTACAAACGTCAGGTGGTCATAATAATCTGGTCACTCACGTTCAAATATATTCCACGTTCAAAGACTGTTAAATCGCATTGTTTACCCATATCTTCAGAAAAAAAATCACTTCTACTGTCGTGGTAAACAACCTGCTTCCCTATTTACAATGGTCTGACCCTTTACCAACTTCACTGTGAAATTATAGCTAATTTGCCTACAAACATCAGGTGGTCATAATAATCTGGCCACTCAGTGTTTATAAAAGCCTAAGCAACTGTTATAGCAGAACGACTAGAACGACTGGTCGCTATGACGTGCACTGAGCAGGCAGGCAGGTGAGTGGTTAAGGGCAAGCGGTCCCGGATTACGAGAGGGCACAAACCGGGCTTAGGGACCCCCCCCCCCCGTGCACAAATTTTGTGCACTGGGCCTCTAGTATTATATATTTCACACCACAGCCCTAGAATCAGGCATTTCTCCAAGAAGCTCTGGTTTCTTTTATAAAAAAAAGTTTCACTACCTAAAATTATATTATTTCTTTGCATTCTAGCTGTATCTCCCACTAGAACATTAGGTCCTTAAACAGGACCTTTTCTGTTTGTTCACTGCTATTATAATACATATATTATATATATACATATATATATACATATATATATTAAATGTAATAATACTTATTATATATAAACTATCTCTATTATCTAGAATGTTATCTGGCACACAGGAAGATATCAATAAAAGTTTAGTGAATGCATGAATAAATGAATAAGGCCAAGAACTATGCCTTTTATATACATGCATTCTTCATGGTACTTTGACACTTGTAAGAATTTGATCAAAGAACATATGAATAGATAGATGGACATATGAATGTATGAATAAAAATGAATAAATGAATGACTATAAACAGGTGGATGAATTATTGGATGTATAAATGAATTGAGAAACGGATAGAAGTTGGTGTTACCATTGTGTACTCCAGTTATTCATGACAGAAACTGGGTGGTAAGGGGCCTCATTGTTGATTCCTTTCACACTTTTCTCTCCCACATTCAATCAACTGCTAAGTCCTACCAATTTTACATTTCAAATATTTCTTAAATCCATTTCCTGTTATTCATTTCAATTGCTATTGCCCTAGTGCAGGCTCTCTTCATCTCTTGCCTGGATGCTGCGACAGCCTCCTCACTCATCTCTGTGCCTTTAGCCTTGTTCCCACCCCCACCACCATCCACATTCCATCCACATAGTTAGAGGGATCATTCTAAAATACAACTACACCTGTGTCACTCCTCTGCTTAAATCCTTAGTGTGAAATCTAAACTTTTTAGCATGATATAAAGTACCTATGATGACCTGGATCTTAGTCATCTCTCTAGCCTCTCTTCTGTCATTTTCCACTGTGCACTGCTTTGTATGCCTCAGAAATACCAAACTGCTTGTAGTTCCCACCAGGGATCATGGTGCTTCCCTGCTCTGTCCTTTGCTCATACTAGTTCCCCTGCCTGGAATGCCCTTTTCCTCACATCCACCGCTCAGAATTCTGTGATGATGCTTATTAGCAGGGCCAGGACTAGCATGCAAAATTTAAGGAGAGTTGTGCGAGAGTGAATACATCCTTAAATTTTGTGCCTTAAATACCTCGCTTGACTTACCCTAATGCTTTTCTAGTATCTTCTTCTGGACTGAGAGCTTCCTGAGAGCAAGAACTTTCTCTTTTATTCCTATAATCTCTAACACAATGACTGGTGCCTAGCAGATGCTCAGTAAATGTGGTGGTGGGGGGGGGGTGGAGGGAGGAGAGGGTGGATTAGAGGTCCACTGCCTGGGCCTTCAAATCTAGACCCTATCTCTTACTAGCAATGGGAATCTGAACAAGTTTCTCAGTTTCCTCATTTGTGGAAAAGAAATAATATCTCCAATATAGGATTGTTTTTCCATTTTAGGGGAAATTATTCATTTCATCAAAAATTTAAAATTTGTTGACCTAAATTTCTTTTAAAAAAATGTTTGTATTGATCTTTAGAGAGAGAGGAAATGAAAGGGATAAAAACATCGGTGAGAGAGAAACATCATCGATAGGCTGCCTCCTGTATGTCTCCTACCTAAAATTCTTTATAGTATTTCCTCATGACTAAATTTTCTACTCTACCTGTAGATATGTCCCCTTAAATTTTTTTTTTTTTTTTTTAGCTCAGCTGGCATGGCTCAGTGGTTGAGTGTTGATATATGAACCAGGAGGTCACAGTTCATTCCTAGTCAGGTCATATGCCCAGGTTGCAGGCTTGATCTGTGCAAGAGGCAGCCACTCAATGATTCTCTCTCATCATTGATATTTCTATATCTCTCCCTCTCCCTTCCTCTATGAAATCAATATATGTAAAACAATTTTTAAATTATGAGTATCTTTTGAAAAATATGTTTTTATTGATGTCAGAGAGAGGAAGGGAGAGGAAGGGTGAAGGAGAGAGGTATAGCAGCATCAATGATGAGAATCATTGATTGGCAGCCTTCTGCATGCCCTCTACTGGAGATTGAACAGGGGCATATGCCCTGTCCAAGAATCGAACTGTGACCTCCTATTTCATGGGCCGACACTCAACTACTGAGCAACACCAGCTAGGCATGAGTATCTTTTTCTTTTATTTTAATTTTAAAAATATGTTTTTATTGATTTCAGGGAGAGGGATAGTGAGATGGAAACATCGATGGGAGAGAGAAACATCGGTCTGCTGCCTCTTGCACGTTCCCAATTCAAGATTGAGCCTGCAACCCAGGCATGTGCCCTGACCAGGAATTGAACTGGTGACCTCTTGGTTAATGGGTCGATGCTCAACCACTGAGCCACACTGGTTGGGATCTTTTTATTTATTTTTTAATTAATTTTTAGAGAGGGAAAGGCAGAGAGAAAAACATTGACAGGAGGGAGATACATCACTCAGTTGCCTCCCGCATGTGCCCCAACTGGGGATTGAACCCACAACCTGGGTGTGTAGCCTGATGGGGAATCGAACCCATCACCTTTTGGTGTATGGGACAGTGCTCCAACCAACTGTGCCACACAGGCCAAGACTAAACATTTTTTATATAAACAATATTTATGCCTTCTCTTTTTCTTTCTTTTCTTTTTAGAGAGAGGGGGAGGGAGAGATAGAAACATCGATAAGAGAGAAACATCAATATGATCCGCTGCCTCCTGCATGCCCCCCGCTGGGGATTGAGCCCACAACCTGGGCACGTGCCCTGACTGGGAATCGAACCAGTGACCTCCTGATACATGGGTCTATGTTCAACCACTGAGCTACACCAGTTGGGCTTTTTCTTTTTTTAAATTTTATTTTTCAATTACAATTTACATTCAATATTATTTTATATTAGTTACAGGTGTATAACATAGTAGTTAGACAATTATGTAATTTATGAAGTAATCCCCTGATAATTCAAGTACTCGGCACCATACATAGTTATTACAATATTATTGACTGTATTCTCTATTCTGTACTTTACATCCCTATGGCTGTTTTGTGATTACCAATCTGTACTTCTTAACCCCTTCACCTTTTTCACCCAGCCCCCAACTCCCTCCCATTAAGGCAGCCATCAGTTTGTTCTCTGTATTAGTTTCTGTTTTGTTTGCTCATTTATTTTGTTCTTTACATTCAATTTGTAAGTGAAATCATATGATATTTGTCTTTCTCTGACTTATTTCACTCAGCATAATACCTTCTCGTTCCATCTATGCCTTCTCTCTTTAAAAAAAAAAATGTTATTTCAGAGAGGACGGGCGAGGGAGAGGAGATAGAAACATCAATGATGAGAGAGAATCACTGATCAGCTGCCTTCTGCACACCCCCCACTGGGGATCAAGCGTGCAACCCAGGCATGTGCCCTTAACCAGAATCGAACCCTGGACCCTTCAGTCCTCAGGCTGATGATCTAGCCACTGAGCCAAACCAGCTAGCTCCATGTCCTCTCTTTTTGTTGCTGGAGCTTATTAAAAAGTTTTTTTGATCTTCTACAGTACCTCTATTTCTAATTCATTAATTTTTGCTTTTGTCTTATGATTTCCTCCTTCTACTTTTATTTTTTTCCAGCTTTTGCCCTTTAAGTACCATTTTACTTGCCATCCACAATTAATTTTCTTTCTTTTCCTTTTTATTTTATTTTTTGTTAATCTTTACCTGACGATATTTTTTCCCATTGATTTTTAGAGAGTGGAAGGGAGGGGAGAGGAGTAGTGAGAAAGAGGAGATCAAATCTGCAACTCAGGTATGTGCTCTTGACTGGGAATTGAATCCACAACCCTCCAGTGTGCAGGCCAATGCTCTAACCACTTAGCCGGCCAGGGCACTAATTTTCATTTCTAAATATCTCCATTTTTATTTCGTTTTTGACCCATGAGTCTGAAAGTGTTTCCAAATGTATAGGGCCCTTGTTATCTTTCTGTTATTAAGTTCCATTTTGTTTTTAGAAAGTAGTCTATTGATTTTTTTTTAACATATCTGATGAGATCTGCTCTCTGGTCTTGTATGTGACCCATTTTTTAGGTGTTCCATGGGTGCTTGACAAGATAATTGTTGGCTGCCTGATAGGGTTATTGTGAAGATAAATATTAGATAATACCTATAAAGCACTTAAAGTAGAGCTTGACACTTAGTAAGATGTCAAGAAGGGGTGGCTTTCTTTGTTGTTGTTTTGTTATTGTTGACGGATGGCAGTCTCAGTTCCTCTGTATATCACTAGGTGTCCTGGGAACTAGGAAAGTTGAGCTTTCTCCTTCAAGCTAGTGCTCTACAGTTCAGTGTCTATACTGGCTACAGGATCAATTAATCTTTGACACACAGAAAACACTATTTGGCTCCTTATAGTAGAAAAAGATCAGCATTCGAGTCAGACTGACCAGTGGCCCCTCACTAGCTGTGTGACACTTCTCCTCCCCCAAACGTCACTTTCCTTACTTGGATATTTTCTTGGACTTGGGCTGGCACAACCTTTGATAGCCTTGGTTTGTGTGTATTTTTCCCTCTCACTGAGCCTGCAGGGACAGAGAGGAAGGGAAGTTAGGGTTATAATGTTGAAGCCATGTCCACTCTCCTTCCTTGGACTTCTCTCCTTAGGAAACCTTCTTCTCATCCCTGACAGGCTTCTCTGATGCTCCTCCCTAGAACGCAGCTTGAAATAAGCCCTGACTGAGGGAGAGGGAAGGGAAGAGGATATTGACATATGCAAATTAGCACCCAGCCTCCTGCCAAGTTAGTGTGACACATGTCACCTTGGAGAGAATTTCTCTTTTATCTTTTACATGAAGCAGCCCAGTTAATTTTTCAGGCCACTAGTTACCATATTCCATAGATGACAGCTCCGTAGACCCTCAGTGAGAGCATTGTCCTTGGTGGCCACAGAAACTTGGGATTTGCCTCTGCTTATTTCTTGGGTCCCAGGTGAGATGAACATCTCAGCGGCACTGACTTTGATTTCTCCTACTTGCTCTCCTTTAAACCGCAGTCCCAAGTATGCCAAGTGGGTTGGCTTGTTTTCCTATCTTTGAATCCAAGGTAGAGGAGGCATGAAACACACAGAGGGCAGAGCCAAAGGGGGCAGAATAAGGGAAGCTCTCGACAGAGGGGTTTCCAAAACACCCTCAGGCAAAAATAGTCGCTTTGCCTCTATTCTCCCCACTACCTCTAGTTCATTTGCCTCCTACTCTAATTCCCACACAGAGATCAGACAAGATTGATTATCTCTACTTCTGTCTCCAGTCTGCCAGAGTAAACTATAGAACCATGCTCACTGGCTTCAATGTCTGATTTTCAGCCACAATCAGATCTTCAATGTCCCTTTGTAATCTTCCTTCTCTTTCATTCTCCTGTTATGGGTATTTGGGCCAGTTTTAGCTATTATGAATAAAGTTGCTATGGATAGTTTCATACATGTCTTTCTGTGGACATGTTTTCCTTTTTTTGAGTAAATATCTAGGAGTGGAATTGCAGGTTATAGGGCACTTGTAGGTATCTATTTAACTTTATAAAAAAGTGACAACAATTTTTCAAAATATTATACAAGTGGTGTCTTTATTAAAAAGATCTCTGGCCCTAGCAGGTTTGGCTCAGTGGATAGAGCTTCAGCCTGTGTACTGAAGTGTCCCAGGTTTGATTCCGGTCAAGGGCACATGCCCAGGTTGAGGGCTTGATCCCCAGTGTGGGGCATGCAGGAGGCAGCCTATCAGTGATTCTCTCTCATCATTGATGTTTCTAGCTCTCTCTCCCTCTCCCTTCTTCTCTGAAATCAGTAATATATATTATATATAAATGATTAAATATAAAGATATTTGGCCTTGGCTGGTGTGGCTCAGTTGGTTGGTGTGTTGTCCTGTACAACAAAAGGTGGCAGGTTCTATTCCCGGTCAAGGCACATACCCAGGTTTTGGGTTCCATTCCCAGTTGGGGGCATGTGTGGGAGGCAACCAATGGTTTTTCTCTCACATCAATGCCCCCCCCCCCCCCGGCCCTTTACCCTTCCTCTCTCTTTCAAATCAATGGAAACAAATCCTCAAGTGAAGATTGAAAAAAAAGAAAAAGATCTCTGGGTTCTGTGCTGGACTTACTGAATCAGAATATTCCAGGAAGAAAGGCCAGATAACTGTATTTATAGAAAGTTCCCCATATGATTTAAAAATATATGTTTTATTGATTTCAGAAAGAGGAAGGAAGAGGGAGAGAGAGATAGAAACATCGATGAGAAAGAAACATCAACATGATCAGCTGCTTCCTGCATGCCCCCCGCCAGGGATTGAACACACAACCCTGGCATGTGCCTCGACGGGGAACGGAACTGGTAACCCTCCTGGTGCATTGGGTGATGCTCAACCAGCCGGATCCCATATCATTTTAATACAGCTAGTTTACTAATTGGCATTTGGAAATCACTGGACAACACTTTTTACTTTTTTGTTTTCTGTTCCTTCTTCAATAAATGTTATTCTGGCTTCCATGTCCCATGCATACTGGTTGCAAATAATGAAATAGTTGACTAGCTTTGGTTTAAGCCAGTGATTTTCAACCTTTTTCATCTCAGGGCACACATAAAATCATTATTAAAATTCTGTGGCACACCAAAAAATAGATCATATTTTTTGCTGATCTGACAAAAAATGGTATAATTTTGATTCACTCACACCAGATGGCTGTTGTTGTGTTGGGTGTTGTCATTTTTTAATTTGACAATCTAAGGGAAAAGAGTTCAGTGCCTCTGACTAAGTAGTCAGGTATTGCACGTATTAAAAATTCTTGCGGCACACCAGTTGAAAATCACTGATTTAAGCAATAAGGACATTTCTTTATCGCACATAACAAGAAATCCAGAGGCAAGTAGCTTCAGGCTTGGTTAATTTAGCCACTCAGTAATGTCATAAAGGATCCAGGCTTTTCCATTTGCCACCCTCAGGGTATTTGTTCCATTCTGGGGCTTGTCCCCTCACAATATAATATGGCTGCCACAGCATGAGCTCACATGACAATTTCCAAGGCAGGAAGTAAAAGAGTTGAAGCTCTCTATTGTATTGAGGAGGAAAATCTTTACAGAAACTTCCAGACTTTCTCCTAAGTCTCATTGTCCAGAAGTAGGTCACTTGTTTACCCTTAGGTTTAAAGGGGTGGGGAAAGGGGCTCTGAGAAAATCTTTGGCATTTTTGAGCCCCTGTAGTTGGGAGGGAGTCCTAACCAGTAAGGAAGAAGGGTGGGAAAATTGCTTTTGGGTAAGTAATCAATAGTGTCTCCCCCAAGACCTCACTAAAACTGCTCTTAGAAAATCACCTTATCTGCTAGATCCAATGACTTCTCCCAGTTTTCCTTGTACTTGACTTCTCTGTGATGTTTTACATTGGTAGCCTCTCTCTTGAAACTTGTTTTCTGCTATACATTCTCTCTACTTCTTTGATCACTTCTCCTTAGCCTCCACTCCACTACCTTTCTGTTCTGTATGGGTTGGTGTTACCCTGGGTTTTTAACCAGGCACTGTTTGGGGGCACTTCTAAGTATTCTAAACCAAGCAATCTACCCTGACCATGTGACCAAGATCCAATGAGATCTGTTTGTGGCCTATCCTTTGAACTTTTGTATTTGGCCATGGACTTCCTTTCCTCTATGGTTCTGATTCTCCCTCTGCCATGTCTCTGTCTCTTCTTTCCATTACAGAGCTATTCTCTTGATAAGGTTCTTACCAGCTTTTTCTTGAGGACAAATTTTTAAAAATAAATTATTTATAACCTCCTATAGGATAGACCCTAGAACTAAAGGGGGGTCCTTTGTATTCCCACACTCTCTGGAATTTTGGAATAGAAGCCAGATTGTTCCAGAACATAAAGGGATGGTGAATTTGGAGTACCAGAGTTAGAGAGAAGAGAGAGAGAGAGAGAGAGAGAGAGAGAGAGAGAGAGAGAGAGAGAGAGAGAGAAGAGAGAGAGAGAGAGAGAGGAGAATCTTCAAAGTTGGGTGATAGAAGAGTTGAGAAGGACCTACCACTTAACCTATAGAATATGCAAATTGTCCCATGGGCAGGAGTTAGATGTGCACTGACCACCAGGGGGTGGTGTGGATCATGGCAGGCTACGGTGATGCGGTGCTGGCAGGTGGCGGCAATGGAGATGCTGCAGGCCCTTATGGGCCCTGATGAGAGTGGGACTGTGGCGGGATGGTGGAGCAGGTGAGTGGATGGTGCCAGGCCAAGGTGGGTGCAAGCTGGAGCCCCGATCACCCTGCCGGTCACCCCACAGGTTGGCCCTGATCACCAGCTAGGCCTAGGGACCCTACCTGTGCATGAATTTTGTGCACCAGGCTTCTAGTGACTACATAAAAGAATTTGTATAGACATTCTAGAGCTGACTTTTTAAGTGAAACAATGCATTGTGACCCTCCCTGTGACTGTACAAATTTTTATTGAAAACTTCTGAAGCCACCATATATGTGTTGTTACAGACACCAGTGATAGGGGCCACAGGTTTAAGAGGCTGGAAGTGTGGACAGCCCCACATCTGAGTCACATCTGACTATCAGAGCCTCTCTGATAGCTCAACCTCTGACCTCAAGCCACTTCCAGCCTACTTTCCTTGTATTAGCCAGAGTGATCTTTCTAGGACACAAACCCAGGTTATTTCCATGTTTAAATCATGTAATGGCTTCTTGATCAGTGTTACTTAAGCCTGGAGACACATTCTCAGGGTCTTCAGTACCCTTTAAGATATTGATTTTTTAATTTCAGAATCAATTAGAAAATGTAAGCATAGTCTGTAATACTCTGATGATCACCTTATAACCAAACACTTTGAGGAGTTTTTAGTGTTGGTTATACTTGTATTTATTGATTGAGTAGGTGCCAAGTGATCTTCTGAAATGACAGCATTTAACTTTTAATGCTGTAATTATTTTTATCTCATTGTTCACGGTTATATCCTCAGCACCTAGAACAGTGCATGGAACATTGTAGGTGTTTAAAAAAGATTTCTGCAATAAATGAATGAATGAAGTGTCTCAGACTGAGTTCAGATATCCTTGGGGATTCTCTAGTTTGAGATCTCAGCATGGCATGTGAGGCTCTTCACTTCACAATCAAGCCCAGAATACCCAACTAGTAATTTTACTATACAGCCTGGGCAGGATATGGAGGCGTAGTCCTTTTTAGAAAGTAAAAAAAAAAAATAAAAGTACAAAGGATTTATGTATGTTTAGACAGGGCAGACATGATATGCAAATGACTTGCAAATATAATGCAAATGACACAAGTCCTCATGCAAATGAGCATCCTGTCTTTGGCATCAACTGCAGGGTTATTCACGAATTTGCCTGTAGAACAGGCAATAAATCTTTTGAGGGCTTAGATTCTTTAGTGGGAATGTGTGTGTATTGGGGAGGTGGGGTAGTGGGAAAGTTTCTCTCAGAGGAGTCAGTGTGGTGCTGTAAGCCTGCAGCTTAGTATGAAGCCTAATACAGTATGCAGCTTTATATGAATTTGTACCTATTATGATATTCCAAAGCCTGGCCTTTCAGAATTGGCAGAAGGTGGGGGCAACAAAATTCAACTCCTTATACCCTTTCAACTTTTTGGCTATCTCACATTTTCTGTCCCACCCATCTCCCACCATCCAAACTCTGGTTTACCAGAGTAGAGAATAGGTAGCCAGAAATCCCTGGTCCCAGGTTTTCATCATGAGGACCACCAAAGAGCCTGTGATAAGAACTCTTGTAAATCATAGCTGAAGGAGTGTAAGAAGATGACGTGGAGTTCTGCATTTCCTAACCTCATGACAAGAATTTAGCTGAGATTCTGCTTAGACCTATTAGAAAAGATGGTTGGTTACAAGAAGCCTGGGGGCTTTCTGAGAAATATAGCTGCTTAATTTCAATGCCAGTGATGTAGTATCTGACAAAATTGGAAGCTTACTTGTAAATCGAAAGGAAAAAAAAAAGTCAACTATGATAATTTTCATTATTAAAACATGTTTTTCCCTGTCTTTGATGTGAAAGAAGAAATTTGGCTACACAGATTCTTCTCCAATAATTATAAAATATTGGGCAAATGAAATAAAAGAACCTCTAGCAGACATATTTTAACATAACTCAAAATCTGTTTTTCTCTCTGACACTTTGCTTTGTAATCAGATGTGGACTTAAATTCTCACCTTCTACGTATAAAAATGTGGGCAACCTACTCAACTTTCCTGAGGCTCAGTTTCCTCATCTGTAAAATAGGAATAATAGTAGAATCCTCATGAGGTTGCTGTAAAGGTTAAATGAAATACAGTGGGGCCTTGACTTACGAGTTTAATTCGTTCCGTGATGGAGCGCGTAACTCAAATTACTCGTATGTCAAATCATAAAGTGAACGAGTGAGACACGTGATGTTGTGGCGTTCACTGTGACGTTCGCTGCGCCAACTAGCGGTGGGTATCTGAAGCTGGCTCGTAACCCGAATTTTAGCTCGCAACTCAAAGCAAAAAATCGGCCGAGAGACAGCTCGTATCTCGAAAAACTCGTTAGTTGGGACACTCGTAAGGCAAGGCCCCGCTGTAATGCATATACTTAGCACAGTGCCTGGCTCTTAGTAAGCATTCAATAAATGCAGCTACTTGCAATGGTCATCTGTGGATTTGTTGCTTAGAATCCATTCACTCTCCATCTGATAACCATGTTCCATTTTCTTCTGAAGAACCATCATTCTGTCCTCAGTTCATGAAGTTCTAATGAAACTGACTCCATCCTCAGCACCAGAAGTAGAAAATATGACTTAGGTTTAAATCAATTATACCATTCCATCCTTCAGGCCATATTGATTAATTAAAAAATGGGCCTTAACCGGTTTGGCTTAGTGGATAGAGCATCAGCCTGCAGACTGAAAGGTCCTGGGTTCGATTCCAGTCCAGGGCAGGTACTTTGGTTGCGGGCACATCCCCAGTAGGGAGTGTGTAGGAGGCAGCTGATCGATGTTTCTCTCTTATTGATGTTTCTAACTCTCTATCTCTCTCTCTTCCTCTCTGTAAAAAATCAATAAAGTATATTAAAAAAAATAATCACTAAAAAAAAAATGGGAACATACATAGAGTTACCATATGACCCAACAATTCCAGTACTAGATATATAGTCAAGGGAATTGAAAACAGGTGTTCAAGTAAAAATGTGTACACTAATGTTCATAGAAGCATTAATTATGACAGTAAAAAAATGGAAACAGGGTAGTTATGCATATGTCGTCAGTTTGGCTCAAATAAACTTTTATAAAATTATTTTAAAAAACAGAAACAACCCAAATGTCCATCATCTGATGAATGGATAAACAAAGTGTTGGTATATACATACAATAGCAACATTATTCATCATAACAAGAAAGTACTGATTCATGCTACAACTGAAAATATTATGCTAAGTGAAGGAAGACAAACACAAAAGGCCATATGTTATATGGTTCCATTTATATGAAATATCCAGGTAAGCAAATCTACACAAACAGAAAGTACATTAGTGATTGCTAGGAATTAGAGGTAGGGAGAATGGGGATTAACTGTTAATGGGTATGGAGTTTCTCTTTGAAGTGATGAAAATGTTTTGGAATTAGATAGTGGTGATCATTGTAAAGCATTGTGAGCATACTAAAACTATTGAATTGCATATTTTAAAAAGATGAATTTTATAGTATGTGAATTAAAACTAAAATAAAAAAGGTCACATGACTCAAGTAGGCCAATGAGAGCCAGTAAGACTCAACCCAATTCTTTGGAGCCATGAAGGGAGCAAACCAGTTCCCTTCTTGCAGGACTCCAACTTGAGAGAATATAGTCTTAAACTGCTGACCTATTTTGCTATATGTAGAACCTGAGATTAACTCCTCCAAGTCAACTGATAGAAGAGCCAAGAAATGAATGAATCAATATCAAGACCAGGTTATACGTTGTAGCAAGAATGACTAATCATCCCAATTTGCATGTGACTTTCCTGATTTTAGCACTGCAAGTCCTGTGTCCCATTTTGGTCACCCTAGTTAGAGCTCTAAATCAGCTGTGCTTGAAACTCAGAACTCTGCCAGTGGACTATCCAATTACATGAGTCAATAAATTCTCCTTTGTTTTAGCAAGTGTCATGGGTTGGGTTTCCCAGAGGCTGGCACTGAGACAGAGTTTAGGGTTTAAGATGTTTATTAGGGAATAACTCCTATGAAATGAAGAAGACAGAAGCAGAATATTGGGCAGAGGAAGAAGTCAAAATGTGATGTAGGACCTTGGCCAATCCAGCAGAGAGCTATGGAATTAGTATTGTCCTTTAGAAGGTGCTACATTGAGTCTAAATGGCTGGGCCATAATACTCTTTCCTGCTTCTTTTCACCAGCAAATTCTAGTCTCGGCCTACATATATATATATTTTTTAATTTTAATTGATTTTAAAGAGAGATAGGGAGAGAGAGAGACAGAATCATCTAGTTATTGTTCCATTTATTTTATGCATTCATTCATTGCTTCTTGTATGTGCCCTGACTGGGGATTAAACCTGAAATCTTGGCACATTGGGACAACACTAACCAATTGAGCTACTTGGTCAGGGCCAAATGTTTCCTTTTTGAAACAAATGTTTTCCTTTCCTGAAGCCCTCAATGATGTTAAGTGCCTTGGGGTATGTGTTGCAATTTGATTAATTATTAATTATTGTTATTATTATTTTTTATGTCTGTCTTACTTGTAGCCCATTTGTTTCTTGAAGGAAGAGACTATTCTCGTTATCTATAGTTAACAAACTACCCAAATCTTAGTGGCTTAAAACAGAGCTTGGCAAAATTTGGGCCATGTGCAGATCCAGCCCACAGCCTGTTTTTCTATAACTGAAAACCTAAGAATTTTTTAAAACATTTTTATGGGATTGTTAACAAACAAACAAAGAAACAAACAAGAATAATATGTGACATGGCCCACAAAACCTACAACATTTACCATCTGATCCTTTATAGGAAAAGTTTGCCAGTCCTAAATGTCGACCTATTGAAGGTCAGGGCACATGCCTGGCTTGTAGGCTTGATCCCCAGTCGGGGCATGAAAGAGGCAGCTGATTGATGATTCTCGCTCATCATTGATGTTTCTATCTTTCCCTCCCTCTCCCTCTCTGAAATATATATATATATATATATATATATATATATATATATATATATATATTAATATGTTAGTGGCCCAGTGCATTAATTCATGCACATTGAAAGGAAATTAATTAGGAGAAATATTTTAATATTGCTATTCGCTCTTTTTCTATAATAGAAGTGTTAGAGATGAAAGAAAATTAGTAAAATGTACATGAAAATAATATATAAATTGATTAATAAATAAACAATAACATGATATAACAATAAATATTTTCCATGAAATTTTTACTGTCAGAATCTTCATTTATCATTAATTTTTAAAAATATGCCAGGTATTCTGGAAAATTTATATCATTTGGACAAACTTTACCTTTGCTGCAACATTGAGTAAATTTCCCATCAGATGGTGTTTCATCAGAGAAATTTAGTGAGAGGCAAAATTGACATGTAACAGTAATTCCACCACAACTATGTTCAATAATTGCATCCTCATTTACTTCATTTTTTGCTGGGAAGGCAGTTCCTACCAGTATTGGTAGTACTTGTTGATAACAGTTTTTCAGACATAGTCTGTCGACGATGCCGCTTTTTTTCGGCCACAGAGATACATTGTGCCAATAGCTGGTCTTCAGACATATTTTGGTGACAATGCCACTTTGTTTCGGCTGCAGAGGTATGTTGTGCCAATAGTTGGTCTTCGGATATATTCTGTCGATGATACCGGCTTCTTTTGGCTGCAGAGGTACAATTGGGGCCAGCTGGCCGGGGAGTGACAGTGGGAGATTGGTCTGCCTGGAAGGGACCGCAGGAGGGCTTCAGGGCATGTCCAGCCCATCACCCCGGCAGCCCCAGCTCCTGCCTCCAGCCTTGCAGCCCTGCAGCCCTGCCTGGCACCCTGCCTTGGCCTGGCACCACCCACTCACCTGCTCCACCATCCCACCGTGGTCCCACTCTCATCGGGGCCCATCGGGGCTGGCAGCACCTCCACTGCATCGCTGATGCCCGCCATGTTCCATGCCACCCTCTGGTGGTCAGCGCATGTCATAGCGAGCGATCAAACTCCCGGTCTCCTGGTCAAACTCCCAAGGAGACAATTTGCATATTAGGTTTTTATATATATATATATAGACACTCACACACACACACACACACACACACACACACACACACACAACAACAACAACTATTTTGTTACATCTCATTGTGTGTCAGGTATTCAGGAAGGGTTTGGCTGAATGACCCTCTGCTCTATGTGATATTGACTGGGACCTTTTAGTGACACTCAGCTGGAGCCTGGTCTGGTCTGGACAGTCCAAAAAGGCTTCATTTATGTCTGGTACCTTGGCAAGATGGCTGAAAGGCTGGGTTCACCTGGGCCTCTCTTCCTTTCTATGCTGTCTCTTCCTCTGGGTGATTGGACTAATTAAACCAGGGGTCCTCAAACTACGGCCCACGGGCCACATGCGGCCCGCTGAAAACATTTAGCTCTTAGCACAGCACCTGGCATAAGGACTCAATAAATTATTAACTAATGGACACACTCTAGGAGGTAGAGTCTGACCTATTTGTAATATGGAAATATTAGATTTGGAGCTAAAGGTCTACTTGGACCCTTAGAAGCCTTTGTTCTACATGTTCCATTTTGGGGCTACTACCATGGGCCCAGCACTGTCATGCATCTCTAGGAGTATTTGAACTTCAGTTTCTATTTTGGTTAATGAGGGTCAATAAACCCCGCATCCCACAGGATTTCTATGAGAATTAAATGGTATGACAAGTGTAAGAAAGTGTTATAAACTGTAAAGTTCTATTTAATGTTAGGTTGTTATTATTGTCATTGATCCCCTGAGTTGGGTGTGGACAAGGCCAAAGGCTCTAGATCCCTGCCCTGGAGAAGGACCCCTCAACTCCACTCCATTCTCCAACTCTTACCTCTGCCAGTTCCTGAGGAATAGACATTATGAGAATGAAGCAGTGTTCCTATGGCTATGCAACCCAGTTTCAGCTAGGGAAGATTTATTTCCCCACAGTGGTTCTAATGATGGTTCGATGGGTCTCATGATTCCATAATGATCTTGGTGCCAATGCCTCCCACCCTAGGCGTCTCTCCAGAGGCTGTGGGGAAATGCTTAGGCACACTAGCTAAACAAATAAGAATGATTAGTTGCATGTGACTAGCCTCTTGTCGCCTGAGCCAGCCTATTGTGTGCTCCAACATATGAAGCAATAAAGATGCCGCTGAGAAAAACTACATTGAATTTGTCATCCTCACCCTGCTCAGAGGATGCAATTTTCCTTTCCCCAGAAGAGCTTCCCTGAAACCTGTCCCAGAGACACTTCATACTGTTCATTTCCTGTGCATCTCATTTTTGACTGGAAGGAGGGTTTGTCTGCCTGAGTAATACCTCTTTTTCCAACCTTTCCACAAAAGCTCCTATACAGCCTGGGCATGATGTGTAATGTATGTGGCATGTATAGGTCAAGGAGTGGGATAATTACTTAGATTTAGGGACATAAAGCAGGATCTCCCGTGTGAGTTTGTGAGTATATACATTTCTGTGATTTAACTTTGCCCAGCCTCTAGCACAGTGGTTCTCAACCTTCTGGCTCTTTAAATACAGTTTCTCATGTTGTGACCCAACCATAAAATTATTTTTCGTTGCTACTTCATAACTGTAATGTTGCTACTGTTATGAATCGTCATGTAAATATCTGATATGCAGGATGGTCTTAGGTGACTCCTGTGAAAGGGTCGTTCGACTGCCAGGGGGGTCACGACCCACAGGTTGAGAACCGCTGCTCTAGCACAATGTATGTATAACCAAAAAGGCATGGAAAAGAGTAGTACCAGTAGCTAAGAACTATTCGGCACTTACTTTGCCAGGCTTTATACATATCATCTTATTTAATCTCTATTTTATAGATAAGGAAACACCCCTCTAAGGTTGCTTAGGGCAGTGGTTCTCAACCTTGGCTGCACGTTAGAATCACCTGGGAATCTTTTTAAAATCCTGACTTCTGGGCCTCATCCTCCAGAAATTCTGTTTCTTTGTTATGGGGTGGGGCCACAACTGTTTTAGACCATGAAGAAAGTCACTTTGCAGGAAGAAAATGAAGCATATATACAAAAAAAGGAGCCTAAAGGAGCCACACCACAAGATGGAGGGAGAGAGAGACAATCATGCAGATTTCCAAGAGGCTGGTCTGGAAGCTCCTGGAGCCCAACTGCATTTCTGTTCATCAATCCCATCTCTGTTTTGTTCTCCCTAAGTATGAACAGACCTTTGTGACTCTATTAACCAATAGCATATGGCAGAATGATGCTATGTAACTTCTGAGATTAGGTCATAAAAATACCATGCATTTTTACGTATTTGTTCTCTTGCGATGAACAGCCACCAAGTTGTGAGGAGGCCAAGCAGCTATTGGAAGAGGTTACTTGTCAGTGTCCTGGCTGACTGTACCAGCTGAGATCCCAATCAACAGCCAGCATCAAACTGCCAGCCATGCTAGTGAGCATCTTAATTTAGTCAAGTCACCCCAGCTGACAGTACATGGAACAGAGTCAATCTTCCCAACCAAGCCCTACTCAAATGCTAGATAAATAGAACTTTCTATGATGAATGATAAAAATGTTCTCTAATATGAACCACCCAATATGGTAGACATTAATCATATGTGGCTATTGAGCACTTTAAATGTGGGTATTGTGACTGAAAAACTGAGTTTTAAATTTTATTTAATTAACTTTAATAAAAACACTACATGTGGCTATTGGCTACTGTATTGAATAGTACAGTTCTGAAGAATTCAGAGAGGAGTTTTTGTTTTATCTCTAAACGGGGATATAATCATCTACCTGGGCTGCCTGGAGCAAACAAGATGATGAATGTGAAAGTTTTACTCACATAAAGGAGACAGCAATGTGAACTAGAGGGCTCATTCTTACAGCTCTTTGCTAATATTTTTGTTTCATGGCCCTTGCTGAGCTGTTTTGATTTGATTTGTTTACATTTCTGTGTCTCTCATCAGAACCTGAACTCTTTGAGGTTAAGAACCTGGTGGGACTGTTTCACACCTGAATTCTCACAGCCACTGGCAGGCATGTGACTTGATCCTCATGTTTGGAGTGCACAAAATGTTTGGAGTCCAGAAGAGATTCCTGGCAGCAGGATTTAAAGTATATGGTGAAAGCTAGTGGGGAATAGAGGAGTAGGAGCAGAGAGGAGAAGGCAGAACAATAGTGGCGAGACAGAGAGCTAGGGATCCTGCTCCCCACACTCTACATTCTAATCTAGGCTCATCTGGAGAGAGCAGGGAGCCAATTCCTGAGGCTGGGATATCAGGCTTGTGGGAGATTAATCGAGAAAGGCTGATCAGAGGAGAAATGATTTACTCAAAACATTTTGCTTGCTGAGAAAGGCCAGCTTGATCATATAAAGCTCTGCCTAACCAGGTGATGTGGTTTCCATTGATTGATGGTGGCCAGGTTGTAGATGATTCCTTAAGCTCTCTAATCTTCCAAGCTTTTGCTCTCCTGGGGAGGGGAAGAGGGAATGTGGAAGATCTCTAACAGAACTGCAAGGTAGAACCGGTTGTTTGTTACCTTATTTAAAAGGAAAATGTAAACTTATTTCTGCTCCATTCCAAGAGTAATACAGGGAAATAAAGAGAAGAGACTACTGTGACTCTACCCACCCATCCATCCACCCAGTATGGCCTCTAGGGTTCAAACTTCCCACCTTTATAGTGATCCTCCCTGTTTGGGGGCCATGAAAATAGAGGCTGTCTGCTTAGGCTTGGCCCTACACACTGATTTCAGCATCTCAGGAGACTTGAGCGCAGAGCTAGTTTCCCTGGGAAGGTTCTCAGTCAGGACTTTCCAAGGTCTGGGCCTGGGGGGACACATAATTTCCCTTCCCACACATTTGAGGTGGTTAGATCTATCCCAAGAAGGAAGCCGGGCTTATGAGTGCTGGCAGCTCTGTGTCCAGCTGGACACTTTTCTTGGCCTATACATTTATTTATTCATTCTAAGATTTGAGATTATTCTATTTTTAAGCATCTTGCAGCACTTTATAACTTTCATCAAGCTTGATTGTAATTTACATGTTCAGTAATTTATCACTGATGCAAAAGATATTTGTTGAACTTTTATTATCTGTCCTTTGGTACCAGGCAAAGGAACAAGTTAGAATTATTCCTGGTTCCAGCTATGCTTGCTGGTATCCTGAATGTTCCCTAGGAAAAGTGAGCTATTCTCTGTCCTTTCCCACCCAGTCTCAGGGATGTGTCCTATCTAGACCTTTCTAATAAACTGGCACTACTCATTCAACCATTGCTCAGGGGCTTGTTTTTCTCCCTCCCCGGGCTACTAATCAAGGTTGGTTCAGTGGCTGCAAAGTCAGTCTCCCACCTTATTGAAGTAAACATAATAAAATGAACTGCTAGAATCTCACATAATACTTAGGAAAGGGAAAGGAACTCCAGAGACAGGCTGTTGGCTTGCTCATGGGGAATACCTGCTGTTTGGGGAGGTCACTGCTTGTTTGGATGCTACTTTTCTCCACTCCTGAATGACCAGGTATCACTATCTGCACTCTGCCGGCCTGAAGGAGCACCCCATTTTATTGGTCAAGTGAGGTAAGGGGAAGGCCTCACAGAGTAGTATCATGAAAAGAGAACAGGGCTTTTGGAGGCACCCAAATCTGGCTTGAATTTCTCGTTCTACCACTTTCTGACTGTCTGACCTTGTATAAATCCTTTAACTTCTTTACACCTCTGCTTCCCTATCTATGAAAAGGGGATGGCAATTCTGCTATTAGAAACGTACAGAAGTAAGTACAATGTAGATGCAAGCAGTTGGCACCTGTAAAATAACAGTGAGTGCAGAGCAGATTACAGGTGCAGGTGACTTTTATTTTCAAAATATTTGGTCGTTGTCAAAAATTCACACAGTACACAGATATATAAAGTAGGTGACTTGCAGGTGGCCTATTCTGCATGCATTTTCAAAGGACTATTTATTGAGTCTCTCGGCTTTATCCCAAACGAAGACACACCAGCTTGATTTATTTTTACTCCCCACACCCTCCTTTTCGAGGATCCTTCCCCTAGAAAGAAATTAGGCTGTTAGGCAATCACAGAAGAAAATTCCAAGTTCTATTTTGATTTAGCTTAGAAGCAAAACCAAGCCCGCGGACTTCTTTTCTAGTCCGCCCTCTTTCGGCGGAGGGATACAGGAAAAAAGACAGTTCCAGCAGATTTGCGTAGGGAGACGCTGGGCGGGGGAAAGGGGCCGGAACTTAACAGAAAACCGGAAACGGGCGGGGCTAATTATTCTAGTGCCGCCAGCTTCCGCGAGGCGGCCGCCCGCCGCTCTGGAAGGCGGCCATTGGGTGAGGCGACGAACGACGTAGTAGCCGGGCGCTCACGGGTTCAGCCTGTCGCCGTGGCGTCTGCGCATCTGAAGCTGGTTGCTGCTGCGGCCGCCTGGAATTGTGGGGGTTGTGTCTACCCCTCGGCTGCCCGGCAGGAAGCCGAAGGTAGGGGCGGTGAGGGCCGTCCAGCCCTGGCGCTGGGCGGGGGGCTCAGGGCACTGCCCGGCCTCCTCCCGCCAATGGCCCCGGCGCCTTCCCAGCGCTGTCTGGGGCCCCCACACGTCTTCCCTAGTGTCTCCGAAGCGGGACGTCCCAGTGGGACCTGCGCTCCTCTTTTAGTGTCCGCAGACCTGTTCTCCCAGCCCAACGGCCGCCTTCCCCGCCTTTCCCACGCAGAACGTCTCTAGAAATCCTTCTTAAATGGCAGGAGATGAGGCCGTGGGGGTCCGAGACTGGCTCTCTGGCCCCGCATCTGTTTTAGTCTCCCTCCCTGCTCTCGTCTCCTGGCCTCAGTTTGTGCCTCTGTCTCTAACCGCTCCAGTGTTGACACTGGTTCTTGGTCGAGACCGCTGTCATCTCTTCACCATATGGAATTACGCGCTACCCCCGTGGTATTTCTACTCCTGTCTTGTGTTTTTCTTCTTCCTGGTGGAGGAAGTCATGCCTTTAAAGTAAGGGGTCACAGACGTTGGTGTGTCTCAAATACCTTGGAAATTGTGCCTATCCCTTGTCTCAACTTAGGTATTTTGGATAACGTGGAGCTCGAGCACCCGCAGTCCTCCCCAGATGGTTCTGATTCGGGTGGTCCCGAAATCCTGGCTTTCAGATTCTTTGTTTCGGAAGCTAGGATAGGTGAGCCCCTGTAATGTGGCTTCAGGTGGGAAAGACCAGGTGTCAGGAAATGCCCTGCACCTGAGAGGCCCGTGGGGGCTTCCTTTGCACTGTAGAGCTGGAGGGCGGCTTGATGCCTTTAAACATATATATTGAGGACGCATACAGTTTTCTAATAAATATTTTTCAGTGCCTGGCTTCAACCAAGCCCAGCTGGCTTTCTGATCTCAATTAAACAAAACTACAAACTGCTTTGGGCTTTGGGGTATTCTATTAACCCAGACTAGGTGGGCAGGAGGAGACTGAACTTCCATGTCTGCTAACAGAAGAAACTGATGTGTTTATAAACTAATAGTGTTTGTTTTGACAGTGCAAAAGATGTTTCATATCTGTGTGTCTTTTTAGCTCTCACCCCACCCAAGCTTTTTTCTTTTTTGGTAAAAACGTAGTCAGATTTGGGGATTGAAGAGGATTTTGCTGGGATCTAGGGAATGAGGGTATCACGATTGATGTTTGTCTACATGGATCAGGACTTGGTCTGTGATTTCAGTTGAGAACATGGCCTTTAGGTTTTTTAAGAAGGTGTTGCCACATCAGATTTAGTTTAACCTTTCCTCTGGGTGTATAGTGAATTTAATCTACTAACATGTGTTGTTCTGATGGAATTGGCTACAGAAAAGATTGGCCCCATTTTACAGATGGTGGGAATAGAGATGATGAGGTAACCCAGGAATGAAAAGTTGCCTTGTACTGTGAGTCATGCTCCCCCTGCTCCCCACTCCCCACTCCTCACCCTCTTTCTGCTGTCTTTGAAGGCCAGCTATTCTCTATAGAGGCCAACTTTGAACTCTGGTTTATTTCACTGGCTCCAAGAAATTAAGTGAAACTGAAAAGTAACAAAATGGGTTTTAAAAAATAAACAGGCCAGTATTTAATGCTTTGGTAAGTGTTCTCCTGTAGAGTGGTATGTGTAGGTGTAGGTGGTGGGGGTTGAGGGTGGCATCATTTAATGTGATATGGCCTTTATCCAAAGCAGTTTTGAAAATTCACTTCTGAAATTGTTTCCAGAGACATTAATACATAGCACCATACTGTATTTAAAAAAAATTTGTTGTTACCTCAAATAGGCACCTGATTTGTTTACAGATGATTTAATAGTTCTTTTGAAGTGGACATAATGCTTTTTTGGAGTGTGGTAAACCTGAGTTTTGATTCTGAGTCTAGTCTATCATTTATTACCTATTCGACCTTAGACAAGTTATTTCACCTCTTAGGCTTGGTTTTCCACTGCATAAAAATGGGAATAATACTTTGAAGAGTGGTGTGCTCTCCTAGGGGCACACCCACTCGAATCGCCTTTTTGAGTGAATTTTCTTTCTCCTAAACTTTTTTAAAAAATTGTTTTTATTGATTTCAGAGAGAGGAATGGAGAGGGGGAGAGGTAGAGAGGGATAGAAACATCAGTGATGAAAGAGAATAATTGATCAGCTGCCTCCTGCAAACCAGGAATGGAACTGTGACCTCCTGTTTCATAGGCCAACGCTCAACCACTGAGCCCCACTGGCCGGGCTCTCCTAAGCTCTTAAGAGTCCCCAAGAGACTTGCAACCAGGGGAGCAGTGAGCATTGGCAGCTCATCCCGGGCTAAACCCCTGATCCTGGCCCCAAGGCTCTCTTTTCTCTGACACCAGTGAGCTGACAGCACCCTCCCCTTGGCTCACTTTTCCATAACATTTCTGGGGAGCCAAAGGCCCTGCCTAGGCTCTCTCCTGTTGCTTCTTCTATCCTAGGTCCTTCATTATTTCACCGTTCCCAGCTTTAATAAATGTACTCTCAAAAAACAAATGCTTTGAAGAGTAGTTAAATGAAGTAATACACATGAAAGGTCTTGGGAATAGGAATGCAATAACTGTTTTCATCATCAAAGAATGAAGATTGGCTATTAATGAGATTATTAAAAAATGACAATCTGTAAAGGCAAGTTTTTTTAAAAAATATATTTTATTGATTTTTTACAGAGAGGAAGGGAGAGAGATAGAGAGTTAGAAATATCGAAGAGAGAGAAACATCGATTAGCCGCCTCCTGCACATCTCCTACTGGGGATATGCCCGCAACCCAGGTACATGCCCTTGACCGGAATCGAACCCAGGACCTCAGCCTGCAGGCTGATGCTCCATCCACTGAGCCAAACCGATTTCGGCTGTAAAGGCAAGTTTTATCTTTTTCCAAATAGATGATGCCTTCCAGTTCTCTCTTTATTATGTTTGTGGACTCATGTTCTTCTCATCTAGCTTCTTGTGTGTGTTTTTTCTTCATTATTTTCTATCTTTTTCTAACTGAAGCTTTGCTTTGGAGGCTGTCTGCCAGTGTCTTGGAGTAAGCCGCTTTCAGGAGCGCTAATCTGAACATTTTTACAGTGTCATCCCCTTAGTCGTGTGTTCCTGCGGATTTTTCTCTGGGGCCTCAGGTGGTGCTGAGGTCATACCCTGTAGTTCTCTATCTCCTGGATTTGGTGTTAATTTGGAGACCTGTCCTTGTGGAGCTAATCTTTTCTTTCTAAGCGAGGATGAATACTTTATCCCTCTCTGAGTTGGTTTTAAGCTTCAAGACAGTCTTCCACAGCATAGAGCTTCTTATTTTAATTATATGTGGCCCAAAGGAATATCCTGCCCTTTTCTTCATTTACTGGTACTTTCACAAAGGGTTTCACTGCTGAATAGGGGAGGAGAATACTAGTAGCCTGTTGCTATTCAGGCTGGGCTTGGGGTAACCTCTGATTCCAAATATCAACAATAATTGAGTTTGTCTTTGGGACAAAAAAACCTCTAAACCAGTGGTTCTCAACCTTGGCTGCACATTAGAATCACCTGGGAATCTTTTTAAAATCCTGATTTCTGGGCCTCATCCTCCAGAAATTCTGTTTCTTTGTTTTGGGGTGGAGCCACAACATTAGTAACAAAGAAACAGAACTAGTCAAGGTACTCAGGACACATGTGAAGAATCTCCCAGAATTTTCCTGGCTTGTTAAGGATTTACACCTGGTGTCCTCACTTATGCAATTTTCTACCTTGGAGACAGTGAGAATTCAATAGCAGTAGAACTATGTTCAGCCCAGACTGGTAGTTCTTTCAGGTTCTCTGAGGCAGTTCATTGACAAGGATAATGGCTGTGATGGCTGGTTATGTCTGCCCTCATTCATATTCATTCCTATTCATTCTCTCTCTCTCTGCTTTTTGCTTTTATTAGCATCTATTATATGCTGGATTTACCCCTGGCCCATAAAGTTTTTTGTTTCTCCAGTTTCACCTGGGATATCTTTTTCTTCTGTGCAAATCCCTCTTCTGGATTAGGAACAATATGCTCTTTTTCAGTAATTTCATTGTGGCAGGGAAAGCTCATATAGGGGTTTATCCATTCATGATCTCTGTAACTTCTGCACCCCATCTTGGGTGCTTTTGTTCACTTAGATGTGGTCATTAAGCACCTAAACGTCAAGTTCAGCATTACTCTCTGCATTTTTAAGCATGTGCAGCAAAAATTTAGCACTCTTTTTGGACTATTGACCCTGTGTCCTGTCCTACCATTTGACCTGGGCATACCTACCAGTTCCACCATTGTAATGGCAGAATGGCACACTTTGCTTATGCAAAGTGACATCTTTCAGATACTTGGTGGCTTCTCAGGTAGGCTTCTCATGCATATCCTTCTTGGTGGCTTCTCCTGCATATCCTTGATGGCCTTGCCCTCAGTCTCTTAATAGTGCCCTTGGCTTTGGTGTTTGAGGCTTTGAGAAGTGTCTTAGTAAGTTATAGGCTGCTATAACAGAATGCCATAGACTGGGTAGCTTAAATAACAAACATTTATTTCTCACACAGTTCTAGAGTCTGGCATGGTCAGGTTCTTGATGAGAGCCCTTCTTTTGGTTCACAGTAACTGCCTTCTTGCTGTATCCTCATGTGGCTCAGAGAGTAGAGTGAGCCCTGGTTTGGTCAGCTCTCTGAAAGGGCACTAATCCCCTCATGGGGCCTCCACCCACACGATCTACTCTAACTTTAACTACCTCCAAAGGCTCATCTCCAAAAACAGATCACATTGGGAATTAGGGCTTCAACATATGTATTTGGAGGGGGATAGACACATTCAGTCCATAACAAGAAGGAAGTGGCATAGTCAATGCATGAGAACCATTCCATGCCAATGCCTTGGTGGAGGTTAGGGGCAGAGAGCTCTGAGTCTAGGGCTGGGCAAATGGCATATTTCAATCTTGGCTCAGGAATGCTGCTGAAATACAGTAAATCCTTCATGACAACCATCATGTTTCTTCGGGTTGCCTCATTAGTGAAATTAAAATGCTTGTATTGATCTCTCTATGAGGAGGGTGAACAACCATCCTAGTTTTCCCAGGACTGAGGGATTTCCCACATGTGGGACTTTAGTGTCTAAACCAGGAAAGTCTGGGGCAAACCAGTACAAGTTAGTTATCCTACCCATGACTATTATGCAAATTAATGACAGTCTTTATGGAAACTGGGTCAACCCTTTGAACATCAAATGTTTCTTAACCTTTTGCTTATTATCACTTTTTGAGACTTTTTCTAATCCCCCCATGCCATCTGAATTGTAATACCACAGATATACTATATATTTGTTTATGTACTGTAATATCTATGATTTTTCTTCCCCAGCAATCAGTTTTCACCCCCTTGGGGGTGATATTGCCCTCATTGAGAATGAATGTCTTATATCCTCTCTCTGATCTTTAATAATAAAAGTGTAATATGCAAATTGAGTGAACGACTGAACAGCAGAATGACCATAGCATCTGGATGACCACATTATGACACCCACTGGCGCCAGGCCAGCCAAGGCAGGTGCAATGCAGTTGGTCAGGGGCCCGGCCATTGCCCCATGATCGCCCTGCAGAAGGAGGCCTGGCCACCGGCCAGTGGGGTGATCAATTGGAGGGCTCCACGATTGCCCCAAAGAGGGAGGCCCAGGCCACTGACCAGTGGTCTGTAACGAGTGGGCGGTGCCTCCCTCTGTGGGGGCAATGGATCATGGGGCTCCCAGACTGTGAGAGGGCTGAGCCCCCCCTCCCCCCCTCCACCAGTGCAGGAATTTCGTGTGCCGGGCCTCTAACATAGTCATTAAGGCTTGTTTTCTATATAGTAGATCCAGCTGTTACTACAAGCTTTTTCAATGCCTCAAACACCAAACTAGTAAAGCCAGGAAAGCATTATCTCCTCTAATTCCCACAGTAGTCTTGTAAGATAGTTGGTATTA
Source organism: Myotis daubentonii (assembly GCF_963259705.1). Taxonomy (NCBI): domain Eukaryota; kingdom Metazoa; phylum Chordata; class Mammalia; order Chiroptera; family Vespertilionidae; genus Myotis; species Myotis daubentonii. Next base: position 81,815,545 of record NC_081844.1, on the reverse strand, counting down.
TCCCTATTTTATAGATGAAGAAACAGGCTCAGTGAGGTTAAGTTCTGCAGCGAGGCTTTAAACTCAGTTCTGACTCCAAAGTTCTATTGCACCGTGCTACTGTCTCCCCCCAACCCCCTCACCAGGAGTCTTGCAGTTAACAGGGCATTTGACCAATCAGCTTATTTTCTCAAGGCACTACTAAGTACCACGCCCAGAGGAAGATGTTGGGGACACTAATGTGAAACAGTTCTTGCTGCTGAAGAGCTCACTGTTTTTCCAGGGTGGGAATGCCTTAGGGCGAAGAGCCCTTATTATTTTTTCCTGCTTGGGTTGTAGCTAAGCCATGGCTGGTTGTCATGGAAAGATTTGAGCTAGTTGGCCTTTAGGAGGGTCAAAACTGAATTCTACCTTACTACAGGGTGAGGCAACATTAGGTTTATGTGAAATAATGCAATAATTAATAGTAAATTCTGTATTTTGCATACTCATAACTGTAAACTTACTTTTGCCCCACTCTGTATATCTATTTTCCAACCAGCTGAGCTGTTTTTTATTTCTGAGCATAGTGCGTTTAGGATGTAACCAAAAGAATAAACTCCTTAGCCACTACATATTTGTGAGCATAAGGATTTCTGTTTTGCTTATTGATGTTCTTTTTCTTGGCTAATCCTCACCTGAGGATATTTTTCCCCATTGATTTTTTTTAAAAATATATTTTATTGATTTTTTACAGAGAGGAAGGGAGAGAGATAGAGAGCTAGAAACATCGATGAGAGAGAAACATCGATCAGCTGCCTCCTGCACATCTCCTACTGGGGATATGCCTGCAACCCAGGTACATGCCCTCGACCGGAATCGAACCTGGGACCTTTCAGTCTGCAGGCCGACACTCTATCCACTGAGCCAAACCGGTTTCGGCTTCCCCATTGATTTTTTTAGAGAGAGTGGAAGGCAAGGACTGAGGGTGGCGGAAGAGGGAGAGAATATCATCAGTGTGAGAGAGATACATTGATTAGTTGCCTCTGGCATGTGCCCCAACTGGGGCTGGGGATCAACCTGCAACGCAGAAATTGAACCAGCGACTCCTCAGTTCCCAGGATGATGCTCTAACTGTACTGAACAACACTGGCCAGGGCATTTTTTAAAAAGTGTTTTAAGTTTTTATTGATTTAAGAGAAGAAGGGAGAGGGAGATAGAGATAGAAACATCAGTGATGAGATCGAATCATAGATCAGCTGCCTCTTATGCACCCCCCTCTGGGGATTGAGCCTGCAAGTTGGGCATGTGCCCTGACTGGGAAAATGGAACTGTGACCATCTGGTTCATAGGTGTACCATCAACTGTTGAGCCACACTGGCTGAGCTTATTGATATTCTTAATAATTTGGAGCAGTTGTTTGCCCTTTTGTGAAGTTATTCATGTTATCTATTGAGAGATTTGGAGAAGAAATGGGATGTGGGTGGAGGTGAAGATGGGAGGAATGAGTTTTACCTGGACTTCTCCAGAGAGGCTGGAATTAAGTTTATCCTTTACTAGGGGCCCAGTGCACGAATTCGTGCACCTTGAAAGGAACCATGGGCCACAAGGCTGCAGTGGGCACAGGGGTGGGTCTTGGCCCATCCTCTCCGCCCCTGCCCGGCCCCTCCCACCACAGCCCGAGGTCCCCTGTCTGCCAGCAGCAGGTGTGAGCAGGGGGAGGTGGAGAAGCCCTGAGGGGTGATTGAGGCCCGCTGGTAGCCCCTACCCTGCTCCTTTAGCACCTGGGAGTGGTGCTACTCCCAGTGGCCCCTACTGCCGCCACTGCCAGTCACTTTTTTTTTTTTTAAATATATTTTATTGATTTTTTACAGAGAGGAAGGGAGAGAGATAGAGAGTTAGGAACATCGATGAGAGAGAAACATCGATCAGCTGTCTCCTGCACATCTCCTACTGGGGATATGCCCGCAACCCAGGTACATGCCCTTGACCGGAATCGAACCTGGGACCTTTCAGTCCTCAGGCCGACGCTCTATCCACTGAGCCAAACCGGTTTCGGCGCCAGTCACTATTTTTGGTGCGATCAGGGCTGGGCTGGCGCCGGCAGCGGGTGCAAGCACTGGGTGGGACCACGGCGTGTGGGGCTGACACCTGCCATGTTCTGCACTCGCCACCTGGTGGTCAGCACATGTCATAGCGAGCAGTCAAACTGCTGGTTGGAGTGCCTGCCTGACTGGACAGTTTGCATATTAGGCTTTAATATATATAGATTGGTTTTATTTTCTTTCCAATCTTGGACTTTCGAGGTGGTCCATTTACCATCTGCTTTTCTGTTGCCTCCTAAGCCTTTTTTCACAGCTGAACCTCCTGGACTGGAGGTTGGAGCCTTTGGGGAGTGTCTGATGTTTAGCTCATGTCACATGTCATATGCACAGAGAAACTGGAAGGAGTATGTTTTTGGGGTCTGCTTGCTGGCTGTGCTTTCACAGAGAGAGTTCTTGATTACGCCTTTTAATGACCACTTGTCATCCCAGGTAGAGGGATATCACAGCAGTCACTGAACGATCCATGTCTAGTCACTTCTCTGTGCATGTATTCTGCCTCTTCTGTCTTGTGAGGGGAGGAGTTCTAGAAACTGGAATAATCTGAGATGCATTGCAAAGGTCTGGTGAGGAAGACTAATGCCATTTTAAATGGACATTTCTTTACTTTTGGCAATAGTTTCATGCATATACCTTACATTTCTGTGAGGCTCCCAAGGTGAGCAGCAGCCACCTGACCAAACTCTATATTAGCAGGCTACAGTTCACTGGAAGTTACATAAGGTAGGGCAGTCAATATCTATAAGATTGATTGTCATGCTTTGAATCCAGTGGATAGTAGACATTGGAGGTTTAAGGGGCCAGCTTATAAGCAAGGTATTTAAGGTTGAATTTTGTGACCCTACCCATCTGATAGTTATGGGGAGTTGGGTTTGATTGTATTCATGAAGCAAAGTCTCCATCTGTGGGTTCAGGTCCTAAAGTCTAAAATAGTATATCTGGACTGGAAGAAATCATCCTCGGGGTCTTCATATTAGTTTCATTGAAGAAATCAGGCTGTGTCTGGTTCATTTGTAGTTCCTTGGGTGAATGAAAAGTCAATAGATAGTCTTTCAGGTCTGTCATTGCTTAATGTTGTAGTTTTGCATTTGGTGGATTCTTATTTGACTACTAGAGGCCCAGTGCACAAAATTCATGCATGGGTAGAGTCCCTAGGCCTGGCTGGCGATCAGGTCCTACTGGGGCCTTCCAGCTGCCGGCTGGGGCCTTCCTTTGTTTTGTGCCGCCCCCTGGTGGTCAGTGCATGTCATAGCGGGCGATCGATTGAACTCCCTGTCTCCCAGTTGAACTCCTGAGGGGACACTTTGCATATTAGCCTTTTATATATATATATAGACTAGGGGCCCGGTGCATGAAATTCGTGCACTGGGTGTGTATGTGTGTGGTGGGGGGAGTGTCCCTCAGCCCAGCCTGCCCCCTCTCACATACTGGGAGCCCTCAGGCATTGACCCCCATCACCCTACAATCTCAGGATCGGCCCCTTGCCCAGGCCTGACGCCTCTGGCCTAGGCGTCCGGCCCGGGCAGCAGGGACCCACAGCTGCAGCGGCCCCGCAATCGTGGGCTTCGCTTTAGGCCCAGGCAAGGGGCCGCTAGCTCCTGGGACTGCCAGCTTCGACCGTGCCCAGCTCCCATCGCTGGCTCCACCCCTACTTCCTGCTATCACTGGCCAGGGCGGAAAAGGCACCTGATTCTACTGTCAGTGGCAGGGGGCTTCTTCCTGCTTTCCCTTTCGCCTCCCTGCATTGTGCCTACATATGCAAATTAACCGCCATCTTGTTGACAGTTAACTGCCAATCTTAGTTGGCAGTTAATTTGCATATAGCCCTGATTAGCCAATGAAAAGGGTATCGTCGTACACCAATTACCATTTTTCTCTTTTATTAGTGTTGATGACAAAACTGAGCCTCAGAGAAATGAAATGGGTGGTATACCTTTTTTAGGGCCATCAGTGTATTAATGGCAGAGCTGAGACTCAAGCCAAAGGGCTCACAGAGGGTGGCCATAGAATTTGTTAGGATTATTTAAAGCCTTGTAAAGATACAAGAGACAATTGCAGTTAAAAATCTCCAGAGAGCCAAAACCGGTTTGGCTCAGTGGATAGAGCGTCGGCCTACGGACTGAAAGGTCCCAGGTTCGATTCCGGTCAAGGGCATGTACCTGGGTTGCGGGCATATCCCCAGTAGGAGATGTGCAGGAGGCAGCTGATCGATGTTTCTCTCTCATCGATGTTTCTGGCTCTCTATCTCTCTCCCTTCCTCTCTGTAAAAAATCAATAAAATATATTAAAAAAAAAAAAATCTCCAGAGAGAGAGAAGACCCCTCCACTGACTCTCTTGTCCATTATACTTACAATCCTCACTGTTGAGGGTTTTAGCTTTCATGCCGATTTTTCTCCTATTTGTGTTGAAGTTTTCCTCTTGCTCTCATCCCTGATGAAATAGATTTGAAGTTTCCCCATTTTAGAAACAAAGAAATAGCTCTCAGGCCTGACTGCTGTGTGTTCTGTAAAGAACAGGGCCAATGCATCAGTGGACCTTTTCTGGCGACCCAAGCAAACCTTTAATGTATCTCAAAGAAAAAGAAACTGAAGGAATGAATGATAGGTCAGAGTGGTTTAAAAACACTTTGGAGTCAGCTCACTTGGTTTCATATTCTGCTATCTACTTAATAGCTATCAGATAGAGAAGTTACTTACTTTTCTCTAAGCCTTAATTTCATGATCTGTAGAATGGGAAGAGTAATACTTGCTTTTGTAGCCAATTAGTTGAGAGAATACATATGAAAAGTGCTTCCTCTGGCACAATGTAACTGCTCTGTATTATCATCAGTAATGACAACAGCAGCAGTTGCCAGTTCCTGATCCAAGACTTGGTTAGAGGATAAATTATGCTGACAAGTAAGTTTTATTTTAATCATCACATCATTGTCTGTCTGTCTTTGTTGGTTGGTTTATTATTCATATCAATAGTCACAGGTAGCTCATACTGAATAACTACAAGTTGTGAATAGTTAGGAACTTTGCAGCTTCCTGCCGTCATTTTCCTTATTCCACTCATTTCTTACCTTTCTGAGGGTCTCTTTAACCGCTGATTTAGCCAGCAGGTCCTGTTTCCTGGGCAGTGTCTGACAAGGGATTTTAATGGAGCATGGGTGGCTAGTCCATAGCCTGCCTGGGGCCCTCTGACAATGTGTTCTTGTCTCTTGCCTCTGCTCTTCAGAAGACATGAAGCAATTACTTCATTAAGGGAACTTTGACATCTGTCATGGCTTTCTTCTGATTTGTATGTCCATTTGTGGTCCTTGCGCAAGGTCTGGGAGGCACAGTTAAATACCCTAACCTGGACTTTATCAAGTTGACTCTCTTTCCCTTTGAGATTTACAACTGGTTCAGTGTAGAATTGGGGGTAGGAGTGGGAAGAAGCCCCTAAATCTACTACCCCCACATTATATTGATCTCAAGCTGAGTTAAAAAACAACAACAACACCCTGCAAGCACCATAAAGATAGCCTGAATGAAACAAAGGAAAACCTCACTATTTGGGGGGAAGACTAGTCTGAATTGGTTTAAAAAAAACAAATTAAAATATTTTCAAAGAAATGCCATTGTCTTAAATTTTTGCAACCATATGCAGTATTTAGCTTACTTAGTCTTTCTCCTCTTTCCTGTAACTGCTCCAGAGTTATTACCAGAGCCCCCTCCTATCTCCTGCTTCAGCTTCCTCCAGGACATTGTGTGCCGTTGCCACTTGGGGTCTTCCTAAATACTGTGCTGAAAGAGAACACTCATGTTTAGAAGCCTCAGTGGCACCTACTGGCTGCTGAATAAATTCCAGTGTTTAGTAGTCCTGGGGTTCCATGCCTATCATGATGTATCCCTGTCCTACTACTTTAATTATATCCTCTACCATTACCCACATGTACACTTTGCTCCTGATAAACTGGTCCGTGTGGTCCTCTAAGCATGCCTCTGCCAGTTCTTGTGCCCAGAGTAACCTCTCCTTAGTTTCCTACTTTAAGCTGCACAGTTGCCTTCTTCAGCAAGCCTTGACAGGGACCTTCTTATTTGTATCCACATAGAAACTCTTTGATTATAGAATTCAGCGTACTTTATCCTGTTTAGTTTTTTTGTCTCTTATTATATGAGCTTCTCAAGGACATGGGCTATGCTTTATTTTGTGTGTGTGGAGCATAATGCTGAGTATAACATGGACATAACAAATGCTTGTTGAATGAATACGTGAAAGCTTGAGATATAATAGTCCTGTTCAAATCCCAGTTCTTCCTTGAAACATTCTTTGATTCCCAGCCAGAGAGGGAAGGGAGAGGGAGAGAAAGATAGAAATCTCCTGATTTCAGAGAAGAAAGGAGAGGGAGAGAGAGATAGGAACATCAATAATGAGAGAATATATCTGTCCAATTTTCCCAACACCATTTATTGAAGAGACTATCTTGGCTCCATTGTATGTTCTTGCCTCCTTTGTCAAATATTAATTGAGCATATTGGTTCGGGCCGATTTCTGGGCTCTCTATTCTATTCCATTGATCTATATGCCTATTCTTGTGCCAGTACCAGGCAGTTTTGAGAACAGTGGCTTTGTAATACATCTTGATATCTGGTATTGAGATCCCACCTACTTTGTTCTTTTTCAGGATTGCTGCAGCTATTCGGGGTCTTTTTTTATTCCAGATGAATTTTTGGAGAGTTCGTTCTAGATCTCTGAAGTATGCTGTTGGTATTTTAATGGGAAGTGCGTTGAATTATAGATTGCTTTGGGTAGTATGGACATTTTAATGATGTTGATTCTACCAATCCGTGAACACGGTATGTTCTTCCATCTGTTTATGTCTTCCTCTATATCTTTTTTCAACGTCCTGTAGTTTTCTGAGTAGAGGTCTTTTACCTCTTTAGTTAAGTTTATTCCTAGGTAGCTTAGTTTTTTTGGTGCGATGGTAAACGGGATTGTTTTTATAATCTCTCTTTCTGAAAGTTCACTATTGGTGTATAGAAATGCCTCAGATTTCTTGGGGTTAATTTTGTATCCTGCTACATTGCCAAATTCATGTATTAAGTCTAGTAGCTTTTTGATGGAGTCTCTAGGGTTTTGTATGTATAATATCATGTCGTCTGCAAATAAGGACAGTTTTACTTCCTCTTTTCCAATTTGGATGCCTTTTATTTCTTCTTCTTGCCTAATTGCAATGGCTAACACTTCCAGTACTATGTTGACAGGAGTGGTGAGAGGGGGCATCCCTGTCTTGTTCCTGTTCTTAGGGGAAATGGTGTTAGTTTTTGTCCATTGAGTATGATGCTGGCTGTGGGCCTGTCATATATGGCTTTTATTATGTTGAGGTATGATCCTTCTACTCCCACCTTACTGAGAGTTTTTATCAAAAATGGGTGTTGAATTTTGTCAAATGCTTTCTCTGCATCAATTGATATGACCATGTGGTTTTTTTCTTTCAATTTGTTTATGTGATGTATCACGTTAAATAATGAGAGAATAATTGATCGGCTGCCTCCTGCACGCCCCACATTGGGGATCAAGCCTGCAACCTGGGTATTATGTCCTTATCGGGAATCAAACTGTGACCAACTGGTTCATAGGTTGAGGCTCAGCCATGGAGCCATGCAAGCTGGGCAAGCAGTTCAGTTCTTAAGAGTAAATCTTATTTTTCCAACTGGATTAGGAATTCCTGGAGGGCAGACACTGTCCCTCATTCCTCTCTGTGTACCCAGCCCTCAGCACAGTTCCTAGCTTATAGAGGGTGTTTAATAAATGCTTGTGAATGTAGGAATCCTGCTACTTGGTCAGCTATTGTTCCTACCAGTTGATCAGCCTCCTTTGTCTTCACTGGTGAGGGGTCTCCAGCTCAGATGTTTCAGGGCCAGGTAGAGAACAGTCAGTGTGAGGCATTAGAGAATGGTGGGCCGGTGTCAAACTGGAGTGCTCATGTGCTCTGTGGGGGCAGCTGCTACTCAGCCCATCATTATAGGTAAATGTGGCTCTATAGCCTCATCATCTCATGTTATAAGAAAAGTCAGAAATCCAGATTTTTGTGAAACCCCTAGGGCAGGGGTCCTCAAACTTTTTAAATAGGGGGCCAGTTCACTGTCCCTCGGACCGTTGGAGGGCCGGACTATAGTTTAAAAAAAAACTATGAACAAATTCCTATGCACACTGCACATACCTTATTTTGAAGTAAAAAAAACAAAACGGGAACAAATACAATATTTGTATTTGCATGTGGCCTGCGGGCCGTAGTTTGAGGACCCCTGCCCTAGGGGCTACCAAAGCATGTCTGTGGTTGAGATTTGAACTATAGGCTACCTATTTGTGACCTATGGATAGAGGCTTGGATTTTACACATTTAAATTTCTTGTATAAGAAGCAAGGGAGGGGAGGGCATGACCTGAACACTTTCGGGGGAGTTGTGGTGAAAACCTAGCTTTGGTTGAGAGTGTCCTGTAATTTTCTGTGGGTAGCTAATTAGTCTCTTCAGCTGAGCCTTGCAGAGCCCCATCTATGGTCTGGTTTTATTATCCATTGTATTCTGTCCCTAAAAATATGGTGATTTATTTTATTTATTTATTTTTGCCCAGCCTCCAATGAGGGAGGTTTGACTATTGTTCCTGCTTCTATTTCTAAGGCCCTGGTGCTCAGGCTGATACAGCGTGAAGTCCCAGAGATCATTCCTGTTAATTGCTTCTCTGAGAAGGCACTCTGGGTAAATAAAAAAAAATCAAAATGGAACTACATTATACAAAATCATTGCCTAATTGTGGTCAGCCACAGGGCAAAGCAGTACACTAGCCATGAGGAAATCTGCACCTTCATGGAACCTTTTGCAGGGCAATATCTTATCCTCTGGCTGGCCTGCTCTTTTCATAGGCCCTGGCAGTGCTTGCTTGTTTGGTTCTAGGTTTCAAAGTGTCGCCACCAGTGCTTTCCCCATCTGAGGCAGAAACTAGCTGATTGGAAATATCTCTGGAAGAATATATGAGAAACTGAAAAGAGAGGGTATCTTTGGTGAGGGATTCTGGGTGGCTGGAGAATGGGGGAGGAGGGAGGCTGACTTTTCACTGTATACCTTTGTGTGCTTTTTCAGATTGGAACCATGTGCATATATTGTCTTATTTTTTTAATGTACCTGAGCAGACCCAAGTGTAGTCTCTTCTTCAGAATTCACGCTGTTCTCACTTTATTCCTGAGTATGGGTTTCTCTGCAAACACCTACATCGAGTCACTACAGATTATGTTTTCAAGGTGACAGTTTGCTTCTGTGCTCTCCAGAAGTGTCTTAGGGTTTTTCACCTGGCAGTCTTTTGAATAATAATCAGTTCTAAAGTATGTTCAATAATTTACTGTTTTCAAAGGCTTTCAGATGCATTATTTAGTCTGTTCCTTACAACATCTACTAGTATATTTCATGGAGGTAAAAAATTGAGGTTTGAAGAGTCTAAATGACTTAGGGTCATACAGTACTAGTCATGGTAGAGCAGTGACTAATCCAAGTAGTCTCATTTTTTTTTCTAATCCTCTCCTGAGGATATGTTTATTGATTTGAGAGAGAGAGAGAGGGAGGGAGAGAGAGAGAGGAAGAGACAGAAAGAAACATCGATGAGCTGCCTCCAGTACACACCCTGACTAGGGATTGAACCTGCAATCTAGGTATGTGCTTTGACTGGGAATCAAAACTGCAACATTTTTGAGGAACAGGATGATGCTCTAACCAGCCAAGCCACCAGCTGGGGCCAGGTAGCCTTATTTCATATTCATGCCCCTAGCTCTTAGTTCTTGTGGCAGTGAGGTAGTGCTCTTTTTTTGGAATTCTCTTAATGGACTTCCAGAGCTGTTTCATTTGGGGTAAAAGTGGAGATGTGATGTTCCCTCTTTCTTCTTTTGGTTCAAGCCTTTATCATATTAGGACACTCAAGTTATGTAGGCCTGTGTTCTGGAAAGCAGTGTCAGTAGGAGGTTTCTACATTTTCTAGATGGGGCTTCTTTGGGGCAGTACCTTTCAGGGAAGCTTGAATTGATAGCCTGATTTCCTATTTCTTGCTGAGTATTATTGCTGCTATTAGGCAGAGGGCTTTGTTTCCAGGTTACAAATCTTTCTGGCAAAGAAGTAAGGAATAGAATTGGAAGGACTCATGTAGTCCTTGGATATAATTTAATGCTCCTGAGAGAGTAAACATTGGATTAATATCCTGACAACATATGGCTTGGCATGTAGGACACTCCTGGGAGACCCTCCTTACCACACATAGCCTGCCTTTGCCAATGGCCCCTTCCCACAGGTCTTTCTAGCAGCTGTTGTGCACCTGGGTGAATCATCAGCTTTCCTAAGCTTCAAAAAAAATGTTAACTGATGAAAGTTCTCATATATACAGCAAAAATAAACAGACAACCCTGAGAGACTTACTGAGAGAGAAAGACAGTATGTTTTAGTACTACTTTGCTTCCCCTGAGTTTGTTGAGGGTATTTACTCCCTTTAGAAACACGGGCTGATTCTCACCACTGGTCTCTTAAAAATACAACATTGAATATCATCTTGCCTTTTTTACTCTGCTGCCCCTGACATCCTGGGGATGGAAGATCTCTGGAAGTTCTAGAGAGGCAGCGAGCAACATGGAAGGAAGTCTCTGTTTGCTACTGATGACCAAACAGAAATCCTTTTTATCTTTTCTATTCTTACTTAACTCAGAATTAGATTACCTTCAAAGATAATTCTGTGCATTATGGTCACAATTCAAGAGTAGGAGAGGCTCCTGGTACCTCCTTTGACATCTCTGAAGAGGACTTGTTGGGGACACGTACAGATCATGCTCAGGTTGGCTGTTCCAAAGAGAGTTGTCCCAGAGATAGGTACCAGCTGATGGCTTAGTTAGGCTCTCACTGGTGACAGCTTTGTAGGTCTGGAAACTCAACTAATTTACCCAGGGTTAAGTTCTAGTGGGCTGTCTCAAGCACAGGTTCATGAGACCATCAAGACATAGTTCCAGTTAACTATAACTCTAAGAAACTGCCTAGTTGGTTTGTGTGGATAGGTAGGACCATTATCTCCTCTATAGAAAAATTTAGCTGGGAAGTCAGTTCACCCCGGAGGAAAACAAGGTGAAGTATAGTGGAAAGCTCTTGGCTGTAGCATCAGATATACCCAGATTTAAACCATGTACTAGCTATAAGACTTCAGATGAATTACTTAACCTCTCTGTTCCTATTTCTTCATCTGTAACAACCCTATGTTCATAGCAGGACTATTTACAATAGCTAAGATCTGGAAACAGCCCAAGTGCACATCAGTAGATAAAACTGTGGTACATTTACACAATGTAACTACTCAGCAGTGTAAAAAAAAAAAGAAATCTTCTTACCTTTTATGACAACATGGAAAGGACCTGGAGATTATTATGCTAAGTGAAATAAACCAGTCAGAGAAAGACAAATACCATATGGTTTCACTTATATGTGGAATCTAATGAACAAAATAAACTGACAAAATACAAACAGAGGCATGGATACATGGAATAGATTGACAGCTGTCAGGAAAGGGTTGGGGAGCTGGATAAAAGGAGGTGAAGGGATTAAACAAAAACAAACAAACAAAAAAACAGCCCTAGCTGACTTGGCTCAGTGGATAGAGCATCAGCCTGTGAACTGAAGGGTCCCAGGTTCGATTCCGGCCAAGGGCACATGCCTGGGTTGCAGGTTTGATCCCCAGTTGGGGGTGTGCAGGAGGCAGCCAATCAATGATTCTCTCATCATTGATGTTTCTATCCTCCCTTTCTCTCTGAAATCAATAAAGAATATATTATAAATAGGAACAAACCACAACAACACATAGACAAAAGCAACACTGATGTTAGCCAAAGATAAAGGGGGGTGGGAAGTAGGTGGAGGTGGGCAAAAGGGTGGTGGGAATGGGCACAGAAAGAGACTTTGCTTGGGGCGATGGGTGAGTGAGACAGATGATTAAGTGTGCAAATGATGCTTTGTTGAATTGTACACTTGAAACCTGTATGGTTTTGTGAACCACTGTCACCCCAATAAATTCAATAATAAAAAAGAAAAAAACACCAAAAAACCTCCAAAACCAACCCTGCAAAAATATGCTTCTCAGTCTGTTAGGGCACCAGGAATGTCCCCTAAATGTATACACACACTTTCAATAATTATAAAGGCAGTGTTATTAAAATACATTTCATTTTCAAATTTGAGCTGTAAGCTGTTAAAGTGTGTATTCATTTTTTGGGGACATCCTATATTTGAGAGAGAATAATTTTTTAATCCTCACTGGGGGATATTTTTTCCATGATTTTAGAGAGAGTGGAAAGGAGGGGGAAAGGGGATAGAAGAGAGAGAGTGAGTAACATCAGTGTTAGAGAGCCATAACATTGGTTGCCTCCCCAATGCTCCTCCAACTGGGGTAGGGAACCTGCAACCCAGGTATTTATCCTTGACTAGAGTCGAACCCACAGCCCTTCAGTTTGCAGGTCGATGGTCTAACCACTGATCCATGCTGGCCAGGATGAGAGAGAATAATTTTTATTGTGTAGTTTCCCTTTTATGTATTCTTTGAAGACCATAGCCCTTCTTTTATCTTAGGTTACAATAGGAAAAAGTAGTTTCTAGCTCTCATCAATCCTTTCCAACCTAAGGAGCCTTTCTGGTTACCATTCAATCTATAATGCTTTGTTGAGCACCCATTATGTGTCAGGTACTGCTCGGCCATGGGAATATAATGGTGAGTGAGACAGATACGGTCCTTGCCCTCAGTGACACTACTCCAAATCACCTCCTTAGATGGGTTTCTTCTGTGGATAACTGGTCTTGTTCATTCTTTGTTGCTTATACTAATTTCCTTCTGAGAGGGTAATCTTTTCCCTAGACCTAGGGGACAGTGACCCTTTGTGCTGCCTGGGCCTTGCCTGGTGGCTTGTCTGCTACCAAGCGATGTGCTGAGGTTGAAGGAGAAAGCCCCATGGGCTCCTATTGCCTCGGACATACATGTCCCAAGAGCCTGCACTTGGCACTCTTGAATGTTTCTTTTCTCCTTACACACAGATTATAGTGTTCACTGGTAATTTAAATTCAAATAACCTTCCACCTTCTCTCTGCCTTAAAAAAAAAAGAAAAAAGAAAGAAAGAAAGAAAGCCTTGTGTATTATAGGGTAGAGAACAAAGCAGGCCAGGCCCAGTCTCCTGGTGGGCTTTGTTTTATCGAGTGTGTGTGTGTGTATGTGTGTGTGTGTTTTGGTTGTTTTTGTTAATCTTTACCTGAGGATAGTTTTCCCATTGACTTTTAGAGAGAGGGAAAGGGAAGGGAAGAGAGAGAGATATATAGAGATAAACAAAGATATGAGGGAAATACATTGATTGGTTGCCTCCTGCATGTGCCCCAACCAGGTCTGGGATTGAACCTGCAACCCAGGTATGTACCCTTGACTGGGAATCAAACTCTTGACCTTTTGGTGTGTGTGTGTGTATGTGGGGGGGGGGGGGGGGGCGGGGTGTGTGTGTCGATGCTGATGCTCTAACCACTAAGCAATCGACCAGGGCTCATGTCTTTTTTATATAGCCTTGCTAAGGGTTGCCTTTACTTTAATAAGGCTAATGTGTGATTCAGGCATATTGATATTGTGCAGTAATAGAATCTCAAGTCGTCCTCTACCTTGTTGTCATAATTATTATGACAGGTAGATTCTGGGCTTTGGCTGACAGGAAGTGGAACTTGTTTCTCCACTTTAGACTCTGGACTATATCATGGCCCCTAGTGGGCCCTGGATAAAGAAGGCCCAGCTGCCAGGTTGATAGATTTCTCAGTTTCAAAATACAGGCCTGAAGACTGCCTTACCCTCCTTCCTCCTCCTTTCCCTCTTGCCAATTTTACCAGCAGTTGCCAAGAAGTGTGTGGGGGAAGCAGGTAGAATGGCTCTCTGGGAACCATTTATTTGAGAACTCCCAGTGGATAAATGCATTTTCCTCTCCTCTTGCTGTGGTGTGTTGCATTGTGATTTGGTACTGCTTGTCCCTCTGCAGTAGTGAGGCTTGTATATGATTCCTTCAGCTCTGTTGGAGTTTTCAACAATAAATTGCTTGCTTGTTGGTTTTTTCCCCAAATTCCATTACCTTCCCAGGAGGGGGGGAGTGTGTCGACAATTAGGGACCTAGTTGACCCTCTGTTTCTGGCTCTGTGACTACTGCAAGCATGGTGTCTGAGCCCAAATAAGCTATGTTTCCCACTCTTGCTGGGACTGGGCACTTGCTTCAACGGATTTAGCTTTAAGAGTCATACTAGACCCAGCCATTGTGGCTCAGTGGTTGAACATTGACCTGTGATCCAGGAAGTCACGGTTCGATTCCTGGTCAGGGCACATGCCCAGTTTGCAGACTTGATTCTCTCTCATCGATGTTTCTATTTCTCTCTTCCTCTCCCTTCCTCTCTAAAATCAATAAAAAATTATATTTTTATAAAAGAGTCATACTTGAGGTTTGGCTGGAAAGGAGAGAGCACTATGTGATTATTGCTTATGTACTAGTTAAACCTATCAGCCAACAGATGTCAGGTTCAGGAAAAAAGTGCAATAATCTATAATAAGAGCGTAATATGCAAATCGTTCAGACGACCACACTATGACACGCACTGGCGCCAGGCCAGCCAAGGCGGGTGCGATGCGATTGGTCGGTGGGGCCCGCCATTGCCCCGTGATTGCCCCGCAGAGGGAGGCCCAGGCCACCCTCTGCAGGAGGATTGATCTGGCGGGGGGAGGGGATGAGGGGGCCGCGGGGGGGAGCTCCACGATGGATCACTCCAAAGAGGGAGGCCCAGGCTACCTGGTAGGTGGAACTGTGGCAGGTGTGCGGGGGCCCTCCCTCTGTGGGGCGATCAGTTGCTGGGCTCCTGGACTGCAAGAGGGTGCAGGCTGAGCTGAGCGATGCCCCCTCCCCGAGTGCATGAAGTTCATGCACCTGGCCTCTAGTGCTATTATAATGGCATAATAATTATTTATCATTATAATAATCAGCTGGCATAGTTTTTGATAAGAGGCAGATCCTGAAATGAGTGCAGGGGAAGGGTTAACCTTGCAGGAGATGCTGTGTGGATGTGTATGATTCAAGTATTGAGTTGGTACCCTCTCTGCATAGCCAGAGGAGCTATGGAGACTTCAGCTGGGGTTGTTTGCCCTGCAGGTACTGCCTCTCTCATGGTGTGATAAGCACACACCATTCCTTGGTTTAAGTGCTCTAGGTTGCTGGATTATCACCCTAGCACCCAGCAGCACTGGATTCTGGGAAAGGTGGATTTCGTTTCCCAGTCCATTTGGGATTTTTCAGAATAGCCAGCCTTTTCCCCATAGCTACAAATATTGAACTCTATTCCCAGCAGTGAGCTGTGCCCCATACCTGACATAAGTCAGTTGTACATACTGGCTGTGCTCATGGAAAGAGAGCCTCTCCTTACCCCAGAGCTTGCCAGAGCTGCATTCCCATTCTGAGTAGGAAGGTGATATTGAAGGGGAAGGAGCAGAGCTGGGCTCTTAAGTGACTCACAAAGGCAGCACTGGAGTAGGAGAAAGAGTCTTTGGATTCAGGCACACCTGGGTGTACTCCTGACCTTGCCATTCATTAGCAGTTGAACAGATTGTTTAAGCTTGTTGAGCCTCAGCTGCCCATCTATGTTTTGTGCTCATCTATGTCTCATTTGTTTTTCACTAACAGTCCTGTCTCTGACGTATCTGTCACCATACCTGCCACTAAACAGTGCTCAGTAAATGCTTCTGATCCCCTACCTACTCCCTGCTGCCTACTCTGAGTAGTAAAAGGGAAAGGACAAGACTTCAGTTAGAGCTTTATGTGAGCTTATTTAGGCCCTGGTGTTGCTTCTCTGAGCCATGATCCTAGAAGCTGCCTCATCGGGGAGACTTAGATATTTAATGTTTGGGCACATTTCTGCTTTATCCAAGGAATAAAAAAGGATTTAGAATCCCTCAAGGAAGGGTTTACCTGCTTATGCCTCAGGCCCCTGGAGCCTTTGGGTGGTTCATTTGGGGGCATTGCTTACCCTTGGGAAGTACTTGTTTTTTTCAGAGATTGCTAGTTGTTTGGCTCAGTCTCTTTACTGGACAACGTTTTAAGTTTTACTGGATAAAGGTTTAAGTGTTTCTATCTGGCCGGCCTTTGCTGTGGACTTTTATTTTGGAAGCCTGGAGTACTCAGACAAGGT
The DNA here is from genome assembly GCF_963259705.1 of Myotis daubentonii. Lineage (NCBI taxonomy): Eukaryota > Metazoa > Chordata > Mammalia > Chiroptera > Vespertilionidae > Myotis > Myotis daubentonii. Next base: position 81,799,256 of record NC_081844.1, on the reverse strand, counting down.
GATATCTTTTTTTTTTTTTTTTGGCTATAGGCCAGCTTATCACTATGGCTACCATCAGCCTGAAGAATGGCTGGACATAGAAAGTAACTTCTGTCAGAAATTTGGGGAAGAAAAAGAGGGGAGGGGAAAGAATAATTTTGCCTGAGGTTCCACAAGGGGAGAACAGCTTCTCTAAGCAGAACCATTTGATTTGGTAGAGCTTCATTTTCCTTCTCTCTGAAATTTTGTTCTTTCAGTGAAGAACTGTTATATATATATATATATAGAGCAACTGTTACATTCCACAGTAGAACAAGCCCAGAGATATTGTTGTGACCAGATCAGATAACAGTACCTGCTCAGAGTGTATTGATGAACATAGACATTAATAAAAGTATAATCACACATACGTGTATAATTACAATTGTAATAAGTGTATTGAAAAAAAGGAATGTGTTCACTAATAGTTTGGAAGCCGATGTATATCTTTCTATGCATGTATACATAATACATGATTTTATGAGAATGAACAAAAAGAAGAAAAGGAATGTGGTGTGAGAACATTTGAGAGATTTGACTTGGTTTTGGGTTAAGAGGGTATCAGGGAATGCTTCCTTGAGGAATGATGTTTTAGTTACCTTGTGAAGAATAAACGGGTGCTTATGAAATAACTCCTTATGTGTTTGAGCCTGAGGGTCCAGCCCTAGGGTAGGGGTGGGAGGGACAAAGAAGCATGACTGAGGAATTGAAAAAAAAAGTGTGGCAGGAGCACAGACAGTGAGAAGAGATAGATACAAGAAGAGGCTGGAGGACTGGCAAGGGCAGGCCAGGTCAGCCATGGTAAGGCATTTTGTATTTACCTGGAGAACAGAGGAAGTCTTTGGTGGTGAGATGACTGCATTTGTAGTATGAACAGATCACTCTATCAGATGTGGATTTTGATGCGGGAGTGAATGAAGATCAGAAAACAAACATTACTGTAATAGGTTGCTGTTTTCTTTCAGTCAGCTAAATGGTAATCTTGAGACCGACTCCCTGAAATAGAAACATCATGAGTCTGGCACATAGTAGGTGCTCAGTGAATGGTGAATGTTATAATGGCTTCAAATAATTCAAATCCATCTGGGAGAGAAGCTACAGGTGGGACCATAGGTGCGGAGAAAGGCTGGCTAAAGGCATGGAACAATGAGATTGAATTTGGCTTGTTAGGGAAAGTTTTGGGGGAGGGTATTTGATGAGTGACTGCTTCAGTTAGAGAGAAAGCAATGGGCAGAAGGCTTGAGTGGTAACCAGGAAGAACTGCTGTTTCTTTTCCCTGTCAGGGAAGAGTGTGAAGTTATTAGAGCAAAGTGTCTGAGAATCCTGGCTCTTTTAAGTCTGGCTAACCTGTGTTTCAGCTCTGGGTCTGCTGCATACATCCTGTGTGGCCTTGGGCAAATCATTTCCCCTCCTTAATTGTCTTTGGTGTCCACATCTGTACCATGGAAATAGTAATAACTATTTGTAGTGTTGGTTGAGGATTAAATAAAATAATGTATGTAAAACACTTAGCATAGTGCTTTTCATATAGTACATATTCAATAACTGATACATTTAAAAACAAGCATTTCTTTTGGGAGATAAAACTCTTCTAAACTTTTGTGGCCAGATACATTTTTTTGAAAAATCAGTCTGCATCTTGGAATCATTATCAACTTCCCTCAATAAAATCTTAAGGAGCATGCCACTCTCCCGCCTCATACTCTCTGCTGACTTAGCATCATGCTTAGAATAAAGTTCTCATTCCTTAATGAGATAATGAAAAGCTATGGTTTGCTCTGAAAGAAATAGGCATGCCTAAGCATTTGATTGTCCTGATATGTAACCTGTATTGTGGACAGGAAGCCACTGCAGGACAGAATATGGAGAGCCAGAAAGGTTTTCTTTGGTAAAGATGTCAGACTAGGGTGCATTTTATTTCCCTATTTGTTTAATTTGCACACAGAATATATATGAAAAACGGGGCTAGATTCAGAGGAAGGAGGGGTGAAAATTGGTAGAACAAATATCAATAACAAGATATGTAGATGACACCATATTACTGGTAGGAAGTAGCAGTGACTTCTGATGAAAGTGGAGGAAGAAGGTGCCAAAGCAAATTTGCACTTGAATATCAAGAAGACAAAAATCATGACTACAGAAGAAGAAATACACAACTTTAACATAGACAATGAATTCAGTGAAATTGGAGGTAGCAGCCAAGAAATCAGGAGAAGGATGAGACTCAGAAGGGCAGCAGTGGAAAAGTCAAGAGCAAAGATGATTGTTAGAGACCAAGGCTAAGATCACCCACACCCTTGTATTCCTGATTGCTATGTATGGATACAAAAGTTGGACAGTAGAGAAGGCTAATAGAAGAAAAAAAAGGATTCGTTTGAAATATGATAGGAAGGAGAGCTCAGATACCCTGTCTGAAAGATGAACACGTGGGTCCTAGAGCAAATTAAGCCTGAAACATTGCTGGAGGCAAAAATGATAAAACTGAAACTGTCCTACTTTGGGCACATCCTGAGAAGGTAGCAGGGTTCTTTGGAAAAGATAGTAATGCTGAGAAAAATAGAAGACAGCAGGAAAAGAGGAAGACCAAATATGAGATGGATTGATTCCATAGAAGTCATAGGCATGAGTATACAGGAGCTGAGCAGGGCTGTTGAGGAGAGTACATTGTGGACATCACTCATTCATAGGGTAGCCAGCAGTGATTCAACAGCATGTAATTAAACAACCCTACCCTAGTTACAAGCCTTTGCTTGCATGCCTTGGCAGCTGCATTTCCTACACTCTGCCCTGCACCTTCAATGTTTTGGCCACAGTGACCTTTCTGCTTTTTGAAAAGAGGGGCCTTTGCTCCAACTATACCCTCTGCTTGGAATATTCTACCCTCATCTTTACTTGATTGGCTCCTTGTTATTCACATCTCAGGTCTGCTGTTACTTAGGAGAAAGGATCTTCCTTCCTTTCCTCTGGTATAAAGTAACTACTTCTGTCACCCTAACACAGCCATCTGATATTTTTCTTGTTTATTTTCTCCTTGTTTACTCTCTGTCTACACCCCCCCCCCCAAACCCCCAAACAGAATATAAGTTCCAGGAGAGTAGGGACCATGTCTGTCATGTTCACAGCTATATTCCCAGTGCTAGGAGCAGTGCCTGTCATATAGTAGTAGATGATGAAACAACATTTGTTGAATGAATCAGTTTGTGAATAAGAATGGATTCTGTAATTACTCAGAACCTGAGTACAAAGGTGTTCCTATTCATACTGTTGTTGTTTTTTTAATCCTTACCCAAGGATATATTTTTCCCATTGATTTTGTGAGAGAGTGGAAGGGAGGTAGGGGAGAGAAACATCAATGTGAGAGAGATACATCAATTGGTTGCTGGGATCGAGCCTGCAACCCAGGTACCTGCCCTTGACTGGGAATTGAACCCCTGACCCTTTGGTTTGCAGGCTGCTGCTCCAAGCACTGAGAAACACTGGCCAGCGCCATACTATTTTGCTATCTATCTATTTATTTATTTTGGATTATTCTGGTAACTCATCTGATTTTTTTAAAAAAATCCTTAATGTTTAAAGTACTACAAGTGTCTCCCCCCCCCCCCCATTAATCTCTCCCCGGCCACCCCCACCCCCCAGCACATGCCCTCTGTGTCCATTAGTTATGCTTATATGCATGCATACAAGTCCTTTGGTTGATCCCTTACCTCTCTTGCCTTCCCTCTGAGGTTTGACGGTCTGTTCGATGCTTCTCTGTCTCTGGATCTATTTTTGTTCATCAATTTCTGTTGTTGATTATATTCCAGAAATGAGTGAAATCATGTGATATTTATCTTTCTTCGACTGGCTTATTTCGCTTAGCATAATGCTCTCCATGTCCATCCATGCTGTGGCAAATGGTAAAAGTTCCTTCTTTTTTACAGCAGTGTAGTATTCCATTGTGTAGATGTATCATAGTTTTTTAATCCACTCACCTGCTGATGGGCACTTAGGCTGTTTCCAAATCTTAGCTATTGTAAACTGTACTGCTGTGAACATAGGGGTGCATAGATCCTTTCTGATTGGTGTTTCTGATTTCTTGGGATATATTCCTAGAAGTGGGATTTCTGGGTCAAATGGCAGTTCCATTTTTCATTTTTTGAAGAAACTCCATACTGTTTTCCACAGTGGCTGCACCAGTCTGCATTACCACCAGCAATGCATGAGGGTTTCTTTTTCTCCACATCTTCACCAGCACTTATCCTTTGTTGATTTGTTGATGATAGCCATTCTGACAGGTGTGAGATGGTACCTCATTATTATTTTGATTTGCATCTCTCGGATGATTAGTGATTTTGAGCATGTTTTCATGTCTCTTGGCCTTCTGTATGTCTACTTTCTAAAAGTCTTTTTAGGACCTTTGCCCATTTTTTGATTGGATTGTTTAACTTCCTTTTGTTAAGATGTATGAGTTCCCTATAAATTTTGGAGATTGGACCCTTATCGCATATAACATTGGCAAATATGTTTTCCCATGCAGTGGGCTTTCTTGTTGTTTTGTTGATTATTATTATTATTTTTTTTTTGCTGTGCAGAAGCTTTTTATTTTGATGTAGTCCCATTTCTTTATTTTCTCCTTAGTTTCCATTGCCCTTGGAGCTGTATTGGTAAAGATATTGCTACAACATATGTCTGATATTTTGCTGCCTATGGATTCTTCAAAGTTTAAAAAAAAATTTTTTTTTATTGATTTCAGAGAGGAAGGGAGAGGGAGAGAGAGATAGAAACATCATTGATGAGAGAGAATCACCAAACAGCTGCCTCCTGCACAACCCCAACTGGGAATCGAGCCTGCAACCCGGCATGTGCCCTTGACCAGAATCGAACCAGGGATCCCCGAGTCCGCAGGCCGATGCTCTATCCACTGAGCCAAACTGGCTAGGGCTCTTCAAGATTTTTATGGTTTCCCATCTTATGTGTAAATTCTTTATCTATTTTGAAGCCCTAACCGGTTTGGCTCAGTGGGTAGAACGTCAGCCCTGCGGACTGAAAGGTCCCAGGTTCGATTCTGGTCAAGGGCATGTACCTCGATGTGTCTCTCTCATCGATGTTTCTAACTCTCTACCCCTCTCTCTTCCTCTCTGTAAAAAAAAAAAAAATCAATGAAATTCTTTATCTATTTTGAGTTTATTTTTGTATGTGGTGTAAGTTGGTGGTCTCGTTTCATTTTTTTGCATGTATCTGTCCAATTTTCCCAACACCATTTATTGAAGAGACTGTCTTGATTCCATTGTATGCTCTTCTCTCCTTTGTCAAATACTAATTGAGCATAATGGCTTGGGTTGATTTCTGGGTTTTCTGTTTTGTTCCATTGGTCTACTGTATATGTCTGTTCTTGTGCTAATACCAGGCAGTTTTGAGAACAGTGGCTTTGTAATATAGCTTGATATCTGATATTGTAATCCCTCCAACATTATTTTTCTTTCTGAGGATTGCTGCAGATATTTGGGGTCTTTTTTAATTTCATATTAATTTTTGGAGAGTTGATCTAGGTCTGTGAAATATGCCGTTGGTATTTTAATGGGGATTGCATTGAATCTATATATTGCTTTGGGTAGTATGGACATTTTAATGATGTTGATTCTACCAATCCATGAACACGGTATATTCTTCCATTTTTTAATGTCTTCCTCTATCTCTGTTTTCATTGTCCTGTAGGTTTCTGAGTACAGGTCTTTTACCTCCTGAAGTTTATTCCTAGTTATCTTAATTTTTTTGTTGCAATGGTAAATGGGATTGTTTTTTTAGTTTCTCTTTCTTTGAGTTCATTATTGGTGTATAAAAAAGCCACAGATTTCTGGGTGTTAATTTTATATCCTACATTGTCAACTTATTTATTAAGTTTAGTAGTTTTTGGATGGAGTCTTTAGGGTTTTCTATGTACAGTATCATGTCATCTGTGAATAATAACAGTTTTATTCCTTTCCCAATTTGGATGCCTTTTATTTCTTCTTCTTGTTTAATCGCTATGGCTAGCACTTCCAGTGCTATGTCGAATAGCAGTGGTGAAAGTGGGCATCCCTATCTTGTTCCTTTTCTTTGGGGAAATGGCTTAGTTTTTGCCCATTGAGTATGATGTTGGCTGTGGGTTTGTCATATAAGGCTTTTATTATGTTGAGGTATGATCCCTCTATTCCCACTTTGCTGAGAGTTTTTATCAAGAAAGGGTGTTGGATTTTGTCAAATGCTTTTTCTGCATCAATTGATATGATTATGTGATTTTTGTCTCTCAATTTGTTTATGTGATGTATCATGTTTATTGATTTGCAGATATTGTACCATCCTTGCATCCCCAGAATAAATCCCACTTGTTCATGGTGTATGATCTTTCTGATGTAATGCTGGATCTGATTTGCTAGAATTTTGTTGAGGATTTTGGCATCTATGTTCATGAGGGATGTTGGCCTGTAATTACCTTTCTTTATAGTGTCTTTATCTGGTTTTGGGATTAGGATAATGCTGGCTTCATAGAAAGAGCTTGGAAGTGTTCCTCCCTCTTGAATTTTTTGGAATAGTCTAAGGCGGGTAGGTTTTAGTTCTTCTTTGATGTCTGGCCCAGGGCTTTTGTTTGCTGGAAGTTTTTTGATTACTGCTTCAATTTCCTCCATTTTTTAATTCTTTTTGGTTGAGTTTTGGAAGGTCGTATTTTTCTAGGAATATGTCCTATTTTTCTAGGAATATGTCTAGGTTGACCAGTTTGTTGGATTAGAGTTGTTCATAGTATTTTGTTACAGTCCTTTGTATTTCTGTGGAATCTGTTGTTACTTTGCCTCTTTCATTTCTGATTTTGTTTTTTTTTGTTTTTTTAATTAAATCTTTATTGTTCAGATTATTACATTTGTTCCTCTTTTTTTTTTCCCCCCATAACTCCCCTCCTCCCAGTTCCCGCCCCACCCTCCGCCCTCACTCCCCTCCCACTGTCCTCATCCATAGGTGCATGATTTTTGTCCAGTCTCTTCCCACATCTCCCACACCCCTTTCCCCCCCAAGAATAGTCAGTCCATTCCCTTTCTATGTCCCTGATTCTATTATAATCAACAGTTCATTCTGTTCATCAGATTATTTATTCACTTGATTCTTAGATTCACTTGTTGATAGATGCATATTTGTTGTTCATAATTTGTATCTTTACCTTTTTCTTCCTCTTCCTCTTCTTAAAGGATACCTTTCAGCATTTCATATAATCCTGGTTTGGTGGTGATGAACTCCTTTAGCTTTTCCTTATCTGTGAAGCTCTTTATCTGACCTTCAATTCTGAATGATAGCTTTGCTGGATAAAGTAATCTTGGTTGTAGGTTCTTGGTATTCATCACTTTGAATATTTCTTGCCACTCCCTTCTGGCCTGCAAAGTTTCTGTTGAGAAATCAGCTGACAGTCGTATGGGTATTCCCTTGTAGGTAACTGAGTTTCTTTCTCTTGCTGTTTTTAAGATTCTCTCTTTATCTTTTGCTCTTGGCATTTTAATGATGATGTGTCTTGGTGTGGTCCTCTTTGGATTCCTTTTGTTTGGGGTTCTCCGTGCTTCTTGGACCTGTAAGTCCATTTCTTTCACCAGGTGGGGGAAGTTTTCTGTCATTATTTCTTCAAATAGGTTTTCAATATCTTGCTCTCTCTCATCTTCTGGCACCCCTATAATTCTGATGTTGGTACGCTTGAAGCTGTCCCAGAGGCTCCTTACACTATCCTCGCATTTTTGGATTCTTTTTTCATTTTGCTTTTCCGGTTGGATGTTTTTTGCTTCCTCGCATTTCAAATCATTGACTTGATTCTTGCGCTCCTCTGGTCTGCTGTCGGGCATCTGTATAATATTTGTTATTTCAGTCCGTGTGTGCTTAATTTCTAGTTGGTTCCCCAATATAAGATCGAGGGTCTTATTAGTTTTCGTGTAGATCTCATTAAGTTTATTGGCAGCTTCTAAACAGTTCTTGAGAGACCTTAAAAGTGTGGTTCTGAACTCTATATCTTCCTTTGACAATTTTGTCCTGTTTCTTTGTCTCCGCATTTTGTTATGCTTCCTTGGTGCACCCCCTAGTGGTCTTTGTTCGCAGTTTTATAGTTAAATCTTGATTGTTGTAGCTAATTCCAGGGAGGGTTTGACCTCCAGGCCAAGTGGCTATGAGAATCAGCTGTGTCAGCAGTGAGAGAACTTCTGTCCTCTAGGGAGGTGCTAATCTAGCCTTTGCCTGAGGCTATCCGGCAAATGCCTCTGTGCAGGGCTTGGGCGGGGCGGGTCGCACAGGATCAACAGGGTGGGCCGGAGAGAGCAGTTATGGCGGCTCTCAGTCCTGTCCCCAGGGGCTCTGCCCCTCTGAGTCCCAGCACCCGCTGCAAAGCTCGGAGAGAAAGCTGCACTCGCTCTGACCAAAGCCAGACAGTCCCGCTTCTCCCGTTTGAGTCTGGGTCCCTAAAGACTCGCCCGAATCTGGTGCTCAGAGTCTGCGACTCCCTCCCGATTGAAAACAACAACCGTGCCCTCCGCCGCCAGCCCGCTCCGCGCACTCCGCACCTCAGAATTTGACTTCAGCACTGCGCCTCCTCTGAGTGTCCGTGTGCGTTTCTCTTTCCTCCTAGTTGTAGGACTTCCACTCAGCCAGCGTTCCTGTGGTTCTGGGTGATGTCCCTTCCGTTTTTTGGTTTCACTTTTGAAGTAGTTGTTCAAAGCAGCAAACTCCGGCGTTAACCTATGCCGCCATCTTGGTTCTTCCATTTCTGATTTTGTTTATTTGGGTCCTCTCTCTTTGCTTCTTGGTGAGCCTGGCTAGGGGTTCATCAATCTTTATCTTTTCAAAGAACCAGCTCTTAGTTTTATTGATCTTTTGCTTTTATTTTTGTCTCTGTGTGATTTATTTCTGCTTTGATCTTTATTATTTCCTTCCTTCTGGTCACTCCGGGCTTTTCTTGTTGCTGTCTTTCTAATTCTTTAAGTTGTAGAGTTAGATAATTTATTATCTTTTTTTTTTTTTAGGTAGGCCTGTAATGCTATGAGCTTCCCTCTCAGGACTGCTTTCACGGTGTCCCATAGATTTTGGATTGTTGTATTATCATTGTCATTTGTTTCCAGGATGTTTTTAATTTCTTCTTTGATGTCTTTGGTAACCCAATAATTGTTTAATAACATGCTATTTAGTCTCTAAGTGTTTGAATTTTTTGATTGTTTTTATTGTAGTTGATTTCTATTATTATGCCATTGTGGTCTGAGAAGATACCTGATATGATCTCAGTGTTCTTGAATTTGGAGAGACTTTGCCTGTGTCCCAATATGTGGTCTGTCTTTAAAAATGTCCTATGTGCACTTGAGAAGAATGTATATTCTGTAGCTTTGGGGTGGAATGTTCTGAAGATGTCAATTAAGTCCATCTGATCTAGTGAAAAGTTTAGTATTGCTGTTTCTTTGTTGAGTTTTTTGTCTAGAGGATTTACTAGTATCCAGTGTTGTCAATGGGGTTTTGAAGTCCTCTACTATGATTGTATTGCTGTCAATTTCTCCCTTGCTATCTTCCAAAAGTTTTTTTATATATTTGTGTGCTCATATTGGGTGCATATATGTTTACCAGAGTTATATTCTCTTGTTGTATCGATCCCTTTAATATTATGAAGTGACTTTTCTTATCTCTTGTTATGGCCTTCACTTTGAGTTCTATTTTGTCAGATATAACTATTGCTACCCCAGCTTTTTTTTTCATTTCCACTTGCCTGGAGAATATTTTTCCATCCCTTCACTTCCAGTCTGTATGATGTGGGTCTCTTGTAGGCAGCATATACTTTATATGGGTCATGTTTTCTTTCTTTTTTTAAAAAAAATATATTTCTTTATTGATTTCAGAGAGGAGGGGAGAGTGAGAGAGAGATAGAAACACCAGTGATGAGAGAGAATCACTGATCAGCTGCCTCCCACATGCTCTCCACCGGGGATCGAGCCCGAAACCCGGGCACATGCCCCTGGCTGGAATCGAACCTGGGACCCTTCAGTCAGCAGGTTGATGCTCTGTCCACTGTGCCAAACCAGCCAGGGTGGGGTATGTTTTCTTATCCTTTAAGCCACTCTATGTCTTTTGATTGGATCATTTAATCCATTTATGTTTAAGGTTATTAATGATAGATACTTGTTTGTAGTAATTTTTATTCTTTATGCTTGTGTTCCTTCTTCCCTTTCTACTTTTTACAACAATCCCTTTAGCATTTTTTTGCATTGCTGGCTTAGTAGTGATAAACTCCCTTAGTCTTTTTTTGTCTGCGAAGCTCCTGATTTCCCCTTTAATTTTGAATGATAGCCTTGCTGGATAGAGTATTCTTAGATTCAGTCCCTTGCTTTGCATCACTTTGTATACTTCATTTCATTCTTTTTTGGCCTGATGTGTTTTTGTTGAGAAATCATTTCATAATCTAATGGGAGATTTCTTGTAGGTAACTCTCTGTCTCTGTCTTGCAGTCTTTAAGATTCTCTCTTTGTTGTTAACATTTGCCATTGTAATTATGACGTGTCTTGGTTTGGGTCTTTTTGGGTTCATCTTGATTGGGACTCTTTGTGCTTGTGTGACTTTTTCTCCCCCAGATCAGGAAAGTTTTCTGTCATTATTTCTTCAAGTAGGTTTTCTAATCCTTGCTCCTCTTCTTGTCGTTCTGGCACCCCTATTATATGTATGTTACTTTGTTTCATGTTGTCCCAAAGCTCCCTTAGACTCTCCTTCTGGTTTCTATTTTTTTTTTCTCCAATGCCATTCAGATTGGGTGTGTTTTCTGCCCTGTCTTCTAACTCACTAATTCAGTCCTCCACTTCTTCTAGTCTACTGTTGAAACCTTCCATTGTGTTTTTTATTGTAGCTATATCATTCTTGATTTCCTCTTGATTCTTACATAAGTTGTTGATTTTTCTCATCCAGCTGGTTTAAACTGTATGACCCTTGCTCTGAATTCTGTTTCTTACATGTCACATGCCTCCTTTTCATTTAGTTCCTTTTCTGACGATGCCTCCTTTTCTTCCCTTTGGGGGTTGTTTCTTTTCTCCCCATCTTTGCTCTTACCAAAGGGTCCAGGTGCTGAGTTGCGTGGGGCCTCCGGTTGAAGCGGTGGGCTTGGCGTGAGGGTAGTGCACTCTGGGACTTGCAGGAGCCTGCGGCCAGGGAGGCTGGCATCCCGGAGTCTATGGGTCTGCAGATGATGTAGCAGGTCTTTGGCTGGAGTGGGGTCCAGTATGGTGTCTGAGGTCAGTCTGGGTAGTGGTAAGGCTGGGCTCCTAGTCACAGCAGCTCTCCCCTTCAATATGGCATGGTTTCTGTGCCAGAGCCAGCCACCCTTGGAGTGCTTGCAGTGGTAGCAGGGGCTCCCCATCTAGTAGAGCCGGGTCTGCCAGCCCCTAAGACTCCTGCAGGTTCTAACCATCACACACACACACACACACACACTCTCACACACTCCCCTTGCGCTCCCTCACTGCCGTCCTCCTAGCCCCCATTTTGCCTTTCTCATCTGATCCTGTTTTGCTTTTTTAAATAAATGTAATCAAGATGGCTTTCTTGTTCATTACTATTAAGTGTTTCCCTGCCCTATCCCCTCCCCCCATATTAATTGGAGCCTTTTCAGGAGAGGCTATTTTTCCCTGGCTTCATTTTATGTGGCCTTTCTTCCTGGTATTTTGTTATTAAAAAGGGGAGTTTGTGGTTGCCGAGCTTTGGGCATTGATTTTTAGGTTTTCTGTTTATAAGGAAGCAAACTTTAGTGCATTTATTTGGAATAAAACAAAAACAAAAGCTTACCAAGATATGGCAAATTTATCTCTGATTTCCTACTGACACTTTTTGCAATACTACCTAAGTTCTTTGGCAAAGGCATTAGATAGGAATTGACAAATTGACAGTGGCCAGATAGAAACAACTTGTGTAATGCGAGTGAGTAGCAGAATGAGACATGGAGAGGTCAGCAGGGATAGTGCTGCTTCTTGGCAGTGGCTTAGTTTTTTTATGGAAAATATTAGTATGAGTGAGATCCTTGCAGAGGGCCTGTAACTTAGGGAACTACAAGAACTGTAGGGAAGGGGGCTGCTTGTGTGCCCATCTGGTGAGGCCTAGGCAATCCTTTTTCTTTACTTTGTGAGGGAAGTTCTCCAAGTTCCTTGGAGAAAGGAGGAAGTAGGACTCCATCCACCTTTGTAGAGATTTCAGTTCTCAATATTATTAGTGTTAGAAAACCTGGTCCTGGATTTAGAGTATAAAATCCCAGGCCTCAATATGGGCAGGAGAGGGTGTCTGGAGCCAGCAGAGATGGACTTATATTCCTTTAAAGGTTCTGTATTTTTTGAGAACTATTGCCCTGCAGAATTGTTACCCTGCAGATACTCATTTCCAAGGCTCCCACTCAAAGCTGCCTTCTCTTCTCCTTTCTTTAAATAGATGGTTACCTTAATCTTCCTTAGATATTATCGACTCTTCACTATTTATAAAGCTCTCAAATGAAGGACATTGCACAGCCTCCTTGTCAGCTCTCTCCTTTGCTTATTTTCCTTATTCGAGACACCTTGTGTCTAATTCAGAGTATTTGGTCACTCTTGCTGTGACTTTAAAGTTAGTGTCTTAACTTGCTATAGTTACTGACCATCCTCTCTCTATTCATCTGGAGCAATGCTTTTCAACTGGTGTGCTGCAAGAATTTTTAAAACATGCAAAACCTCAACATTTAGTCAGGGGCACTGACCTCTTTTCCTTTAGATTGTCAAATAAAGAAATGACAACAGCCTACACAATGGCTGTCTGGTATAAATGAATCAAAAGCATACCTGTTTTTTTTGCCACATCAGCAAAATATATATTTTTTGGTGTGCAACAGAATTTTAGTAATTAGTTTATGTGTTCCATGAGATGAAGGGTGAAAAGCTCTGATCTGAGGTAATCTTTAATTTATGTTTAATTAACATATATAAGTTCACTTTTAGTGAGCCCCCCTTCCCAGCCCCCATTTATATGCAAGAATTTCAGCTGTAAGCCAGTAAGACAAATATTTGAAGATTCTGATCCCAGAAGATGGCTTTTTGGTAGACAAGTGAGCTCCTTTTTCTGGACTAAAAAATTCATCATTAAGCCTTTTCTCACTTCTTTCACTTATTCCTCTCTTTAGCCTTTTCTAAGCTAAATATGACTTCTATTCCTTTAATTTTATTTTTACTTGCTCTATTTCTTAGTCTTTGCATTGTTTCTGCTATTTTTTTTAAATTTTTATTCAAAGGAGTGTTCTCTTTTAGAATCTCTCATAGCTTTCTTCCTGCCAGGTTTGTAGATAACATGTTAGGCATGTTCCCCTCCGCCCCCCGTCCCCCAACTTATTTTTTTGTGATTGTAGAAATGTGTTTGGGTAAAATGCACTGTTACACTATTCCCATTTTGACTGTAATACATAATTCTGTAAAGGTGAATGAACCAGGGAGCCCCCAAAACAGAGATGCTCCTAACCTTTAGAGGTGGTGCTGGCCTAAGTTTCTGTGATGCCTAATCAGGCTACATTTTATTTTTTTGGTTAAAAAATAAACAAACTGCATCTTTTTATTTTTGATTTACATTGACTTTCTCTTCTTAAATCCTGAATAACTTTTAAAAAATATATATATTTTATTGATTTTTTATAGAGAGGAAGGGAGAGGGACAGAGAGTCAGAAACATCGATGAGAGAGAAACATCGATCAGCTGCCTCCTGCACACCCCCCACTGGGGATGTGCCCGCAACCACAGTACATGCCCTTGACCGGAATCGAACCTGGGACCCTTCAGTCCACAGGCCGATGCTCTTTCTCTATCCACTGAGCCAAATAGGTTATGGCCTGAATAACTTTTTAAAAAACAGTTGCTAATCTTTGTGTTCACAAGAATTTGGAGGATCAGGCCTCTTAGCCTACCTCTATATTCTTCACCTGTGCTTCTGATAGAATAATAAACTGTGATGGTAACAGCTCTCAAATGTTTCTCTTCTCTTACACACACACACCTACACATATGAACATGTTCATTTTCTGAGGAATGGACACTTCTCTAAGAGGAATTCATTCTGTTTAATGCAAATGCCCTTCATTACATCAAAATTCAGTAGTCTTTGAAAAGGATAGAATTAGTGAGCCGCCCCTCCCGCCCCCTGCCAAAGGCCTCAAGCTCTTAAAATAAACCTTAAAAAAAACCTACTACTCAGAGAACTTCAGCAAAGCAGACAAATTTGCAACCTCAATGTAGTAAGACTCTTCTTTCTTCAATTTATTTCTCTCAATTTATTTTAACATCCCCTTTCATGGTCTTACCTTTCTAGAAAGTGTATTCCAGCCTTCCTTTTTGGCTCTTAGCAGAAGCAGCAGCAGGGCTTCTGGCTCTAATTTATAGTGTACATTTCCTTTCTATTCCCTCTCTTTCGCCCCCTGTTGCACACCTCCCAGCTTCCTGCTGACTTCTCCTCAGTAAGAACAGTGTCACCTCCAGTGACATATAGTTTTGGAATCTGATGTCAGTGGTACTAGCTTAGTGATTTGGGAGCCCATTTTGTGCATGTGCTGCTAGATGAGGAAATGGGGGCTTTCTTTGTCTTTGGTACCGTATTTCTTTCCCCTTGCCTGATTAGCCTCCAAGAGCCCTGTTGCCAGGGGAAATGGAGAACTCTTTACCATGGTTAATTCAGTATTCTATGAAGTTATAAAATAGTAGTTCAGAGCAAGATGTCAGGGAGTCTCAAAGTTTCTATGGAAGAAGTGACCTTTTAGTGACATTTTCTTCAACATCTTTGGGGCCCATTTGAAGAGGGCTAAAGCAATAATTAGGACTTAAGCAAAGAAAACTACTTTGGAGCCAGAATCTATATATATAAAAGCCTAAGCGACCGAACGACCCGTTGACCAGTTGCTCAATGCAGAAGCTGCCCCATGGTGGTCGGTGTGCTCCCACAGCGGGAGCACCGCTTAGCTGACCGACGGGTGCCAGATGCAGGGCTCACGGCTGGCGAGCCCCACTGCAGCGGTGCGAGCCTATCCCGATCGGTACTGACTGGGCGTGAGCCTGTGGCAGGCACAGCATGGCCAGGATGAGCTGAAGTTGTAGGCAGGAGCCGCAGGCAGCATTGGACTGCTGGTTTTGGTCTGATCCCTGCAGGCCATGCTGAGGGACACCACTGGTGCACAGTGCACCGGGCCTCTAGTATTTTATAAGAAGCCTCCTGCACCCCCCCTGCACACTCCCATGAGCCTGAGCTCACAGAAAATCAGAGACATAATAAATAGGATTTTGAGCTTTGTTCTCTTCATACTTATTCCTTTCCTTTTTGCATTATTATTTTTGGGTTTTCTTCCCGATATTGGGTATTCTCTGTTATTTCCCTGGTGATAGAATGAGGATCTTAGTGACAGCCTGCTGAGATTTAGGCAGGTAGAGTGAGCAGAGGTTGGCTGCCTTTAAGAACTGCTAAATGCAGGGGTTTTGGTTCATCTGGGGAAGGGATAAATTTTCTTTCTAGATCCATTTGCATTCCCCCAAGGATTCTTTGGGACTGACTGTATATTCCAGATGTTTCTCTCTGAGAAATGAAAAATTTTCTGGATGAAATGAAAGAGCATTTTTAAAAAAAAATATATTTTATTTTTCACAGAGAGGAAGGGAAGGAGACAGAGAGTTAGAAACATCGATGAGAGAGAAACATTGATCAGCCGCCCCCTGCACACCCCCGACTGGGGATGTGCCCACAACCAAGGCACATGCCCCTGGCCAGAATTGAACCCGGGACCCTTCAGCCCGCAGGGCGATGCTCTATCCACTGAGCCAAACCGGTCAGGGCACAAAAAAGCATTTTTGCCAGTTTTTCTGAGTAGTCAGAGGCTCAAGTCAAAGATATGTGGACTTGTCTTATTTTTTGTTAATAATCCTCACCCAAGGATATTTCTTCCATTGATTTTTAGAGAGTGGAAGGAGCAAGGGAAGGAGTGGGAGAGAGTTAGAGATGAGAGAGAAACATTGATGTGAGAGGGACACATCAATTAGTTGCCTCCTGCACATGCCCCGACTGGGGTGGGGATTGAACATGCAAACTAGGTACGTGCCATTGACAGGGAATCAAACCCGCAACCCTTCAATGTGCAGGCTGATGCTCTAACCACTGAGAACACTGTCCAGGGCAGCATTTGTCTTTTTTTTAAAAAAGTTACATTATTATTGATTTCAGAGAGGAAGGGAGAGGGAGAGAGAGATAGAAACATCAATGATGAGATAATCATTGATTGGCTGTCTCCTGCATGCACTCTACTGGGGATTGAGCCTGCAACCCAGGCATGTGCCCTTGACCAGAATCAAACCTGGGACCCTTCAGTCTGCAGGCCAATGCTCTATCCACTGAGCAAATTCAGCTAGGGCACATTTGTCCTCTTAAGGTTTTCTTTAGGTAACAGTAAATTTGGGCCACAGTTCATTTGGGAGGCCCACAGTTCATTTGGGAGGCCATTGGTTTTTTATTTTTATTTTTTGCTTTTAATATTTATTTATTTATTTATTTATTTTTATTTATATTTATTTATTTATTTTTATTTATTTATTTTAGAGATAGAGAGGAAGGGAGAGGAGAAGAAAGAGAAAGAAACATCAGTGTGAGAGTGACATTGATAGGGTGCCTCCTGCACCCCCCCAGTCTCTAACCAGGGCAAGTATCCTGACCAGGAATCAAACTGGTGACCTTTTGGTGCTGCGACTATACTCAACTAACTGAGCCACCTGGCCAAGGCAGGAGGCAGGCAGTTTGATTTATTAGTTAAGAGCTTGGGCTTTGGAGTCAGATCGGTTTTCTTATTTTGTCTCTGCCACTAATTAGCTTGTGACCTTGGAAAAATGACTTAACCTCGCTGAGTTTTAGTTTCCTCATCTGCAATGGGATAATGATAGTACCTATGACTTAGGGTTGTTGTGAGCCCAATATATAGGGAGTAAATACTCTTTAAATGTTAGCTGTAATTGTTATTTTGAGATACTGATGGAAAATCAGAGTGTGAGGCTTCCTGGCAAGGGAAAAGGAGGAAGTTGCTAGAAGAACCTTGCAATTGAGGGAGAGATAAAAGTATCTAGCAAAAAAGAAAAGTTGGAGAACTCTGGATACTCTATTGAGTTACCTATTATTTTACTACATTAGTAAGTCCCAAGTCTTTGCTAATTCACCACCGTGGTTGTTTGCCCAGAAACCCCAAGTTGGTTACTGGCTCCTCAGCCAAGATTGAATAGCCCCAGCAGCCCCAGTGTCTTCCATTACCAAAACATCGTTGTTTTCACAAAACATACTGCTATATTTCACCACGTGTACTTTGAAGTGTTATAAATAATTAAAGCTGAACCATACTTGTCAGAATAAGTTCAAAAAGTGCATTTTGGAGCTGTACCTTTGCCCTGACAATGTGTTTATTGGCTTGCCTATTAATTCCAGTATTGCTTAACTCAAGGCACCTCTGCATCAGCCTGTTCAAATCAACACTCATCCTGAAGGTTTAGAGAGAGGGGCTCAGTGTGACTCCTCTCTTGTCCCTGGGAAGTCATCAAGTGATGAACAGGGGGAAAGGAGGAGACTGAATTGCTTGTGGCTGATGCTCCTTCTCATATGTCTGACGTGTGAAAAAGAATACATTGAAGCTGTATGGTGCAGAGCAACAGAGGTTAGGAGCCTCTCAGTGTTTTGGAAAATAGTCAAGTACAAGTAAATTAGATGAAAACCTTTGTTAAATAATTTGGTTTGTTTTCACATCAAAATGTTGGACTCTGGGCTATTTCTCTCCTTACCTGATAATTAGAACAATAAGATGTTACTTTGGCCTCTGATAAAGCTTTGCTGTGATATGGGGTAAGGAAAGAGGCTTGTCTGGGGACACTGCACAGACGGTTTGTCAATGCTGATTACTTCAAGCCTTGGCAGGGTAACCCAGCAGAGTGCTCAGGTCTGTCTTGGGGAGGCTGTGTGCAGAAAGGAGCAAGGCATAGGGCTTGAGAATGCAGGCCTGGAGTCACAAGGACCCAGATTCAAAGCTTCACTTTGCCACTACTTGTTTGTTTCCTGTGGCTGCTATAACAAGTAAACATAAACTTGGTGGCTTAAAATGGCAGGTGTATATTCTCTTCTAGTTCTAGAGGCACAAGTCTGAAGTCAGTATCACTGGGCTGAAATTGAAGTGTTGTCAGAGTGGCATTTCTTCCAGAAGCCTTAGGTCAGACTCTGTTCTTTGCTTCTTCTAGGTTCTGGTGGCTGCTGGCATTCCTTGGCTTGTGGCCACATCACTCCACTCTTTAAGTTCAGCATCTTCAAATCTCTGTGCTCTGTCTTCATATTACCTTCTCTTGTGTACTGTGTCAAATCTTCCTCTGCCTCTTTCTTATAAGGACATTGTGATTGTATTTAGGGTCTACCCAGATAATCCCAAATAATAATTTTTTAAGACACTTAATCAAATCTGCAAAGACCTTTTTTCCTTATAAGGTAACGTTTATAAGTTCTAGGCATTAGGACCTGATATTTTTGGAAGGCTATTTACCACATTGGGTAATTTCACTAATATATGTTTGTTTCCTTATCTGTAAAATAAAAATGGTAACTGTATCTTCTGCACCTGTTTCTATGAAGCTTAAGTGACACCTTGTATGCCAAACACTTGTCACAATGCCAGGTGTATAGTTGTGCCTAGTACTTAGTATTATTATTATAAACATATATGTTATACATTATTATTGTTTAGCCATCTTCTGTCAAAGGGAGAGGAATAGTTCCTTAAGAGTTATTTGATTTGAGACAGTTTCTTCCCCACCTCTACCCACCATGGCCCACACAGCCCTAGAGTCTTTGGTTATTACTCCCCACAGTCAGCAGATGTGTGCCCAAGATCACCTTTTTACCCAGTCCTCCATTTTCCAGCATGAGCTGGTCTTTGGGAAAAGGCTTTTACCCTTCAGATCTGAATGTTTGTGTCCCTAAAAATTTATATATTGAAGTCCTAACCCTTAGCGTGGCAGTATTTAGAGTAAGGACGTAATTAAGGTTAAAAGAAGGTGGCTATGAATAAGCCAGAAAGAACACCCTTACTAGAAACCAAAGGAGCCAGAACCTTGATCCTGAACTTCTCCAAAACTGTGAGAAAAATAAATGTCTGTTGTTTAAGCCACCAAGTCTATGGTATTTTGTTATGGGAGCCTTAGCAGACTAATATAGGGGGTATCACTTGGCTTATACCCACTTGTGCCCAGATACTTAAGGAGAAGCTTGGAATCTGGAAGTATTTTCATTTACTGTTCAAGGCAGTTTGCTGTGTTGCTGCTTTCCCATGGATAATTGTAACTCCATGATGAAGCATGGAAGAATATTATTTTTACAGCGGTATTTAGTAGCTGATAGCTATTAGCCAAAAGGTACATGTCCCTAGTGAGGTACTGTAAATACATTTTATCTGTTCTATTGCCTGCTATTTCACGAAAACATCCCTGAAGCATTTTAATCTTGTTTTTCATAGTTGTCTTCAAGTGAGGAATTGTTCTGATTTGCAACTTTGGGGGATAATTACTATGTTCATTAATTTCTGTTCTTATCTTTCCTTCCATTTATTACTGGTTTCTTGAGAAAGTTTTTCCCTAAATATACACGAACTGAGATAGGTCACTTGATTAAAGGGGTATTTTACAACACTGGTTTCTCTGGCTCCCTTGGCACACTGATGGGAGGGCTGTGTCAGCATCTTCATAGCTGGGGTGACAGTCTCTGCTCTGGGCTTAGATGAATAAGAGGCTTTTGTGGCGGGTGGGGCTCTGACCTCAAGCTCTATTGCAGAATTCCGCCCCCCCCCCCGGGGGGGGGTATTCCTGGGCAAGGGGCAGAAGAGGCTCACCTGGTGTTTTTATCAGAGATTCATCGTAGATATGAATCAAGCATGGGTTATGTATAGGACATTGTGCATGGCACTGTGACAGATACGGTTTTTGGCTTATAGGGCTGCTCAGTACATACCAGTGCTGATTAAGTGAATGTGTGGCTGGATGTAGTGGCCTCAGTATTCAGAGAGACTGAAGGGGCAAACCAGGGAGACAGTGACTGGGGGCTAGTGGGTGAAGAGTGCTGTAACCTCTATGGAAATGTAACAGAATTAGGAGCTGCTTCTTGAGGGCCATGATGACCTAGCTCTTGGAACTGCAAGAGGAAGTAGTAGAGGAGGAAGGCTGTGTTGAGAATGGTTAATTTTGCATTTAATTTTTTAAAAATATTTTGACCTTGTGAGTCACCTCTTCTTTTCATTGTTATGTATGTTCTATGTAAGTGCACATGCTTCATAAAATGTGGTCACCCAAGACAGTTGAAGGAAAAAATGGAAAAATAGTTTAGACAAGTTGGCTAAGGATAGGGCAGAGGCAGAGATATATGTGAGTGAGATGCCTGGGAAAAGAACTCTTTGAAGAAGGTGAGAAAGCAAAAGCCAGAAAAAGAATTTGAATTAATACGGAACTGAATGGGAGCCCAGCTTAGAGAAGTTTGATCTGGGCTAGATATCCAGGGAAATAGCACTGGAGGGAATTTTGTCTGTAAGAATGAGGAGGGATAGACAGCAGTTAGCTTGGGATACTGGGGGAAAGGGAACACTGGGAAGAATGGTATAATTTTCTTACCTCCCACTCCATGCGTCTCTCAATTATGACGTGTCATGTCATGTGGCAATTATATGTTTATATGCTTTTTCTCCTAAAAAGTAGGTGAGGGAGCTTGATTATCTCTGTATCTCAGTTACTTAATACTTCAGTTACTTAATAGTGTTCATCACATAGCAGGTGCTGCACAGAACATGCTTGAAGTTAAGGCCTCAGTAAACTACCCATTATGGACTGAAGTATGAGGGATAGGGATAGGGATGGGGTAGAGGGGAGATGAGCACATAATTGGCTTTAGGGGTGACTCAGGATAAAACTGAGAAGTGAGCCTGACACAGAATCTAAGTCATCCTTCAAGAATTTACTAGCCCAGCTGGTGTGGCTCAATGGTTGAACATTGACCTATGAACCAGGAGGTCATGGTTTGATTCCCTGTCAGGGCATATGCCCGGGTTGTGGGCTCAAACCCCAGTTTGGAACATACAGGAGGCAGCTGATCAATGATTCTCTCTCATCATTGATGTTTCTATCTCTCCCTCTCTTCCTCTCCCTTTCTGAAATCAATAAAAAATATTAAAAAACACACACGAAGTTACTAAATATTTCTTTTGTGTCAAGCATTGAGTTAGCTGGGCAGAATGGATGTGGTTCGTGTCATTATGATGCTTAAGGCCTAGCAGGGGAGGACATCTATATAAGAAAATGTAATAAATGCTATAATCAGAGAAGTACAAGTGCTGTGGCAGTACCTAATCTGGACTAGTGGGGAGAGCCTCCTAGAGGAAGTGTCTTATGGGATAAGTAGGAATTTGCCAAATAAAGAGGAGGGGAAACAGAGTTCAACAGAGGGTCCAACATGTGCAAAGGCCTGAAGGTAGGAGACCAGCTGTCTTAGGGCATTGGGAAAAAAGTTCCTTAAGAGCCATTTGTACACAGGAAGAGGAAAGAGATAAAGCTGAAGATGCTGATCTGGGTTGGATTATGGAGGGCCTGGTTATGGAATTTGGCCTTTATCCTGAATGCCTTGGAAAATCATTGAATGTTTTCAAGTAGGAGAGGGTAGGAGCAAATCATGCTCTGGCTGTAGAATAGGCCCTCTAACATTTAATCAAGGTGGATACTTGTAATTTGCTGATCTTCTACCACAAGATCCTTTGATACTGCAGCAGAGTCTGCCCATTTGCTAAATCACTGTCTGAGTGCAGGAGCCTGAAGTGTGTGTGGAGAGTGAGGCCTACCGCAGGCCTGAGTCCCTGGTATCTGATCTCAGGCCCAGTGCCCAAGGCTGTGTTGCTTAACGTATGGTTTTCAGGACAGTAGCTCTCACTTCAGCCCTTTCACAGGAGCTTAAAATTCCTCAGCCACTGTACATTCTTCTGCTCTGTGCTCTCAACAAATTGAAAATTTTTATGACAATGTGAAATCAATGGGAAAAGTTTTGAAAAGTAGGATTGAGAAATAAAGACTTCTTTGCCTTTTCTCTCTGCAAGGGAATTTGAAAAATATAGAAATTCTGAGTTATATGTTAAATATCCTTGGGGTTTCATTTCCTTTCCTTTTGAAAGTGTTTTACATTAACCAAAATCCAACGGAGATGCTTGTGGGAAGATAATTCCTTTTGGCTGGAGCTTAAGCTCTACATTGTGAGTTTTTTAATTTTCTTTCGTCAGTAGTGGGTTGGGGACCCAACAGTGTAGTCACCAGAGCTCATCACAATCCTGTTGCTGGACGAGTTATCCCTGTGAATCTGTATGTTTGCCCCTTGCACCTACCTAGTGAAAGCCGAATTAAATCAATTTTAAATCAAGGAGATGAATGATGAATTTTTTTCTTAGAACAGAAACTAAATAAGGTCCCAAAGTACTAGATACAATAAAAAGTGAAGTTTTTATTTGCAGGTGTGCTATTAGGCATGGCTTTAATGTCAGGAAAACAGGAGGTTCTTTTAAAGTAGTATTTGGAAATAGGCCATCCTCAGAGAGATGAAGAAGAGTGCTTTTTTCTCTGCCCCTCTTCTCTTTTGTAGTTTGCATATGCCTGTGTGTTTTCAGTACCTTGTACAGGTACATAGTACCTGTAGGTGCTTGGATACATTTGAATAAAGGAAAGGATGGTTTTGATCAGGTCCTTTTTTCTCTCCTGTTGCTCCTTCCTTCCAGCTCCTCAGCTTGCCATTTGTTCATTTCTTCATCCATTTATTCATTCAACATACATTTATTTCTTCTGGGCTAGTTTGTGGGCCAATGATAAGGAATGGGATGAAGGGAAGTTTCCATTGAGTTGAGACTGAAAGGCATGGCCAGATTTCCCCTTCTTTAATATCTATTTTGTCCTTTGAAATTTATTTCTAAGCTACTATCAGCACTAACATCATCCTCTTGAAAATTGCCTTTTTACAGCTGCTTTGGTGGAAGGAAATAGCTTCCCTTATGATGAGGGAAGGCGGCAGAGTAGGCATTAAGACTCTTCCACTTAGTGGCTACCCCCATACTATGTTTCCATGGGGTGGGGTTTTGGGGAGCCAAGCTTGCCTCACCTGGGATTTCATTCTCCTAATCATATGTCTGGCTCTGGGCTCCAAAGGCATTGGAATCTCCAGAGGACTCATGCAAGGCACCATACCCTTCCTGCAGCCCACATTACAGTTGCTACTGTGATGGAATGGGCTCCTTGAGTGCAGAAAGTGGATTTTATTGAGAATATTTCAGAGGGGCTTAGAAGGCTGGATTTTGGATATTCCAGAAACCCCGAGCTGAACAAATAGATTCATTAAAGCTGTGTGCCTTCTGTTTCCCCATTGTTCTACTCGGCCTGGGTCTTGCTTCATTGAAAGCCTGCTTGGGTTGCCCTCACCTGAGAGGTGGGGGGTGGCTCACAGCAATTTGGGCAGGTGAGTAGGAAAGGAGATAGTAGATAAAATTGACAGTAGTTGGTGATGGATGGGTAGAGGGTGGAAAGCAAGATTGGGGAGAAAGGAGGGAGGTATTGAGGAGAGCTCCTTGGATTTCTGGCTTGTGCAGTAGAGCTAGGCAATGCTAGAGGATCACGAGTGTGGGGAGAAGAACTTGAACTTAGCTTTGAACTTTACTGAGTGTGAAACATACCAGAGGATAATAGAGCAGGTGTATCCTTTAGGGAGAGGTGACACAAAAACTGTGTCTAGAATCTTAGGCTGCTTTCCTGTTCAAGTTATCCACTGGGGTTTTAGGCCACTGTGCAGGGGTAATACCATCTTACTCCAGATTCTACCGGTTCTTTTTATTAATAGATGCTGGGAATTTGCAAGAGCAAACAAACCACTGAACTGTAAGGCTAATAATTTGTTCATATGCAGAGTTCACAAATAATGGTGACCCTCTTATCTTAGCAGGTTTATAACAAGCTTCCTTTCCCCCTCTCTAATCTCCCTTTTACCAAGGGGCTCTTTTGAAAAGGAGATTCCAGAAATTTGCTAAGACAGGGCAATGAGCTATGTGTTTGAAACTCATCTGGCCTTTCTGCAAAAAGAGTTCTTGTGTATCGTTATGCTATACCCCATAAGCATTTTGCTCCAGCTGTTGTTGGAATAAATAAATGCTTGTTCCCAATTTCATGCCTCCAGGTCATCAAAACACACTTGTCTCCGGATGCCTTTCTCATTGCCTTAGTTTGGCTGATTCTTTTTCCCCTTTTAATCTTTAAAGCTCACCTCTTCCAGGAAATTCTCCTTGGCCTCTAGCTTCTGACTGAGATAACTGTTCTCTCATGCCTCAGAGACCTCCAGCTATTTCTCTCAGGCTCTTTTAACCCTGTAGTAGTTATAGTGCTTATTTGCTTACTGTGTAATTACTAATTTACTCATCTATCTCCATTGCCCATCTGGAAGCTCTTGGAGAACAGGATCCCTATTTACTTAGTCTTTGTATCCCTAGCTCTTGGCACATGTCTGGGATGCAGCAAGTCTCAATAAATATGTGTTGAAAGAGAAATAATCTGCTGGTTTGAGGTGGTGTCAACTGGATATATGTTCTGTAGTAGGCAGTAAGGATTTCTTCATCTTTTCAAAGTGTACAGATTTTTGGTCTTTTGGTAACTCTCCTATATGGGTCTTTCAAAAAATATTTTTCTGGATTTGTGTGGTTGCTAACAGCTCATCTGGGGTTGAAATGGCTTTGGTGTGGGTGTGAAACTGCAGGTAGTAAGTGAGCAGTGTGTTTGCATGGGTATAGTGCTCTTCTGTTTTTCTGGATGTTCTCCACGTTTTCATGAGCTACAACCCAAACATCTGGATTCTCTGAAGTGAGGGCTTGTGCCTAGTTGTTGATTGGAATAGTTGCCTTTCAGGGTAAAAGTCTATAATATTAACCAAGCTTCTTCTACAGTGTTTTCTGTGTTGGCATAACCAGGGGCTGCAGTGACTGTTTTAAAGAGAGCTGCCACAAGTGGAATCCCTGAGCCGTGAGAGTCAGGATAGAATGATTGGGAAGAATTGCCTCCTACTTTGTGGCAGGGCAGGCCCTTTAGGCAAAATAGAAGAAGGTGTAGGGAAGGTGATGAGTTACAGAGACAAAAAAGTAAGCTCAACCGAGAGGTGAGGTGGTAGTTTCATAAGGAAACTAGGAAGAACTTGGGCCTCTGCTGTAAAGGTGAGGCAGGGGGAGGGCCTTTTGGCATCTCTCACACCCTTGATACTCTTAAAATGATAGTCTTACTCATGACCCAGAGCATCTGCTGCCTATAATGTGGGCTCCAGATGCTTACTGATCCTTGGCCAAACGTGTGGGTAGCTGGCATGTCATCCCCTTTTAGCAAATCTGGTGCTGTGAGAAGACTAGCTGGCAAGTCATCCCCATGGATCCTACCACGGCAGGAGAGACTTCCTGGGGTCCCACTGGCATCCCCATCACAAGCTCACTCACTGGAACTCAGAGTCCCTTGGTAGGCTCCAGTGTCAATGTTGCTGTTGGCTGAGCTATACCCCTGTCAGTTGCGGGCTGATGACTCCTGGCAGGCTGGGATTTGGTTGGTGGCATCTTGCAGAGCCCCTTGACCCTACCTGCTGTTGTATCCATCTTGTATACATCCTTGCATGTCTCATGATATACCACTCTTAAGAAGAACAGATACTAGATGGGTGTATGTGTGCTTTAAAACAACAACAAAACTTTAAAAAAATAAATTGTAGCCCTGACTGGTGTTGCTCAGTGGTTAGAGTGTTGGCTTGTGCATTGAAGGGTTGCAGGTTTGATTCCTAGTCAAGGGCATGTATCTTAGTATACTGCTACCCTTCTTAACAGGCCCTGTTATGACTAGTAGGCCCTGGGGTATGTGGTATGAGGGTACCTATTCGAAACTCTGGCCTTGAAGTTGGGCCAGGTCAACTTTTCCATACCTTTTTTTTTTTTTTTTTGCATTTTCTCAGATATATCTTCCTCCTCCTCCTCCTCCTCTCCTCCTCCTCCTTCTTTTATTGTCTAAAGTTTTACATATACTTTTACCCCAATTGATCCCCCCCCCATCCATTCCCACCCCCGAGGGCAAGCCCCTACGCCCCAGTGTCTGTCCATTGGTTGTGCTAATATGCATGCATACAAGTCCTTTGGTTGCTCTCTAACCACACCCCCCTTACCATTTGTCTCTGGATCTATTCTTGTCCATACCTTTTTTTGTCT
Source organism: Myotis daubentonii (assembly GCF_963259705.1). NCBI lineage: Eukaryota > Metazoa > Chordata > Mammalia > Chiroptera > Vespertilionidae > Myotis > Myotis daubentonii. The sequence goes on along the minus strand of NC_081844.1, from coordinate 81,772,947 downwards.
CTATAGCTCCATCTTGGCCACTTGTCTAGGCAGCCAGTCAAAGAGTTGATGCAGAATGGAAGCTGCACTGGCAAAAGGGCCAAGTTGATAAGTTGGTCTTTAAGCCTGCAGTTTTTCCTTTGTGCTCTCTCTTTCCTTGGGTTACTGGGTGGATGCTCTATTCTTGGGGGTTGCTGAACAAGAACAAGGCCTTGAGCCATCCCAGGGGCCAAATCAAGTCAGCAGACAAGGGAGCTGGTTCTATATTGAGAATAATATTTAAATATTTTCTTATATACCTAGCATTTCAGGAAGAAAGACTCCATTGAGCTCAGCTTTCCATAATTCTAATTTCTTACTTGATCATAGAGGTGGCCACACACACGTTTTTTCAAAGTAATAATTCATATATGTGTGCTTCTGTTTACAGATATTTTATGTACCTGTTTTCATATATCATCAGTCTATATTTTCACCTATTTTAATGACAGTATTTTCCATTGTGCTCTTTCAGATAACCCTTTTTTAGGTTGTTGATTTTATTCAGTCAACAAATATTTATTGCCCAGGCACTAGTGCTGAGCAATGAAGATAACAGCAGTGGGTTAGGTGGACAATTGTCCCTGCCCTTGTGGAGCTCCTAGTCAGGAGGGTTCTAATTATTACAGGCCTGTGAAATGGCACTTTCCTGACCACCTAACACAGCCTTGGAGAGGATGAAGAGGTTGTGTAGTTCTAGCCTGGCTCCTATCGCTGCCTTTTTAAAAGCAAGGGAGGCCTTGGCATGACAGTGGCAGTTCTGCTTATAACTGGGCTTTCAGGGAAGCCCAGCATGAGGAGCCCTGGGACCATGCAGATCAGCTCTGAAATGGGACTGCTGCATCAGGGAAGACTGCCGTTTCCTAGGCAATAATACTCTGCTTAATATTTTTAGTGTGTGGTCATGGCAAAACTAAATGTGGTTTCTGATCCCAAATTGGTAATAAATGTAGGCATATTTAGAGTCAGAAACAATGCATTTAAAATTCTCTGCTGCTTAATTGTCCCGCCAAGTGCTGAGTTTAGGTTTCTTTATTTCTTAGCTACCTACTCAGACTCCCACCATCTCTCAGAGAAGGCTCCCGGATTTTCTCTGGGTGTTAGGTGGGATTGTGAAAGCCATGAGTTAAGGCTCCCTGAGCTGTGTTGAGAGGTATCTGATTTTTGTGTTTCCGCCCACCTATATAAATGTGTACATTAAAAAAATTCATCTACCTTTTAAGTTTTTAAGAACCTGGGATTATAAATAGTCTTGGACTCTCAGGCATGTTAAAAATAAAATACGATCTTTCAGTTACTGACTTACCTGGAAGACATAGCCAATGCCAACGTGGTGGTAGTGAGTTCTGGGCTTGTGACCCATGCTGCTGCTGTTTCTGTAAGTAAATGCTATTTCCTTGAGGTTCCTCAATTAGTTTAAGGAGCACCCTAATTGTTGCTCATCTCATCATTTCAAAGTCATAATTTGTGTCTCAACTTGTAGGACAGTATCCATTTTTTCATGGCATAGTCCTTAAGAGGGCTTTTGTTTTTAACATTGTACTGTCTGAGACTCAAATGTGAAAAGCCATGCTATCTATTGGTTGCGAACAGGACATCACCTGAGGCAGTGTTGGTATCTTTTCTATATTCCATTTCATAGTATGGTGCCCAGTGTGGTTAGGGGACTGAGGCTGATGCTAAAATATCTTTCTGAGGTACCTGTTTCTAGGGTGTGATTGCTGAATACTTGTAATCCAAAGTGCCAGGGTGACTAGCAGAATAAGGATTGGTGTGCATATTGATTTGCAGATAGTCCATTCGATGCTGTGGACTGGAAGTCATAACTTCCCTATCATAGTCCTACTAAGAGGCCTTGACCTTCTCTATAAGCATGAAGACAGCAGGGGTAAGGACTGATGAACTCTGATGGGTTGTGTGGATAAATGTGTGAAAGTCCCTGGTATTTGGAAGCAGGCTATAGAGAAAGCCCGTTGTGTCGACGTCAGGTGATCTAGTTACTATTTTAAAAGGAGAGGGAAAGAGAAGGCCCTGGATGACAGCTGACCCTGTCTAGTATAGTCTAAGCAGTCTAGGTCTGTCCCAGCTGCTCCTGCCCTCCCTCCTCCACCATAGAAGTAGGAGATCAGCAGCAGAATTTGGAGACAGGCCTGAATCACCAGGAAGCTGGGCTCTAAAGTGGCTGTTCTCAGCCTGAAGTGGCTGTTCTTCAGTGGGCACTGATGCAGTGAAGTCAGCCAGTATCCAGAGGTTTCAATGGAAATGACTCTGTAGCCACCTAGAGTATAGTTCAGGTGTGTGTAGGCAGACCTGTGGCTCAGGAAAACTGGGTTCTGAGGAGAGGCTTGATTATTAGAGCAGAAGACAACTTTTTTTTTTTTTTTTTTTTACATATTTTATTGATTTTTTTACAGAGAGGAAGGGAGAGGGAAAGAGAGTTAGAAACATCAATGAGAGAGAAGCATTGATCAGCTGCCTCCTGCACACCTGCTACTGGGGATGTGCCCACAACCAAGGTACATGCCCTTGACCAGAATCGAACCTGGGACCCTTCAGTCCCCAGGCCGACGCTCTATCCAGTGAGCCAAACCAGCCAGGGCCAGAAGACAACTTTTTTTAAAAAAAATATATATTTTATTGATTTTTTACAGAGAGGAAGGGAGAGGGATAGAGAGTTAGAAACATCGATGAGAGAGAAACATCGATCAGCTGCCTCCTGCCCACCCCCTATTGGGGATGTGCACGCAACCAAGGTACATGCCCTTGACCAGAATCAAACCTGGGACCCTTGAGTCCGCAGGCTGATGCTCTATCCACTGAGCCAAACGGGTCAGGGCAAGAAGACAACTTTTGATGAGGGTGAAGCTTTCGTTGCATTTGTTTATCTTGACCTTTGCTTAGAACAGCGGTTCTCAATCTGTGGGTCGCGACCCCTTTGAGGGTCGAACGACCCTTTCACAGGGGTCGCCTAAGACCATTGGAAAACACATATATAATTACATATTGTTTTTGTGATTAATCACTATGCTTTAATTATGTTCAATTTGTAACAATGAAAATACATCCTGCATATCAGATATTTACATGACGATTCATAACAGTAGCAAAATTACAGTTATGAAGTAGCAACAAAAATAATTTTATGGTTGGGGGTCACCACAACATGAGGAACTGTATTAAAGGGTCGTGGCATTAGGAAGTTTGAGAACCACTGGCTTAGAATATGCTCTAACAATAGTTGATACAAGCTTCTTGAGTCCTCACTTTGTGTCAGGCACTGTGCTGTATGCTTCAAATCATTTCAATACTGACAACCATCTTACAAAATAGTTACTGTCAAGTGTCTTTTCAGATGAAGGAATTGAATCTTGGGGAGGTTAAGCCCATAGCACAAAGTCCCATAGCTATTTGGGGAGACCTGGGTCGAAATCCAGGGCCCACATTTTCATTACATGGGAGTGGAGGTGGAGTAGAGAGGAGCTTCTGGTAGCATTTGTTGATATCATCAGACACAGTCGTATCACTCTCAGGACCTCAGTCATGGCCAGGAAACAAGTATAAGGAATTGGTCTCCTTGCCCACAATCTACTAGGAACTTGCAATCTATGGCCTACTGGAAAGTACATTGGCCAGGTCTGGGGTGTTTCTGTAATTTCCCTGGCTAGTTACTGGTGAGCTTAGGTAAGCCCCATTCGCCTTTTGGGCTCCATTTTCTTTATCTGCTATGTAAAAATAATCTTGTCCTATATATTTTCTGGATGGGGAATAATGGCATATCAGGATTATAGACTAGTTGGAAATGAGCTTGGATATTGTCTTGGCCAACTTACTTACTTACTTACTTATTTATTTATTTATTTATTTATTTATTTATTTATTTATTTATTTATTTACCTCAGGCATGAAACACCTCTGGCCACCGATACAGACATCAAGCTAGGATGAACTAAGGACTGTACATCTGCTTTGCCCCTGATTTATATAACAGCAACACCATCAATCAAGTGTCTCCTTGCCCATTGCCAGGGGGTTCTTGGCCAACTTTTACCCCATATAGTTCTCTTTTCCTCCCTGATGAGTTCTTTCCAAACAGTTAGGTATATATGAGGGGAGTGCATGGTGCTGGGCTCTGTGAGGGGGAGCAAGGATGCTTTTGCTTTCTGTACACTAGGAAACCTGAATGATGGAAGGTGAAGAGGCCAAGCCGTACAGGGTGCCAGTGACCTCGATGCAATTTGAGTTACGGGCATTCTTCCTCTTAAATGTGTGTGTCTCTGCTGTGGTCAGGGCTGAGCCAAGGGCATTCAATAATCAAAATATGTGTGTATGCATGTGCACACGTGTGCATGTGTGTGATGTGCAGAAACTTGGGGAGAGGTGGGTCTCTCTACAAGAAGGCCCTGTTAGGCTCATTTAAAAATTTCTCTCCTGATACAAAATGTATGCCTTTTTATTCTCACTGTTGCGGAAGAAATAGAATGAGTCCAGTTTCTGTGGCTGGTTTCATAGACCACAGAACGGCAGCATGGTCTGTGGAAAGAACATGAGTTTTGGGGCCACACTGGTTTTGAATCCTGACCCTACTATTCTCTGGTTGTGTAAACTTGGTCAAGTTACTTAACCCCTCTGAATTTCAGTTCCCTCATGGGCAACATGAGCAGCATATTAGATCCCCATCAGAGGGTGGTTGGGAGGAGCAAATGCGTACAGTGGTTCTCAACCTTCCTAATGTCGCAACCCTTTAATACAGTTCCTCATGTTGTGGTGACCCCCAATTTCATTGTTACAAATTGAACATAATTAAAGCATAGTGATTCATCACAAAAACAATATGTAATTATATATGTGTTTTCCGATGGTCTTAGGTGACCCCTGTGAAAGGGTCGCGACCCACAGGTTGAGAACCGCTGGTTTAGAACTTTGCATAGAAAGTGCTCTGTAAATGTTGACTATGTTATTATATGACATAATTTATTTTCCTCTGGGCTGCCCAGATACTGCATTTGAATACTAGGGGACTAGGTGTCACAGGTATTTCTCTCCATCTCTCCCTGCAGGTGTTACAATTATGATTAGTATAGCTCTAACAAGTATAAGGACTAAAGCTTCTGAGCAGTCTGAGGCATGGCTGAAAGCTCAGAGAAGGTGGAGTTTTGTCTGATGGGAGTTTGCTCTTGTAGAGTTTGCTTCCCTGCCCCTCTCTCTGCTGGTGTGAATGTGCCCACCACTGTCCAAGGATTCGTGTGTTGAGAGGTAGCTCTACACCATCATAGGAACTTATTATATGGCATCAGAGAATACCTCTGTAGGACCACTGGAGTCACTTTTTTTCTCTGTTATTTTTATGACTAGTGAAAATGTTGGGGGGAAAAATGAATTTAGAGAAGTGGCTCCAAATCTCCAAACTTCAGTGGACCCACTCGACATTTCAAAGTGTTCTACTCATGTGTCTGTGTCTCTTCACATGTGTATCCTTTTGGAAGGCAGCTGTGCTCATTACTATACCACCAATGCCAACTTGTACCCTCTTTTGAAGGTTTCCTGGCAGCCTCATTGCCAAATCCAGGGGATTTTTTCATCCTCGCTCTAACTGATCTCTTGACATTGTTGCCCATAACTTGATTTTCTCCTCTCTTGACCTGTTTAATTCTTCACTATTCTTGTTGTTCCTTGTTGCTCCTTTTTTTCTAACCTCAAGCCCTGCCTTGAAGACATTTCTTAGCACATTGTTTCTCTCTAAAGTTTCTCCCTGAGACAGGGATTTTATGCTTGTTGCCTCAGTTATTACCTCTGTTTTGATGACACCAAAATTCTTGTGCTGCATTAGCTCTCACTACCTTTTTGTCTTTAATAGGTATGCAGTCGCCAGGGCCTTCCTGGATCCACTGACAAGCTATGTGCCTAAAGGCATTGAACTCTGGTCATTTTTTATATAAATAGATTTTGAGTGCTTGCTGTGTCTTCTGGATCATTAGCAGTCCAAATGAAGAATGAGTTTTAAGCTTTGTTCCAGCATTCAGATTCTTTGAGAGCTGTGACTGAGTAGGACAGGTCTGGAAAGGGCTAGGCTTGACTCGCTTTTATTTAATCACTGTTTGTCACTTGATTTCTTTTGGATGGAACCACTGTCTTTTGTCTTTGAGATTGCAGTTTTTGCTAATATGCTTAGCTATGTTCTTAAAGATCTGTCCTCTTCCCTACTGGGATAGGGATAAGATTGGTTATATCCCCTACTTTTTGGAGTGTAGAGTACTGAAGAGGGACCAGGAATGCCACATTCCTATTCCATTCCATCCCATGTTGCGCTCCTTCTAGGGCTCCAGTTGTAGCTGGGCCCGTGGAGACCTTTTTGATTCCATGTGCTCTCTTCCATGTGGAGTCAATACTTACTTGTTCCTGTGTTGCCACTGGAAAGGCCCTTCTTGGGCTCTCCCTTGCAGGCTGCAGAAGTGGATTTTGGCTTTGTAGCTCTCTGGTCAGGCAGAGGCTTGGGTTAGTTGTGAACTTTCTATCCTCCACCAACCTCCTCTAATTACTTTTCTGTAGGGCAGCGGTTCTCAACCTGTGGGTCGCGACCCCTTTGGCGGTTGAATGACCTTTTACAGGGGTCGCCTAAGACCATCCTGCATATCAGATATTTACATTACGATTCATAACAGTAGCAACATTACAGTTATGAAGTAGCAACGAAAATAATTTTATGGTTGGGTCACAACATAAGCAACTGCATTTAAAGGGCCAGAAGGTTGAGAACCACTGCTATAGGGCGTGGCTCTAGAGTTAAGCCTCAGATTGACCTGTGGCAGAGCCACAAACAAGTCCAGTTTAGAGGGTGGAGCCCTCTTAGCATAATTAAGCTTGACCTTATGGCTGCCCCCTAGATCCTTCCTAGGTAGCTAATGGGCTGTGGGAGATGCAGCAAGGCTGCCAAAACAAGTGAAACTCACAAGAACATTGTAACTATGTTGACCTCTACCTTATTTTTCTCTGACTATAAAATAAAGCCTCAGCTTGCTGGCTGGATCCTTCTCTGTGGCCTCATCCAGGCATAGGTGATACACTGAGCCCCAGCTATATTTCTCTTTGTCTTTTCTTTAATCCTTCGCCCTGCCCCGCCTCAGGCTCACTGAATCCTTGGCTGTGCTGGCGCTGCACACTTTCCCTCTTAGGTACCTTGGATTTGTTGAGAGCAGTCCCCATGTGCTTGGTCTGAGTCTTGACTTTAATATTTGGGGCAGATACTGTTCCCATTACATAAGTGGTCAGTGGTTTAAGGATGGTCCAAGTCCAACCTTCTGGCCAGGTAGGGGTTGGACAGGTTAGAAGCCATATTCTTTTGCTGTTCAAAGGCTCTTTTATTTATTTTTAATTTTTTAATTTTTTAAAATTAAATCTTTATTGCTGAGATTATTACATTTGTTCCCCCCCCCCATAACTCCCCTCCACCCAGTTCCCACCCCACCCTCCTCCCTCACTCCCCACCCACTGTCCTCATCCGTAGGTGCACGATTTTTGTCCAGTCTCTTCCCGCATCTCCCTCACCCCTTTCCCCACCAAGAATAGCCAGTCTACTCCCTTTCTATGCCCCTGATTCTATTATAATCACCAGTTCATTCTGTTCATCAGATTATTCACTTGATTTTCAGATTCACTTGTTGATAGATGTGTATTTGTTGTTCACAATTTGTATATTTACCTTTTTCTTCTTCTTCCTCTTCTTAAAGGATACCTTTCAGCATTTCATATAATCCTGGTTTGGTGGTGATGAACTCCTTTAGCTTTTTCTTATCTGTGAAGCTCTTTATCTGACCTTCAATTCTGAATGATAGCTTTGCTGGATAAAGTAATCTTGGTTGTAGGTTCTTGGCATTCATCACTTTGAATATTTCTTGCCACTCCCTTCTGGCCTGCAAAGTTTCTGTTGAGAAATCAGCTGACATTCGTATGGGTACTCCCTTGTAGGTGACTGATTTTCTTTCTCTTGCTGCTTTTAAGATTCTCTCTTTATCTTTTGCTCTTGGCATTTTAATTATGATGTGTCTTGGTGTGGTCCTCTTTGGATTCCTTTTGTTTGGGGTTCTCTGCGCTTCCTGGACTTATAAGTCTATTTCTTTCACCAGGTAGGGGAAGTTTTCTGTCATTATTTCTTCAAATAGGTTTTCAATATCTTGCTCTTTCTCATCTTCTGGCACCCCTATAATTCTGATGTTGGTACGCTTGAAGCTGTCCCAGAGGCTCCTTACACTATCTTTGTATTTTTGGATTCTTTTTTCATTTTGCTTTTCTGGTTGGGTATTTTTTGCTTCTTCGTATTTCAAATCGTTGACTTGACTCTTGCAATCCTCTGGTCTGCTGTTGGGAGTCTGTATAGTATTTGTTATTTCAGTCCGTGTATGCTTAATTTCTAGTTGGTCCTTTATCACAACCTCGAGGGTCTCATTAGATTTCTTGTAGATCTCATTAAGCTTATTGGCAGGTTCTAGAAAATTCTTGAAAAACCTTAAAAGTGTGGTTTTGAACTCTATATCCAGTAGTTTGCGTTCCTCCATTTCTGTCATTTGTGTCCTTTTTCTTTGTCTCCGCATTTTTTATGCTTCCCTGTGTTGATAGAGTGGTTTTCTGTGCTAAGTGTCCTCTAGGGCCCAGTGGTTCAGCTTCCCCAATTACCTGAGGAGGACACTCTTGGTGCACCCCCTTGTGGTCTTTGTGCATAGTCTTGCTGTAGTTAAGCCTTGATTGTTGTAGGTATCACTGGGAGGAATTGACCTCTAGGCCAATTGGCTGTGAGAATCAGCTGTGTCTGCAGTGGGAGAACTTCTGTGCTGGAGGCACCCCTCTGGGGCAAGACTTGCTTCAATGGGGCTTTGGTGCTCCCTGAGTCTGCCCCCTGAGTGTGTCCTTTATGGTTCCACGGAGCTGTAAACTGGATGGTCCCACTCTGACCTCTGGGTTTCCTGGCTCCTGGATCTCTAGGGTGGTGCTAATCTAGCCTTTGCCAGAGGCTATCCAGCAAAAGCCTCCCTGCAGGTCTTGGGCGGGGCAGGTCCCACGGGTTCAACAGGGTGGGGCTAGCAGTTATGGCTGCTCTCAGTCCTGCTCTCAGAGGCTCTGCTTCTCAATGTCCCGGTAATCTCTGCAAGCCCCTCTGAGAGAAAGCTGCCCTCGAGTTCCGACCAATGCCAGACAGTCCTGCTTCTCCCGTATGAGTCTGGGTTCCTAGAGACTTGCCCGGAACTGGAGCTCAGAATCTGAGACTCCCTCCAGATTGAAAACGACAACCGGGCCCTCAGCTGCCAGCCCGCTCCGCATGCACCTTAGTATTTTACTTCCGCACTGCGCCTCCTCTGAGTCTCGGTATGCTTTTCTCTTTCCTTCTAGTTGTAGAATTTCCACTCAGCCAGCCTTCCTGTGGTTCTGGATGATGTCTTTTCCATCTTTTAGTTGTATTTTTGAAGTGGTTGTTCGAGGCACCAAACTCAGGTGTTTATCTATGCCGCCATCTTGGTTTCTCTCCTCAAAGGCTCTTTTAATTGCTGTCTACTTACTGACTTTTTGTTTAGTTTATATCTTGGGGGGAGGATGGGAGAAGCCTGTTTGTCTGACTATTCCAAATTTATTTCTCTTTCAAATTATTCTTTAAAAATCCATTTCTTTTTTTTAGCCATTGCACATTGTTCTCTGTTGTCAGGACTGTCCTTTCAGTGTTCTCTTTCCATTGTTTCTTCCGCTTCATATTTGCCTGCTCAAATTAGGCAGTGAGTTTCTGTTTGTGTAGAGGTGAGTGACTGTGTGTATGTGTGTGTGTGTGTATGTTTATATGAGTTTGTACAGCCCATAAATAGCAATAAATGTGTGTGTGTGGGAAGAGCTCATCCTCTAACTTTCAGTTTGTAAAGCAGAAGATTGTTTTACAGCTGTTCCTGCAGCTGGCATTACAATATAATTGTGGTGAAGATCTCTGGACATTAGTATGCTGTGAAAAGCACTGAGTGGGCTGGGTCTGCCATGGGGCTCAGGCGAAAACTGGCTTGGGTCTCTGTTTTTAGCTGTGGTGGGGATCAGGGTGTCTTTCTCTAATATTTGTTTCCTTTTCCTCCTGGAGTAGATACCCAACAAAGGCTTTGGTCCTAAAGTTTGAGGTGTGGAGCCAGCTAGAGGGTGTGTAGATTCTGCAGGAGGCAGGAGCTCTGAAGAGTGGTTCCAGGGTGTCTGGCCTGGGCCTGACTGCCTTTGGGTCCAGGGGAAAGTCATCATCTCTGCTCTAATGAGGTGTGATAACTAGGTGTCAGGTATTGTACCAAGAACTTTCCATGCATTGTTTTATTTAATCCTCCCCAACATCTTTTTGAATTAAGAGCCCTTATATATCCATTTTACAGATGAAGAAACTGAGGCCTAGTGAAGTAGTATCCAAGGTCAGATAGTTAGGGATTGGCAGAGCCAACAATTGGCCTTAGGTCTGTCTGATTTTAAATCCAGGTACTACACTTTCTACCTAATGGTTTTATCTCTTTGCTTTAATTTTCTCCTTATAAGATGAATGTAGGAATTCTTGCTCTTTTACTTTTCCCAAAAGAATTGGGGAAACAAATACATGGACATACGCTGTAGGTTAAGAATGTGTACATTTTATAAGATGGAGTCCCAAGTGCTCCTAGGCAGGCTGCTGAGGTTGCTCTGCCTGCTGAGGATACTTGTGACCTTTTCATGTTCTCCCTGTATTCCAGTCCTGAGACTGGAGGGCAGCCACTGTCGATGGGGTCTGCCAGCAGTCCCAGTCTTCCTCCCTTTGTTGGCTTCCTACATCCTTTCCTGCCTTGAGAGAAGACAAAAGTTATGGGAAGATGTCTTATTTACATAGGGCCCAGTCCCCTCCCTCAGTCCTGTCTGAATTGAGTGGAGGACATGAGGCGCCAAGGGAGGTAAGGGCTAGCCAGTCCATGGGCTGCCTCCCACCCATGTCCCTATCTGCTCCGGCTGCAGTAAACTGGCAATTCAAATGGCTGAGAACATCCAGCCTCAATTTAAGTGGAGGTACAGCCTACAAATGGCCAGTTTTGAGAGGAAAATCGTCATCTCAAGTACCCTATTATCTCTTTTGTCCCAAAGCCCAAGAATATTTAAGGAAAGAATTACCGATGGAACATTGAAATATGTTCCCTTGTACTGAATGATAGTGTTTTAAGTCAGAAGAAGGACATAAATGTAAAGGTGTAGGTCTGTCCTCAATTGAGAGCCAAGGATGACAGATGGGAGGGTTTGTTCTGCTGGTGTACAGGGGCAGATGATTAGGTGAACCAGGGTTAGTGGGTGGTAAGTGGTTTGGGGAGGGCACTAACCTCAGGTTGTGTGCCAAATTATGCCTCAGTGGGATGCCATGACTTTGGCTTTATTTTTGTCAGGATCTTAGGCTTTTGTTGCTGTTGCTGTCCAGGTCTCTGCTTGATGAGGTGGACCATCCTGGCAGAACATACCTGTGTGCCACTTCCCGTTTTCCTCTTTCCCCCTACCCCCAACATAAAGCCCAGGAAAAACAGTATTTGCTTTCTACCTGCTATATCCTGAATACGGAGGAGACCAGGTGACATGGATGCAGGGCAGGTCTTAAGAGGATAGAGGACACCATTACCCATGCCCTATGTACCCTCTGGTGCCCCCCTGCAAAGCTTGGGAAATTGTGTCACACTTTTCTCCCAGCCTCGCTTCTCTCATGCACCTACCCACCCTCCATATTCTCTCTCCCTGTTTCATGGAAAAATATATGGAGGCAGTGCATTCATTAGTCAGGTGGAAATGAAGGATCCATTTGCAATTGATCTCTCATTCTTAGTATTGGCAGAAAATGCTTCTGAGGGTGTACGTGTGTATGTGTGTGGGGGGGGGTAGGGGAGGTGGAGGCACTGGGAGCCCTGTAGAAGCTGCCATTTCTCTTTTCCCCCACTCCCCTTACGGCTCTAGGAGTGAGGAAGCTGCTGTTTGTGAATCATTTGCCCCCGGTCTCTTCTTCCTTTGTCCCTTCTGGGCCTCCTGCTCCTGTTAATTTTTCTTCTTTGCCCTTGATTTCTTTATTCTCATTTATCTCTTCCTCCTCATCTTTTTTCATCAGAACCAGTTTCAGGGTTTATTATTATCAGGAGGGAGCATCTAACTGTGTGTGTGTGCGTGTGTGTGTGTGTGTGTGTGTGTGTGTGTGTATGTATATATATGTGTGTGTATGTGTATATATATATGGACAATCTCATGTAGGGGACAGGAAATCTGTGACTTTGGGACATTCTTTGTTCTCTCTTATTGTATGTTGTCCTCATAATGTTGTGAGTCCCCAGTTTCATTTTTTTATTCCCCTTTTCCCCACAGCCAAGGCCACAGGGGTAAGAAAGGTATCTTGGAATTCATCTCCCTTTCCAACTTTCTCACTCCTGATGTGGAAGCCTCATTCCCTTGTTCATCCTCATCCAGCCTGGTCCCCCCGCCTCCTCACACCAAGGCATGGCCAGGCACCTGTCCAGAACCTAGTGCCATGCTGTGAACTCATTCCCTGTCTTTCAGTATGATTGGTGCCCCAGGGAGCCAGGTTGCTGAGGGAAGCTCATGTGGCACTCAGCCGATCCATTTTGTCGACAAAAAAGGAGGGGAGAAGCTGGCAGAAAGAAAAGGCTTTTGCTGCTGGGTGAGTGTAGCAGCTATTTATAGCACCCAAGCCTTTGCTTTTCCATTTGGCTGTGCTTTTTTAGCTTAGTGCTGGTCCAGCAGGGCTGTTTTCTTTCATGGCTCCAGATGTCCTTAGGGAAAGATTCCGTCTGCCCCTGAAAAGGGGTGAAAGGGTGGGCTGGGCAAGTGGGTAATAACTTCTGAGAGTGGATGCAGGCAGGGCTTTTGTCCAATTATGTCACAGGACCAATTTATTGAGATGGAACATGGAAAAGTGTGGTAAGAACAGGAAAGAGAAAAGGTAAACATCATACTCCTAAGAAATGTTTTCCCATAATTAAGCCTCTATTGAGTAAATTGCCTAATGAGGTGTATTGGGTCTGAGTGATCAACACAAAAACCTTTTATTTTTATTTATTTTTTAAAGTTTTGTTGTTTTTTACTTAGGGATAGGATATTTTTATAAAATATATTTTTATTGATTTCAGAGAGGAAGAGAGAGATAGAAACATCAGTGATGAGAGAGAATCATTGATCAGCTGCCTCCTGCACATCCCTCTACTGGGGATCAAGCCCGCAACCCGGGCATATGCCCTTGACCGAAATCAAACCTGCAACCCTTTAGTCCGCAGGCAGACACTCTATCCACTGAAACAAGCCGGCTAGGCAACAGACAAACTTTTTAAAAGGGTCTGGGCAGCCACCCTGGTTTCCTATGCTGAGTCATTCCCTCACTCTGCGGAAGACATCGTTCTCTTATCTATTTCCACCTTTTAGCTATTGTGAATAATACTGTTAACATTCACATGGAAATATATGTTTGAGTCACTGTTTTCATATCTTTTGTGTAGAATATATACCTACGGCTGGAATTACTGGATCATACGGTAATTCTATGCTTTGATTTTTGGGAAACTGCCAAATTGTGTCCTATAGCAGCTGTACCATTTTGTATTTCCACCAGCTATGTATGAGAGTTTCAGTTTCTCTACATCCTTGTTAACATTTATTGCTTTATTTTTTTTATTGTTGTTTAATTTTAGTGGATTTAAAGTGTTATCGAATTGTGGCTTTGATTTGTATTCCTCAGTGATTAATGATGTTGATTATCTTTTCATATCCCTGTTGGCATTTGTGTATCTTTTTTGGAGAAAATCCTTTGTCCATTTTAATTTGGGTTGCTTGTCTTTTTTCTTGAGCTGTTCATATATTCTGGGTATTAAACTTTGATCAGATATGTGATTTGCAAATATTTTCTCCCATTTTGTGAGTTGTCTTTTCATTCCCTTGATATTGTCCTTTGATACACAAAAGTATTTTAATTTTGATGAGTTTAATTTATCTATTTTTTTTATCACCTATGTTTTTGGTGTCATATTTAAGAAACTACTGCCAAATCTAAGGTTATTATGATTTCCTCTATGTTTTCTTCTTAAATTTAGGTCTTTGATCCATTTTGAGTTACTTTTTAAAGATTTTTTATTGATTTTTAGAGAGAGAGAGAGAGAGAGAGAGAGAGAGAGACATACATCGATGTGAGAGCAGAACATCGATTAGCTGTCTCCTGCACACCCCCAAGCAGGGATTGAGCCTGGGATCGAGCCCGCAACCCAGGCATGTGCCCTGACCAGGAATTGAACCAGTACCATTTGGTGCATGGGATGATGCCCAACCAACTGGGCCACAGGGCTATTAACACATATTGAGTTACTTTTTTGTATATGGTATAAAGGAAGGGTCCACTTCATTTTTTTTTTTTTAAGATTTTTTTTTTAATATATTTTATTGATTTTTTACAGAGAGGAAGGGAGAGAGATAGAGAGTTAGAAACATCGATGAGAGAGAAACATCGATCAGCTGCCTCCTGCACATCTCCCACTGGGGATATGCCCGCACCCAGGTACATGCCCTTGACCGGAATCGAACCCGGGACCTCTCAGTCCACAGGCCGATGCTCTATCCACTGAGCCAAACCGGTTTCGGCAAGATTTTTAAAATTGATTTTTAGAGAGGGAGGGAGGTAGAGAAACATGGATGTGAGAGCCATATCAATTGGCTGCCTCCTGCATGCCTCGTACCAGGGATCGAGCCTATAATCCCGGCATGCGCCCTGATTGGGAATCAAACCAGCTACCTTTCAGTGCATGGGACAATGCCCATCCAGCTGAGCCACACAGACCAGGGTTGTCCAGTTCATTATTTTGCATGTGGATATCCAATTGTCCCAGGACAGTTTGTTTAAGAGTCTGTTCTTTCTGTATTGAATGTTCTTGGCAACCTTGATGAAAATAATTGACCATATATGTGGTTATTTCTGGGCTCTGAATTGTATCCTATTGGTTCATATGTCTGTCCTCATGCAGTACCATACTGTTTTCATTACTATAGCTTTGTAGTAAGTTTTGAAATCAGGAAGTGTGAGTCCTCCAACTTTTTTTTTCTCCAAGATTTTTTGGCTGCTGTGAAATTCCACATATATTTTAGGATAGTTTTTTTCACTTCTGTAAAAAAATATCATTAGAATTTTGATAGGGATTGCATTGAATCTCCATATTGCTTTGGTAGTATTGTAACCTTAACTCTCCAATCCATGAACATGGGATGTCTTTTTATTTTTGTGTCATTTTAATTTTAACAGCTATTAGGGTCTGTACTTTTATTTGTCTGGCTGTTTGAAAAGTGACGTGAAAGGCTTTGTAGCTTGAAAATATTGAACTATGTTGGTTTAGGGATGCTGATGGCATCTGTCTTCAGGCATAACTGCAGGTATGGTTTAGAAGTCAATGGTTATAAAGGCTTATGCAGATTTGGGCCCATGTCTGTCCACATACCAATCAAGGGTTAGTTTCCTTTTCTCCTTACCATAGCCAGTACCACCCAGTACAACCTGATAAGTTGATAATGAGGAAGGAAGGGACCAGGGCTGTTACAGCTCATGTAAGAGTTCTGGTGGCTTAGTTCCAACAAAGGCATGTCTCCCCTTGGGTGGCTAGACTCCTTATCAGAGATGGAGGCTTCATTTACATTGATCTATTCCTGTGGTAGAAGACCTATAATACCTCTATGTGGGAAATGTCTGACATGACATTCATTGAACAAGTGACATCATGGGAATCACAGTGCTGGGGGATCAGGCATCAGGGAATTAGGCACCAGCTTCCTATTGATCTTCTGTTTTCTGTGTTTATATTCATCAGGTCTCTTTATGCCTCTTCAGGGCCTGCCCCTATCTAGGATGGCTCCTCTGGGCATGCTGCTTGGACTACTGATAGTCTCCTGCTTCACCTTCTGCTTCAGTCATCAGAACCAAGTAAGTACCTTATCACAAGAGGGATCTTTTTTTGGTCCTCTATGCCACCAGGGCTGCTGTGGAAGTGGGGTGAGCTTTTATGTTTCTTATATGAATGTGGCCAGCGCTGAGTCATGGAGTCTGTGTATTTCTTTCCCTCTATCCCTGAATCCCCTGACCTCTGTTTAAACTTCATGATATAATTTCCCTTTGGGGAACATATGGTGATGATGATAATAATCTATAGTAATAAAAGCGTAATATGCTAGTTAGGCCGGACATCCTTCCAAACATCCTTCCGGACGACCTTCTGGACGAAGCTGCGGTGGTGGGGGCCGAGGCAGAGGCGGCTGAGGTGGTGGCGGGGGCTGAGGCAGCCACTGTGGTAGTGGGGGCCGAGCCCCTTGCACGAATTTCATGCAGCAGGTCTCTAGTTTTAATAATAAGAAGTTTACCATGTACTAGGTGTTGTCATTAAGTGCTTTATGTCTATTCTCATTTACCCCTCCCCAATAATACTATGAAATAGACAACTACAATTATTATCCTCATTTTGAGAAGGAGGAGACTAAGATTCAGAGATTTTAAATAACTTGGCCAAAATCATACAACCAGTTTGTGGCAGAGCTGGGAAGGTCAAGATTCTCTCCAAAGCTGGCTGATTGTATGCTGAGCACCATGTAAGAATGGTTCTTCCTCTACTTCTCTCTTCTTGTGCTTTCTCAAGTCTGTCTATAACTCTGTATCCTTTTTCCCAGCCTCCCTTTATTAACATAGACCCCATTGCTTAGGGTTTCTGTTATTGCCACAGGCTGGAGCAAAATGCCCAAGAAGGTCCTGAGCTTGAGCAGGCTTCTGGCTCCCTTTCCCCTGGCCTGCCTCAGTAACAGCCTGCCCTTGACCATCTCCCAGTGCCCTCTTTTTTCCCTCCCTTGGGAAGCCTTGATTGTCAGCTTCATCCACTTCTGGCCACCTTCCCTAACCCCGGGGGCTCCCACTAAATGGTGGGTAAAGTGCTGGAAGCTTTGGAGCAGGAGGGCTTGAAGTGCAAATGACAAATGAGATGAATTTAATAACAATCCAGCTCAGCTGAAGTTCACCTCTGACTTGTGACAAGCTTCCACCTTCTCTCTGAAGTCATGTTTCTCTCTGCATTTCTCCCCGCTTTGAGGAGCAGGAGACAACGTACAGTTAGGAGTCTTGAATCCTTTTGAACTTTTAATGTCCTCTGACTAATCTTGTTGATACTGGGGTTTTGGTCTCTTCTTCAAGAAAAATGAGAATGAGATTCCATTGGCCCCTGATGGTGGCACTGGCCACAGCATGAGGGTTGGGGCTGTCTTTGACCTGACCCAGAAAAGCACCCAAGTGTCTCAGGAGATTAGGGCTATTCCCCCTACCCCAAACCTGCATCCCACAAGGATCCAGGTGCTCCCCATTGTGAGCTTTAGCAGATGTACAATTAACAAAAGCATGCTGATGAATTTACTTACGGACCGTGTGTCAATAAGTCCCTTTTGGATAAGAGTCCAACCAAATAGATAAGCTTTCAAAGCCATAATTATTCTGGCCCATATATATTAGTTCTATTGACTCTATTTTCAGAAAAATGTTAATACTGACTTTCATCACCAGAAGCTGCTTTTATCCTTATGTCTGTTCCTAAGCTATATCAGTTTGTCATCATCTTTCATCATGTGCTAAGCACAAGTAGGAGTTGAAGCATCTTTTCTCTCATACTATAAAAATTGCTGCCCTGCTGGGGCATTTAAAATCCAAATTATACAGCCAGCCACCTTCACAACAGTGAAAGTGGTTAGTGGGGGAGGTGGGGATGGTCAGGATCCTTTTTTCAGAGTTCAACAACTGCTCCTGGAGACCTGGAATTGTCCTCCCTGAGGGCATTTGTGAAGGTTAATGGCCACCCAGGAAAAGTTGGCTGTGTGTATCATGGCATGATCTGGAGTCAGCCTCCCTTCCTGGCTCTTGCTGTGGCACCTGAGGTGCCATATCTTAGGTCTGTGTAGATGCTGAAGTGATATGGTTGCATTTATCTGAATAAGAGGCGCCTTCAAAAAGGTGGTGAGTAATGAGGGAGGTAGTGGAACCCAGTGGAAGGAACACAGACCTTGGTAACGTCCTTTTGGCATTTGACCATTTCTGAGCTTTGTTTCCTTATCTTAAGAGGGTTGGTATGTCCCTCTTAAGATTTTAGTGTAGATCAAATGTGATTATATATAAAGTACCTAACATTTGGGATTGGCACAGTCAGGTCAATGGATGGTCAGTAAATGTCAACTATTATTTTCAGTAAGGGGGTAGCTGCTTCTAGGGTTTAATTTAGGGCTCTGTCAGACACACTCCTGTCCCAAAATCTTGCCCTGGCAGTCTGTCTCTATTACAGCATCTATCATCCTACCATTAGAGATTCGTTCATTCTCTTGGATCTTGAAGCCTTTGATATTTAAGAATTTCTTATACAGATACAAGCGCAAGGAAGTGTGACATAGTAAGCTGTTGTCAGCTAACACCTTAGCTGGGATTTCTTGCAGTCAGCTGAGAGGAAATTGGTATTTGGAGTGATGGTGTCAGGGAGAAGAGAGGGCTGAGGATTTCAGCATGGAAGGGAGCCTCCCCTAAGAAGCCAGCTGAGAGGGCACCAAAGCATGGGATTTACTTCAGAGCTGACCAAGGGCTGTCTGGCTTCTCTCACCTCTTGGTCCTTCTCTCCTGTTCAAGACACTGCCCAGGCAGAGAGAGGCTAGTCTTGCTTTTTCTTTTCTTTGAGACTGTGGTTTCTCACTTGGTCCATGAAAACCCTCTCTTGGCAAGGGGGCTGTGCTGATAGACATGCTAAGTTAATCTCATGGCCCTCACTTCATTTCCTCAGTATCTAGGGTACAGCCATTAGGACACATGACACAGAAGTGAGTCAGAAATGATGCCTGGGCTTTGGAGCCAGGCAGTCCTGACCTTAAATCTCTGTTCTGCTTTACCCAGCAGTGTGATTTTTCACAGACCCCATATCCATACTCATCTGTAAAATGGGTATAAATGTATGTGCATCACAGATGAAACTTGGACGAGTTGTGAGCACAGAAGGCACTTTAGCCCAGTGCTGGGCATATGGTAAGGGCTTAGTAAATGGTAGCTGCTGTTACCATTACAAGCTCATCCCTATGATGTTGCTTTTCCTCAAAACCTATTATGGAATTCCTTTCTTGAACTGACTAATTTATGGTATATTCATATGACTGAACCTCTGTCAGTGCTTGCCAGATGTGATTTGGGCAAACAGTCCAAAGCCAGATTTGGTGATCAGACAGGGGAGCATCAGTTTTGTAATACACCCACTAAAAACTGAGGTATGCTGTAAAATAATGATAGACTGTGTGTGTGTGTGTGTGTACGAGTAGCTGTGGCTTAACATCTGGCTCAAAAGTGATAGCAAGAGGAAATAGAAAAAACACACATTTTGAGCAGTGACAGGATTGTTGCAAAAAATGTGTGGCCACAGACTTGAAGCATGTGGCTCAGTGTTTCATGATTCTCCTAACCCTCCTTCTTGAACCTACTCTGATAACCTTATTTTAAAAATCTAGAAAAAAAAGGGCTCTGGATACTTAATGGACAAGGTGGTCTTTTTCTGGAATGTGTGGCTAGGACCTGGCTTCCAGCAGACTCAGCTAATTTGGGTTTGTCTTAGTCCAAGGCATCCAAAAGACATATCTGCTTGTGAGAGGGGAAGGAGGCATTCCTTCCTTCCTTTGTTCTGTGATTACAAACTAAGCCCTTTGCTAAGCATGGAGGATATAGTGGTGAAAGAGGCTGACAGAGTCTGTCCTCAGAAACTCAGCTGTTGGAAGCTTGATATCCATGCCCTCAGAATGCAGGGTGCCACATGCCAGTCTGTCTGCTCTTTAGTATGACAAGCACATTTTCTTTCCTGTTCCTAGTTTTCTTTGAGCTCAGATTTGTGCAAACTTCAGGTTGAAGGGGTAGGTGGGGTTTGTGGGGCCAGGCTGCCTAGGTGACCACAACCTAAACCTGATCTGCCTAAATGATGCCATATGGTGTAGTCTCTGTTGGATATCATAGCACAGACTCATCTAATCTGGAAACTATGACTACCTTTATAAGTAATAAGAATAACAGCTACTGTGTACACAGGGCTAATGGTTTACAAGGTAGTACTTCATCTGATATACGAGCTAATGTTGTTATTATCTCCACATCATAAATGTGGAAACTGATGCTTAGAAAGTTAAGTAACTTTCCTGATGTCACAAGAAACTGGGATTTGAACTTTAGGTGATCTGATGCTGAGCTTGAGTTCTTAACTATTATGCTATAGTGAGTGCCTCTCTTTACTTATGACATATTTTGAAAGGCTCTTCTTGCCCAAGGTAGTTTCCTTACCAGTTCTTAATAAGATCTAAAATCCTGCCATCTGAATTTCATGCCTTTATTTCTTGTTAAAATGTGAAATCCTTAGGCTTTACATTGTTATCATCAACACCTTAACATCTTAACCTTTCCTCTGACATTGAATTAAAGATGGGATCTGAGAGACCCAGGCAGGTGGGGATGCATATCTGGAGCTGGGGCACTGCTTGAAAGGGATGCATTGTTACCTCCCAATTTAAGGTTAGAATTGTTGGAAACAAAAAATGAAATCTATGTAAAGTAACTAGCACAGTTTTGGGTTCATAAGAGGAATCCATTAAAAATACTTATTATTAGTGGAAGAATTGGGAGGTGTAGGAAAAGTGATCATGGGGGAGGTGGGAGGGCTGAAATAACATCCCTGTGTGCTAGTGTGGGTTCCTCCTTGCCCTCCCAAATGTAATTTCCCAGAGCTCTGAACCCTCTGGTTCCAATTTCCTGAGGCATTATAGCTTTTATGCAAGAACAGGTTTAAAAATGGGACAGGAAGGCTGGGAAGGAGCAAAATGAATAATACTTTGTATTTATCTTGCATCTTTGTCTCCTGAGCTCAAAGTACTCCATTGACACCATTTCATTAGTCCTCCATGCTCTCCATGGGGTGGAAGGAAACAGGTTTTATGAAGAGATTTCCAACCTGGGCTTCTTCCTCCCTCAGGCCAATTGGACTACCAGCTTCTCACTTGTACCTCTTACACATGGGTTGGAATGTCCCAAGTGATCATTTATGCCCTGTAGGCATCCTAGGGAATTACCAGGTCCTTTCTGTGCCATGCTAGGCTGCTTAGGAATCAATTGGGCCTCAGCTGCCAGCTTTTGTACATCTGGGGTGGCCATTTGAGCCTTATCTCCTGTTCATATATGTTTTTTTCCTTTTTATAAATATATATATTTAAATTGTAAGAGTAATAGATATGAATTTTATTTATTTTAATTTTTAAAAAATGTATTTTTATTGATTTCAGAGAGGAAAGGAGAGGGAGAATGAGATAGAAACATTAATGATGAGAGAGAATCATCGATCAGCTGCCTCCTGCACTCCCCACACTGGGGATCGAGCCCGCAACCACGGCATGTGCCCTTTACCAGAATCAAATCCGGGGCCCTTCATTTCGCAGGCCGACACTCCATCCACTGAGCCAAACCAGCCAGGGCATAGATATGAATTTTTAACATCCAACAGTGTATAGTAGCATATCAGGTAAAAAGTAAAAAGGCGCTTATTGTCTCTTTTTCCCAACCTCTGTTCCCAGTAAGTTTCCTTAACCCCCTGGAGATATTATGGAACTTTGTGGACTTTTTCTGTATGCATGTATAAAAATGCTGTATACACGCAACACATACTCTGTTCATTTAACCGTATTGTTTCACTTATATTGATTGGTTCTGAGGCTAACCTCGTGAAAGGTCCAAACATGGCCGGAGAGGGGAGGAGGAGCATAGAGGGAGAGAGTACCATCCTAGGCCATTTTCTTTCTGCTTGCCTGGTGCTTACCTGTGGTTGGTCATGCTCTGTTTTTTTTCTCTGAAGGAGTTTGCGCTGACCAATCCAGAGAAGAGCACCACCAAAGAAACAGCGAGAAAGGAAACCACAGCAGAGGAGGAGCTGGACCCTGAAGTCCTGGAGGTGTTTCACCCAAGCCCTGAGTGGCAGGCCCTTCGGCCAGGTACTAAGCCCGCCCTACCCCCATGAAACACTCTAAATTCAAATTGTATATGTCCTTTGTCCCCACAGGGCTCCTTTGAAGGAGCAGCCACTCTTTGGCCCGCTGGAGGGGAACAGTGTGGTCCATCACAGTGGTGGCTGCTGCTGCTGGGCTCAGGGACCTTCATTTTCCAGCAGAACAGAGATTTCAGCCTCTAAGTGCCCTGGAAGGAAGGCAGGTGGTGGGTGGCCAAGCTTTCTGAGCAAGTGATTGAAAACGTTCTTTCCTTGCACTTCTGAAGCACAGGAGAGGCAGTGACATGTGCCTTGCTCTGCAAATGCTATTTTGGGCTCTTCTGCTCGGCTCAGTGCTGCTGAAATATTGTTCACAGGAGAGTCCTGAGCATTGGTGCAGGGCAGGAGTGTTCTTTTGCGAAAGGAACCTGTGCCAAGAAACAGGGGCTGATCCTGGCCTGGTTTTTAAATGGGGCGTCCTCAGAAAGAACAACTTTCTAACCCTTTTTTGAGTCCAGCCCAAGGTTTAAAATAATAATGAAAGCCCTGGCTGGTGTGGCTCAGTTGGTTGGATCTCATTCCATACAATGAAATGTCACGATTTTGATTCCCTATCAGGGCACATACCTAGGTTGTAGGTTTGATCCCCGCCTTGGTTAGGGCTCATGCGGGAGGCAGCCAATCAAATGTTTCTGTCTCTCTCTTCCCCTCCCTCCCTCCCTTTCCCTTCCCCTCTCTCTAAAAATCAATGAAAATGTCCTCAGGTGAGGATTAAAAAAAAAAAAGATAATAATAATAATGAAAGTAGCCAGCAATTGTGTTTATCATATTCAGGTACTGTGTTAGGTGCTTCATGTGTATAATCTTGTTCCATCTTCACATAATAGGACCTATTATTTTCCTATAAAAGCATTGAGGCTCAGAGAGGTTATGTAATTTGACCTGTGTTATTCAGCTAACTTGTCCTATGTCATTGATCCTATAGCCTGGACCTACCTTCTTCCCATTTGTCCTAGTCCCAACTGTCCTTGTTCCACCATGATGACACTTGGGCCTGTTCTGAGGAGTAGGTGTTTGCATTCTGCACTGTGGCAAGGTAGATGGTAAGTCCTGGCAGCTGCCACAGTGTAGTTGCATCAGTTCCTTGCTGATATTCATCACCATATCCTCCCTGCCTCCATTGCTGCTGTGTTGGCGGGGACAGCATTTGCTGTGCCAGCCAACTTTCTGGTGATAATATCACTCCTGCTGGGCTTGCATAGGAGTAGTTGATGCCACAGAAGAGTGATGAAGCACCAAGAAAGCCAAGTAGGAACTAATGGTGTTAGTAGAGGGAAGTTTTAGGAACAGAAGTACTGGGTTCAGCAGACCCAACCTCTGACTGCCCTCCCCTAGCTTCCTTGAGAACTGAGCCCCCTGGTCCTTGAAGACTCAAACTAGAGTTGTTTTCATGGGTAAGGAGTAGAAGATGTGGGCTGTATCTACTAGTTTTATGTGATTAAAAGTGCTTGTACCACTTCAACCAGGCAAGTGCCTGGAGCAGATGGAGATCAGTATCCTGTGGCTCCCACTCCTGCCCTCTCTAATTTTGTGGCACCTTCAAGGCCTGGTCTGCATTGCAGAACAAGCCTGAAAATTCTGACCCAGGGCCCCTGCCCAGTCTTTTGGCCAGTGGTGCTACTGTTAATGGCTAAATATAGAGCCCTCTCTGTAGCCTTGGGGATGGAGAACCAGGGCTTGTATGACAAGGGCAGGCTGAGGGCTCTGAGTGCCTCCTGGAGAATTAGAGTGGAGCATTGATTTTTACATCTAACTTGATGCCCCATTGACATCTCTCTCTGTTTTCTAGTTTCTCAAGAGCCCTTTGTAAATTATTCTGCCTCAGATTTTCCCTAGAAGCTGTCCCAAAGGCTGGTGTGTTTTGTTGAACATAGACACTTAGGCACTACAACCCAGGGGGCAAAGCAACTCTGGTTTCAGTAGTGTCTGCCCCATCTTAAGAGTATTATTCTGAGTCTGGTGCTAGAAAGTCTGATTAATGGAGATAGATAAGACTCTCTTAGGCCCTGGTATAGGATTGAGGTGTTCTGTGTGTATATTGAGAAGGTTTTGCATGTATGTTTGTTGATAGGAAATTGACTTCTTTTTTTTTTTAAATTAAATCTTTATTGTTCAGATTATTACAGTTGTTCCTCTCCCCCCCCCCGCCCTTAGCTCCCTTCCACCCAGTTCCCACCCCACCGTCTGCTCTTACCCCCCCCCCACTCTGTCCTCATCCATAGGTGTACGATTTTTGTCCAGTCTCTTCCCACACTCCACACCCCTTTCCCCCCGCAAGAATCGTCAGTCCACTCCCTTTCTATGCCCCTGATTCTATTATATTCACCAGTTTATTCTGTCCATCAGATTATTTATTCACTTGATTTTTAGATTCACTTGTTGATAGATGTGTATTTGTTGTTCATAATTTGTATCTTTACCTTTTTCTTCTCCTTCCTCTTCTTAAAGGATACCTTTCAGCATTTCATATAATCCTGGTTTGGTGGTGATGAACTCCTTTAGCTTTTTCTTATCTGTGAAGCTCTTTTTTTTCCTTAAATAAGTCATTATTTATTTATTTATTTGTTATTTTATTTTTATATATTTTATTGATTTTTTTACAGAGAAGTAGGGAGAGGGGATAGAGAGTTAGAAACATCGATGAGAGAGAAACAACGATCAGCTGCCTCTTGCACAACTCCTACAGGGGATGTGCCCGCAACCAAGGTACATGCCCTTGGCCGGAATCGAACCCGGGATTTTCAATCCGCAGGCCGACGCTCTATCCACTGAGCCAAACCAGTTAGGGTGAAGCTCTTTATCTGACCTTCAATTCTGAATGATAGCTTTGCTGGGTAAAGTAACCTTGTAGGTTCTTGCTATTCATCACTTTGAATACTTCTTGCCATTCCCTTTTGGCCTGCATAGTTTCTGTTGAGAAATCAGCTGACAATTGTATGGGTACTCCCTTGTAGGTAACTGACCATTTTTCTCTTGCTGCTTTTAAGATTCTTTCTTTGTGCCGGAACCAGTTTGGCTCAGTGGATAGAGCGTCAGCCTGCGGACTCAAGGGTCCCGGGTTCGATTCCAGTCAAGGGCATGTACCTTGGTTGTGGGCACATCCCCAATGGGGGGCGTGCAGGAGGCAGCTGATCGATGCTTCTTTCTCATCGATGTTTCTAGCTCTCCCTCTCCCTTCCTCTCTGTAAAAAAATCAATAAAATAAAAAAATAAAAAAGATTCTTTCTTTGTCTTTTGCTCTTGGCATTTTAATTATGATGTGTTTTGGTGTGGTCCTCTTTGGATTCCTTTTGTTTGGGGTTCTCTGCGCTTCCTGGACTTGTGAGTCTATTTCTTTCACCAGGTAGGGGAAGTTTTCTGTCATTATTTCTTCAAATAGGTTTTCAATATCTTGCTCTCTCTCTTCTTCTGCCACCCCCATAATTCGGATGTTGGTACGCTTGAAATTGTCCCAGAGGCTCCTTATATTATCTTCATATTTTTGGATTCTTTTTTCTTTTTGTTTTTCTGGTTGGGTGTTTTTTGCTTCTTCATGTTTCAAATCTTTGACTTGATTCTTGGGATCCTCTTGTCTGCTGTTGGATCTCTGTAAATTATTCTTTATTTCAGTCAGTGTATGCTTAATTTCTAGTTGGTCCTTTTTCATAACCTTGAGGGTCTTACTAGATTTCTTGAGGGTCTCACTAAATTTATCAGCAATTTCTAGAAAATTCTTGAAAAACCTTATAACCATAGTTTTGAACTGTATATCCAATAGTTTGCTTTCCTCCATTTCTGTCGTTTGTGACCTGTTTCTTTGTCTCCACATTTTTTATGCTTCCCTGTGTTGATAGAGTGGCTTTCTGTGCTAGGTGTCCTATAGGGCCCAGTGGCTCAGCCTCCCCAATTACCTGAGGTGGACACTCTTGGTGCACCCCTTTGTGGGTTTTGTGCACAATCTTGTTGTAGTTAAGCCTTGATTGTTGTAGGTATCACTGGGAGGAATTGACCTCCAGGCCAATTGGCTGTGAAGACCAACTGTGTCTACAATGGAAGAGCTGCTGTGCAGGAGACACCCTTATGGGGCAGGACTTGCTTCAGTGGGGCTTTGGTGCTCACTGAGTCTGCCCCCTCAGTGTGTCCTTTATGGATCTGAGGAGTTTGTAATCTGGATGGTCCCACTCTGACCACTGGGTACACTGGCTCTTGGATCTCCAAGAAGGTGCAAAGTCAGCCAGTGCCTGGGGCTACAGAGAGATCTGCAAATTCCTCCTCTTTGTATTGGGTTTGGAAGTGCTCAGACGAGGCCCAGCTGTGAAGCAAGGCAGGCTGGTGCTGGTGTGGCCTTGGGCCTTTTATTGATAGCTTTGGGGCTCCCTGACCCAGTTGCAGCTTGTTTGACAGATTTTAGGCTGAGAAAGGACAGGCCAGTCATATGCAAAAACCACTGTGCACAGCTGGGTGGGGTTGTAAATTGAGTAGGGCGGGGTCTCAGGGAATCTCCAGGGCAGAGCAAACAGCAGTGGCTGCCAGTCAGCCCTGCACCGGGGAGGTCCCAGTACAGGAACAATGACCCTTGCGAGCACCTCCGTCTGAAAGAAAGCCAACCCCACATTCCTGCCCCGATGCCAGGCAGTCCAGTTTCTCCCTGTATGTGTCTGGGTCCCCCCAAGTCTCGCCCAGCACTGGAGCTCAGAGCAAGTGGGAGCTTGTATTTCCCTCCCGATTAAAAAAGCGGCACACCCAGGTGCCAGCCCATTCTGCACCTCCTACCAGTCTCAATGCGCTTTCTTCTTTACCTCTCTAGTTGTAGTACTTCCACTCAGCCAGCTTTCCCTACTGATGTGGATGATAGTTGTTATGTATTTTAGTTGTAATTTTGATGTGGTTGTGGGAGGCAGCAAGTACAGGTGTTTACCTATGCCACCATCTTGGTTCTCTGAAGTGCTGATTTTAAATGGTAATTTTTCCATTAGTGCCACCCCTTCAACTTGATTGTTTTATTATATGCCAGTGACGGGACATGAGTATGTAGTCTTCCTGTCTTTTGTGCCTTAGATGGGGAAGAGAATTTCTGGTGAAGAGAGACTTCCCTCAAGAAATGCTCTCCCTCTCTCCCTCTACAGAGGTTTTCAAAAAAATATATTTTTATTGATTTCAGAGAGGAAGGAGGAGGGAGAGAGAGAGATAAACATCAGTGATGAGAGAGGCTCATTGATTGGCTGCCTCCTGCACTCCCCGCACTGGGGATCGAGCCCACAACCCGGGCATGTGCCCTTGACCAGAATTGAATTTGGGACCCTTCATCCACAGGCTGATGCTCTTATCCACCAAACCAAACCGGCTAGGGCTCTACCCACCAAACCAAACCGGCTAGATTTTTGATGAGGGAACAGAAGGGGTTAGCACAGCATTTCCTGCCAGAGTCAGGGACATGGCATAAGAAGATGGTGGTGTGTCTTTTGGGGATTTTTAAGAAAATGGTAAAGTGGCTAGCTTATGTTGAACCTAGTTTAGTATCATCTGTCTCTGAAGGGAGGATCTCATCTCTGTTGTCCCCAGGCCTCCAAGGAGGAGATACTAGGGTACGTGGTCTGGGCTCATTTGAAGGCAGATTTATAGTTATGTGTTGGAATACCAGGGGACCAACCCATGACTTCATGGGTCTTCCCACCAGGCCAGGTGGGAATTAGGCCCCAGCCACTCAGCCCTGGAGCAGCTGCAGGTCACTCTCCTGAAGTAAGCCTGCCTCTTTTATTACTGTCAGCATCCTCACTGTGAGCCTCTTGTTCCTGGAAGTGATTTTCTTCTCTCTCTCTCTCTCTCTCTCTCTCTCTCTCTCTCTCTCTCTCTCTCTCTCTTCTGGTTTATTTTGGGATCTGTCTCACCTTATGGAAGCACAGAAAGCATTTAAATGTGGATTCAGCATCAACTGTTCACAAGCAAGCAGAGGAAAGCTGTTTGCTGGCAAGTCCTGTGGGTTCTGGGCATGGAACTCAGGAGTTTGTCCTGGGACTGAGGACCCCTAAAACCTAGGACATTGTGTCTATGTACTTGTTATTATGAAAGCTGGTCACAGCCATGAATAGTGGGGCTTGTGCTCCCTGGGTATTTTCTGAGATCCTATTTTGTGCCAGACACTGTATTGGTAGCTGGAAATACAGATAATAGATCACATTTAGTAAGCATCAACTGTGCCAGGCATTCTTTGAGGGCAGGTGCTATAACCACCTTTATTTTTATAGACAAAACTGAATTTCAGGGAGGAGAACTGACTTAGCCAAATGACCAATAAATGGTAGAGTCAGAATTCAAACTTAGTTTTGTCTGACCCTAAGCTTGGGCTCCTAACCACTGTGCCATCTGTCTCTTTGGATAGCAAATGGGACATGCCCCTGCCTTCCAGCAGCTCATAGTCTCACAGAGGACACAGAGACAGAAAAAGGCACTGAAGTGTTTTTGGATGTTTTGGTGGAAGTGTCTCAGTAAGGGCACAAGGGAGGGGGAAGGCAAGGGCCTTCTATCTCTACCCTTGAGATCTTGCTGGAGCAGTGAGTCAAATTCTAGGATGATAAACTTCCACCCTCATCTTTAGTTCTCTATTTGAGCTGTGTGGTCTTGGTCAGGTTGATTGGAATCTTTGAACCGTAGTTTCCTCATCTGAAAATGGGGATGAAAATACCTACTTCACAAAGATGACGTAAGACTGAACAACATTAACATGTATAAAATGTTTCACACAGGGCCTGGCATATAGGAAATATTCAAGAAGTGGTTATAGTTGTCATTTGAAAAAATATACCTTTGCTGGCTCCCTTTCCTTGAAGACCTGAAGGAGAAGTGGAGGTGACAAGACAGCCTGGGCAAAGGGCTCCCTTGTCTTGCCCCATGTGGGCTCAGGGAAGCTCAAACCTAGGGTTTCTTATTGACCTGAGCTGACTTTCAGGAGGCCATGAGAGCCTCTGAAATATTAGCATTAGCACAAAGAGCTCTTTTGATGGGAGCACGCAGGAAGTCTGTGCAAGGACACGTTCATGTGAGGGGGTTAAAAAAAAAAGGGAAAAAAATCCAAATCATCAACTGATGAGAGCAATCCAAGAATTATAGAGCACCAGCCATCTGGTCAGATCATTTCAGATCTGCACAAGCAATGGGAGGGAATTGAATTGTATAAACCTCATTTATAGTAGACCAACTACTCTGTTTCAAGTATTTAAGAGAGGAGTCTGATTTCCTGAAGGCCCTAGACATCTGTCTGAAGGAGCACTTGTCTCTGTGAAGCCTTTAGTTCCTTGCAGCTTGGATGGGGCTGTGTGATTCTCTAATCCTCCAAAACCAACTGAATGTTCAACAATTCACTTCACTTCTGATACTATCTACCTGGACTTAGTGTCAGATCCCACAGTTTAATGGCTTAGTGCCCCATCTCTACTTCAGATGTGTCGAAAGTTCCAGGCCACTTGAACTTTTTTGATTGATCAGCTATAAATTAGGGGTCCCCACAACCCCCTTCTCAGGTTTGACAATTTGCTAGAACAGCTTGAAGAACTCAGGAAAAACACTTTACTGATTTATTGTAAGGGTACAACTCAGGAACAGCCAAATAGAAGAGATGTATAGGGTAAGATATGGGGAAAGAGATTCATAGCTTTCATGCCCTCTCTGGGCACACCACCCTCCCAGCACTTCTGTGTGTTCACCCAGCCGGAAGCTCTCTGACCTTATTCTTTAGGAGATTTTATGGAAGTTTCATTATATAGCTATGATTGATTAAACTATTGGCCATTGGTGATTGAACTTAATCTCCAGCCCCTCTCCCCTCCCTGGAGGTAAGGGGATGGGGCTAAAAGTTCCAGCCTTCTAATCATAGCTTGGTCTTTCTGGTGATCAGCTCCCACCTTAAAATTATTTAAAGGCCCCTCACCAAGAGTCATCTCATTGGCATAAACTTGGGAATTAAAAAAGATAACATTCAGGAAATTCCAAGGGTTTTAGGAACTCTGTGCCAGAAACCAGGGATGAAGATCAGATATATTTTTTATTATACCACAGGCTGCAGTTGAGGTAGTACTAAGGGGCAAAGCTCCCAGTACTCTCTGTTCCCTCCCCAGCTCTGTGGTTTGGAGGGAGGTGACCTTCCTTTTCTCTCCTGGTCTGGAGGGATCTTCTTATGGGTCATTTCATTCCCCAGGATGATCTACAAGAGTATGATCTGCTTTTGTTCTTCACACACAGGCACAGTCCCTCCCCAAGGCCCATGAGCAGTGGTGTTCATACCTAAGCTCCTGTGGCTCATCAGAGTGGTACAGTGAGACTTCTTGGCTGCCACCAGGAGGTAATCACCTGAGGGAAAGGTATAGGATGGGGCCTCTGTTGAATGATCTTTCACCCTGGCTCAAGTGCAGTGCTGGAAAAGTGTAGCAGGAGCTGGATAGAGGAAACAGCATGTCTTTTGTGTGTGTGTGTGTGTGTGTGTGTGTTGTGGGATAGTTTGTCTCCTCTCTTGAACACAAGTTGCTGTCTTCAGCAACTTTTTAGGATGAGATGTTCAACAGAGCTTATCATTGGTGCCTCTTCCTTCTGCACAATGCTTTCTTCACCAACTTTGAAGGCTTTCAAGTCTCCTGAGGATTCTCCAGTAACTTATTTGTTCTTTTCCTCTTATACTTCCGGCCCATTTCCCCCATTATTGCCACCTCCCCAGCCTTCGTTCATAATTCTCCACTCTGAGCATCTCCTTTGCTCCTTGGTAATATGAGTTAGTCAGGGGGAACTCTCTAGGGCAGTGATGGCAAACCTATGACACGCGTGTCAGAGGTGACATGAGAACTCATTTTTTTGGTTGATTTTTCTTTGTTAAATGGCATTTAAATATATAAAATAAATATCAAAATATAAGTCTTTGTTTTACTATGGTTGCAAATATCAAAAAATTTCTATATGTGACACGGCACCAGAGTTAAGTTAGGGTTTTTCAAAATGCTGACACGCCGAGCTCAAAAGGTTCGCCATCACTGGTTTAGATCTTTTTACTTCAGAGAGATCTCATTTCCCATATGTGGAATTCTCTCAGGATGGCTGACCACTGCCCTGTAGCAATCAAATCCCATACCCCACTGGGGGAACAGATGGAGGCCAGGGCAGGAAGGCCTGTGACCTCCTTGGCAGCCACTGCCAAGGCTGAGCCCACTTTGAGACTAGCTGGCCGAGCTCTGCACTGGCACCTGAGCATCTCTGTCTGGGGTTTGGCCTTCATTACAAGGATGGAGCAGGCCAGGGTCCAGTTTGCAATCTGTGGGCTTGAGTGGGAAGGGAGAGCAGCTGTTTGCCGTCTGCTTTCTAATAAGTATTTGTATGTTTAATCCTCTCCCTGGGCCCCTATCTTCTTCTTCCTCTGTTTCCTCCATCCACCTATTCTCTCTGAGGTTTAATAAAGAGTGTTTAGCAGAGTTGCATAGTTTCAGCTCTCAAAGATTGGATGCCCAAACTGGCTGAAATGAAAAACATTTCATTTCAGTCTGGAGTAGGAATAATGGAAAACTAGCTACCAAAACCAGTTTTAGCCTTCATACCTAGGGCTTGGCTTTAGTTTAGACAATCTATGAAGCCCTGACTTCCCTTCTTTCTCTAATATTGGCCTCATCCTGCTGGCTAAGACTGTCCAAGCTATCTCCAAGGATGGGACTATTTAGGGCTGAGACTAGCTCTCAAGGGCTGGACTGGAGCTGGAATGAGAGGTCCTTTTCTAGAACCTGTTCCATTCTTAGTTTTGTCACAGCACTGGAGGTAGGAACTAACCAGTAACTTAAGAGGAGATAATATTTGAGTAGGTAGAGAATAGGACAGGCATTAAACATGAGTGGAGGGGGAATGACATGAATAGAGACATAAAAGTGAGAATATATCTACTTGGCTGGAGAGGCAGGGATCTGTAGGGGAATAATGGGATGGTGGTAATGGGAAGTATAGAGGAGCCCTGGGAGGGAGGGGAGATGAGGAGAACTGACAAGGCAGTAGATCTAAAGATGTGAAAGTAAGTGTAAACTCTGAGTGAGTAGTTGAGTTCATTCAGGGGCTGTGCTATGAATGGGAGATGAAATGAAGAAAGACAATATAAACTCCAGGGTTTGAGAATAGTAGAAAGAGAGAACTAAAATGGTAATTTTAGAGATAGCCACATTAAAAAAACTTATTTATTTCATATTACATTTGTTGAACTCTTATAATGTTTCAGGTATAGTGCTTGATGCAGGAGATACCATGGTGGGAATTGACCGAGACTTGCCTATGTAGGCTTGTGGTGTAGGAGGACCCCCAGACAGGAATATAGCTCTGTGAGAACACAGAGGAGGGGCCTTGAAGGAAAGATTTCCCAGAGGTAGGGACATTGAAGCTGAGTAGAGAGAGATTTTGTGTATGTTGGAAGGCAGAGGGCAGACGAAGTGTTTGACATATTTGAATTCCAGCGAGGAGATAACTTATTAGGCAAAATTGTTTAGGTGGCAGATGCAAAGTGTTGGCCTTGTGAATATGTTGAGCCTTAGAAATTAGAAGCAGAGGCTAGAAGAAAACAAGGAAAAGTGTGAGAGATATAGAAGGAACTTAAGGAAGCTTTCATTAGATGTCTTCAGTTTTCTGAGCCAAGCCAAGGATGGGGCTTCTACCTTGGATGATGAAAGACAAGGATTCGATTGGGTGCTTGAAGAATGGAGATGTTAGGAAGAACCTTTGTGAGGAGGTGCTTAGATAATCAGGAGGTTAGAACTAACCATTGCCCAGCATCAGGAAGTGCCCAGTTGACATCTGACATTCTGACTTGGTGGTGGGCCAGGATCAGTGGGTTTGGTGACTTTCTAGAGCAATTTGATCCCTGGGCAGTGGATAGCTGGAGTGTGAGGAATGATGGATAGATCATTAAGGGATTGTCTTTGGAGATCTTGTCTGTCTGGCCTATGGGGCAAGCTGAGAGCTTTACTGGAAATTCCTATGAACCTGCTCCAGTCTTCCCTCTTCTGTAACAGGCAACGTCAAGACTCTTGGAGGCTCCTGCAATGCCCAGGGTCACAGAGGGGGTGATACCTCAGCAGTGACTGACTGATCTTCTAGGCCAGTGGTCGGCAAACTCATTACTCAACAGAGCCAAATATCAACAGTACAACGATTGAAATTTCTTTTGAGAGCCAAATTTTTTAAACTTAAAGTATATAGGTAGGTACATTGTTATTAACTTAATTAGGGTACTCCTAAGCTGGCCTTTGCTAAAAACATCCTCAGACTGATTGAGGTACATTCGCTGAGGTCGACCCCTTTCAACTCTCCCATCCTCAACTCATGCATGAATTGCACGTGCCTCCCCCGCACTGCGTATCCCTCCGCCCGCCTGCGCCATCTCCCGCCGACAACCCCCACTTCTTCTAACGCCAGTTCTTCAAAATAGACTCACCCAGGCTGAAAACCGACTTCTGCGCATGGGCCACGAAGTTTCAATCGCACTGGACATGCTCGCCCGCACATGGTATTTTGTGGAAGAGCCACACTAAAGGAGCCAAAGAGTGATTTGCCAACCACTGTTCTAGGCAGATTTGAAAAGAACTTGAATGAATCAGAGCTTATGTCAGGGATGGGCAAACTTTTTGACTCGAGGGCAACAATGGGTTCTTAAACTGGACCGGAGGGCCGGAACAAAAGCATGGATGGAGTGTTTGTGTGAACTAATATAAATTCAAAGTAAACATCATTACATAAAAGGGTACGGTCTTTTTTTTTTTTTTTTTTTTTTTTAGTTTTATTCATTTCAAACAGGCCGAATCCGGCCCGCGGGCCGTAGTTTGCCCACGGCTGGCTTATGTGCAGAGGGCTCTTTTGCAAGCCTTTTGTTGCTTGTGCTCTAATCCAGCTGATTATATTTCTGTTCATGTTAGGGTTTTGTTTTGTTAATGTTCATAAACTAATAGGTTGTTGATCTTGCCTTATTTTCTGTAATATGTTGGTTTAGGCAAACAAAGATTGAGCTGTATTTTAATTTCTTTAATTCGAGAATAGTGTTTCTGTTCTGTATAATGCAGTTGTTTGGAAAGAGAGAACTATTTCTTTGAATTAAAGTTTTCAGTTTTATCCCTCTATCTAAGCACCAGTTATCTGTGGCCATAATTAGTTTATCTGGGCGGAGATGCATTTTTATGGAATAGTAATATGGTGTATTTGTACGTTTTTCTTTTTGCCTAGGAAAAAAGAAAACTTTCTGTCTCCCACTCCAGAAGCCCCCTGAAAATCGCACCAACATCATCTTGTTTTTTCATCCTGGTTTTGCCAAGTCAGGCTTTTAGACAGAGGGCGAAGAGATTGTCTAATATCTCATGGTCAAGAATGACGGAGGCAGCCAGGAACTGTAGCCTAGCTGTTAGAGAAGGGAGGAAAACTAACATTTTTGGAGAAAGCACCTTGTGCTTGGTGCTTTGTGTACATTACTTAAGGGGGCTTCAAAGTGCTCCATAAAGGTCTCTTGGAGCTCATGGTTGGTCAGTGAAGGGGGGGCGGGGGGGCGTGGGGCGGCTCAGATCCCATTGCTTTTTCTAGGATTTCCTTTCTTCTGATGATAGAAACTATAGGCTCATTGATTGAAAGTAGTTATTTGAGGTCTAGGTGGGAACAAAACAATTTTGGGGGAAATTATTCAAGAGAATGCAGAATTATTCAAGCTGCCCTATCTTCATTTCCTAGATTAGATCTCAGGGTCTCAGGGATAGATCCAGGTTTCCCTAAACACAAAGGAGTAAGTAGTCCTGTGTACAGAGTAATTTGAGGGCTATAAACTGGCTTTAGATTCCCACTGGGTTAGACTGCAGATAGAGAGGCTGGAGGAATTGTTCTCTAAATACCATTCTCATTTTAACCTCCAATATTTGATCAAAATGGCTAGCTGAGAATACCTTGAGTCAGGTATAGAATGGTAGATTTCAAAGGGAAGCAGCTTTTTCTTGCACAAAGCTGGTAGTAATAAGGATAGCCAAATGAAATATTTGATTTACAGGAGCGCATCTTAGTGATGGGGTTGGGGTATGCTTGGCAGGGGTATGTGGGTGTGTGTGAAGGGAAGTTGGAAGAAGTAAGAGAAGACAAATCAAAGGAAGGCTGAGTCTTCACCTATTTGCTGGCATCATCTAACACTGCTTATGCATGTCAGTGAAAGTCTTGGTTCTGTAGTGACAGTTTGAACTGAATGTTCTTTCTCTCTCTCTTGCTCTCTGTTTTTCTCTCTCATTTTTATGCTCTCAGCTCTTCTCCCTTGTTGCCTCCCTTGCCCTCTTGCCTTCTTTCTTCCCTTGCTGTAATGGCCTTTACCTGCGGCTGAGTGGCAGGTTACAGGTATGGATAGACATGGAGGTGTATAGCTGGTGGAATATTTTCTCAATTCTGTCAACATCAAAAAAATTACTTCCAAGCCAGTTCTTTCAGCCACATATTTTGCTGATCAGTTAGAATGTGAGGAAAAACACATTAGCATTGCCAGAGAAGGGATTTGGGAAAAATCACGTCGGTGGAACTGAGTGATCTAAAGTCATAAGCATAAAAAACAAATCCTGGAGTGCAGCTGGAGTTCTTCCTGGCTTGTTTCCCACAGCCCTGTCCATTGACACACACCCCCTGTGCTACATGAATGAGTTATGTATCAACTTTGCCGAAGAGCCTAATGCTGAAGAGGAGGTACCGGCTTGTGTTGGCTCTCATTGGACGCTTCTAGGCATGACATAGAAAAGAA
The DNA here is from genome assembly GCF_963259705.1 of Myotis daubentonii. Lineage (NCBI taxonomy): Eukaryota > Metazoa > Chordata > Mammalia > Chiroptera > Vespertilionidae > Myotis > Myotis daubentonii. Next base: position 81,737,085 of record NC_081844.1, on the reverse strand, counting down.
GTAACCTCAGTAGGGTGCATTTTTTTAAAAAAATATATTTTTTATTTATTTCAGAGAGAGAAAGGGAGAGAGAGGGAGAGAGAGAAAGAAACATCAGTGATGAGAGAGAATCTTTGATCAGCTGCTTCCTGCATGCCCCCTACTGGGGATTGAGCCCACAACCTGGGCCTGTGCCCTAACCAGGAATGGAACTGCAACCTCCTGGTACACAGGACTGCACTCAGCAAGCTGAGCCACACCTGCTGGGCTTTTTTTTCTGTTCTCTTCTTTCCGCTCCTGTCACCTCCGACCCTTTCCCTCCCCTCCCCTCCCCTTCTTTTTTTTTTTTCTTTTCTTTTTTGTCCTGTTACCACAGTGTCTCAATATACTAGCAACTCCCTTGGAAGAGAGTTCTCTTGATTTGAGCACAATTACATGCTCATATATTTCCCATCTGCCGGTACTAGTCAGGAGTGAGGTCTCAGGAGAACAACGACCTCATCTTTGTCCTTAGCCCAGGAAGGCATTTCTTGTCAAGAGAAAGAAATTTATGGATGTATAGTAGAACTTGGAAATTAAATCAAATTAAATTTGGTTAGTTTGTTTCCTTTGAAAAAAGACAAAATTCTAGAATACCCTTTCTTCAAAGAGGCGTGTCCTTTAGAGAGGGGATTGATGGAGGGCAGAATCCAGGCTGTATTTTGGCATCTGGTTGTTGTCACAGTTACTTGAAAATATAGACAATAGAGTGTTGTAGAGTCAGTCTACCTGGGTTCACACCTCAGCTCTGCCTTTTATAGGTGGGTAGTCTTGGGCAAATTACTTAATTCCACTAAGGTTTAATGAAATATCCTATAATAATAATATCTGTAAAATAGGGATAGTAATAATAACTACCTCAGAGGGTTATCCTAAGTAGTAAATAAGACAAGCATATAAAGTGTTTACTCTAGTGCCAGGTGCATAGTTATAGCTCAATAAATATTAGCCTCTGTTGTAATAAAAATGAGTGGATACCAGACAAACCTAAATTGAGGTATGATCTAAAGAATAATTGACCAGTACTCTTCAATTATGTCCAAGTCAAGAAAAACAAAGACTGAAGAGCTATCACAGATCGGAGGAAACTAAGGTGATGTGACAACTAAATGCATTGTGGTATCCTAGGTTAGGTTCTGGGACAGAAAGAAAGAATACTAAAGGAAAAACTGGTGAAATCTGAATAAAGTATTTAGTTTAGTTACCACTGTTGTACCAATGTTAATTTCTTAGTTTTAATAATTGTTTTATGGTTACATTAGATGTTAATATCAGGGAAAGCTGGGGGAAAGGCATATAGGAATTCTGGAGTCTTTTTTTAATCTTTTCTCTAAGTCTAAAATTATTTCAAGATTTAAAATTAAAATAAATGATTATCCCAGTGACCTGTTAAGTAAAGGAGAAACTGACCAGGGTAGAGCCGTGCATAGCAGATCACACCTGCCTCTGTCTCGCCTTTTGTGTCAGAGGGAGGGCTCTTACTAAGGGGCCCTAACGCCTGCCTCTTTAGCACCCACACAACTGCTGCATCCTGACTAGAGGTCAGTTTTAGGAAGATAATTGGTCAGTTAACTGTTCAGACACAGCCAGATCTGATCCTGCATTGGTGCTGTAGAGGGACTGGGAAGGAGGCCACTCATTTGGCAGGGCTGAATGGTCAGGGCACTTGTCCCTGTGCCTTGGAATATAAATGAGTTCTTTCTGTTTTATCCCTCTGTCTAAGCACCAATCACTATGGCAATATGTTTGCAGGTTGTGATGCTTACCCCTATGCTCATGCTTACTGTTTGATCATCCAGAAGAAAGAAAAATAAGTTCAAACCCAGCTCTACAATAATTTATCGTTTTCTTTCCTGTTTTAAGTGCCTTGCTTTTGCACAAAGCAGGTATTTTGCTTGTTCTTGGGTGCAGAAGGTACATGTGCTTTTCTTATGACTGATGTGGCCATCTCTGTTATGCCAATAGCATGGTTTGTAGAAGAAAGCCATTATTATCATTGGGAGAATGTGAATCTTGGAGTTTTTATTTTTGCATTGAAGTCAGCTGTCACAGGGGTCTGGGAAGCATAAAGTCTTTCATTCCAGCACACAACTCCCTTACAAGTATTTATCCTTGGACGACCATATTTTCTAAGTTAAAAAAAAATCAATGCTAAAAATTGTTCTTTGTATTCTAACTCAATGACTAAGGTATACTGCTTTTTGGTATTGATTTACGGATTTTATTGTCAAATCCTTGGGATGTGTGTGGATTACTCAATAGTGTGACGAATGGCTGGGCTCTGAATTATGTACTGTATTATGGGGAGTTCATAAACCATATTTCTCTATAGATTACTTTAGGCATAAGACTGGTGAACTGTCATTTCTCTTTTAGTCACATGTGACTAAAAAAGAAAAGGAGGGGAATGGTGGTATGAGGCAGAAGTGTTTGGCTCAAGATTAAACAGCAAACTACCTTTGAAGGCTTGTGAATGCAAAGGCTTGAAGTGGACAGACCTTGGGTATGGATTGGGAGGATTGGGACTACTGGGGCTAGAGGAGAGAGAGAGACTGCCTCAAATCATACCTTTGCTGCATCTTTGCTCAGGCTGTAGTACCAGTGGAAAGACAGCTTCTACTCTTTTGGGGCTTCTGTTCAATCAAATAACAAGTGGCCTGAGGCCAGGGAATCCTGGACCCTAAGTAGGCCTTCCACGCTCCTGCTCCCCATCCCCCACCAGCTATTTGTGCTGATGGATGAGCAAACCCTTTACAGACAGTTTGGCACTGCTTGGCTTGTGGAGATCGTCTGTCTCTTTTGAATGAGCAACTTTATGTTTATGGCTCCTTTTCCCTGTACAGAAATTGCTTCTGCCTTCTGATGGAAATGTTTACTTTTCCTAGGGAAAGGCACTGTTCTTTGGGGTAATATCTGCTGGCCCAACCCCATCCCTTGTGGGAGTATAAGCCTCTGCCCAAGGGTGAACTAGAGGAGGTGGCCGTTGGAGCGTGCACGGTTGCCACTGGGGCAGCCATCTGCCAGTTTTTCGGCTCACAGCCTGCCTCTGAGCTGGCTGTTGGGAGTGTGCACTCTTGGGCCTACATGCATTATGCACAGCCTATTCCCTAAATGGGCTTTTTAAGTGTATATAATTCCTTTCTACTCTGTTCTTGTATAGTCTGCCTCAGGGCACCATTCAGAATCTCCTCTAATTATGCTAGAGCTCAGCTTCTAGTGTCTAGCATTTAGAGTTTCTGGTAATCGCTGATTTTTTGTTTTTGTTTTTGTTTGGATAGATTTCTAAAATTGCAGTGAGTGATTGATTTATGATTATAGGAAGATTTGTTTTTTTATAGGGAAATTATCAACACTGAGATGATACAGTTTCATGGCAGTGGTATTTTGACTTTAACCAGAGTCCCAGTCTAGCTCTTTTAGCTTCTTCCAGAATGGACCCTTTGCAATTTTGCTCTAGTATTAGAATGAAATCTGTGCTTCTAATTACAGACCACCACCTTCTACACATATTGCTCCCCTCCTCCCCATTTTCCCTTCCTGAGATGGAGGAGTTTTTACACATGCTGCTTAGAAAAAGGAAATTCATAATGTGACTCAGTCCTCACCCACAGATCTAGGATTCTGCCATCCAGTAAATGTTGGCAGACAGGCTATGTGTATAAAAAGCATGTCATGCCTCCCTGTCCCTGTTCTGCTCACCTCATTGTGTATGCCTCTTGGGTGGAGTTTGGGGTGTCCAGCTTCTTGTCTCTTCTACTTTTCCTTCCAAGCAACCCCTGCTTCTCCTATAGGGCTGTCCTTTAGTATCTGTGAGGTATAATGAAGTCACATTCCAGGAACCTCATAGACATGAGAATTCAAGTTCTGCGGTCTTTGAGCGCTTGCTCTGTGCCTACCCCTGTGTTGAGTACAGTGAGAATGTAGCATAGTGCCTTGACCTTAATCACTAGAGTTCACATAGGAATCCATTTTGAATAGGAAAGTAGGTAGCCCCATCATTCCACTCACATGTCTGGATGTACAGGTGTCTTCGTGTCTGTCATTACAGCATTGACCTAAGTCATTGAGGCTTCCAGGCTAGTGCCAGGTGACATTGGCTCTCCTTTGCCTTCTGATGGGGGAGAGAAAAGGAAAAAGGAACACTGGGTTCTGGAAAATCCTTGGTTATGAAGACTTGGTTAAATATGTTTTCTTCTCACTCATGCCTAGGATGGTCAAAAGAACCTAAGATAACAGAGTAAAGGGCACAGTGAGACTTTGGGAGACCAGAAACAATAAGAAATCTATAGGGGCAGAGAGAGAGTTGCTGGCCTACCACCCTGTTAGAACAAGAGAAAGGAGTCTCTTTCTCAACCTGGCCATCCAGGGAGGCCCATGCTGGGCCCACTGCAGCCTAGGAGAGAGTGGTGAGTCCCTCAGAGACTGCTCCCTAGGAATATTGTTACTGCCTCTGAGGCTTATATTCCCCTCTTCATATAACTACACAACCACAGGAAAGCAAAGGTTACTGAGCTACTTGGCTCCTGCATCAAGGATACTTAACTACGTGGGAAGAGAGTTAAGGTAAGTCTGAGTCAGACCACATGTGGTTTCTTTTTAGCTTAGCCAATGGGAAGCTCTTGTTTTAGGAATAGCCTCCCCATCCCCTGAGTCTGTGTAGGTGTGTCTGTTGCTGAGCCTCTCCCTCTTGTCTGATCTTTGTAGGTTTTTCTCCCCATCTTGGGCCTTAGCAAACTGACCTGCTGAAAGATTCTGGAGCCTTCTCAGGCCTGCAGCATATAGGGCTTAGCAATGACAAGATCAGTTGTAGAGCTGCATTTATTGGATGTCCTTTAAAATGAACTTTCCCATACTCCATAAGTGCCCCATGGGGGCCTCTTCAAGGGTCTTGGCTTCCCTTGAAATTCATGCCTGTGTTGACTCCCACACACAGTCCTCTGTGTGTGTGTTGATAAATTGGGAAAGGGAGTGCGGATTTGCTTTTCTCTGCACCATAAATACAGTGCTGCTAATTTCATTCTTCACATTCTGTCTCTGAGATGAGCAGGGTCCTCTGTGCCCATGTTTATTTAGTACTGCTGTGTTGCTGGACTCTCCTGGCAAAAATTAGGCTAATGTCTCCAGTGACTGCATTAGCCACTGAAATGAGGCTCTAAATTGACGGTACAACACCCAGTCTCTCTCCAAGCTATCACTTTGTTCTGGTTTTATTATTCAAATCATTCTCTCAATGATTCTCTGCAGACTGACGGGCATGCAGGTTCAGTGCAGCACATTGTACTAGCTGAAAGACAAGATCACCTTTTAAGAGGAGGGAGAAAGGAAAGTGGGAAAATGCAAAAGATGAATGCTGTGGTGCAGAGAATCAGGAGTTTGTCTGTTCTAAGAGCTACTTGGCTGGCCTGTGCAATGCCTAGAGATAAGAGAGGAAGGGATCAGACCTAGGATGGGGTGAAAAGGGTAGTAGGGGGGTAGGGTAATGTCATTGCGTTAGCAGCATCTGTGCCTTAAAAGTTCCCCACACTTCCTCCTCCCCTTTCATGTTTACTGAGCTCTTAAATGGATGCCTGACAGAGTGTTGAGAACTCCGGGGTGGGAAACCAAAGATCAACAGGATAGAATCTTTCCTTCAAGAAGCTGTTAGTCTTATAGTTTCACTGTCATGGGTGTATGGGTGAGAGGACTGAGAGAAAGATTTAGGTTTTTGATTTTTGCGTTGTGGCAGTCAGACGCTTAGAGAGTTGGGAATTTGGGTCTTACATGTTTGCTTAAATTTTTTTTCTTTTCTTTTTGCCTGAAAGAAATGTTTTTAAAGCAGAAAACTTGGAAAATACATAAAAGCACAAAGGGAAACAACAACAGCAAAACCACCCGTATTCCATTATGCAGATGTAATGATAACATTATAACTTACTTTCTTTCAGTTGTGTTTACAGAAGTGTCGTCATTCTGTCCATAGTATTTTGAGGCTGATCTTTCCCTTTAGAAACTGGGAGCTACATTTTGCAGTTTTGAAAGTTAGAGACTCCAGCATGTAATGAGGTACGCATTGAACATTTTCCAAGTGTTGGTCTTTATCAGTTGTCTGAATATACCAAATTATGCTTAATTGATTATTACTATTGTACATTTAGGTGGTTTCTAGGTTTTCATTATTTTTAAAAAAATATATTTTATTGATTTTTTTACAGAGAGGAAGGAAGAGGGATAGAGAGTTAGAAACATCGATGAGAGAGAAACATCGATCAGCTGCCTCCTGCACACCCCCCACTGGGGATGTGCCCACAACCAAGGTACATGCCTTTGACTAGAATTGAACCTGGGACCCTTCAGTCCACAGGCCAACGCTCTATCCACTGAGCCAAACTGGTTACGGCAGGTTTTCATTATTATAAATAATTCTACAGTGGACATATTTATATATGTACTAGAGGCCTGGTGCATGAATTTGTGCACAGGTGTGGGGGGTCTAGCTGGCCTGCCCCTATCAGGGCCGATCGGGCTGGGTGGCTTGGGGGAGGGGATGCCAGAGGTTGGCGGGCTGCCTCTGCCCCTGATTGGGATGGGGGCGCTGATCTGGGGCGGGGCCGGCCCGGGGGAGGGGCCAAGGCTGGTTGGCCAGCCGGCCGGCCCCACCCCCTACTTGAACTCCTCATCGAACTCCTGGTTGATCTCCCGGTCAAGGGGATAATATACATATTAGCCTTTTATTATATAGGATATACTAGGGGCCCAGTGCATGAATTCATGACCCTTGAAAGGAACTGTGGGCTGTGAGGCTGCAGTGGGCAGAGGACGGGTCTCAGCCCATCCTCTGTGACCCTCCTGCCACAGTCTTGGGTTCCCTGTCTGCCGGCAGCCCCACTCCTGCCACCGCCGCTCCTATGCGCTGATGGCACTGGGTCCGCTGGCTCTGGAGTGATTGGGGCCGGTGCCAGCAGTGGGTGCGAGAGGCAGCTGCTGGCCCTGGTCACCCCTCAGGAGCAGGGGGAGGTGGAGAAGCCCTGAGGAGCGATCAGGACTGGCAGCCACCACTCGCACCCACTGACAGCAGGTGTGAGCACCTGGAAGGACCGCAGCGTGCAGGACCAAAGAATTTTCAGTAACCACCAGAGGATCTCTCTAAATTTTCAGTAACCACCTGATGACAAAGACCGGTGCCCCGCCTTGGTCTGGCACCCCCCATCACCTGCTCCACCATCCTGCTGTGGCTGATGCTTGCCGTGTTCTGCATGCACCCCCTGGTGGTCAGTGCACATCATAGTGACCAGTTGTTCAATAGTTTGGTTTGGTTGTTCTGCTGTTCGGTCTATTTGCATATTAGGGTTTTATGTATATATATAGATTTTATGTGCTCTCTGACTATGTTCTTAGAAGAGATTCACCAAAGAAGTGCTCATCTTTTATGATTCTCTTGCCCAGCATCTCAGCTGGAACAACCTCTTGTCTGGGCTAAGATAACACCATGGTTTTAAAAAAATTTTTTTTTTCTTTATTGATTAAGGTATTACATATGTGTTCTTATTGCCCCATTGCCTCCCCACCCCCACCCCCCCCGACTCATGCCCTCACCCCCCTGTTGTCTGTGTCCATTGGTTAGGCTTATATGCATGTATACAAGTCCTTTGGTTGATCTCTCCCCCTTACCCCCACCCTCCTCTACCTTCCCTCTGAGTTTTGATGGTCTGATAAATGCTTCTGTCTCTGGATCTGTTTTTGTTCATCATTTTATATTGTTCATTATATTCCATAAATGAGTGAGATCATGTGATATTTATCTTTTTCTGACTGGCTTATTTCACTTAGCATAATGCTCTCTAGTTCCAGCTATGCTGTTGCAAATGGTAAGAATTCCTTCTTTTTTACTGCAGTGTAGTATTCCATTGTGTAGATGTACCACAGTTTTTTAATCCACTCATCTGCTGATGGGCACTTAGGTTGTTTCCAAATCTTAGCTATGGTGAATAGTGCTGCTATGAACATAAGGGTGCGTATATCCTTTCTGATTGGTGGTTCTAGTTTATTGGGATATATTCCTAGAAGTGGGATCATTGGATCAAATGGGAGTTACATTTTTAAAGAGGCGAAATAATAACAGATCCCACATAAATACAAAGGATTGTTAAGAAATACTATGAACAACTCTATTCCAACAAACTAGACAACCTGGAGGAAATGGACATATTCCTAGAAAAATACAACCTTCCAAAACTCCATCAGGAAGAATCTAAAAATCTCAGTAGGCCAATAACTATGGAAGAAATGGAAGCAGTCATCAAAAAGCTTCCAGCAAACAAAAGCCCGGGGCCAGACGGCTTCACAGGGGAGTTTTACCAAATATTCAAGGAAGAACTAAAACCTATCCTCCTCAGACTATTCCAAAAAATTCAAGAGGAAGGAACACTTCCAAGCTCATTCTATGAAGCTAGCATTACCCTAATACCAAAAACAGATAAAGGCAACACAATGAAAGAGAATTAGAGGCCAATATCCCTCATGAACATAAATGCCAAAATCCTCAACAAAATTCTAGCAAATTGGATCCAGCATTACACAGAAAGATCATACACCATGACCAAGTAGGATTTATCCCGGGGATGCAAGGATGGTACAATATCCACAAATCAATAAATGTGATACATCGCATAAACACATTGAGAGATAAAAATCTCAGTCATATCAATTGATGCAGAAAAAGCATTTAACAAAACCCAGCACCCTTTCTTGATAAAAACTCTCAGCAAGGTGAGAATAGAAGCATCATACCTCAACATAATAAAAGCCATATATGACAAACCCACAGCCAACATCATACTCAATGAGCAAAAAACTAAAACCATTTTCCCTAAGAACAGGAACAAGACAGGGATGCTCACTCTCCCCACTCCTGTTCGACATAGTACTGGAAGTACTAGCCATTGTGATCAGACAAGAAGAAATAAAAGGCATCCAAATTGGAAAAGAAGTAAAACTGTCCTTATTCGCAGATGACATGATACTGTACATAGAAAACCCTAAGCAGTGGTTCTCAACCTTCTGGCCCTTTAAATACAGTTTCTCATGTTGTGACCCAACCATAAAATCATTTTCGTTGCTACTTCATAACTGTAATGTTGCTGCTGTTATGAATCGTAATGTAAATATCTGATATGCAGGATGGTCTTATGCGACCCCTGTGAAAGGGTCGTTTGATCGCCAAAGGGGTTGTGACCCACAGGTTGAGAACCGCTGCCCTAAAGACTCCATCAAAAAATCATGAAACTTAATAAATGAATTCAGCAATGTAGCAGGATACAAAATTAATGCCAAGAAACCTATTGCATTTATATACACCAATTGTGAACTTAGAGAAAGAGAAATTAAAAAAGCAATTCCAGAGAAACCAAGATGGCCGCATAGGTAAACACGGGAAATTGCTGCCTCGCACAATTACTTCAAAAATACAACTAAAAGATAAAATGGACATCATCCAGAACCACAGGAAGGCTGGCTGAGTGGAAATTCTGCAGCTAGAAGGAAAGAGAAAAGCACACTGAGACTCAGAGCAGGTGTGGAAGTGAAGTGCAGAGGTATGGAGGGGCACATGGAAAGGGCTGGCAACTGTGGACACGATTGTCTTTTTCAATCGGGAGGGAGTCTCAAGCTCCCAACTGCTCTGAACTCCAGTTCTGGGCGAGTCTCTGGAGACCCAGACTCATACGGGGAGAAACTGGACTTTCTGGCATCGGTTGGAACTCGAGGGCAGCTTTCTCTCAGAGGTGTGTGCAGCGATTACCAGGACACTGAGACCTGGGGCCTCTTAGGGTAGGACTGAGGAGCAGCCATAGCTGCTTGCTCCACCCTGTTGATCCCCTGAGACCCCGCCCCACCCAAGCTGTGAGCAGAGGCTTTTGCATATGAAAGGCCTGGCCCTTTGCAATCTGAAAATTACCTAACAAACTGCAGCTGGGTCAGAGAGACCCAGAATTTCCAAAAGAGGGCCCAAGGCCCCACAGCAGCTTGCATTGCTTCACAGCTGGGCCTCATCTGGGCATCTCCAAACCCCAAACAAAGAAGAGGAATCTGCAGATCTCTCCATAGCTCCTGCTGGGTAGCCTCAGGCAGAGGCTAAATTAGCACCTCCTTAGAGATCCAAGAGCCAGTGTACCCAGTGGTCAGAGTGGGACCATCCAGATTACAACTCCTCAGATCCATAAGGGACACACTCAGGGGGCAGACTCAGTGAGCACCAAAGCCCCACTGAAGCAAGTCTTGTCCCATAAGGGTGTCTCCAGCACATAAGTTCTCCCACTGTAGACACAGCTGATTCTCACAGCCAACTGGCCTGGAGGTCAATTCGTCCCAGTGATACCTACAACAATCAAGGCTTAACTACAACAAGACTGTGCACAAAGCCCACAAAGGGGTGCACCAAGAGTGTCCACCTCAGGTGATTGGGGCGGCTGAGCCACTTGGCCCTATAGGACACCTAGCACAGAAAGCCACTCTATCAACACAGGGAAGCATAAAAAATGTGGAGACAAAGAAACAGGTCATGAATGACAGAAATGGAGGAAAGCAAACTATTGGATATAGAGTTCAAAACCACGGTTATAAGGTTTTTCAGGAATTTTCTAGAAACCGCCGATAAATTTAGTGAGACCCTCAAGAAATCTAGTAAGACCCTCAAGGTTATGAAAAAGGACCAACTAGAAATTAAGCATACACTGACTGAAATAAAGAATATTATACAGAGTTCCAACAGCAGACTGGATGATCCCAAGAATCAAGTCAAAGATTTGAAATACGAAGAAGCAAAAAACACCCAACCAGAAAAACAAAAAGAAAAAATAATCCAGCCCTGACCGGTTTGGCTCAGTGGATAGAGCATCGGCCTGTGGACCGAAGGGTCCTGGGTTCGATTCCAATCAAGGGCATGTACGTTGGTTGCGGGCACATCTCCAGTAGGGTGCCGGGAGCTGGTCCATCCTTGCTGTTTCAAGGGACCTGGCATATATGGCATATGGTTCTTAATATGTTTGCTCACCTTCTTGGCGCTGTGTTTTAACCAAGGTCACCTCTCCGAGAAAGGTTGAATCCCCAGGTAGGGATTTTCCCCTGAAGTTAGGGAGGGAATAAAACCCCTCAACTAAGTGCCAGGCGGGTAATTAATCCCTTTAACTACGAACAATCATGCTTAAACTACATAATCTTTTCTCCCTGGAATGGAGATAAGAAACGCCCTAACCTTTGTAATAGAGATTGATAGGATTAAATCAACTGGTATAAATACAGTTGTAACAAGACAGAAAGACTCAGAACTTAGAACAGAATCAAGAAGACAGAGCCTACACGGAGCCTAGAGACAGAAGAACTTCGCTGGAGAGAGCATGCTGGAGGATCCTGGAGAGGGACTGGCCTCGGAGCCTAGAGACAGAGCCTAGCGGGAGAACATGGCAAGGGATCCTGGACTGAACCTGACTACAGAGATTGGCAGGAGAACCTGACTGGAACCTGGACACTGAACCTGACTGGAGAGCCTGGACAGAACCTGGCTGGAGAACCTAGCGAGGGAACATGGCTACAGAACCTCGCTGGAGATCCGAAGCAGAGCCTCTCTGGAGATCAAGACCAGAACTTGGCTGGAGATCCTGGCTAGGCTGCTGATCAACTGAACGCTGTCTCCGTATCATTCCTTCTTCACCGACTCCGTCCATGCCTTTGGGAACCCCTGGACCCGCTGGGGTTGGACCCCGGCATATGGCGCCCGAACAGGGACCCCTAGGTAAGCCCCACTCTCAGGATGGATAGGACTCCACCATAGGAAAAGGGTGGATAGTCTTCGCCGACTCCGTCCACACCTTTGGGAACCCCTGGAACAGGATTCCCCTAGGTAAGCCCCTCTCCCCCATTGTGAACCCCCACACTCGGGACGGATCAGACTCCACCGTAGGAAGAGGGTGGATAGTCTTCGCCGAATCCGTCCACACCTTTGGGAACCCCTGGAACAGGATTCCCTTAGGTAAGCCCCCCCCCATTGAGAACCCCACACTCGGGACGGATAGGACTCCAACAGGGTGCTACAGACCCCCCTATAGACGATAAGTAGGGTAAGAAGGTGGATAGTACAGAACTTAGATTGAGAAGATGTGCCATACTGAGTCCAAAGAAAGAAGACTCTGTATTGATCTTTAGATTAAGAAGATGTGCCATACTGAGTCTAAAGAAAAAAGACTCCGTATTGATCTTTTAACATATATGCTTGTTAGCAGAGGAATTAAGGTTACTCCCAGTCAGACAGAACATTTTATACAAGAAATACGTCCATGCTTTTCTGAGGAAGGAAAGGTGCCGGAAAGGTAAATGTAGAGGCATGGGAGAAGGTAGGCCCAAGGAGCCTTATCCTTAACCTCACTGCAGCCTTTCCACCCTGGGAAAGTGCAGGATTGGCAAGCTCTCCCTGGGGTGATAGATCAGGACTCAGGTAATAGCAGAAAGCGCCAATCCTACTCTTAAAATGGATACAAGAGAGCGTTTCAGGTTTTTCTTTTTAATGCTTGCTTTTAAAAAAATAAAAAAGGGGGAATTTGCCGGGAGCTGGTCCATCCTTGCTGTTTCAAGGGACCTGGCATATATGGCATATGGTTCTTAATATGTTTGCTCACCTTCTTGGCGCTGTGTTTTAACCAAGGTCACCTCTCCGAGAAAGGTTGAATCCCCAGGTAGGGATTTTCCCCTGAAGTTAGGGAGGGAATAAAACCCCTCAACTAAGTGCCAGGCGGGTAATTAATCCCTTTAACTACGAACAATCATGCTTAAACTACATAATCTTTTCTCCCTGGAATGGAGATAAGAAACGCCCTAACCTTTGTAATAGAGATTGATAGGATTAAATCAACTGGTATAAATACAGTTGTAACAAGACAGAAAGACTCAGAACTTAGAACAGAATCAAGAAGACAGAGCCTACACGGAGCCTAGAGACAGAAGAACTTCGCTGGAGAGAGCATGCTGGAGGATCCTGGAGAGGGACTGGCCTCGGAGCCTAGAGACAGAGCCTAGCGGGAGAACATGGCAAGGGATCCTGGACTGAACCTGACTACAGAGATTGGCAGGAGAACCTGACTGGAACCTGGACACTGAACCTGACTGGAGAGCCTGGACAGAACCTGGCTGGAGAACCTAGCGAGGGAACATGGCTACAGAACCTCGCTGGAGATCCGAAGCAGAGCCTCTCTGGAGATCAAGACCAGAACTTGGCTGGAGATCCTGGCTAGGCTGCTGATCAACTGAACGCTGTCTCCGTGTCATTCCTTCTTCGCCGACTCCGTCCACACCTTTGGGGACCCCTGGACCTGCTGGGGCAGGACCCCGGCAGTAGGGGGTGTGCAGGAGGCAGCTGGTCGATGTTTCTCTCTCATTGAGGTTTCTAATTCTCTATCCCTCCCCCTTCCTCTCTATAAAAAATCAATAAAATATATATATTTAAAAAAAGAAAGAAAAAATAATCCAAAAATATGAAGATAGTGTAAGGAGCCTCTGGGACAACTTCAAGCGTACCAACATCCGAATTATGGGGATGCCAGAAGAAGAGAGAGAGCAAGATATTGAAAACCTATTTGAAGAAATAATGACAGAAAACTTCCCCTACCTGGTGAAAGAAATAGACTTACAAGTCCAGGAAGTGCAGAGAACCCTGAACAAAAGGAATTCAAAGAGGACCACACCAAGACACATCATAACTAAAATGCCAAGAGCAAAAGACAAAGAGAGAATCTTAAAAGCAGCAAGAGAAAAACAGTCAGTTACCTACAAGGGAGTACCCATACAATTGTCAGCTGATTTCTCAACAGAAACTATGCAGGCCAGAAGGGAGTGGCAAGAAGTATTCAAAGTGATGAATAGCAAGAACCTACAACCAAGATTACTTTACCCAGCAAAGCTTTAATTCAGAATTGAAGGTCAGATAAAGAGCTTCACAGATAAGAAAAAGCTAAAGGAGTTCATCACCAGCAAACCAGGATTATATGAAGTGCTGAAAGGTATCCTTTAAGAAGAGGAAGAAGAAAAAGGTAAAGATACAAATTATGAACAGCAAATGCACATCTATCAACAAGTGAATCTAAAAATCAAGTGAATAAATAATCTGATGAACAGAATAAATTGGTGAATATAATAGAATCAGGGGCATAGAAAGGGAGTGGACTGACTATTCTCGGGCGGGGGGGGGGAAAGGAGTGTGGGGTGCGGGAAGAGACTGGACAAAAATTGTACACCTATGGATGAGGACAGTGGGGTGGGGGGGTAAGGGCAGAGGGTAGGGTGGGAACCGGATGGAGTGGAGCTATGGGGGGAAAAAAGAGGAACAACTGTAATAATCTGAACAATAAAGATTTAATTGAAAAAAGAGAAAAAAAGCAATTCCATTTACCATCGCACCAAAAAAATGAAGATACCTAGGAATAAACTTAACTAAGGAGGTAAAAGACCTGTATGTGGAAAACTACAGGACACTGAAAAAAGAGATAGAAGAAGACATATACAGATGGGAGAATATACCATGTTCATGGATTGGTACAATCAACATCATTAAAATGTCCATACTACCCAAAGCAATCTATAGATGCACTTCACTCCCCATTAAAATACCAACGGCATATCTCACAGACCTAGAACGAACTCTCCAAAAATCCATCTGGAATAAAAAAAAGACCTAGAATAGCTGTAGCAATCCTGAGAAAGAAGAACAAAGTAGGTAGGATCTCAGTATTAGATATCAAGCTGTATTACAAAGCCACTGTTCTCAAAACTGCCTGGTACTGGCACAAGAACAGACATATAGATCAATGGAATAGAATAGAGAACCCAGAAATGAACCCAAACCACTATGCTCAATTAATATTTGACAAAGGAGGCAAGAACATACAATGGAGTCAAGACAGTCTCTTCAATAAATGGTGTTGGGAAAATTGGACAGATACATTCAAAAAAATGAAACTAGACCACCAACTTAGACCATATACAAAAATAAACTCAAAATGGATAAAGGACTTAGACATAAGATGGGAAACCATAAAAATACTAGAAGAATCCACAGGCAGCAAAATATCAGACATATGCCAAAGCAATTTCTTCACCGATACAGCTCCTAGGGCAATGGAAACTAAAGAGAAAATAAACAAATGGGACTACATCAAAATAAAAAGCTTTTGCACAGCAAAAGAAACCATCAACAAAACAACAAGAAAGCCAACTACATGGGAGAACATATTTGCCAATGTTACCACCGATAAGGGTTTAATCTTCCAACATTTACAGGGAACTCATACAACTTAACAAAAGGAAGATAAACAACCCAATAAAAAAAGGGGCAACGGACCTAAATACTCTTCGAAAGAAGGCATAAGGAAGGCCAACAGACATATGAAAACATACTCAAAGTCTCACTAATCATTGGAGAGATGCAAATCAATACGACAATTCGGTACCATCTCACACCTGTCAGAATGGCTATCATCAACAAATCAACAAACGACAAGTCCTGGCGATGATGTAGAGAGAAAGGAACCCTCGTGCACTGCTGGTGGGAATGCAGACTCGTGCAGCCACTGTGAAGAACACCATAGTTTTGAGTATCTCTCAAACCTGTTCTGCATCACATATTAGATGCCCTGGGATTTCCTCTCTCTATGGTTCTTGGGCACTTCTCTTTTTACCAGGAAATAGCTGGCTCCAGGGGATACTGGTTATCAAGCACAGAACACATGTTTTCATTGTTTTGTGCTGAAACTGTAGGATCCCCAGGGACAGGGACTTTGTCATCAACCTTCTTGATAATAAACAGATATCGAGTGTCTGCCCACCTGTGTCCAGCCTAATGCCATATAAGGGACAAATACAAAACAGCTCCCTACCCTCAAGGAACTTACTGATTGGATAATGGGATCAACATAAAACAATCCACACACATTTATTGAGCCTTGCTATATTATATGTACTTGTGCCAGGTTGTTAGGGGAATAGAAGAGGCTGAGATGCTGTTCTCCTTCTTAAGGAAGCTGCAGTACATATAAGTAAGAGCTATATAGAGCCCTAGCCAATTTTGTTCAATTGTTAGAGTGTCGGCCTGGAGACCAAAGAGTCTTGGGTTCAATTCACAGTCAAGGGTATGTACCTGAATTGCAGGTTTCCCCATCCCTGATTGGGGCAACTGTGGGAAGCAACCAGTCAGTGTCTCTCTCTCACATCAATGTTTCTCTCTCTCTCATTCTCTCTTTCTCTCTCTCTCCCTCCCTCCCTCCCTTCTACTCTCCCTAAAAAACAATGGAAAAATATCCACAGGTGAGGGTTTAAAAAAATAAAAGAACTATCTATAAAAATAAAAGTGTAATATGCTAATTAGACCGGACAGCCAAATGACCTTCTGACGTCCTTCTGGATGCCCTTCTGGACGACATTCTGGACGAAGCTGGGGCTGTGAGGGCCGAGTCAAGCCACTGTGGCTGCGAGGGCTGAGCCCCTTGCATGAATTTCGTGCATCGGACCTCTAGTGTAGATATAAAGTTAACTAGCTACACAGGTCAATAAATATCTAGTTATACAGATAGCAAGTGTTTCAGAGATTCAGAGATTGGGTGCTTTGGAGAGGAAGATCATTCATTATGAGTCAGAATAGTTAGATAAAACTCAGAAGATAGGATACTAGTCAGTGCTTGTAAAAGAGCTGGCATAGGTGTGGAGTAGGAAGGATTTTCCAGGTGGGAGGAACAGCTTGCAAAGGGATAGTGGCAATAATGACTATCTTACGGAGAAGACCAGTTGCACAGCAGCACAGGAGCAGATGACGGGTGGAAATTTCAGAGAGGTGAGTGAGAGTTTAGGCTGCATACTGAGAGACCTGAAAGTTATGGACTGCAGAGCAGGACTAGGACTAGTGAATGGGAAAAACTTCTTAATATGTCTCTGATTAAAGGGCAGGTAAGAAGGTCTTGATTTCTTTTAGTGACAAAGTGTCCCCAGGTTCAGTCCTTGGACTTCTACTCTTCTCTATCTACACTTATGTCCTTGGTGATCTCATCTAGCTTAATGGCTTTACATTTCATTTGTATGCTGATGATGGCCAGATTTTTAAAATGTTTTTTTAAAATATAAATTTTTAATATGTTTTATTGATTTCAGAGGAAGAAGGAGAGAGAAATATAAATATAAATGATCAGAGAGAATCATTGACTGCCTGCCTCCTGCACGCCTCCTACTGGGAATTGAGCCCACAACCCAGGCATATGCCCTGACTGGGAAATCGAACTCTGACTTCCTGGTTCATGGGTCAACACTCAACCACTGAGCCACAGCAGCTGGACCAGGCTTTTTTTTTTTTTTTTTTTTTTTAAATCTCCAGTCCATATTTCTCTGAATTCTAGACCCATCTATCTATCGGCCTATGAGATAGTTTTCTGTGGATGTTCAATAGTCATCTCAAACTTACATGTCTAAAACTAAGCTCCTATAACCTTCCTCATCTCAATTAATGGCAACTATCTCCTTTCAGTTACTAAACCAACATCCTCATTGCCATTTTTTACTCCTTTTTTCTCTTAAACACCTACATTCTAATTATCTGCCAGTAAATCTTACAGCTCTACCTTCAGAATATATCCAGAATCTGACCACTTCTCATTACCTACCCCTAGGACCACCATTATCTTTCACCTGAATTATTGTAGTAGGTTCCTAACTGGTGTTCCTCCTTCTGCCCTTATCACCTACGTCTAGTTATCAACACAGCAGCTAGAGTGATACTTTTGTCATGTGTATAAAATACCTTTTGGCTTTCCTTCTATAAAGTAATAGTCAAAGTCACTTCCATGGCCTTCACAGCCCTATGGTATGGCTCACCACTACCTTTGTTATTTCATCTCCTACTACTTTCTCTCACATTCCCTTTCCCTCCAGCCACCTTGGCCTCCCTCATGTTCTGTGAATGAACCAAGCTCCTCATACTTTGGGACCTAGAATGCTCTTCTCCTAAATAGGTTGGTGGCTAGCTTCCTCATTTCTCTTAGGTCTTTATGCAGAAGTGACCTTTTCTTCCAGTGGCCAGAACTGGAATGATTTAAACAATAAAATAAGTAACATAGTATTGGGTTATAACTTAGAGTATGAAATAAATATACATGAGCCTGAACTCATATTAACAAATGATTGAATGAATGAATAAAGATAAACCTCTCTTACATTAATATTGCAATAATATATATGGATGCTCCTTCCCCCAGGAGGTGGGGCTAAAAAATTTTGAGTGTAGTCTGGACTTAGTGACTCATTTCTAAAGAATAGGTTATGGAGCCCTGCCTGGTGTGGCTCAGTTGGTTGGGCAATGTCCCGTGCACCGAAAGGTTGACAATTTAATTCCCTGTCAGCACATGCCCGGGTTACAGGCTCGATCCCTGGTAGGGGATGTGTAGGAGGCAGTTGATCGATGTTTCACTTTCACATAGATGTTTCTCTCTTCCTCTTCCTTCCTCTCTAAAATCAAGTTTAAAATCTTAAAAAATAAAAAGAATAGGTTATGAAAGGGAAAAATAGTAATTTTACAATGGAGAAACCCAGTAAGCATAGGATGTGAGAACAAGAGTTACTCACCTCTGTGGTATTCTTCCTCAAAAACGAGTAACCCCAGTGTCATCTGGAGGAAAAAAAAAATCAGACAAATCCATATTGAGGGACATTCTTCAAAATAGTTGGACAATACTTCTCAAACTATCATGGCTATAATAAATAAGGAAAGACCAAGACATTATTATTGACCAGAGAAGATGATATCCAAATGCAATGTCATACTCCGAATTGTGTGTTGGAACAGAAAAGAGAACATTAATGGAAAAAATGGTGCAGTATAAAGAGTCTCGAGTTCATTTGCTAGCAATGTACCAATGTTGGTTTCTTAATATTGACAAGTGTACCACAGTAATGTAAGATGATAATGTTAATGGCACTGAAATTGGGTGAGAGGTATATAGGAATTGTCGGAACTCTCAGTATTATTTTTATAAGTTTTTCATAAGTAAAAAATTATTTTTTTTAAAAAAGAGTGATCTTTTCAAATAAAGTCTTCCCTGGCCACTATCTGAAAAAAAGTTTTTTCCCTTCTTGACATCTCATATCCCTTTTTCTGCATTATTTTCCTCTTAAGCACTTATTTATTTAATATAATACATTTTACTATGCTGTTTATCGTCTACAATGTAAGTGCTGAGAGAATAGGGATTTTGGTCTGTCTTGCTCACATCTGGGTCTTCAAGGCCCAGAACTGTGCTTTGTTTGTAGCGGATGTTCAGTAAATAGTTATTAATGAATGAAAGAATGAATTCCTCATCCTGCCCATGTGGCTTAGTTGGTTAAGCATTGCCTAGTGCTCTAAAAGATCACTGGTTCCATTCCTGGTCAGGGCACATGTCCAGTTAGTAAGTTCAATCTCCAGTGGGGAGGAGTCATGCAGGAGGCAGCCGATATCTCTCCCTCTCTAAAATCATTATAAACATATTTTTTTAAAAAAATGAATTCTTCTGTTTTACTCTTTTGTCCTTAAGTTGCATGAGGGTTTTTTGTATGGGCCTACCTTTCTCTTTTGAGGTTTCTAGTAGTTTCCCATTCCAATAGGGGAAATGACACTTATTTCTTTTCTACTTTAGCTCACATGGAAATGAGAGTCATATCAGAGATGGGTGTGTGCTGCTAATGTGTTCACCCACCAGTTGGAAGAAAAAGTAAATGGCTTCATTTACTACTTTGCTGGCAGCAATTGCTTCTCCTAACAGTGGGGGCTGGTTAATGAGAGACACCTTCTTCCTTTTACCCTCTTCCCCTATGTTTAAACCTGTGATCCAGGACTGGCTGGCTCAACATGACAAATGTGGAAAGTGTGTGGACAGTGAGGGAAGCATGGGAATCTTTGATCTGGACAAATAAAACCAGTGAAGGAAAATTCATTTAATCTTGAATACATATTGAACGCTAAATACTTGAAAGGTGAAGACAGTGGGAATGTGGACTGGTTCAACAAATTCTAGTCAGTAGAACCTGACAGCACTACTTGACCTCAAGGGGACTAAACTTAGGACAAACTAAAGAAAACATACTTCACACAATAAGTAATAAATAGGTTGGTTAAAAGTATGAATTAAGCCTTAGCCAGTTTTCTCAGTGACAGAGTGTCGGCCTCTGGATCACAGGTTTGATTCCTGGTCAAAGGCACGTACCTTGGTTGTGGGTTTGCTCCCGCTCCCCTCTCCTCTGGTCAGGGTGTGTTTGGAGACCAGTCCATGTGTGTCTCTCACATCAGTGTTTCTCTGTCTCCCTCCTTTTCGCTCTCAGTAAAAATCAATGGACAAAATATCCTTGAATGAGGATTTTTTTCTTAAAGTATGAGTTAAAAAAATATTTTAGCAAAAATGTGTGGATGATAATGGTGTAATGGGCAAGAGATGTAAAGAGGGACTTGGGGACTTCCATTGAAACATCATGTAGAAGGACCAACCTCTTGCATATTCAGCACCCATCCCAGGAAGTCCTATGGGTTTCTCTGATACTTTTATGGAGGTGGTTTTGGGTGGAGAATTGTATTGTCAGTACCTCTTCAGGTGCAAGAAGTGGGGGAATGTTGGAAGAGAGATGAGTCTGACAAAGCTCTGGAGGACTGGGGGCAGCGCCTGTTTTTTCCTGGGTTGGATCTTGATTTATCTTACAATATATTTAAAGCCTCCAAATAACACACTTCCCAAAGAATGGTGTCACGCTGAATTGAGGCCTGAAGAGGTCATCAGGAACAGCAAAGCTGTAAGATAAAAGATATTTCCCTTGTGCCTGACAATCTTCATCTCCTGTTGTTTTCAGATTCCCCTTGTTTGAGCCCAAAGATGCAGCAGTTTTGCTTTCTGTTTTTGATGCTGTGCCCATCACACCTGTGGTGCTCTCTGAACAAAGGCTTGCTCCCTGCTGGGCACAGGAATAGGGCCTGGGCCTAGGGCTAGATTTGTTTTGGAGGCAAATAAGCAAAGTATCTTGCATCCCCTTCCATTTTGCTGTCTTAAGGCAGAGGCCAAGGGTCCCCTCCCTTTGCAAGTAGAGCAGAATGTACTTTCTTAAAAACTATTCAGAATCACAGTCAAGTTCAATTATCTGCAGAAATAGACATATAAAAGGAAAACTTACAAAGGAGAAATTTGTACCAAAGAACAGGCTACATTTTTGTAAAAAATATTTTTTTTCTCTTTTAAGGACATACTGTTTAAAGTCTGAGTGTCCAGGAAAGAAGAAAAATAAACCAAAGTACTTACAGATTCTTGAGTGTAAATATGAAATATCAGTGATCATATGCTCTTCACCACCAATGCATCCTGCCCAGGGGCTTTCCCTCTTTGACCTTCTTCCTAAACTCTACTCTCCCACCCTCATTAGATGATGAGGCAAGAAAGATGGCCTCAAAAACCTTAGGTGCTATAAGTCCTGAGATCTGCCTGTCTGCTGTTCCAGCCAAACTAGATGGCCTAAGTTCTCACACAGCTGATTTATTCCCCCATCTCTGGGTCATGGTATGAACCCTTTCCCCCTTCTGTAGGGTCATACTACAATTTGTAGCTTTGTAACAAATTACCACAGACTTATTCTCACCATCTGTAGGTCAGAAGTCCAGATACTGGTTAACTGGGTCTTCTGCTTAGGGTCTCATTGGCTGAAATCGGGGTGTCACTAGGCTGTGTTCCTTTCTGGGGGCTTTGGGGAAGCATCTGCTTTCAAGACCATTCAGGTTGTTGCTAATGTGTCTTTGGAATCAATTCCTAGGAACCAGATTTCTGGTCAAAGGTAAATGCAGTTATAACTTTATTAGATGTTGCCAAATTCCCTTCCTTCGGGGTTGTATCATTCTGCATTTCCATCAGCTTTCTATGTAAGTGTCTGTTTTCCTAAAGTCTCACCTGCAGATAGTGAGAAATGGTTTTCTACTGTAGTTTTGTTTTACCTTTCTCATATTCTGAATGAAGTTGAGCATCTTTTTATATGGTTAAGGGCCATTTTTATATTTTTTCTGTGAACTGCCTGTTCATATCTTCACTCCTTTTTTCTATAGGATTATTGGTCTTTTTCTTCTTTATTTTTAAAAGCTCTTTATATATTAGGAATATTAACACTTTGTCTATAATATTAAGTTGCAATTTTCCCCAGTTTGTCATTTTTCTTTTTACTTTGCTTATGATATTTTCCATGTTTTTAAAATTTTTATAAACTTAATATTTTATATTACTTTTGTATTTTGAATCATAGTTAGAAAAGTTATTCACTACTCCCAGGTTATAGAGGAATTCATCTATGTTTTATCCTGGTATTTTTATAGTTTAATTTTTTACATTAAATATGGTTTGTTTGTAATTTTTCCTGTTGTGTAGGTATTAGGTATGGAGTTAATTTTATCTTTTTCCGTATGTCTGTTAAATATCCCAAATTTGTCCTTTTCCCATAGATTTGAGATGTTACCCTTATTGTGTACTAAATTTTCATACGCAGTTGAATTGTTTTTTCTTGTTCCATTGCTAGTTCTGTCATTCGTGTGCCAATTACCACACCATATAGCAGGGGTCCTCAAACTTTTTAAACAGGGGGCCAGTTCACTGTCCCTCAGACCATTGGAGGGCCGGACTATAGTTTAAAAAAAAACTATGAACAAATTCCTATGCACACTGCACATATCTTATTTTGAAGTAAAAAACAAAACGGGAACAAATATTTGTATTTGCATGTGGCCCGCGGGCCGTAGTTTGAAGACCCCTACCATATAGACTTTGCAATATATTTTATTATCTAGTATATCTTCCTAGTTTTATTTCTGTGCATTCCTATGTGTGTGTGTTTGTGTGTGTGTGAGATGAGCTCCAGAAGAGAGCCAAGGATTGATGTCTGAGAAATTTCAAATCTTACAGATAGGTAAAAAAGGATAAGCTGGCAAAGGAATCTATGGAGGGAAAGACTCTAGAGGTAGCAGGTAATCAGAAGTGTGCAGTCTGAAGGAGCTGAGGGCAGAAAGAATACTTTAAATTGAGATACTGATCTCGTGTCTGGTGCTGCCACTAAATCTCATGAGATGAGAAAGAAGCACCAGTGGTTGTCACTGGGTGGGAGTAGAGTGGGTGGGCTGTGGAGTGAGTGTGAGGTGAGGAGGTATATTCAAGTGTAGACAACCCTTGAGAAGTTTCGCAGTATAAGAAAAAGGAGGAGACGGAAGATGGCGGCGATATAGGCAGACGCGTCCCAGGTCGTGTCCGGGAGCAAATGGAATGAGCAGCTGAAACTAGTAACACCCACACCGAATTGGCGAAATTGCTCAGCTGGTGAGACGGTTTGCAGCCGGGAAGAGCAGAACTCCCCTGGAAAGGTAAAAAAACCAGGGATTTGGGCAGGAAAGTTTGCCAGACCTCTGAGCCCAGAGGGTCGGAGGGAGACCGCGTGGCAGACAGCCGCGTCCCTTGGGACAGGCACAGCCCCTGACAGGGGAAAGGAGAACCGCGGGATTCCTGGCGCCGCCAGGGAAATTGAGAGCTGGGTTCTGTGATCACGGAGGACTGAGCCTAAAGGGGGCAGCCTGAAGAGCTGACCTGACCATGCAGTCCCAGTAAGAGGAGAAGCTTACAGAAACCAAGCCTTCCCCGTTTCCGTGGCCGGTGTTTGTTTGTTTGTTCTCACTGAATC
This sequence comes from Myotis daubentonii, assembly GCF_963259705.1. Taxonomy (NCBI): domain Eukaryota; kingdom Metazoa; phylum Chordata; class Mammalia; order Chiroptera; family Vespertilionidae; genus Myotis; species Myotis daubentonii. The sequence continues at coordinate 81,713,349 of NC_081844.1, read as the reverse complement.
CTGTTCATGGGACATTTCGGATACAGACACTCACCTGTGCTGAAGAGAGGGAGAGTGTGCGGAGGAGTGGAATCTGGGGAGAGACTGGGGAGAGAGGGGGAGCCGGGAGAGGTGGCAGCGAATTGAGTGCTGAGACACCCCTGAGCCCAGGACTGGGGCAGCCATTCTCTCCAGAGAGTGAGACTCCTCCCCCCAGCCCCCAGGCAAGGAGCACAGCCACACCCAGATTCCACCCTGTACGAGATCAAGGATTAAAATAACCTTATCAGTCCCTGGGAGTTAACAGGGTCTGGCCTATAGAGGGATTTTCAATCCCAGCAACAACACAGCGCCGGTAACTAACTATTACGCAGTCAGCTCTGGGCAGTGAACTTCCACTGGTCAGAGAGGCCCTATAGCCTCAGAGGCCAACCCCAGAACACTGCCACCCAGAGGCTGACCCACAAACTGACTCTTTGCTAAACACAAAATAAGGCAGTCTGGGAAATAAATGCGGCCTGCTTTACAATAAGGACTGTGGTTTACAACACAGAGGAACAGTATATCGCAGGGAAACTCAACACTCTCCCGAATACCTGGCGGGTCTAAGGCGAGCCACACTGAAGAATAGAAGAACCGAAGGACCTTCACTACTGCAATTTTTTTTTCTTTTTTTCACCTTTTAACTAAGAAAAAGGAAAGGAAATTAGAAAAGGTCGTACTCAGAAGGCATGTATAGAAGTTTTTCTTTTCTTTATATCTTTGTAAAGAAATCGAGGTAAAATTCACATAATATAAAGTTGATCATTTTGAAGTGAGCAATTCAGTGGTATTTAGTACATTGCAATCACCACCTCTAGTTACAAAACAATTTCATCACCTCCGAGGGAAACGCCATACCTATTAAGGAGTTATTTCCCATTGCTTCCTTGTCCTATCTCTTGTCAACCACCAAACTCTTTTAAAATATATATATATATATATATATATATATGTGTGTATATACATACATATATATATACATATATATATATATATATATATATATATATATATATATATATATACATATATATATATATATATTTCATTGATTTTTTACAGAGAGGAAGGGAGAGGGATAGAGTTAGAAGCATCAGTGAAAGAGAAACATCATGAGAGAGAAACATTAATCAGCTGCCTCTTGCACACCCCCCAATGGGGATGTGCCTGCAACCAAGGTACATGCTCTTGACCAGAATCAAACCTGGGACCCTTTAGTCCGCAGGCCGACGCTCTATCCACTGAGCCAAACCAGTTAGGGCAACTACCAAACTCTTTTTTATCTTTATGGATTTACCTGTTCTGGATATTTCATATAACTGGGTCATATAATATGTGACTTTTCTATGTCTGATTTCTTTCACTTAGCATATGTTTTCAAAGTTCATCCATGTTGAAGAAACTGGAGACTGTGTGTAAATGCTGATGGCTTAGTACACAAGGAGAGATGGAAAACTCAGGAGAGAGGGTGGGTAAGAAGTAAGGTACTTCAAAAGGTGGGCAGCAATCAAGGTTCAACTACAATAGGAGGATGTACACAGTCTACATGGTGGGCACACCTGGAGTTCCCAGCTCAGTTGACCTGGGATATTCTGTCACTGGACCTTACAGAACACCTACTACATAAGGCTACCCTACCAAGTCTGGGAGACTTAGCAGCTCTATCTAATACATAGAAACAAACACCGGGGAACTGTCAAAATGAGGAGACAAAGAAACCTGTCCCAAAGAAAAGAGCAGAATTCCAAAAAAAGAACTAAACAAAATGGAGACATGCATTCTATCAGATGCAGAGTTCTCAAAACACTGGTTATAAGGATGCTTAGTGAACTTAGGGGAAGAGTAGGTTAACTTAGTAGAACATCAACAAAGAGATAGGAAACATTACAAATGGAACTAGAAAACAAAAAAGAACTAGTCAGAAATGAAAAATACATTAACTGAAATGGAAAATATATTACAGGGAATCAACAAGGGAATAGATGAAGCAGAGGATTAAATCAGAGATTTGGAGGATAAGGATGCAAAAAACACCTAATCAGAACAGCAAAAAGAAAAGAGGATTAAAAAAAGAGGATAGTAGCCCTAACCAGTTTGGCTCAGTGGATAGAGCATCGGTCTGTGGACTGAAGGGTCCCTGGCTCGATTCTGGTCAAGGGCATGTACCTTGGTTGCAGGCACATCCCCAGGAGGCAGCTGATCGATGTTTCTCTCTCATCGATGTTTCTAATTCTCTATTCCTCTCCCTTCCTCTCTGTAAAAAAATCAATAAAATATAGTTTTTAAAAAAGAGGATAGTATAAGGAGTCTCTGGGACAACTTCAAGTGTACCAACATTTTTATAAAGGTGGTGCCAGAAGGGGAAAAGAGAGAGAGTAAGGAATTGAAGGAGAAACTAAGATGGCAGCATAGATAAACACCGGGAAATTGCCGCCTCCCACAATAATTGAAAAACACTGCAAAGGACAGAGCGGACATCATCCAGAACAACAGGAAGGCTGGCTGAGTGTAAATTCTACAACTAGAAGGAAAGAAAAGCACACAGAGCCAGAGGAGCTGCGGAGGTGAAGTGCAGAGGTACGGCGGCTCGCGCGCGTGGAAAGGGGGTGGCACCTGAGGACGCGGCTGTCTTTTTGAATCACAAGCTCCTGACTGCTCTGAACTCCGGTTCTGGGAAGTCTCTGGGGACCCAGGACTCATACGGAGAGAAGCTGCACTGTCGGGCAGCGGGCGAACTTGAGGGCGGCTTTCCCTCAGAGGTGCTTGCAGCAATTATCGGGTCACTGAGACGCTCGACTCCTTAGGGCTGGGCGGAGAATCAGCCATAGCTGCTTGCTACACCCTTTGATTCCCTGAGACCCCGCCCCACCCAGGCTGCGGCAGAGGCTTTTGCATGTGAATGTACCTAACTGCAGCCAAGCCAGGCAGACCCAGAACTTCCAAGAGAAGGCCCAAGGCCCCGCAGCGGCTTGCATTGCTTCACAGCTGAGCCTCTTCGTGGCTCCTGCTGTGTGGCCTCAGGCAGAGGCTGAATTAGCACCTCCTTAGATCCAGGAGCCACTGTACCCAGTGGTCAGAGGGGGACCATCCAGATTGCAACTCCTCAGATCCATAAGGGACACACTCAGGGAGCAGACTCAGTGAGCACCAAAGCCCCACTGAAGCAAGTCTTGCCCCAGAAGGGTGTCTTCAGCACAGAAGTTCTCCCACTTCAGACACAGCTGATTCTCACAGCCAATTGGCCTGGAGGTCAATTCCTCCCAGTGATCCTACAACAACCAAGGCACCAAGAGTGCACCAAGAGTGTCCACCTCAGGTAACTGGGGAGGCTGAGCCACTGGGCCCTACAGGACACCTGGCGCGCAGGGCCACTCTATCAACACAGGGAAGCAGCCAAAATGCGGAGACAAAGAAACAGGTCACAAATGGCAGAAATGGAGGAAAGCAAACGACTGGATATAGAGTTCAAGGCCACGTTTATAAGGTTTTTCAAGAATTTTATGGAAACCGCCGATAAATTTAATGAATCCCTCAATAAGTATAGTGAGACCATGGAGGACATGAAAAAGGACCAACTAGAAATTAAGCATACACTGACTGAAATAAAGAATAATTTACAGAGATCCAACAGCAGACAAGAGGATCCCAAGAATCAAGTCAAAGATTTGAAATACAAAGAAACAAAAAATACCCAACCGAAAAAGAAAAAAGAAAAGAGATTCCAAAAATATGAAGATAGTGTAAGGAACCTCTGGGACAACTTCAAGCGTAACAACATCAGAATTATAGGGGTACCAGAAGGAGAGAGAGGGCAAGATATTGAAAACCTTTTTGAAGAAATAATGACAGAAAACTTCCCCTACCTGGTGAAAGAAATGGACTTACAAGTCCAGGAAGCACAGAGAACCCCAATCAAAAGGAATCCAAAGAGGACCACACCAAGACACATCATAATTAAAATGCCAAGAGCAAAAGACAAAGAGAGAATCTTAAAAGCAGCAAGAGAAAGAAACCCAGTTACCTACAAGGGAGTACCCATACAACTGTCAGCTGATTTCTCAACAGAAATCATTCAGGCCAGAAGAGAGTGGCAAGAAATATTCAAAGTGATGAATAGCAAGAACCTGCAACCAAGATTACTTTATCCAGCAAAGCTATCATTCAGAATAGAAGGTCAGATAAAGAGCTTCACAGTTAAGAAAAAGCTAAAGGAGTTCATCACCACCAAACCAGCATTATATGAAATGCTGAAAGGTATTCTTTAAGAAGAGGAAGAAGAAAAAGGAACTCTTACCATTTGCCACAGCATGGATGGAACTGGAGAGCGGATAAATACCACAGGATCTCACTCATTTGTGGAATATAATGAACAACATAAACTGATGAACAAGGACTGATCCAGGGATGGAGAGGCATTGATTGGACTGTCGGGCCTTGGAGGGAAGGTAGGGGAGGGTAGGGGTAAGGGGGAAAGATCAACCAAAGGACTTTTATGCAAGCATATAGGCCTAACCAATGGACACGGACAACGGGGGGGGGGGGGCGGTGAGGGCATGAGCGGGGGGGCGGGCGTAGAGGGTAACGTGGGGACAAGGACACATATGTAATATCTTAATCAATAAAAAATATATTTAAAAAAAAAGGAATTGAAAACCTATGTGAAAAAAATGACAGAAAACTTCCTAACCTGGTGAAAAAAATAGACATACAAGATCAGGAAGTGTGGAGAATCCCAAACAAGTTGAAAAGAGGATCACATCAGTTATGCACATCATAATTGAAATGCAAAAGGTTAAAGACAAAGAGAATCTTAAAAGCAGTGCAGTTAGTTATCTACAAGGGAGCTCCTATAAAATTGTCAGCTGACTTCTCAACAGAAACTTTGAAGGCCAGAAAAGCAAGGACCTACAACCAAGATTACTCTACCCAGCAAAGCTATCATTTAGAATTGAAGGACAGATAAAGAGTTTCCCAGACAAGAAAAACCTAAAGGAGTTCATCACCATCAAACCAGTATTACAAGAAATGTTAAAGGGTCTTTTTTAAGATGGTAGGGGAATTGGGGAAATCAGTGAAAAAGGTGAAGGGATTAAGAAGTACAACTTGGTAGTTGTAGAATAGTCACAGGGATGTAAAGTGCAGCATAGGGAATATAGTCAATAATAATGTAATAACTTTGGTGTCAGATGGGTAATAGATTATTAGGCTGATAACTTAGTAAGTTATATAATGTCTAATCACTTGGTTGTACACCTGAAACTAATATAATATTGTGTGTCAACTGTAATTCAAAATAAATTCTTTAAAGTAAATATATAATGGTTGTATATTTCTGTCATAATCAGAAAACATATAGCATAAAGTTTCTTCCAGTGGCAGGTGCTCTTACTCATATCCCCCCCCCCCCCTTCATCACACCCTCTCACATGAAGCTCACAGCAAGGCTCATTTTATAGTAATTTATAGATTTACTTCATCCCCCTCTTCTTGTTCCTGAATCAGTAGTAGTTGGTATCATTTGAATCCTTGAGCCCTTACAGGGCCTGGCCAAATGCCCATGATCAGTGGCTGCTTCATCAGTGTTTATTGAGCTGGGCTGCCATGCTCCAGGAATATCTGGGTATTCCGGGGCTTTAGTGCTCCTGTGGTTTGGGAGGGATTGAAGCCTGTCCATTTTCCTCAGCAGGCGCTGTATGCCTGCCTTCTGGGGATAGCGAATGGCTCTTAATTCATGACCAGCTTCCTGACTAGGATTCCCAATGATTATGATTTATAAGAATGTGAATGGAAATCTCATCTGTGTTCTTACTGTTTCCTCGAGGAATCCATTCTCACAAAGTATCCTAGGCTTTAACCTAGCATTAGATGAATTCAATTCAGCAATCCATCAAGATATAAAGTAATTGAAATGTGGATTGGTGTCTGCCAAGAGTGGCAGGAGGAAATGATGAAAGTGTTTTTTTTTGGCAAAAGTGGCTGAATTGTCCATCCCCTAGGGCAGTGGTCGGCAAACTGCAGCTCGGCAAACCGCGGCTCCCGAGCCACATGCAGCTCTTTGGCCCCTTGAGTGTGGCTCTTCCACAAAATACCACGTGCGGGCGCACATGTACTGTGCGATTGAAACTTCATGGCCCATGCGCAGAATTCGGTATTTTGTGGAAGAGCCGGTATTTTGTGGAAGAGCCACACTCAAGGGGCCAAAGAGCCGCATGTGGTTCGCGAGTCCCGGTTTGCCGTCCACGGCCCTAGGGAATCCATTATTCTACCAGTCCACCAATTCTTCTGTTGAGCTTTAGGATATCTGCTTCGAAGGTACTTCCAGGACTCAAGTTGTTATAAATTCTGGTCTTTTTTTTTTTCTTGTTGTTTGTTTGATTTTTAGATTCTGGTCTTTGCATCAAGGGACTTTTGTAACACATAATGGGAGACTTTTCTTTTGGCCTAATGTGCTTTCATGGAAGTAAGCAGCAGAGGTGTTGACAGTTAGAATTTGGTTGTTTCTGAAGTACTGTCAGGCCCAGCATGTCCTCAGCCTGGCTCAGAGGTAGAGGGAGGGAGTTAATATCGGGTAGTAGAAGAAGAAATGTTTTTGAAGTTAGACAAACAACCAGCTACTTTAGACAGGATCCAGAATGTCTGGTAGTTTGATGTTTGCTTAATATTTGTAGAGTTGGACTAGTTGTATAGTCAAAGTATTCTCATCTGTAAAATGGGAATACCTACCCCATATGATTGTTGTGAAAATGAAGTAAGATATGTAGAGCAGCTATTCCAGTTCCTAGCACCAATTGGCAATCGGTAACTGCTAGTTTCTTCTCTTCTGCCCCTTTCCTCTTATCCCCTTAAAGGTTAGAAATTTTATCATTTACTATGTACATACTTACCAGGCTACAATGAGAATGGCTAGAGCTGATTTCACTTTTTAGCAGATGTAGCATCCGTTCCCATCTATGGTTGTCTTCTGTGGTCCTTGTTGCTGTCTACATGATCTATGAAGGCTCTGCTCGCAGAGCAAAACAGTGTGGTACAATGGAGAGAGCCAAAGGCTAGGGCAAGTTACTTGAGTTCTTTGTCACCTATTTTTTTTTATCTGCAAAAAAAGTAATATTTATTCTGCCTACAATTTATATTGTAGTCCAAATTACTTCTTTCTGAGAGGACATTGTCTTATCCCCATTGTTCTTGAGGATTTCTGTGTCCTGTTGCATGCCTTTCTTCCTATTGCCCTGCCTGGACTGATTTTATCTCTTGAATGCCTGTCTTAGGATGGGAATTTATCAAGTGAACTATCATTGATACCATATTGTAATAGGAATGGTTAATACTGTGCTTAAAGTGTGGTAGTGCAACTCTTTTATGAGGCTGCCTGCTAATTAAAAAAAAACTTTAAGTAGCTTTTAGTAAAATACATATATGTATAAAAGACTATTTAAACATAAATTAAAATTAATTTAAACTCTCTGTGGGTGTGGAATTCGGGAAAACAAATATAATATCCACCTGGCTACTTTGGTTACAGGACCTAAACATTAAATGTAATTTTGAGTGTCCTGGCAGTTAAAAGAAAAGGGGAAATATAATGAATCACATAATTACCATCTAATAAAATAGCCAATAATTATATTGGTTGTCTGCTGAGAAAGAAACTTTTTCCTGCTACTAGTAAGAACAGATCTAAAAGCATTTTTATACTACATTAAACCATGTGCTGGACAGTGTCTTTAACAATATTTTTTTCAGAAAATGTGGAAATGTTTGTGTTTTTTACAGTTCGTTCTTATAAGTAGATCCTGAGCAAAAACTATGGTTGAATGAATGGGGTTGAATGAATTTGTTTTGTAGGGGACAAATCCAGTGAGCAGTCTTTTTTTTTAACTAAGATATGATATAGAATCCACTAAGCAGAATGGTGAAAGAGACTGTCCTTTTGAATTCCTTCCTCAGATATCTGCTCTGTCAAGGTTGGTTTTGGCAGGGACTTGAATAGTAGTCAGATTAAGACTGAAAACTCTAGTCAGGAATTGGCACATTCTAATCAGTTAGTGTTTCATCTTTGAAGACAAACTTAGCCCACAACTCTTTATGTAGAATGATCCATTTGTGTTCATGCTGTAAGCATTGTGGCAATGTTGGATTGGACACATGTTGACTTTTTAATGAATTGTTTAACTGTTTTCATTAGTGTGTCCAATGGTGGTAAATCTGTATCCAGAAAGTTTTGTGTTAATGAATAGCTTTATTTGGAGACAAATATATCATTGGCAATCCATTGCCAAGTGTAATATCATCCATCAAAAGCCCGCCAAACCAGCCCCCCCAAGTGAAAATGGTAGCTTTCAGTTACATAGCAAAGTCTTTTGTTTGATATCAGAAGTATAAATATAGGCCTAGGAGACTTGCTCAGAGAAATGATAGTTGTGGCTATCCGTGAGAAGATAGATAGTCCAGGTTTTCCCGTCTGTTCTCTTTGGATTTTCTCTTCTTGGGATTTTGAAGTTGTTGTGGGAAAGAAAAAAGTTATTGGAAAATGTTGGTGTAGCCAGTGAGCATTCGATAATGGAGATGATTCCTTCAGACCTCAGAAGTGAGGGAAAACCACAAGGCCAGATATGAGTAAAGTGATTACGAAGTGATTTTCTTACTTTGTTGAACCTTTTTGCTTCAATTAGTCTCATAAGAAGCTATTCAATAGAGTTTAATTTTCCATTTAGTTCTTTTTGCCACTACGTGAACTAAAGAAATTCAGGGCAGTTCATTATTACTTTGTCCCTTGTTAGTAAGTTATTTTCTATCCTGTTCCACTCCATCAACAAAAGGGATATCTGAATTATTTGGGAAGGCAGGGTATTCTGTACTTGTTTTTATCCTTTATTTATCTATGCATTCAGTTACACTCAGCCTTTATTTCAGTTATGGAGATGGCCCTTGAGCATTTTTTGTTTCAGGGAGTAGGTATCTGTTATAACAATTAGCTCTGAAGAGAGGGGAATTAACCATCATTCTTGCCCTCAGAAGAGATATAGTACTAATGGATCCCTGGCCTCCTATCTGACTCCTCTGGAGAGCCACTGCTCTTATTTACTCCTTGGCTCAGGGTCTCTTGAATTGGAACTGGCAGGAGGTAACTCTGTTTGTAAACCAGATTTCAGTCCCCTAGAGGGGCCTCTGCTACAAGGCCTCAGGATTCCAGCTTATGTTTGTGCTGCCCATCATGCCTCTCAAAGCCCTTTCCATATGATGTTTGGGCCCTCACAGTACTTCAGGGATGTGCCATTTGTGAAATAAAGATAGTCTGCACTGTTTGATATAATAGTCACTAGCCATTTGTAACAATTTAAATTAATTAAAATTAAATCAAATTTAAAGTTTAGTTCCTTAGCTTCATTAGTCACATTTCAGTTGCTCAGTAGCCATATGTGACCAGAGCTTTGATGGACAGCATGAATTTAGAACACTTCTATCATCACAGAATGTTCTATTGGACATTGCTTGTCTAAAATGTGTGATGGTTGATGCTAGTCTGCCTTAATTACTGCTGATGTGGAAACAGAACCTCCTCTTCTACACTGTCTATTGAATAGCTGCTTGATGATCACTATTATTTTGCTGTTTTATTAATTTAAAGTCTTCAAGTGAAAAGTGCTAGCTAAACTTATTGGCAACAATGCCAGCTTCTCTGTCTCTTGTTGCCTGTAATTTTGTGTGTGTGCCATGTGGTGGTGGTTCTCAATCAATTGGAAATGGTTGTGCGGCTAAGCTTCACAGCAGAGAAGTTGTAACTGATCATGTGGGTGGCTTCTGCAGACTGGGTCTTGCCTTCTCCTATTGCTCTGATGTTCCCCAGCAGGGAGACATGGAGAAAGTAGGTCTGGTGAAATCTGGAGGCTTAGGTAGGAAGATGCATTGGTTTTCAGGACCTATAGTGTGAAAATCAAGTCCAAAGCATTCCAGAATAGTTAAAATGATTCCAGAAATTAAATCTCCCCCCACCCCAAACCTCAGTGAGAAATTAAAAAGCTTTTTGTCTATTATAATTTTTGTCCATTGTAATTCTTTGTAATTTATTTCAGGCAAGGTGAAGTTAGCCAAATATTAAGACATAAGACTGTATAGTAAGCAAATATTGTTTGTTGTGTACCCAGAAATGTGAGATTTTACATGGAAAAATATAGCCACATTGCATAAGTGACTCGAGAGAGACATCTTTGTTGTACTGAAGGTCACAGGCCCAAACAAAATCTTTCCAAATCACAGAACTAGCTATGTGCCTCCTTGCTTTGTGTTTTAGTTTGTGTGGGGTGTTAGAGGTAATGAGAGCAGTGGAAGGCACATTTATTGTTATTTTTTAAAATATATTTTTATTGATTTCGAGGGGAAGGAAGAGGGAGAGAAACATCAAAAGATGTTTTAAGAGAAACATTGAAAGAATCATTGATCGGTTGCCTCCTGCACACCCCCTAATGGGTATTGTGCTCTCAACCCAGTCATGTTCCCTGACTGGGAATTGAATTGGACCTCCTGGTTCATAGGTTGATGCTCAACCACTGAGCCATACTAGCTGGGCCATCATTGATGTTTCTACCTCTCCCTCTTTGAAATCAATAAAAGTATTTATATATGTGTATGTGTATGTGTATGTGTATGTGTATGTGTATGTGTATGTATATGTATCTACACTAATAAAAGAGAAACATGGTAATTGGCGTATGACCACTACCCTTCCCATTGGCTAATCAGCAAGATATGCAAATTAACTGACAGCCAAGATGGCGGCCGGCAGCCAGGCAGCTTGAAACTAACATGAGGCTTGCTTGCTTCAGTGACGGAGGACTCCAACGTTCCCCGCCTGCGGCTGCAGGCCTCTGAGCCTGCAGTTTAAGAAACTATGTAACAAATACCGCCGGACTTCAGCCAGTAGGATCACAACATTGTAAGCAAAGGCCAGGAACCTACTTTCAGCAGCAGAGGCCTAAGAGCTGGAGCCAAGCCTCAAGCTAAAGCTGGCCCAGAATAAAAAAAAAAAAAAAAAAGGAAAAAAGGAGCAGTTGGGAGCTTCAGTCACCCCCAGCCTGAAAACAGCCCTCAGCTCCTCACCCAGACTGGACAGGCACCCCAGTGGGGACCCCCACCCTGAAGGGTGTGTGATCAGCTGCAAACAGCCATCATCCCTCACCCAGGCTGGCCAGGCACCCCAGTGGGGACCCCCACCCTGATCCAGGACACCCTTCAGGGCAAACCAGCCAGCCCCCACCCGTGCACCAGGCCTCTATTCTATATAGTAAAAGGGTAATATGTCTCCCAGCACCGGGATCAGTGGAGCCGCGAGGCCTCCCGGCACCGGGATCAGCAGGACAGGGGGCAGCACCCAACCCCCTGATTGCCCTGCTCTGTGTGTGACAGGGTGTGGCACTCCAACCCCCCCCCCCCCCCCGCACCTCCCACGGGCCCTGCTCTGTGTGTGACAGGGTAGAGCCATAACCTCCCCATCGGCCCTGCCCTGAGTGTGAGAGTGGTGGCACCCCAACCCCCTGATCGGCCCTGCTCTGTGGGTGATAGAGGGCAGTGCCCCAACCCCCTCCGCCCCCCCACAGGCCCTCCTCTGTGTGTGATGGGGTAGAGCCATAACCTCCCCATCAGCCCTGCCCTGAGTGTGACAGTGGCGGCGCCCCAACCCCCTGATTGGCCCTGTTCTGTGGGTGATAGAGGGTGGCGCCCCAACCCGCTGATCCACCCTGCTCTGTGTGTGACAGGGGACGGTTCCCCAACTCCCCTTTCGGCCCTACTCTGTGAGTGACAGGGGGGAGCTCCTCAACCCCCTGATGGGCCCTGCTCTGTGCGTGACAGGGGGGAGCTCCCCAACCCCCTGATGGGTCCTGCTCTGTGTGTGACAGGGGGGAGCTCCCCAACCCCCTGATGGGCCCTGCTCTGTGCATGACAGGGTACGGAGCCCCAACCCCCTTGATGGGCCCTGCTGTGTGCGTGACAGGGGGCAGCACCCCAACCCCCTGATTGGCCCTGCTCTGTGCGTGACAGGGGGTGGCGCCGCAACCTCCCCATCGACCCTGCCTTGAGTGTGACAGGGGGCGGTGCCCCAACCCCCCAATTGGCCCTACCCTGAGCCCGACCAGGGGCTGCACCTAGGGATTGGGCCTGCCCTTTGCCTCCCGGGAGCAGGCCTAAGCCAGCAGGTCGTTATCTCCCGAGGGGTCCCAGACTGCGAGAGGGCACAGGCCGGGCTGAGGGACCCCCCTCCCCCCCGAGTGCACAAATTTTTGTGCACCGGGCCTCTAGTATGTATATGTATATGTGTATATATGGGATGGAAACGTTAGTGATGAGAGGAGAGAATCATTGATTGGCTGCTTCCTGCACTTCCCTACTGGGGATCAAGCCCACAACCTTGGCATGTGCCCTTGACCAGAATCAAACCCAGGACCCTTCAGTTCGCAGGCCAAACTGGCTAGGGCAATAAAAGTATATTTAAAAAAGAGATTAAATAATAAATTCCCAGACAGAATTAAAAAAAATTGTTAGATTGGAATCACAGTCTAGACAAGAACAGTTTGGGGAGGTATAGTTTCATTGTAGGTTGGAATATAGCATCCTTTTCCTGGATTTGGGCATGTTAGGATTTCAGTTATGAAAGCTGATGGGAGCTCAGAGAAACACCAGTCCCATTTGGTAGATGGTGTCTTAGGTGATCATTGTTCTTCTATGCCTCAGCATCTGTCTGTAGATCATAGAATGCTCTTTCACTGAGCCTGCACTCAGCTGCTGTCGTTTCCGGGGACATATACCATACTGGGAACTGTATATTCAAGTAAAAAGAAAAAAAATCAATGTCCCTGGCCACTGTGAGCTTATAATTGAAAGTTGTGGAGAACATTTAACTGACGCCTATGACCACATATGTAAAATATCTAAAAGTGTGAAATAATGAGGAAATCTTGGGTGCTGGATAATAGAAATTTGGAGGAAATTGAAATATATGTCATAGTCTTATACTTTAGGTAGGTTTGAAGTAACTTATTTATTTTAGAAACAAAGAAGGAATTATGCATTTTGTTAACAAAGAAAGGTATCATGTATTTAGCAAGATGAAATCCCAGAAAAAATTCGTTTAGGTTGTGGAGGAGAGGGGATGGCTGAAGAACCATAATTAGCCCTGAGAAAGGGATTGCTTTTTAAATTTCTTTCTCGAGGCTCTTTTATTTCTCACTTTGGGTCACAATGGTCTCTGAAGAAGAGTGACCATTAGTCATACCGGTGGAAGGGAAATTGGTTTCTTAGTCACTGTGCTGGTGAAAAAATGGGATGGCTATAAATTGGACCTTTTTGACATCATGTCCCCAGTTTTTCAGATGCCTGCCCACCTGTCACAGGCCCTAGGAATAATCATTTACTCTTCTAAATGGAGATGTTCTGAGCTACCACAGGTCAGTGATTGATTGCAGGATGAGCACTGTGCAAATGCCTGTATCAAGCTTTTGCTGTTCCTGAGGTCTATATATTCAGCCATTTTAGTGGCTTTCCATGTAATAATGCATTTGACTTTTAGCTTCTGTGCTAAAGTAATGGTAACATATTCTGTTTTCCATTTGTTTATTTATGACTTGTTTTGTATCCTTGCAAAACTTGATATAGGTACAAAGCTTCAGAAATGTACACATACCAGAGTAATAGATAACTCTGATTTGGTTACAAGGCAATGATTTAAGTTGACAGATTTAGCTGATAACATAAAACACAAGAGAGAAATAGGATCAGTTTATAAATGTCAGCAGAACCCCTGAGAGAGAGTTGCTGCGTTGGAGCTGACTCTAGTACTGTTGTTTTGTCTAATATATTATAAAGTGGAATAAAGTGATGTCTGTGAAAATCTGGCTGACCAAGATTAAAAGAACAGGGCTGTAAATTATTTGCTTCCTTTATATCACTTTTAAGCAACTTTCAGAAGGGACTAAAGGACATTAGGGTTCTTGGTGTGTCAAGCAGCCAAGGAAATAGATGGGCCTGCTTGTGGCAAGTTCTATTGGGAATCACAACTTGCCAGTTCTCCATGCCCCACTATGCCTTTGTTCTGGGATAATGGAACCGTAGAATAAAGGAGATTGTGAAGTCCAGATTTTGGGAAGTTAGACCTTCTGGAAGATCATTATAGGTTCTGTCACTATGCCAGCCATAGTTGTACAAAATTATGATATGAAATATTTTAGTGATTTGTAAAAATTAAAATCAATTCAGCATAATTGAAACACAAGATCATGAAAAATAAATATCACAGCTTTACCTTAACATTTATTCCCCATAAATGCACCATCATTTATGTGGCATTATCTTGTGATTGTGTTTTATTCCCTGTAATGCGCTCTGTTATTGATGTCTGCAGAGCCCGGGGAAGTGGTGGGGAGTGCTTAGGGCATCGAAGAATAGTTGATTTTTAGAGAACTAGTTTTAGTTTTGTATAGTTAGTAGGACTGGACATAAAAACTAAGCACACATATGATTTTCATGCCTCTCAGTGGCTGCCACACATTCAGAAAAGTCCTTGGAGTATTGCTTGTAGTCTGTCCTTGTTTTTGCTCCCTGAGTTGCAGAGGAAAAATACAGTGCCAGAAGATGAAAAATTTTAAAAAGTAATGTGTTCATGCATTTGCCTCCAAACAGAACTGCAGTGAACCCTGTCTGATTTGGTCAGGACACCCTCCTTTCAGAGGTTTAAGTGGATAGTGCTCACAAACTTTGGTTGCTGATTTGTGCTTTTCAGTCATGAAGGACATTTAGCATTATCTCAATTTGTTTGGCTTTCACAACAAAATACCATAGACTGGGTTGCTTACAAACAACAGAAATTTATTTTTCACAGTTCTGGAAGCTGGGAAATTCAAGAACATGGCACTAGCAGATTTAGTGTCTGGTGAGAGCTCGTTCTGGTTGTCTTGTTGCTGTGGCCTCACTTGGTGGAAGGGGCAAGGAAACTCTCTGAGGTCTCTTCTATAAAGGCACTAATCCCATTTATGAGGACTCCACCCTCATGACCTAATAAAAAGCCCTACATCACTGATGACAGTCTCATTTTCTTTATTTTATAAGTCATTTGCTGTTTTTACTTAGAGACCCAAATAATCTCTTCTTTTCCCTTAAAATCCACTAATTTTACTAGAATATGTCTTGCTGTTGGACATTCCTGGTCAGTATTTACAACAGGTACACAGTATGCTCTCTCATTACATAGTTTTTTGAAAATATATTTTTATTTTAGGAAACTTTCCTTGAATTACAGTTTTTGGTATTTTTTCTCTTCTCGTTTGGACGTTCTTTATCTGATATTGGATCTTCTTTGTGTATCTTCATTATCAGTTTCTAATAAAGTTTACTTTCTTTTTTTCTTCAACTTTTCCTTTCACCTTCTATGTGTCTTAAGGGATTTTCTGTTGTGATTAGTCTTCCAAATTTTCCTTGAGTTCTGGCACTTCATTTCTTATTTTTGTTCTTGAATATCTTATATCATTTAAACTATATATTTAACTCATTTTTGAAAGGCGATTTCTTTCTGGCTTGATTTGATTATCTGTAAGGATGTTATCCTTTTCCTTAACCATTTTTTCTTTCTTATAACAACTTTACTGTGTAGGATTTGGCCTCAGTCCTTTTCCATTGCTTGTTTTTTTTATGTGAAATTAGATTTCTTTTAACTTTAGAAAGAAGCATGGCTTTAATTACCTTTTCTAAATTTATAGTGCTCTCTCTCCTGTTGTTTTCAATAGTTTGAAAACCTGGCAGCTTGTTCTATGAGGTTTCCTGGCCCTCTTTTCTCCTCTAACTTGTATCTGGATCTTCTCTTTCCTTTATTGTTGTTGTTCATTTCTGCTCAATTTTGATTCAACGACTAGATGTGTCTTCTCATTGTGGGACCCAGTCCTGATATGTAACACTGGTTGATTAAATTTTAGAGGTTAGTGGGGCTAGACTGCTCTAGCCCTTGAGAACTTACCACAGGCTTCCTGCACTTGCCCACTATTGGACTGGGAAAAATCCCTCCTAGGGTCAACTGCTGTTCTCCCATTGGCCTACTATGTTTTTTAGTGAATATTTTCTTTTTTCTTTCTCAAGTCTGAAAGACACCTCATTGCTCCCTGTGTTTTCCCATATAGAGACTGATACCATGCAGATCTCATGTCATTTGGTGATTTAACTTCATCTGTTTCTGTTTTAGGGTTTGTAGGTATTTTTTTCATTTAGTTTTGAGATAAATGTTGCTTATGGGTTTGGCCTTGCTATCAGAGTCTATTTTTATGTGGGGATTTGGATAGATTAAAAAACCAGCAATAAAACTAGCTGCTGCCACATTAACATATATGTTCTTCAAGAAGAAATATAAAATCACATATTTGCAACTTGTTCTTTTTGCTTAGTTTTAGTCATCTTTTTATGTCAGTCTCTCTCCTCTTTGTTGAAGACTATTGTAGCCCATGCTGTATTATGTGACAAATCTCCTACTGATAGACATTGTGTTGTTTCTCATTGTTTACAATTATTAAAATGCTATAGTGAGCATTCTAGTCATACCTTATTGTGCACTTCTGCAAATTCTCTATTGGATTAATTCCTAGAAGTGGAATCTGCTGGGTCAAAAGGAAAGAACAGTTACAGTTTTGTTTTGTTTTTTAATAAATATTTATTGTTCAGATTATTACAGTTATTCCTCTTTTTCCCCCCATAGCTCCCCTCTACCCGGTTCCCATCCCACCCCACCCCCTGACCTTACCCCCCCCACTGTTCTCGTCCATTGGTGTACGATTTTTGTCCAGTCTCTTCCTGCACCCCCCACACCCCCTTCCTCGCCGAGAATTGTCAGTCCACTCCCTTTCTATGCCCCTGATTCTATTCTATTCACCAGTTTATTCTGTTCATCAGATTATTTATTCACTCAATTTTTTGATTCACTTGTTGATAGATGTGCATTTGTTGTTCATAATTTGTATCTTTACCTTTTTCTTTTTCTTCCTCTTATTAAAGGATACCCCCCAGCATTTCATATAATACTGGTTTGGTGGTGATGAACTCCTTTAGCTTTTTCTTATCTGTGAAGCTCTTTATCTGACCTTCAATTCTAAATGATAGCTTTGCTGGGTAGAGTAATCTTGGTTATAGGTTCTTGCTATTCATCATTTTGACTATTTCTTGCCACATGCTTCTGGCCTGCATAGTTTCTGTTGAGAAACCAGCTGACAGTCGTATGGGTACTCCCTTGTAGGTAACTAACTGTTTTTCTCTTGCTGCTTTTCTGATTCTCTTTGTCTTTTGCCCTTGGCATTTTATTTTTTATTTATTTTTAAAAAATATATTTTATTGATTTTTTTACAGAGAAGAAGGGAGAGAGCTAGAGAGCTAGAAACATCGATGAGAGAGAAACATCGATCAGTTGCCTCCCGCACACTCCCTACTGGGTATGTGCCCGCAACCAGGTTACATGCCCTTGACCGGAATCGAATCTGGGACCCTTGAGTCCTCAGTCCGATGCTCTATCCGCTGAGCCAAACCGGTTAGGTGCCCTTGGCATTTTAATTATGATGTGTCTTGGTGTGGTCCTCTTTGGATTCCTTTTGTTTGGGGTTCTCTGCGCTTCCTGGACTTGTAAGTCTATTTCTTTCACCAGGAAGGGCAAGTTTTCTGTCATTATTTCTTCAAATAGGTTTTCAATATCTTGCTCTCTCTCTTCTTCTGGGACCCCCATAATTCGGATGTTGGTACGCTTGAAGTTGTCCCAGAGGCTCCTTGCACTGTCTTCATATTTTTGGATTCTTTTTTCCTTTTGCTTTTCCGGTTGGGTGTTTTTTGCTTCTTTGTATTTCAAGTCTTTGACTTGATTCTTGGGATCCTCTAGTCCAGTAGTTGGCAAAATGCGGCTCAGCAAACCACGGCTCATGAGCCACATGCGGCTCTTCCACAAAATACCCTCTCTTCCACAAAGTACTGACTTCTGCGCATGGGCCACGAAATTTCAATCGCACTGTACGTGCGTGCCCTCACGTGGCATTTTGTGGAAGAGCCACACTCAAGAGGCCAAAGAGCTGCATGTGGCTCGTGAGCCACGTTTTGCCAACCACGGTTCTAGTCTACTGTTGGATCTCTGTATATTATTCTTTATTTCAGTCAGTGTATGCTTAATTTCTAAGTGGTCTTTTTCCATATTCTTGAGGGTCTCACTATATTTCTTGGAGGTTTCTAGAAGATTCTTGAGTTACCTTATAACCGTGGTTTTTAACTCTATATCCAGTAGTTTGCTTTCCTCCATTTTTTTCATTTGTGACCTGTTTCTTTGTCTCTGCATTTTGGCTGCTTCCCTGTGTTGATAGAGTGGCTTTGTGTGCTAGGTGTCCTATAGGGCTCAGTGGCTCAGCCTCCCTAATTACCTGAGGTGGACACTCTTGATGTACCCTTTTGTGGGCTGTGTGCACAGTCTTGTTTTAGTTAAGCCTTGATTGCTGTTGGTATCACTGGGAGGAATTGACCTCCAGGCCAATTGGCTGTGAGGACCAGTTGTGTCTACAATGGGAGAACTTCTGTGCTGGAGACACCCTTATGGGACAAGACTTGCTTCAGTGGGGCTTTGGTGCTCACTGAGTCTGCCCCCTCAGTGTGTCTCTTATGGATCTGAAGATTTGTAATCTGGATGGTCTCACTCTGACCACTGGGTACACTGGCTCTTGGATCTCCAAGGAGGTGCAAAGTCAGCCACTGCCTGTGGCCACCCAGCAGGAGCTACAGAGAGATCTGCAGATTCCTCCTCTTTGTTTGGGGTTTGGAGGTGCCCAGATGAGGCCCAGCTGTGAAGCAATGCAGGGTGCTGACGAGCCTTAGGCCTTCTTTTGAAAGCTCTGGAATTCTCTGACCCAGCTGCATTTTGACAGGTTTTTAGGCAGATAAAGGCCAGGCCATTGGTGTGCAAAAGCCTCTGCGCACAGCTTGGGTAGGGTTGTAAATTGGGTGGGGTGGTGTCTCAGGGAGTTACCAGGGCCGAGCAAACAGCAATGGCTGCCATTCAGCCCCACTTCGGAGAGGTTCCTGCGTCTCTGTGTCCTGTGCCCCTGTGTAGGAACAATGATCACTGCAAGCACCTCTGCGAGAAAGCCGCCCTCACGTTCCAGCCCAATGCCAGACAGTCCAGTTTCTCCCTGTATGAGCCTGGGTCCCCAGATTCTGTCCCGGAACTGGAGTTCAGAGCTGTCGGGAGCTTGTATCTCCCTTCCGATTGAAAAAGACAACAGCGTACCCAGCTGCCAGCCCCTTTCGCGTGCCTCCATACCTCCTCTCTTCACACCTCTGCACCTCCTACCGACTCAGTGCGCTTTTCTCTTTCCTTGTAGTTGTAGAATTTCCCCTCAGCCAGCCTTCCCGTGGTTCTCGATGATATTCGTTTTGTCTTTTAGTTGTAGTTTTAATGTGGTTGTGCGTGGCAGCAAGTTCAAATGTTTACCTGTGCCGCCATCTTGGTTGTCCTTCCAACAGTTAACAGTTTTAATAGATCTTTCCAGATGCTCATAGACTTTGTACTAATTTATATCCTTACCTACAGAGTTTATTAGAATGCCTGTTGCTGTGTGGCCTTGCCAATTATTGGCTCAAAGGCTCTCCAAGGTATGCATGTTTATGTGTGTGTTCGGAGAGTGATTTACAGACCTTTTTAAGAAACTGGTGAAAGATATGGACCTTTTCAGAAAAGTGTAATTTTACACTTAAATATTTCACATACAATTTCAGCGTCTTCACCAACTGGTCTCAGGTGACATTGTTCTTATTGCTGCCTTAATCACCAGCTCTCTCTTGTTTCTGCTTGGTGGACTTGGGAACACTTGAAAGTTTAATGATAAAGAGTAGTTGTTGACTGTGACCAGTAGTTCATCCACCAGAACCCATTATCAGAGGTGATAATACTTTGAAGTCCATAAGGAAGTCTGATGTGTGTAGTTTACTAACAGTTAAGAAGTAAACCATGTTTCTCTTCCATTCTATTTCCATCTCTTACCGTTTCTGTCTGTGTACGTAGTTCTTAGTCTTTATACCTCTCTTTCATTTTCTTTGTGGGCTGAGGAGTGATACTGTGGAATTGAAACATTTAAAACTACATGCTGTATTTACTAAATTAAGTTTTATTTTACCCTTGTCCCAAATTAAAGACTGTTTTTCGCAGGAATCCATTCCTCTGCTCCGCATTTCAGAAAGAGAAAATTGTTTGCTTTTATTCCCATAAAATCACTCATCTTTGTTTGGGAACATATACACAATGGGCATTTACTGTGTACTAGGTACTCTGTTTAGAAACATAAGGAATATAAAGATGTATTGACTTCAGGAAGACTATAATCTACTGGGGAAAATTTGACATGTATTATATTTTTATCGATTTGTTTCCCTTATCAGACCAATGATTTCCTTAAGGGTAGAGAGGCCATGTCTCATCCTTGATTTTCCTATAACCTGGCATGTTGTAGGTGGTCATTAAATGTCTGGTTAATGAGTAACAAGAACCCAAATGACTAAGAGAAAATGAATGGAAGAAGTGTCATTAGAGAGGAATGAGCAAGACACTGTGGAGATTGAAAGGAAGGACAATGTATAAGACTGCATGGAATTGTTCAAGCTTTGCCATTAAAAATGGACTTGAATTGACAGGCTTAAAGCAAGCAAAGAGGCAGTATCAGGGACCAGGAAAGCATGGGATGCATTTGACCAGAGCATGGGGGCAGGTACTGGTGGGTGAGGGGAGATGAGACAGAGAACATCAGGCAGAGGCCTTATTGGATTAGGTAGGATTTGAACACTTGCAGGGGGTATTGATGTTTTGGAGGACAGCATAGAACCACTGGTTTTTAAGAAGGGAAGTGTCAACAGAGTTGTCCTTGGGGATGCTTTGCCTGGCTGCCTGCAGGAAGTCTGGCACAGCGAGGGACCATTTATCTTTTTAATGGCGATTAGGTCTCATGACCTAAGGTTCCTTCTAGCTCACAATGCTGGTGTTTCTGGAGTTCTGTGGGATTTGCCTTCTCTTTTTGGAATTTTTAAATGGGAAGTGGAAAGAATATGTCCTGGAGAAGGCTTTTTGGGAGGTGATTTCTATCAAAAGGGATCTAGATCAGAAGTACTCAGTAGGGAGTGAATATGCTCATGAGTAGGAGGAAACACAAAGGTCAGAACTTCCAAGTACTGCCGGAGTCCCTGTAGGAAACTTGAGAGTGTGTAGCAGATCGAGTGTACATAGTCAAGTGACAATTGCAGAATTCACATTAGGTGCTCAGGATTGGGAGCCTTGGGAGAACCGCAGGTCGGGGGCAGCATCAGCTGTAGTTATGATGGGATAGAGGTGTGGAATGGGCTGCTTGCCAGAAGTATTCACATCAGCAAGTTTGCTGAAGTGCCAACCTGGTGCTCAGCGGCCTGAAACATCCAGGCCTCATTGCTCAAGCTTGGGTGGGTACCTGCCTGCACAGTCCTCCGAGAAGCAGGAAGCCAGACCAGGGCAGCTGCTTTTAGAAGCTTTAAGGTACATTGTTGCACTAGGAGCTTACGCCTGTGATTAAGTTTATCAGGAAAGCTGAAACCTTTCTTTCTTGTTGCTGACTGGCAGTTGTTCTCATTTAAATCGTCCCCATTTTGCCTAAATTATGCTGTTGGATATGGCTTCTTTGATTTCTGTTCTGATGTCTTGGGGAATGGGAAAGAGACTGCCCATTTAAGTGGGTTTGGTTGGCCAGCTAGTGGCCCCAGCCAAGGAAAGCTGTAGTGGGTGTTTTCAGTGTGGTACAGGTATGATTTAACTAGCTCATTTGCTGCTCTCTTAATTTGGATGTCGTGAAGCCTTCACTATTATTGAACTCTTTGCAGCCTTAGCAAAGGAGGCAGTCTGTATGTAAATTCTACAAAAATCATGTACTAATCTCTTCAGAACTCAATCAGGTATATACTGAGAGCCTATTAACACTCATTCTGACTATCTATCATGGTCTTATAGTTGGGAAAACTCAGGCAAAGAACCAGGCAAACATTGTTATTGAGAACTTTCTGGAGTCAACCTAAACATCTCACATATATTCTCTTTTACTCCTCACAGTGAACTCTATGAAGTGGGTACTCTGAGCCACTTTCTGTATATAGACCACAGAGGTTATTTTCCCAAGGTTTTTAAGTGGTGGAACTGGACCCAGAACCTGAGTCTTCCTTAGCCTATGCCCTCCATCACTAGACTGGACAACTGCCCAGGTCACGCAAAATGTTAAAGGCTTTAACTGCAGTGCTGGCAAAGAAAGCAAAGCACAGCACCACTTAGTAGGTATCTTAATACTGATGATCCAAAATTTTAAGCTAAGAGGCAACAAATTGGAATCGTCACTACACTTTGATAGGTGGAAGAAGGCTCAGGTGACTGACCTTATTTTGTTGCTCAACTCGCCTATGTTTAAGGGAGGCCCTCCCACAATGGGGGTGAGAGGAAGGACTTAGGACCAGATGTTTCTTTGCCTGCCTGCTTTGTTGCTCCATCTTCCTCTTTTCCCACTCTGATTTGCATTCAGTTCCCCCTCCCCCAAAAGAGATTAAGAGTTCCATACTTTAGAGCTGATCTAGAGAGAAATTGTGTACTAGGGATTTTGCTTCACTCATACCTATAGATTTTCCTCTCTTTCCACTGCAGGGAGCATCTAAGCTAAGGAGCTTTTGCAGTAAGTACTTGGGAAATTGTAGAGGTCAAGAATAGCTGATACTGTTTCTGTAATACTTCATAACACCATGTTTTGCTGTAGCTGTAACAGGTACTGTAAAAGAGAACAAATAGAGCCAATTCTGATGTCAGGATCCCCAGGGATTGATGGGGTGGGGAAAAAGGATTAAAAATTAAAGCACAATATCTTGGCACTATGCTTTTTTAACCCTCTTATTAAATTAGGACTTCTGTTTGAAGGAAATAGAACAAAGAATATGCTTAAAATACAATCTTTGTGTTTTAAATTTGACTAATGAGTGGTTTTAGCACTTTCATTTGGTTCTCAGTCAACCTGTGTTCAAAGTGTTAATTAACCAATAAATATTAGGAAAAACAAGAGTCAGAAATGGTTGCCACTCCTGCTAATGAGCTGCTAATGATATTGTCTGGATGGGAAATGCAGGGATTTGGAATCCCCTAAAGTCTTCTCCAAAAAACGAGCAGTAATGGAGCTAAAGCCCCTGACCCCTGGGAAATAGGCACATTTAACTACTTCATTTTCAATTTGTCATTTTTCTCCCACCTCATTGCCAGTATCTCATGGTTAACACCAATTATACTGAGAATTTTTAAATGCAGTTTAATTTGACTCAATTCCTAAGTGGTTTAGAGAGCTGAAGTACTGTAGCTGTGGTGTGGTTTATTTCTAACTGCCTGGCCCTTTGGTCTCTTGGTGATTCCCTATCTCTTGTAATTTTACTGATACTTTTCTTCGTCTTCTCACTCCTAACACATACACTTACACACTGTTGAAAATAGATTGAAGTATGAATATACTCAAGATTTTGTAGTGATGAAAGAGTATGTGGTAAGTGGGAAGCATATCTTTAAGAAAAAGAAAAAAAACGAACTAGTAGACCACAGGAGTTAATGTTTTATTGAAAGCCAGATCCCCAGCGGGGATGTAAAAGCCCAAATGCTCTGATTAAGGGGCTGTGCTGTACCTATGAACCTCATTGGGCTGTCTTCTAAGCTAAAGAAGGGCATGGCATACATACATCGAGGGTAGAGCTAGAAGGGGAATAGAGGCAATCAGTGGACTAGGAAACAGATTGGGAGGCCCATTATAGGTCTCTGGGTGAAAGTAGCCCCTCTGCCCCTCATTCTGTTCTCCGTACTCCATTTCTGGTTTTATTAAAATGTAGTGTTCTGACAGGTTCCCTGGGCTGATGGAGGAGCCACTGCAAATATTTCAAGGTGTGGTGCTTTACTGAGAGGGCCATGATAGGATTTCTAGTTTTTCTGGTCAAAATACTATCATTCCTTACTACTGTCTTATTCTTCCCATTCCTGACCCATTTTCCCTAGTTCAGGCTTTATTATGTCTGACTAGGTCAAGTATAATAGCTTTCCAACTGGCCTCCTTGCTTCTTTTCTCCCTGTTTTATATGCTGAGCTCTAATTACTTCAAATGGAGTTACTTATTATCCCCTGAATATGCCTACTTCTTTGCTTGCTTGAAAGATGTTCTCTGGACTTGGAACTCTAAATCTGGTTACCTCTCTTCCTTCTTTCCTTCATATTCTTCAGTGGCAGTAGTTGGTCTTGCTCATATGGTAGCCTTCCCTGTGTTCAGCACAGAAAGTGGCCCTCTGTGGGTGCGTAGTTAGCTGTGGGTGGGAGAAAGAATGCCTAGAAAAGGCAGCCTGTTGCCCAGTCCTCAGTAAATGCTTGTTGACCAGCCAGTTGTGGAAAGAGCCTCTTCTCCTAGATATGAATACTTTGAGCCTTGATCCTGATGGCTGTTCACAGAGTACCTCTTCAACTGTAACACAGGAAGTTTTCTAAGTATCATTGCTAGTTCTTGTCCTTGAAGAGCCCTGCTTTTATGAATTGGGTATTTAGAGGTTGGTGACCAGCCGTTGTCTGTCCATGAGGCCTGAGAAGGAGACATTGGTTAGGCCACAGCAGATCAGATTTTGGAAAGTGTAGTTTTAGAGAGTAGTGGGTGTTGTCAGGATAGCTGTTCCCTGAGGATAACTGCAGAGTTTCTTGTTTTGAGGAGCTTTAATTCAGGTGAGAAATTTGTACCCTTGCTTGGAAGCCATGCCAGAGAACTCTGCTAAGGCCCTGTGCAGATTCTGTGACTCAGGGTGAAAAGTCAGTTTGGAGAATATTTTTATTTTCTTCTCATTTTTTCATTGTTTAGTCCTTTTAGAATATGCATAAATGCAACTACCATCTGGACTTGTTCACTCTATGTTTTGCTGTTTAAAAAAGGACTTCATTTGCGCTTTCCTTAAAAAATAATAGCATTAAGCATTACTTCAGAGTTCAGCACCCTAGAGAGGTCTGTACACATTTTTTTATTACTGGTTCAGTTCAAGTTCTGCCTTGGAGATAGTATAGATGCTCATTTGTGTGAAGCAGGGATCTTGCCAGCACTTGTTTGGGGGTTTTGAATTAAAAAAGCAGGTGGAAAGGGCCATGGTAGTCATGGCAACCAGACCTAAAAAAGTCTCAGTTCTGACCAGCCCTGGTCAGGAGCTTGGAGGCCCCCAGAGAGGTGAGGGCATTGCTTCCTATTCTGTATTCTATCTATTCCTTCTTGTCTGGGGAGTGGGGGCAGAGGGCTGGCATTCAAGCTGATCTTTCTAGAGGCCTACTGTGTACCTGGTGTTGAACCTGAGCTGTGGGCACAAGTAATTGGTCTCTGCCCTTCAGAAACTCAGCATTATTGGGAATTTTTACTCTTGTTAACACATACCTACAGGGCTTGATAAATAAAATAACTTTGTTTCATCCCGGTTGACATTTACCTTTTGGAGGCTGTGTTTCCTGAAGCACTTTTAACTTCTGAGCACTGATACAGTGTTTTCTTATTTGTTCTTCACAACAGTCTTACACATTAGGGAAAGCAGACAGGGAGAGAGTTTTTTCATTTGACACAGAAAGGCCTGGAGATTTAGACAGAAAAAGAAATTTGGCTAAAATCACCCAACACTCGAAGACAGAGCTAAATGGATAGCAGAGTTCCAGGACTCTTGGTTGCATGGCCGCAGCAGCCCTTGATTTTCTGCCATTGTGTCCAGTTATGATTTGAAAGAGCCTAGACGTCCCTGGAGGAGTTTTCAGGCAGGAGTCTACAGAGGACACCTCGTATGTCTTTCCCCTTTCAAAGCCATATAACTACCGGGGCAAAGAAACATGAGCACTGTGGCATCCATTGCAGACAGCCCTCTCCACAGAAGCAGGGCAGTCAGGCTGCACAGCTTCATTGTGGGCGCCCAACTGAGGAGGGCACTGCCATGAAGTCCTGGAGAGGCAAGTTTATTTTTATTTTTTATCTTCACCAGAGGATATTTTTCCATTGAATTTTAGAGAAAGTGGAAGGGAGGGGGAGAGATAGAAGGAGAGAGAAATATTGATGTTACAGAGACGCATCAATTGGTTGCCTCCCACGTGCGCCCTACTGGGCCCAAGCCTGCAACCTTTGACCGGAATCAAACCTGCGACCCTCCAGTCCTGGGACACTCTATCCACTGAGCCAAACCAGCTATGAGAGGCAAGTTTTTAATCACTGGGCACTGGGATGAGTTGGGACAAAAACTGAGTCAGGCAACATTTGTCAATAGATAGAACTTTACCAGCAGTCACAAATGACTGTGGGCTGAATTTCATTGATGGATATATTTTGTTTGGCTTTTACATTTTAAAATTCAAATGCGTTCGAGGGGGGGCATTTTTCTTAGCCCTTTTCACTCCCTATTGTCTCACAGATGGCCCTCCTTACTTACCTCTCTTACTTGCCTGCTTCTGGTGAGCATTAGTGTTTGCACTTGCCTCTTGGATCACTATTTATGTACCCTTCTACCAGGGTTTCTCTTGCCCAGGTGATTCATGGCCTCAGCTTTTCTAGGCCCATTTTCTTCTTCCTACTTTGTCCAGAACTGTCCTTCTAGGGCTGTATTTAAGTTCTGTACTTAGCTCTCTATACTGGCCTCTAGAAGTACTTGCTGTCACCTTGGACTGCATCTGATAATTGCTCTTTTGGGATTCAAAAGGGTCTTTATCCAAAGAAATGATTTTTTAAAACAACTTTATTGAGATAAAATTTATGTGCCATAAAATTCACTCATGTAAAGTGTACAATGGGAATAATTCTCAAATGTCCCTAGACGATTCTAGACTGTGATGTTTCATGGACCAGAAAAACTTTAAAAGAACATTTTGAGCAACCAGAGGCCAACTTTTTTACTCTGAGTTAAGGGCCTTAACATAAAAATAGCCCACTATCATCCATCATCATCATTATCTCATTTTATGAAAGGACATTTTAACACTAAAAAGATATAGAAACTTTATAATTTCAATAAAACGAACTATTCTTTATATTGGACATGTTTAACTTCCTTGTTTCAGGACCATTAGACTGAATTGCCACAATAAACAAATCACCTCAAAACTCAGCTTAAAAAAACAGTAATTTCTTTTTGTATAGCTCTGACTCTTAGAGCTGTAGTAATAATTCACATACCCTTTAGATGCCCCCCCAGATAAACAATTAAACCCAACCACGATGTGGAGGAGTGAGAGCCACAAAGTATAATACTAATAAATGAACCAAATATTACAAATTAGAAAAACTAGTCTAAGTGAAATGATATTTTGACTAGAAATACTATAAAACTAAAGACAGGTACTGTAAAACCAAAGACAAAAAAAAATCTGTATATAAATGCTGTGATCTAGTTTGGTAAATATGTTTCTCATAGGGGTATGGATTAGCAATTTTGAAACTAGCTTATATGTATACTAGAATTGAACAACACATAAATATGTTGCAGATAATAAGAACCAGATTTCTCACTGTTGGAGAAAGAAGTTAGAAATAAGGAAAGGGGGAAGACAAATGAACTCTGTGGTATTAGATTGGAATATGAGATATGTAAGTTTAACTTAGTTTTAAATAGATATACAAGTATATATGTATACTAGTGCCCCGGTGCACGGATTTGTGCACATTGAAAGGAAACTAATTAGAAGGTGGCTGGCGGGGTGGGATTGGGCAAGTTGGGCTGGACACACCCTGGAGCCAACCTCCCATGGTCCCTCCCCAGCCAGCCGCACCTGGGGTGAAGCCGCAGCTCGAAGGGTGTCTGAGGAGTGAGTGGGGTCCCTCTGACAGGTGGGGCCCCTTGGCCTGGCCTGCAGGGATTGGGCCGAAACTGGCTCTCCGACATCCCTTGAGGGGTCCCAGATTGTGAGAGGACGGTTCTCAGGTGAGGCACCTTGGAATCTGGCTCCCTCTCTCTGGTTCCAGGATGCATCACCTGAGAACCACTGCTGCCAAGTCACCACAGCTTGGCAACTCCTGTGTTGAGCGTCTGCCCCCTGGTGGTCAATGCACGTTATAGCTATTGGTTGGAGCATCTGCGTCACTGGTGGTCATTGCACATCATCTGGTCAGATGGTCGCTTAGCCTTTTATATATAGATAATGCATATATGTATATGTATACACATATATAAATTTCTTAGCTTTGTCCATTGAAAGGGTCTAGAAGCAATGACAACCTATTAGTAATGAGCACACTTAGCACTCAAATCTTGGTTTCTAAAAACTGTTCTCCAATAAAAGAAACTAGGGTTCTTTGATCCCAGGGCTGGGGAGATGAAAATACAAGATGAACTTGGAACATCTTATGATAACAGAAAGTAAGGAAGTATCTGAAAAAAAGAAAATGATAGGGGCAGGGACTTATTAAAGGAACACAAGAGCCAATGTGAAGGAACTCCTAATTGCCAAAGCTGAAACAATTTGAGTAACAAAATAAATAATGATAGTATTTATAGAATAAAGTATCTATGAGTCCATAGTAGTATAAGTAAATAATTAAGTAGATGGAGGAGTGACAGCTTTTCCTTGCAGTGAAATTTTGATTAATGTGTGAGGAAGGAGGGAAGTAGAAAATTACCATTAGATCATCACCACAGTGGTAATTGTTGCAGATGGATTCCCCTAATGATGTGGTTTGAGGAGAAAAAAAGGGATTCGTATAATCTCAAAGTATTTCCCCATGATTTTAAAAAAACAATTCAGTGGTTTTTATTATAAGCACAATATTGTGCAATCATCACCACTGTCTAATTTTAGAACATTTTTGTCACCCACAAAAATGAACCTCATGCCCATTAGTGGTCATTCACCATTCTCCCTTCCCACTAGCCCTTGACAACTATTAATGTACGATGTCTCTTGACTTATCTATTCTGGACATTTCATTTAAAAGGAATCATATGATATGTAGCTTCTTGTATCTGACTTTTTTCACTCAGCATAAAGTATTTAAGGTTCATCCATGTTGTAGTATATATCAGCATTTCATTCCTTTTAATTGCTGAATATTATTTCACTATATGGATATACTATATTTTGTTTATTCCTTTATAAGTTGACGGACATTTAGATTGTTTTCACATTTTGGCTATTATAAATAACTAGAGGCCCAGTGCACGAATATGTGTACGGGTGGGGTCTAGCTGGCCCTTGATGGGGGGGGGCCCAGTGGCAGTTGGCCAGCTGGCCCTACCCCCTGGTCCAACTCCCTGTTGAACTCCTGGTGGAGGGGATAATTTGCATATTAGCCTTTTTATTATACAGGATGCTGTAGTGAGGATTAATATATAAGTTTTGTGTGAACATGTTTTTAGTTTTCTTGGGTACATACCTAGATGTGGAATTGTTGATTTCACGTAGTTACTCTATTTAACTTTTTGAGAAACTGTCAAATTATTTTCCATAGTTTGGTAGTTTGTATTTATTTTGGTTTGCTGCAGTGGAAAAGCTCAGTAGAGATTACTTTTCTTAGTTGATCAAGGCCAGTAAGAAGACATATTGACATCACAGATTTTGTGATATGATGCACTGAGAACACCACTGCATCATTTCTGTGATGCTTCTGACAAGGATGTATGACCTTAGTTTAATCATGAGAACATACCAGGTAGTCCTGAATAACTGATCAATATTCCTCAGGGTGTCAGAGTCATAAAAGACAGGGGAAGACTGAGAAACTATTGCAGGATACTAGGGAGAAATAACCAAAGGCCATAAGGGATGCTGGAACCAAAAAGGACATTAGTGGAAACACTAGTAAGGTTTGAAAAGGATCTTTTTTTTTTTTTTAAATACACTTCACTGATTTTTCACAGAGAAGAAGGGAGAGGGACAGAGAGCTAGAAACATCGATGAGAGAGATCGATCAGCATCTCTCTCCTGCATGCCCCCCAGTGGGGACGCACCTGCAACGAAGGCACATGCCCCCGACCAGAACGAACCCGGGACCCTTGAGTCCGCAGGCCAACGCTCCATCCACCGAGCCAAATCAGCTCGGCTGAAAAGGATCTTTATAGTTTGGTGAATGTTATTGTTAATTTCCTTGTTCTGATAATTGTCTATGGCTAAGATATTAACATTTGGAAAGGCTATGTTAGCAATATTTGGAAACTCTATACTATTTTTGTAACTTTTGTGTAAGTTAAAGGTGGTTCAAATTAAAAAGTTAAAAGAAACCCAGTCTTTTATTCTTACTCACATGTCTGCACGTCAGCTATACTTGGCTGACCATGGCTGGGCTTAGCTGAGTTTAGCTCCAGTCTGTAGTTTGAATTCAGGTCTGCTCCGTGGGCCTCTCATCCTTTTCGGACTGTAATACTAGTAGAGCATGGTCTTCTCATGATGATGGCACATTTGCTAACATCCCACTGGCCAAGGCACATCACAAGCAAGTCCAAAATTAACAGCTGTAAAAGTCCACTTTACCATTCTAATCTTCCCTTACTGTGTAAGAGGGGCTGCATGGCAAAGGGTGTGAATATACACAGGGGGGGAAGGTAAGAACATTTGTGACAATATGCAGTGTACCACAGGTTCTCCCCTCTACTCCCGATGAGGAAAGTAGAAGTGTTACCTGGGTCTTGGTCTGTAATTGAAATCAGTGACAGAGAGTCCCAATGAAAGTCACAGCTCAAGTGTGAAGTGGCTTTACTTAATCTGGACAAGGTTTCTATTTATTATGGACAGAGCTTCCCCAGGGAGCCAGTGGGGGAAACAGATACTGTAGACCTCTTTGCCTTTCTAGATCCCCATCTTATTTTGTGCCTGTGCCCTTGCCTTCTGCCTCCCACCCCCTCAATCCCTAACTCTTTACTTGCATGTATCTTGCGACTTTTTGCCTCTGCTGTGCTCTTCCCCAGTTTTGCGATCCCTTCACAGAGGCCCTGGAAGGAAGCAGGTCAGATTCCACTCTCTCTTTAACTTGGCCTTTTTCCCAGTGGGGTGGAAACATTTGAAAATACTGTATTTTCTGCTGCCACTGCTGCTGCCATGGTTGGTTTCATGTATTTGAAATAAGCGTAACCTGTATTTTAAGTTAATGCTATTGTGCTTGCTCTTGCCCCCTGTGGTGGCTTGTGTGAAGGGAGTAATTTTGGAATTTTCCCAAATTAAATAAATTGATTCACATAAGATACTAGTCTCTTCCTTGGCCAGCTTAGCCTGGTATAACCTATTACGTTTTTTAAACTTATAAAGTCACGTACTTTTTTCCTTTTCCATTTCTAATTTTGATCAAAAGTCTGAAAATTTAAGATGCTGCTATTGTTATTAGTAGCAGTAGTATTAGTACTATTACTATTAAAAATAACTATTTACATGATTACTAATTATTATGAATCTACTTGCCATAGTGAAAATCCTTGTTGACCTTTCCACATACTTCTAGATCAGTTAGGATTTTCTCTCACACTTAATTTTTCACTCAACAAATAATTATTGAGGGTTTACTATATGCTAGGCCCTGTGACAGGTTTTGGGGATAAAATAGTGAGCATTTATGTTAACCAGTTAAATTAAAAAAAACACACCACACACAACACCTAAAATATAATGACTGAATGAGGTAAAGTGCTATTTAAAAAAAAGGGGGGGTCATGGTGCTGTGAAAGCCTTTAAGGCAGGGGTAGGGAACCTTTTTTGCCAAGGTCCATTTGGATATTTATAATATCATTTGCTTAATATAATTCACTTAATATAAATTTATGTTGCTATAAAAAAAGCTCCTAGATTTATTGAATTTTGAGTCCTGCCTGTGGTTGCCTTGGCAGGGCCACACAAAATGATTTCTCAGGCCTTAATATGGCTTGGGGGCCAGACATTCCCCACCCCTGCTTTAGAGGGCAGCTGGATCTGGTTTGGGAAATAGAAGATGCACTCAGAGAGAGTGACTCTTAGCTGGGATTGAAAGGGGAAGGAGTTGGAAGCTAGGGTTGGAAAGAGCATTCTGGTCAAAGGCAACAGGAATGGAATGGCCCCATGGTAGGAAGTAGCATGGTTCTTTCATGGAATGGAAAATGGCCAGTGTATCCTAGAGCAGCGATCGCCAACCTTTTGGACCTCATGGACCACAGTGGTCCACGGACCACCGGTTGGTGACCACTACCCTAGAGCATCAGGAGTGAGTTGTGGACAAGCCTGAAGGGGCAGGCAAGGACTAGATACTAAAGGGCCGCATTGACCAGCAGGAGGACTTCCATCTTTATTCTAAGAATAGTAGGAGGCCATTAAAAGGTTTGAAGCAGGGAATGACATAGTCAGATTTGTATTTTGGAAAAAAAAAATAAAATCATTCATTGTAAAGAATACATGGATAGGGAGGTAGGAGTAGGTAAGGTGGGTCAGTTAGGAGGCTCCGGCACTGTCTACAAGAGAGGTGGTGATGGTTTGAACAAGAGCAGTGATGGGGAGGACAGAGAGAAGGGTATGAATTCAAGAAACATATAGCAGGAAAAATTACCAGGTTTTGGAGATAAATTGAGTATGGAGTAGTAGTTGGTAAAGTAGAGAAATATGAGGATGACCTGCTCTCAATTTTTATCTCATTTAATTCCCAACTTAACCATATTCAGGAAGCCTTCCCAGAGAAAGATTTCTTCACTCTACCTGAACATATTTTTTAATATGTTTTTATTGATTTCAGAGAGAGGAAGGGAGAGGGTGAGAGAGAGAGATAGAAACATCAATGAGAGAGAGAAACATTGATCAGCTGGTTCTGGTATGCTGCAGTCTGGGGATCGAACCCATACACTGACCGGAATCAAACTGGCGACCTCCTGGTGTCTGGGACAATGCTCAACCCACTGAGCAACACAGGCAGGGCTGAACATATGTTTTGTCCCTTGAAGCATTTGGGATAGGTTTGAGGTTAGAAGAGGATTATTATGCACATACACTCAGGTACTTAAGTTCCCATTTATTTTTAGCCAAAGTTACAGAAACTCCCGGCTGATGTGGGATGGCAGGAACAGAACAGCATGTCTTGGCATGATGTTTCCTTGGCTCCCTGGTTCTGTGATGGAAGCACAGTGGTTGGTGGAACTTGAAGTTCACTATGGTCCTGCTAGAATTGAGAAAAACTGAATTCATATACATTGTTACCCTTTTATATTCAGGGTTTACTGGATCATTTTGAGAGAATTTGTGCTATGTCTTTCCCTTTAAGGAATGTTCACAGATTGTTTTTCTCAACACCCCCCCCACACACACCTCCTTTGATTCTTGAATGAAGCTCAGCACCATCAAGGCAGTGCCATCCTCTGCCGGGAAAAAAGCAGATTCAAAGATCAGGTGTGTTAGAACAGAATCTCTGCTTCTAGATTTCCAATCCCCTAAAGAGCTCTCCCCCTGAAAATCTCTATTTCTGTGGCCATTAACATTCCTCTTTTGTATTCCTAGAATCTATCTACCACAGTGGTTGGGTGTATAGTAGTTGCTTCATAAATATCAGTTGCATGAATAAATAAGTGTAACATTCCATTTGTAGAATGTGATCTTGCAAGTTGCTTTATAATTATCCTTGGTAATTTTGTACAATATGTATGAATAGCCCATTCATTTACAACACTTATTTGCCCAGCAGGTGGGTCAGCTCTTCTGATATAGGTGGGTATAGGTTTTTAATTTTTCTTGGTTCCAATACCTGCCTCCTTGGCTTGCCATGTCCTCCTACCTTTCAATCTCTTGCTTCTTCCTTCTTATAAACATTAAGTGTCACAAATTTTATGTGACAAGCTCTGGCCTAGAGGCTGGGGAAATTAAAAAAGGAGGAGATATAGTCCCTGTGCTCAGGCAGGAGAGAGACTCATAGAGGGAGCCTGATTAAATTGATGAGGTGGTGAGGTGTAAGTTTGCTGGAATGGCATACTGTCTGGGGTTCTGTCAGAGGAGGGTCAGAAAGGATGTAGTGGAGGAGGCAGTAATGTAGCCATGTCCTAAGGGTAAGTAGGTATTCACTATTCATCTACTGTACAAAGCAAAAGGCTTATTATAGCTTAATTTAAAGAAAACTGAATTTTTTAAAATTAAATCTTTATTGTTCAGATTATTACATTTGTTCCTCTTTTTTCCCACCATAACTCCCTTCCTCCCAGTTCCCACCCCACCCTCCGCCCTCACTCCCCACCCACTGTCCTCATCCATAGGTGCACGATTTTTGTCCAGTCTCTTTCCGCATCTCCCACACCCCTTTTCCCCCCCAAGAATAATCAGTCTCTTCCCTTTCTATGTCCCTGATTCTATTATAATCACCAGTTCATTCTGTTCATCAGATTATTTATTCACTTGATTCTTAGATTCACTTATTGATAGATGTGTATTTGTTGTTCATAATTTGTATCTTTACCTTTTTCTTCTTCTTCCTCTTCTTAAAGGATACCTTTCAGCATTTCATATAATCCTGGTTTGGTGGTGATGAACTCCTTTAGCTTTTCCTTATCTGTGAAGCTCTTTATCTGACCTTCAGTTCTGAATGATAGCTTTGCTGGATAAAGTAATCTTGGTTGTAGGTTCTTGGTATTCATCACTTTGAATATTTCTTGCCATTCCCTTCTGGCCTGCAAAGTTTCTGTTGAGAAATCAGCTGACAGTCGTATGGGTACTCCCTTGTAGGTGACTGATTTTCTTTCTCTTGCTGCTTTTAAGATTCTCTCTTTGTCTTTTGCTCTTGGCATTTTAATTATGATGTGTCTTGGTGTGGTCCTCTTTGGATTCCTTTTGTTTGGGGTTCTCTGCGCTTCCTGGACCTGTAAGTCTATTTCTTTCACCAGGTGGGGGAAGTTTTCTGTCATTATTTCTTCAAATAGGTTTTCAATATCTTGCTCTCTCTCATCTTCTGGCACCCCTATAATTCTGATGTTGGTACGCTTGAAGCTGTCCCAGAGGCTCCTTACACTATTTTCGTATTCTTTTTTCATTTTGCTTTTCTGGTTGGGTGTTTTTTGCTTCTTCGCATTTCAAATCTTTGCCTTGATTCTTGCGCTCCTCTGGTCTGCTGTTGGGAGTCTGTATAGTATTCATTATTTCAGTCCGTGTATGCTTAATTTCTAGTTGGTTCTTTATCATAACATCGAGGGTCTCATTAGATTTCTTGAGGATCTCACTACATTTATCGACGGCTTCTAAACAGTTCTTAAGAGACCTTGAAAGTGTGGCTCTGAATTCAATATCCTCCATTGACAGTTTTGTCCTATTTCTTTGTCTCCGCATTTTTTATGCTTTCTTGGTGCACCCCCTAGTAGTCTTTGTGCCCAGTCTTGTTGTAGTCAAGCCTTGATTGTTGTCGGCAATACCGGGGGTGATTTGACCTTCAGGCTAACTGGCTATGAGAGTCCGCTGTGTCTGTAGTGGGAGGGCTTCTGTGCTGGATCTCTAGGGCAGTGCTAATCTAGCGTTTGCCTGAGGCTATCTGGCAAATGGCTCTGCGCTGGGCTTGGGTGGGGCGGGTCCCTGGGGATATACAGGGCGGGCGGAGCAAGCAGTTATGGCTGCTCTCAGTTCCGTCCCTAGGGGCTCTGCCTCACAGAGTCCCAGCAACTGCTGCAAACCTCGGAGAGAAAGCTGCCTTCGAGTTCCGACCGAAGCCAGACAGTCCCGCTTCTCCCGTTTGAGTCGGGTCCCCAGAGACTCACCCGGATCTGGAGCTCAGAGTCTGAAACTCCCTCCCGATTGAAAACAACAACCGCGCCCTCCGCCGCCAGCCCGCTCTGCGCGCACTCCTCCGCACCTTAGTATTTCATTTCAGCACTGCGCCTCCTCTGAGTCTGGGTATGATATTCTCTTTCCTCCTAGTTGTAGAATTTCCACTCAGCCAGCCTTCCTGTGGTTCTGGATGATGTCCGTTCCGTCGTTTAGTTGTTTTTTGAAGTGGTTGTTCGAGGCAGCAATCTCCGGCGTTAACCTATGCCGCCATCTTGGTTTCTCTACTTGACTTTTTTAAAAATATGCAGGTTCTAATTAAGGATTATTAGTCTCTGGATGAAAGTATAGATACCTTTGCCGACTTTGCTTCATCTCTTTATTGGATGTGCATTAGCAAAAGAAGAATTGTGATTGGTGTGTGTGTGTGTGTGTGTGTGTGTGTGTGTGTGTGTGTGAGAGAGAGAGAGAGAGAGAGAGAGAGAGAGAGAGAGAGAGAAGAGAAGAGAAGAGAAGAGAAGAGAAAGGAGAAGAGAGGGAGGGTAGGAGGAGATATGGATGGATCCAGGTAGCTGAATACCACAGAGTTTGTTCTTCATGAACTAATAAGTCCTATTGACTTGTTAGCAAGCCATTCCATCAGTGTCCTTCTGAGGACTGTATATCTCATGAGCCTTCTCTCTTCTTGGCTTTTAGGCCAGGCTGTCCCTGTGGGATCCCATGTGAGGCTGAATCTCCAGACTGGGGCAAGAGAAGTGAAACTCCAAAATGAAGACAAGTTTCAAAATACTTTGAAAGGGACAAAAAAAGGCAAAAGGTAAGCATCATTCCTAGGGATTGGGAGACTAACAACACTGATGTTGTAATAATGAAAGTAATGACAATGCAATGTTTCTTACAGTAATGAATGCAGTGCAAATTCATGTGACTTTTAAATATATTTGTAATATTTAATAGATTAGAATTTGTGATAAACCTCTTTTATGGAAGTTTACTTCAATGGATCTTTGGAAAGAAATAGTTTGCAAAGCAAATTGATACTTTAAAAAAGGCAGTAGGGTGAATGCTTAACCTATTTTAAAATGAAGCTGTTGAGGGAGGAGAAGATGGCAGCTGGCAGGATGACAGTGAGGAAGAGAGTATGAGAGAGTGAGGGAGCGAAAGGGGAGTGTGTGGACGTGTGTGGTGCATATGTGTGTGAGCGAGGGACAGTTAGATCCTGCAAGACTTTTGGGGGCTGGTGGACTGGGCTCTCTTGGATGGGGAGCCCCTGCTCCTGCTGTGGGCACTCCTGAGCGGCCAGTGCTGGCACAGAAACCACACTATCTTGAAGGGCAGAGCTTCTGTGACTAGGATCCCAGCCTCACCACCACCCAGACTGACCTCAGATGAAAACTGAGACCCTACAGCCACTTTGGACAAAGACCTGCTACCATAGCTGCAGACTCATGTATGACTCCACCCATACCTACCAGTCTCAGGCTACTGTGAGTCCTGGAGTGTGTTCCCCTCCCGCCTATCCCCAGAAGCACAGGTCCCACACATCCTGAGCCATCCCTCTTACTGTCGGCGCATGCAGACCCTGCCCGGACTGTGGCAGCCACATCTCCCGCGCACCCCTGCTTGTCAGTGCATGTGACACTCCTGCTAAGCCCACAGCCACAGTTCAGGCCCCTCACAACTGGGCACCTGGAGCCTTCAGCAGCAGCAGAAATGGGGAGACAAGGAAGCAACCCCCAAAGGAAAGAAAAGGAGAAATCACCAAAAAAGAAAAAAAAAAAAAAGAACTAAAAGAAATGGAGGTATGCAATATGTCTGAGAAAGAATTCAGAGTTATGGTCATACAGTTCATAAACCGGATGGACGAGAAAATCAACCTATGTATGAACCAAGGAGAAATCAAAAGTGATATAGCTATGATAAAAGGCTTCAACAGTAGACTAAGAGAAGTGAAGGACCAAATTAGTGAGCTAGAAGATAGGGTAGAGAAACAAGCCCAATCTGAACAGCAATTGGCGAAAAAAATTAGAAAGCAAGAGGAGAGCCTAAGGGAGCTTGGGGATAACATGAAACGAAGTAACATACGTATAATAGGGGTGGCAGAAGGACAAGAAGAGCAGCAAAGATTAGAGAATCTATTTGAAGAAGTAATGACAGGAAAACTTCCCTAATATGGGGAAGAAAAAAGTCACCCAAGCACAGAGTCCCAAACAAGATGAACCCCAAAAGACCCACCCCAAGACATGTGGTAATTACAATGGCAAATGTTAATAACAAAGAGAGAATTTTAAAGGCTGCAAAAGAGAGAAAGGGAGTTACCTATAAAGGATCCCCCATTAGATTATCAAATGAATTCTCAACAGAAACACATCAGGCTAGAAGGGAATGGAATGAAGTATACAGAGTAATGCAAAGCAAGGGACTGAATCCATGAATACTCTATCCAGCAAGGCTATCATTCAAAATTGAAGGGGCAATCAGGAGTTTCACAGACAAAAAGGGCTAAGGGAGTTTATCACTACCAAGCCAGCAATGCAAGAAATGGTAAAGGGACTGCTGTACAAAGAGGAAGAAAAAAAGGGGAATAAGGAACACAGGCACCAAATTATAAATGGCTGCAAACAAGGACCTTTCAATAATAACTTTAAATGTAAATAGACTAAATGCTCCAATCAAAAGACATCAAGGAGTTGAATGGGTAAGAACACATGACCTATATATATGCTGTCTATAAGAGACCCATCTCAGAATAAAAGACTCACACAGATTGAAAGTGAAGGAATGGAAAAATATCAGGCAAATGGTAATGAAAAAAAAAATAGGGTAGCAATACTTATATCTGACTAAATAGACATCAAGGTGAAGACCATAACAAGAGATAAGGAAGGCCACTTCATAATACTAAAGGGATCAATACAACAAGAGGATATAACTCTGGTAAACATATATGCGCCCAATGCAGGAGCACCCAAATACATGAAGAAAACTTCTGGATGATATCAAGGGAGAGATCAACAGCAATATGATCATTGTAGGGGACTTTAATACTCTGCTGACATCACTGGATAAATCGTCTAGACAAAAAATCAGCAAAGAAACAGCAATCTTAAATGACTCACTAGATCAGATGGACTTAATTTACATCTTCAGAACATTCCACCCCAGAGCTACAGAATATACATTCTTCTCAAGTACACATGGGACATTTTCAAAGATAGACCATATATTGGGTCACAGGCAAAGTCTCTCCAAATTCAAGAACATTGAGATCATATCAAGCATCTTCTCAGACCATAATGGCATAATATTAGAAATCAACTACAATAAAAACACCAAAAAATTCAAACACTTGGAGACTGAATAGCGTGTTATTAAACAATGATTGGGTTACCAAAGAGATCAAAGAAGAAATTAAAAACATCCTGGAAATGAATGACAATGAAAACACAACAATCCAAAACCTATGGGACACAGTGAAAGCAGTCCTGAGAGGGAAGCTCAGCATTACAGGCCTACCTCAAAAAACAAGAAAAAATGGTAATAAATTACCTAACTCTACAACTTAAAGAATTAGGAAGACAACAACAACAAAAAGCCCAGAGAGAGCAGAAGGAAGAAAATAATAAAGATAAAAGCATAAATAAATGACACAGAGACCACAAAACAATACAAAAGATCAATGAAACCAAGAGCTGGCTCTTTGAAAGGATAAACAAGATTGATGAACCTCTAGTCAGGCTCACCAGGAAGCAAAGAGAGAGGACCCAAACAAACAATATCAGAAATGAAAGAGCGAAATAACAGACTCCACAGAAAGATAAAGGATTGTTAAAAAATACTATGAACAACTCTACTCCAACAAACTAAACAACCTAGAGGAAATGGACATATTCCTAGAAAAATACGACCTTCTAAAACTCAACCAAAAAGAATTAAAAAAATCTCAACAGGTTGATAACTAAGGAGGAAATTGAAGCAATCATCAAAAAACTTCCAGCAAACAAAAGCCCTAGGCCAGACGACTTCACAGGGGAGTTTTACCAAACAGTCAAAGAACTAAAACCTATCCTCAGATTATTCCAAGAAACTCAAGAGGAAGGCACACTTCCAAGCTCTTTCTATGAAGCCAGCATTACCCCAATCCCCAAACCAGATAAGGACACTACAAAGAAAAAGAATTACAGGCCAACATCCCTGATGAACATAGATGCTAAAATACTCAACAAAATTCTAGCAAATCAGATCTGGTATTACATTGGAAAGATCATACACCATGGATTTATTCCAGGAATGCAAGACTGGTACAATATCTGTAAATCAGTAAAGATGATACATCACATAAACAAATGGAGAGACAAAAATCACATAATCATATCAATTGATGCAGAAAAGGCGTTTGACAAAATCCAACACCCTTTTCTGATAAAAACTCTCAGCAAAGTAGGAATAGAGGGATCATACCTCAACATAATAAAAGCCTTGTATGACAAACCTACAGCCAACATCATCCTCAATGGGCAAAAACTAAAACCATTTCCCCTAAGAACAGGAACAAGACAGGGATGCCCACTCTCACCACTCCTGTTCAACATAGTACTAGCTGTAGTGATCAGACAAGAAGAAGAAATAAAAGGCATCAAATTGGAAAAGAAGAAGTAAAATTGTTATTTTTCGTAGATGACATGATAGTGTACATAGAAAACCCTAAAGACTCCATCAAAAAACTACTAGAATTAATAAATGAATTCGGTAACGTAGCAGGATACAAAATAAATACCCAGAAATCTATGGCTTTTTTATACACCAGTAATGAACTCACAGAGAAATTAAAAAAGCATTCCCATTTACCATTGCAACAAAATATTAAAATACCTGGGAATAAATTTAACCAAGGAGGTAAAGGACCTGTATTCAGAAAATTACAGGACGCTGAAAAAAAAAGAGATAGAGGAAGACATAAACAAATGGAAGAATATACCGTGTTCATGGATTGGTAGAATCAATATCATTAAAATGTCCATACTACCCAAAGCAATCTATAGATTCAGTGCAGTCCCCATTAAAATTCTAGTGGCATACTTCAAAGAGCTAGAGCAAACTCTCCAAAAATTCATATGGAATAAAAAAAAGACTCTGAATAGCTGCAGCAATATTGAGAAAGAAGAACAAAGTTGGCAGGATCACAATACTAGACATGAAGCTATACTACAAAGTCACTGTGCTCAAAACTGCCTGGTACTGGTACAAGAACAGACATATAGATCAATGGAACAGAACAGAGAACCCAGAAATCAGCCCAAACCATTATACTCAATATTTGACAAAGGAGGGAAAAGCATACCATGGAGTCAAGACAGCCTCTTCAATAAATGGTGTTGGGAAAATTGGACAGATACATGCAAAAAAAAATGAAACTAGACCACCAACTTAACACCATACACGAAAATAAACTTAAAATGCATAAATGCATAAAGAACTTAAACATAAGATGGGAAACCATAAAAATCTTAGAAGAAACCATAGGCAGCGAAATAGCAGATGTTTGTTGTAGCAATATCTTTACCGATACAGCTCCTAGGGCAGGGGTGGGCAACCGCTGGCACGCGTGCCAAACATGGCACGCCAGTAACTTTTGCTGACACACGAAACCCTCTCTTATAATCTTCCATTTACAATTTTTTTCTTAATATCGACTTTTTTATTTTTCAGATAAATTCAGTGTAGGTGCATCTTAGATAAATAAATAATTTTACATAACAAGTTATCTTAAACACCACAGGCATGAATTGACGAGAGAGGGGAAGAGCAATTTCTATGCCTCTGCCTTAACTCTCCCTGCCTTCCTAGATCCGACCAGTGTTTTGGTTTCATCCACATACACTTGTGAATCTTTGTTCTCAGTGATGAATTTTGTTAAGTCTCGTAATAGGAGTAGCCTGGCGGATGAAAGTAGTAGCTCGTGCATATCTCTGAGTGTCACGAAATATAAACCTGATGTAAAATCTCTGTCATCAGTGATGCAGCAGCAAAAGTCCCACTGTTAATATCAAACAGAGTCATAAAGTTTTCTGTCGGACTATCAGTGTACATGTATACATTAAAAAATAAATGCATTTTTCATCATCATATACTGTGTTTCTGTCGCTCAAATGAATTTTATTATTTCTTCAAGGTTCTTCACGTACATACACCTTAAGAGATATCAAGTAGGAATAACATGTTCTCAAAAAATTAGAGTTGGCACGCAGAAGGATTTTGAGTCAGAGATTTTGCTGGTTTTGGCACACACTCACGAAAAGGTTGCCCACCCCTGTCCTAGGGCAATGGAAACTAAGGAGAAAATAAACAAGTGGTACTACATCAAAATAAGCTTCTGCACAGCAGAAGAAACCATCAACAAAACAACAAGAAAGCCAACTGAATGGGAGAACATATTTGCCAATGTTATCTCCAATAAGAGTTAAA
Source organism: Myotis daubentonii (assembly GCF_963259705.1). Taxonomy (NCBI): domain Eukaryota; kingdom Metazoa; phylum Chordata; class Mammalia; order Chiroptera; family Vespertilionidae; genus Myotis; species Myotis daubentonii. Next base: position 81,671,132 of record NC_081844.1, on the reverse strand, counting down.
TCTCCAAAATTTATAGGGAACTCATATAATTTAACAAAAGGAAGATAAACAATTCAATCAAAAAATGTGCAAAGGACCTAAATAGACACTTTTTGAAAGTGGATATACAGAAGGCCAAGAGACATATGAAAACTTGCTCGGAGTCACTAATCATCCAAGAGATGCAAATCAAAACAGCAGTGAGGTACCATCTCACAGAATGGCTGTCATCAACAGACCAACAAATGATAGTGCTGGCAAGGATGTGGAGAAGAAGGAACCCTCTTGTGCCACTGTGGAAAACAGTATGGAGTTTCCTCAAAAAATTAAAAATGGAACTTGCATTTGACCCAGTAATCCCACTTCTAGGAATATATCCCAAGAAAACAGAAACACCAATAGGAAAGGATATATGCACCCCTATGTTCATAGCAGCCCGATTTACAATAGCTAAGATTTGAAAACAGCCTAAGTGCCCATGAGCAGATGAGTGGATTAAAAAACTGTGGTACATCTACACAATGGAATACTACACTGCTGTAAAAAAGAAAGAACTCTTACCATTTTCAACAGCATGGATGGACATTGAGAACATTACACTAAGCGAAGTAAGCCAGTCAGAGAAAGATAAATATCACATGATCTCCTTCATTTGTGGTATATAATGAACAACATAAACTGATGAACAAAAATAGAACCAAAATCATAGAAGCATCGTACAGACTATCCAACCTATGATGGAAGGTGGGGTGTGAGGGGGTATGAGATCAACCAAAGGACTTGTATGCATGCATATGAGCATAATCCATGGGCACAGATGGGGGAGATGGGGGGGGTGAAGGCATGTGCTGGGGGGTGGGGGTGGCCAGGGAGTGGTCAGTGGGGGGGAAAGGAGACTTATGTAATACTTTAAACAATAAAGAATTTAATTTTTTTTAAAAGCTGTTTTTCCCCAGTACTTTAAGAGCATCCCAACAATTAATGCGCTGATTACAGATGAATCATCTATTCATTAAAACAGGCCTGTTAGACCTTCTGCTTTGTAATAATATTTCCTTGGTGAACAATAAAATTGCATTTTAAAGTCTTTAATTCAGACTAACTTTTCCTCTTGTTAGTACATATTAAATTAAAACAAGCTCTCTTATAGTATAAAAGTTCTCCAATGGTAAGAGGTTGCCTTGTTTTTTAATAACCAGCTTATTTGATTATTTGATTTCTGGCAATTTATAGTCTCTATTTTGCTGTTAGTTGCCTTGAATTACCAAGTTTTCTGTTTTCTATTTCCTGCATGAGGGACAAGGAGGTTAAAGCATGGGATTGCAAGGGTTGCTAGAATTCTGCAGTTGGAAAGGTCGGTGTTAATACCAGCCATGAAGTTTCTAACATAGAGACCAGCAAATTATAGCCTGTAGCCCATTTTGGGACTGCTGCCTGTTTTTATATGGCCCACAGCTAAGTTGTTTTTTAACATTGTTTAATGGTTGGAAAAAGAAAACAAAAGGAGCATATTTCATGACTCATGAAAATTGTGTGAAATTCAGATTTCAGTGTCCATAAAAAGTTTTATTAGAACACTAGAGGCCCAGTGCACGGGTAGGGTCCCTAGGCCTGGCCAATGATCAGGACTGATTGGGGCCTTCCAGCCGCCAGCCAGGACCTTCCTTCCCTGGCTGCTGGCCGCCGGCTGGGGCCTTCCTTCATTCTGCACTGCCCCTTGGTGGTCAGCTCATGTCATAGCAAGCGATCGAACTCCTGGTCTCCCAGTCGAACTCCCGAGGGGACACTTTGCATATTAGTCTTTTATGTATAGAGATGGCCATACTCGTTTAAGTATTTTCTATGGCTGATTTCTTGTGACACTGGCAGAGTTGTGTAGTTGGGACAATCACCATAAGGCCCACAAAGCCTCAAGTATTATCTGGTCATTACAGGTAGTTAGCTGCCCCTGTTTTAATGCATGTTAAGCATTGAGAATCAGTTGTGGATTGAGTGGAATTAGTGTTATTCAGCCCTTGTATAATTATTAACAATATTTTACAATTAGATATGGGGCAGAAAGGGACTTTAGAGGCCCAGTTTTTACCTGAGTATTTTTCTTGATATACCTGACCAAAAAGTCACTGAGCCTGTCCATATGCACCTTCGGTCATGTGGCACTCACAGTCCCACAAAGCAACCTGTTCATATTTGGGTAGTTTTTACTGTTGGAAAATTTGACTTTATTTGTGATAGATAAGGAGATATTTGTCCTCCTTAATGTCACCCCGAACTGGGAAAATCGTTATTTTTCTATATACACCTATACCTACGGTGACCCAGGTCATAATGATTAATTTCTCATAGCCATCTAAGAAATAATCAAATCTCATTGTTGTAACCCTGTCAACCTCCCTCCATCCCCAGCACACATATATACACATATGTCAGGGTCCCAAAGTATTTCAGGAGGTCTTTTTTCACATATAAGGCAAGTCTTCTTGTTTTCTAAATAAAAAGCCCATTTTTTTTCTTGGTTTAAGAATATTGAATTAGGAACTGGATAAATGTGGAGTCTTTTATTTGTTGTTTTTAATACCATGGGAAGTTATTTCTCCATACCTGACTGTAGATCATCAGTAGGAGCACTTGCTACTTTGTCTGTTGTTCACATCTTTTCAGAATAGAAGTAAAGCCATCCAAATGGTCTGTGATAGACACACCATAAGAGAAAGATTTGTCTCCACTCCTGACTCTACTTTTCTCTTTTGAAATGTTTCTGAGAGCTCTGCCCTGGGATGGCTGCCAAGATACACTGGACATGTCCTTTTTCTTCTCAGCATTTATAACCAGTGGAAAACCTGTCTGCACAGGAGCCCAAAGCATTGAAAAGGTGGTGTGGGTGTTTACTGCTGTGAGCTCAGGAGTCTCTGGCTGTGTTTGGTGGTGACTTCCTTCTTCTGGAGTCAACCTCTTCCTGTGCTCCTCCAATTCCACTTCACAGTGTCTTCCTGGCTCTTTAGCACTGGAATGGAACAGAGTCCAAAGGACAGGGCTAATTTCCAAAATTGTTGTAGTATTTTGTTTATCCCCCTGGGGAACAAGACCCACCCCTTTCCATCAGATTGCCAAAGAAGTTAGTGATCCCACAGAGTTAAATACTTCTTCCTCCACCTTGATATATCTCCTGGGTTATCCTTAATGCTTCCCCTTCCAACTCCCCAGCGCTGGACAGACTTGTCAAGCACAGTTCACATTCCATACATCCCTTTGTCCATCTTACTTTTGTTCCCACCTCTGTTCACTGAACTGAAATAACTGCCCGTGCTAAAACCTGCCCCCACTCCCCACCCCATGAATGCCTTCTCCTCAGTCAAGATGAATGGTTGTGGCTTGAATTAGTTCCAGTGGTCTCTGTGAGGATATCATTCTGTAGGTTTTGCCAGGTTCCCTAGATTACATCCACATTGGTTTCTTTCTTCCTTCTTTTTGGAGACTAGCTCTGGAAGGTAACTGACCTTGATTCTAGTCTTTGGCATCTTAAATCCATTCCTTTATCAGGTTGACACATAACTTCTGCATCTACTCTGTGCTCAGGGGTTGGTCTTAAAGGTATGAATTTAGCCTGTTTTTGTGTAGATAGGCTGGCTTTTCAAATCAGGTCAGGCACATGCTTGGGGGGGGGGGGGGGGGCTCAGGTCTCTGTTGGTTTATTTCCTAAAAGAATATAAATAGGGTCTATGTTATTCTCTCTGTATTCAGTACCCTTTAGGAGGTCCTGCCCTGGCATGTGCTGAGAGAGGAGCATTGCAGAAACATTCTAGACTTGTTTTGCCTGAGTAGCTGGCTGAGAGCTTTCTGTCCATGGTGGGCCTTTGTCCTGTCCCATGCCATTTCCTCCTCTTTCATGAAATGACCCCATCTTCAGCTGTGTCTTTCCTCCTCTAGCTTCAAGGTAAGATTACCCTGTTGGACTTCTGGCTGACTGAAGGTAAAGGTAGGGTAGGGCACTTTGAGTTAGAGCTGGCCTGGTTTAGCTTGCCTTGAAGTACCAGCCACCCACGGGAGGGGGCAGGGTTCTTTCTTGGGAAAGATGGTGTCTCCCTCCTAACTCCCAACTTCTCTTCGGACAGGCTGGACATCAACACTAACACCTATACATCCCAGGACCTCAAGAGTGCACTGGCAAAATTCAAGGAAGGGGCAGAGATGGAGAGTTCAAAGGAAGACAAGGTATGTGACATTCTCCAGGGAGTTAGTATAAGTCTGCAGGATGGCCTTGAAGGGAATCACTTTTTCCCTTTTGCAGTAATACATGGGATAATAATAACAATAATATTATAAAATAATTTAAACAGAAGTTAATGCCAATATAACCCTTTATAGACTACTGAAAAAATGCTGGGGCATTTCTGTCATCGCTTAGGTTAGGATCCAACTTCCAATTACACGTTCGGGAAAATTGAGGTACAAAGTAGAGATAGCCATACTCTCCATTATCACAGACATGAGTGAAAAGAGTAGAAATTAAAATTCAGATCTCACTTGCACTTGGATTACTACAGGTTTAAAGGACAGAGGTGTTGGACCAGGAAGGAAGAAGCCTGGGTCCTTGTCCTTATCCTTTGAACACGTAGCAAATGTATTTCCTTTTCCAGGCCTTAAGGTTTCTTAAATACGGTACAACACAGGGCTTGGATAAGAGGATGGCTGAGGTGTCCACCAGGTCTCAACTCTAAACTCTACAAGCTAAGGGAATGAGAAGGAACAAGAGGCAGAATTGCAGCTCCTTGGCTAGGCCTCTGATATCTGGGAGGGCTTGTAGGTACAGACCTATACCAGAAAGAAATTTTACTCTTAGATGGATCTCATGAGCTCATGTAACAGCCAGAAAATGTCACAGATCATTTTTTACATTTCCAGTCGAGTCCTGTCTTTGAAAGAATCTCCTTAGATGACTGCCTTGGAGACCTTTTTAAGTTTTCCCTCCCTCTTCTTCTCTTTTGCTTTGTCTACCTCTTTGCTTTGCCTGCTCTCACCTCACAATCCTGGCAGAATTTTAGAGGGGCAGCATAGGGTTCTTGACAGCTTGTATGTTAGTGGAGAAAGCCTTAGGTCCCTCATATCCTTTAGAGCAGCCGTGGGCAAACTACGGCCCGTTTGAAATGAATAAAACTAAAAAAAAAAAAAAGACCGTACCCTTTTATGTAATGATGTTTACTTTGAATTTATATTAGTTCACACAAACACTCCATCCATGCTTTTGTTCCGGCCCTCCGGTCCAGTTTAAGAACCCATTGTGGCCCTCGAGTCAAAAAGTTTGCCCACCCCTGCTTTAGAGCTAAGTATTTCTGAGACAAATGAGACTTTTTTTTTAAAATGTGGGGAGGACATAATTAGGATGTGTTAGTATGCAAGCCATGTCTCCATGTCTCTACTTATCTTACCAGTAACATCTCCCAGCTTAGTGAGTGTATATGTGACGAAGTGATTATCAGGATAGCAGTAGCAGCAGCAATGGTTGAAGGAAGATGATGCATAAATATCCATCCTACCACAGGTGTATTTTAACTGAAGGGGTGAGAAAAAGCAAATCCTCTACCTGGTGAAGGTAAGGCCAACAGAGGAGAGCAGTGCATGCCTAGATACATGGAACAGAGAGATTAGTGTTCCTGTGGCCAGGGTTAGGGATTATTCCATGTGGGGCTAATGGGAACATAAAAGCCAGCCTTTGTTCATGTCTTCTGCATTGATGGAAGAACCACTGTACCTCTGTCTCTTCTCTTTGTTCTCTTTAATGATATTCTTCCTCCATAAATAAGTTAGTATAGAAAAGTATGAATATTATGAAAATATTTTTAAATGCGAAAGCAAGAGATTACATTTTCAGGGTGTTTTGTTTATTTGCAATTAAAAATAACCCTTTCTTTTTGTAAGGAGAGATCCCAATCCCAGTACCCAAATGCACGATCCCAATCCTGTATTTCTGGTTTGAGTCATTTTCTGTTTGGACTGATTCTGCTCACTGCCAGTGCACTGGGAGTGGCAAATAAATTGACTTTAAGTAGATTGGAGAGTTTCTTACATGTCCTAAACTTATGACTGCAGATGCCATCATACTTTTTGTTTATCAGTATTTACTTGGCTTGGGTTGGTGAACACACAATACAATCCTATATAATAAAAGCCTAGGGACCCTACCCATGTACGACTTTCATGCATCGGGCCTCTAATCTATATATCTATATCTATCTATCTATATCTATATCTATCTATCTATCTATCTATCTATCTATCTATCTATCTATCTATCCCTAATAAGCAAATAGCCCGAACGGCTGAACAACTGAACAACCAGTCGCTATGATATGCGCTGACCACCAAGGGACACACGTGGAACATGGTGGGCATTGGCAGCAGGTGGCAGAGTGCAGAACATGGTGGGCATTGGCTGTGGCGGGATGGTGGAGCAGGTGAGCAGGGGTGCCAGACCAAGGTGGGGTGCTGGTCGCTGTCATCGGGGCAAGCCTCTGGTAGTTACTGAAAATTCTTTGCTCCCGCATACCACAATCCCGCCAGGTGCTCGCACCTACTGCTAGCACCGGCCCCGCTCACACCTGCTGCCGGTGCCGGACCTGCTTGCACCTGCTGCTGGCGCTGGAGCCACTGCTTGCACTCACTGCCAGCACCTAGTGCCGGCCCCAATCGTTCAGTGCCATCAGTGGGTGCGAGCGGTGGCTGCCAGCCCCAATCGCCCCTGAGGGCTTCTCCACCTCCCCCTACTCCTGAGGGGCCAGCAGCCGCTTCTCACACCCGCTGCTGGCGTTGGCCCCACTCGCACCTGCTGCCAGCGCTAAAGCCGCCACTTGCACTTGCTGCTGGTGCCGGCCCCACTCCCACCCGCAGCCCGTGCCAGAGCCGCCACTTGCACCTGCTGCCAGTCCTGATTGCTTGGTGCCGTCAGTGGGTGCAAGTGGCAGCTGCTGGTCCCAAACGCCCCTGAGGGCTTCTCCACCTCCCCCTGCTCCTTAGGGGCAATCAGGTCAGCAGCTGACGCTTGCACCCGCTGACAGTGCCAGCCCTGCTTGCACCCGCTGCTGGTGCTGGCCCCAGTTGCTCCACGCTGTCAGCAGGTGCAAGCAGGGCTGGCATTGTCAGTGCCTGGGAGTGCATGGGAGTGGTGGCAGCGGGAACGGGGCTGCCAGCAGACTGGACCAGGGGGCATGCAGGAGAGGCTGGGCAGGGTGCGGAGGATTGGCTGAGACTCACCCCTGTGCCCACCGCAGCCTCGCAGCCCACAGTTCCTTTCAAGGTGCACGAATTTGTGCACTGGGCCCTTACTATACAGATAAAGTATTACAGAATTGTATCCCTGAAAGTTATATAATTGTATTAACCAATGTCACCCCAATAAATTCAATAAAAAAATTTAAACCCAGGTTGTGTGGTGGTTTGCAAATACAGGATTGTGCTTTTGCTATTTTTAAAAACAGTACTGTCAGATATTGTGCCATATCCTGTCAGTTGAGAGAATGTTTTTTGAGCTTTATTTTTTTTGGAGGGAAGGGTATCAATTCTGTTGTGTCATTGGTACTTGAGTAGACTTAAGTGAATCAGTCCTTCTCAGAGTCACTTGCTTCATGAAAAAGCTCTGTTTTGCCCAACAGATTTGGGCTGTTATTGTTGAAACTGATCCCTTTATTCCTCTATTACCATACAAATTTCTTGATGCTTTATGTTTTATCATGTCAGATGTTGTTCACCTGTATACTATAAATTGCTGCATTTTAAAATATGGCCTTAAACTTTTGATTCTGGACAAGATGAAGAAGACTCATTTCTCTTTATTCTTCCTACTAAAGGACAACTAAAAACCCTGGACATAATACTAAAAGTAAATATAAGAACACTCTAAAAGGTTGGAAGAAGGAGGCAGACTGGCTAGGGACGTAGGCACTTGATGAATGACCTGGCAGTGAGTTCCTTGGGCTTTCATGTTTCCCTTTATATATCCCAGAGTGGGCACTAGAGAAGCCTACATCTCAGAAATGCCAACAGGTACATAGAAAATAGCCCTAATAAAAGCCTGTTCTTTCGAGAGAAAGAACCAGGCAAAGGGCAGCCTAGTAGGACAAAAAACTTTTGGACAATACCTGTCCCACTTTAGCCAAAGAGCATGGAAATCTTCCCATCTTAACCCTCAGTGCCAGTGGAAGTTGAATGGGGAACGTGGATTTCAATCTTCCACGTGGTGGTAACAAACTGCACTCTCATTCCTCCACCAGAGTGGTGTCAGCAAAACTTGAATGGGGAGCCTGAACTTGCACTCCTCCTGTTGGCAGTGAGATGGTGTTAGGCTGTAATCTGTTACCACCACCAAGGTGGTGTCAGTGAGAGTTGAGGCAGAATTTTCTACCTTCTGCCCAGTGTTAAAAGACTATTCTTTGCTTCCTTCACTGGTGTGCTACCAGTAGAGACCAGTGTTTTTCATCCTTCACATGGGGTAGTGTGATCTCCTGTTAGTGTGGGATCAACAGAGGCCAAGAAGAGAGCCTGAAAGTTGCCCCCTGTCTGGCAGCACCAAGGAAGTTTTGCACTTCTCCTCGCTGAGGTAATGCCAGTGGAGGGTGGGGGTGAATGGAGAGTCTATACTTTCACCCTTTACCTGGTGGCAGTGAGGCAGTGTGATGCAGTATTGTGCTCCCAACTCTGAGGCAATGTCAGTGAGAGTAACTGAGGAGGCCAACTTTTCACCCCTAGACCAGCAGCAATGAGGCAATGCTTCAGTCCCCCATAAGGGTGCTGTCAGTAGAGGCTAAGGAAGGAATTCTACTCCCTGTGTCCAGTGCCCAGTGGTGGCAGATGATGTTTTGTTTTGTTTTTTTCTCCTAACTAGAGAGTATGGTAGGGTTGTGGAGAGAAGGGAGCTAGAGAAAGGGATTTTGCAAATGAAGTCCTGGTCATGCTTTCTATGAGAAACTGACCAGAGTTAACACAGCAAAAGATTTAAGAACTGAACTGTAGTTTGGAATACTGCCCAGGTGTTTAGATTAGCTTCTGGTTAGCACACAAAAGAAGTAGACCAAAATAACACTGCAAAAGCTCTGAAAATTTGTTTTGTAGTCACAGCTATACATGAAGGCCAGAACCAGCATATTAAACCTAAACAATGTGATTGCCTACTGAAAAGGAAGATTCAGAGTCTTAAGATCAGAGTGTCCAGGATACAGTAAAAAAAAAAAAAATAAAAAAAAATCACTCATCATACCAATAATCAGGAAAATCAAAACATATTTTAGGAAAGACAACAGAGATACCAGCAGTGAGATGACTCAGAAGTTGGAATTATCTAACAAGGATTTTAAAGCAGCTATCATTAAAAGAAGCAATATGAACACTCTTTAAACAAATGACAACCTCAGCAAATAAATAGAAGATATAAAAAAATTAAATGGAATTTTAGAACTGAAAAATACAGCAATTTTTAAAAAATTAATGGGTAGGCTTAATATAAAATAGAGATGAGAGAGAAAAACATCAGGGAACCTGAAGACAGATAAATATTTCTTAATCGAAAGAAGAAAAAAATAGATTGGAAAAATGAACAGAGATTTTAGGAACCTATAGGACTATAGGCTTTTGAGATTGGTGCTCTTTTTATTGAGCTTTGGAGATATTGTGTTTTCATCAACATTGATGCAAGACCCTCCACTAGTAAAAAGATTACAACTAGCTGAAGGCTCAGATGATGTTTAGCATTTTTAGCAGTAAAATATTTTTTTACATTAAGGTTTGTACATCATTTCTTTTCAGATATAATGCTATTGCACACTTAATAGGCTACAATATGATATAAACATAACTTTTATATGCATTGGGAAGCCAAAAAATTTGTGTGACTCACTTTATTGTGATATTTGCTTTATTGTATGATCTGAAACTGAATCTGCAATATCTCCTTGGTATGCCTGTGTAACAAAAGATCTAACATTTGTGTCCCTGGAGTTTCAGAAGGAAAGAAAGAAGAATGTAAGACTAAAAAAATAATCAAAGAAATAAAGATGGAAAAATTCCCAGAGATGATGAAATGCATAAACCCATGGATTCATGAAACTGAATAATATAATAGCCAAAACCCTGGAATAACTCAAATTTTCTTCAAGAGGTGAATGGTTACAAACAAACAAATATCTATACAGTGGAATACTACTCAGCATTAAAAAGAAATGAACCATTGATATATGCAGTAACGTGGATATATCTCAAATTCATTATGTTCACTAAAAAAGCACCAATCTCAAAAGGTTATAGGCTTTGTAATTCCATATATATAACATTCTCCAAATGTCAGAATTATAGAGATGGAGAACAAATCAATGGTTGCCAGAGCATAAGGACAAAAGGGAGTGGATGGGAGGATGAGGTACACCTATAAAGGAGTACAATGGCCCTGGTTGGTTTGGCTCAGTGGACAGAGCCTTGGCCCACAGACTAAAGGGTCTGGGGTTTGATTCTGGTCAGGGGCATGTACTTCAGTTACAGGCTTGGGTTGCAGGCTCGATTCCCAGCCTCTGTCGGGAGCGTGCGGGAGGCAACCAATTGATGTGTCCTTCTCACATCAACGTTTCTCTCTATCTCCCTCTCCCTTCCATTTACTCTAAAAAAATCAATGGAAAAATATCCTCCCATGAGGATTAAATAAAAATAAAGGGACAGAATAGAGGTAGAGATGGACAGTTCTGTAGCTTCATTGTTCTGGTGGTCACGTGAATCTGTATATTGAACAAAATGGTTTAAAATAATATAGACACACACATGCAAATGTGTACATATAAAAGCTGGTGAAATCTGAATAAGACTTGTAGTCATATTAACAGTATTGTACCTAAGTCATTTTCTTGGTTTGGATATTGTGCTATTGTAATGTATGGTGTTACCATTGGGGGAAGCTGAAAGAAGGATACATGGCACTCTCTGTACTATTTTTGTAATTTACTGTGAGTATTTAATTACTGCAAAATAAACAGCTTTTTTTCCTTAAAAAAAGGGGGCGGCCTTTCTGAGGTCCAGTTACACATCATTTTTGTGAGGCAGAGGCCACTAGTTTCTTATTCTGCTCGCTTGCTTGTCATCCTACAGTTCGTTGCCTGGCAGAGTTCTCTAGCAGGGTGTAGGGAGAGCATCTTTCTGCTATAAGCAGAATATGGCATCCTATAGATGTGATTACTCTGCTAGGAGCTTGGTCTTTTAAAAGAGAGGCTGATTCATTCCTTTGGTTGGTGTTTCTATGGCGTGTTTATAACTGGAGAAAAACCCAAAGGTAATAAATAGATGAGCAATTTGGAACTGACAGCTGCTCATCATCCTGCTTTTTATAAATATTCGTGCCTTTTAATTTTTCTCAAACGATAGAAACACAAACCACTGTGACATTTCAGACTCTTTATAAGCACTATCCTCTAAAAGTGGGAAGAAAACAAGGAGTGTCACAGGTATAAAATATCTAATTAAAATCTTTTATTCACCTCCAACATCACTTCATTTTTAAAACCTTTGTATGAGTGTGGGGTAAGGAGGGATTGAGAGAAAATTGTTTGAGATTTGAGTATAGTACATATAGTAATTTAGCCACTTGAAACAGTTGAACAAATTGTACACCTGTAGTTAGATTGACAGTAATGACGGTGATTTAACTTTCATCAGCAAATTGCTCCCACTCTGACATCTCTTTACCTACAGTTTTCTACATCTGGGTTTCCCTATAATGTTGCTGGATTGGGCAGGACAAAGCCAAGATATTCTATGATTGTAGAATATAGAGAACCAAGGTGTCGATTATTCCACCTTAGACCTCAGCATTTCCTTGTAATGTTAAGGATTGAAAGTGAGCTTGTATTGCTTCCCCTGACCTCAGTGATTACAACAACAAGACTTTTCAATCTTCCTGAACATTGGAAATCAAATTGGAATAAGAGAACCTTGGAAAATCTTGAGTGTGTTTTTTAGGGCGAAGGGCTATATGAGTAGACTCTGAAAGCATCTTAGAAGATAGCAGGATTTCTAATAGCAGACATGAACGAAAATTTTGAGTGTTGGAGAAGCAGTTCTTTGAGGAGGAGCATCCATGATAGACCACAGGAGTCTTGGAAAGATATCGCCAATTGATTTAATTATTTCTTTGCTTCCTAGGCAAGGCAGGCTGAGGTTAAACGTCTCTTCCGCCCCATTGAGGAGCTAAAAAGGGACTTTGCGGAGTTGAATGTTGTCATTGAGACTGACATGCAGATCATGGTACGGCTAATCAACAAATTCAATAGTTCCAGCTCCAGCCTGGAGGAGAAGATTGCTGCACTCTTTGATCTTGAATATTATGTCCATCAGGTATTGTATTTCATTGTCCATAAGTCTGATTTTTTAACTGACAGCTTCCCCCCCAACCCCCCGTCCTAAGCTCTTGGAAAATACATCAGCATCTATACTTCTCTCCCAGCATGTACTGTATTTTTAATCTATGTCAGTATCTATTGTTGTAAGATACATTCTTTTTTTCTTTCTTAATCCTCACCCAAGGATATGTTTTTATTGATTTTAGAGAGGAAGGGAGAGAGAAAATGAAGGAAACATCAATGTGAGAAAGAAACATCAATTGGTTTCCTTCCATACCTGTCCTAACTGGGGATAGAACCCGTAAATTATGAGCCCTGACCAGAAATTGAACTTGGTGCATGGGACAATACTCCCAACCAGTGAGCCACATGGCCAGGTCAAAATGCTCTTAGAGGCCAGAGCCAACCTCTTTTTCATTTGGAGGATTACCTCCTTTATTTTTCAACACTGAGGATACAGCAGAAGTAAAGTAGATGTGGTCCCTGTTACATGTAGATTACAATTTTGTAAGAGGGAATCTACACTAATAAAAGAGAAAAATGGTAATTGGCGTACGGCGATACCCTTTTCATTGGCTAATCAGGGCTATATGCAAATTAACTGCCAACTAAGATTGGCAATTAACTGCCAACTAAGATTGGCAGTTAACTGCCAACAAGATGGCGGTTAATTTGCATATGTAGGCACAATGCAGGGAGGCGAAAGGGAAAGCAGGAAGAAGCCCCCTGCCACTGACAGTGATCGGAAACCCAGGGGGGAGCTAAGAGCTGGGGGGCAGGTGCCTTTTCCGCCCTGGCCAGTGATAGCAGGAAGTAGGGGTGGAGCCAGCGATGGGAGCTGGGCACGGTCGAAGCTGGCAGTCCCAGGAGCTAGGGGTCCCTTGCCTGGGCCTAAAGCGAAGCCCACGATCGCGGGGCCACTGCAGCTGTGGGTCCCCGCTGCCCGGGCCGGACACCTAGGCCAGAGGCGTTAGGCCTGGGCAGGGGCGGAGCCTGCAACTGCGGGGAGCTGGGGGTCCCCTGCCCAGGCCTGACACCTCTGCCGGAGGCCTCAGGCTTGGTCAAGGGGCCAATCCGGTGATTGGTGATCGGAGGGTGATGAGGGTCAACTCCTCTGGCCGAGGCATCAGGCCTGGGCGGGGGGCTGAGCCGGGGATTGGGGGGATATGATGGTCCCCTTGCCCAGGCCTGAAGCCTGGGTCAGAGGCGTCAGGCTTGGGCGGGGGGTGGAGCAAGCAATCAGAGGGAGATGGGGGTCCCCTGCCCAGGCATGATTCCTGGGACAGAGGCCTCAGGCCTGGGCGGGGGCCAGAGCCAGTGATCAGGGGGAGATGGGGGTCCCCTGTCCAAGCCTGACGCCTCTGGCAGAGGTGTCAGGCTTGGGCAAGGGGCCGATCAGGCGATTGGAGGGTGATGGGGGTCTACGCCTCTGGCTGAGGCATCAGGCCTGGGCAAGGGGCAGAGCCAGCAATCGGAGGGGTCTGGGGGTCCCCTGCCCAGGCCTGATGCCTGGGCCAGAGGCATCAGGCCTGGGCTGGGGCAGAACCAGTGATGGGGGGAAATGAGGATCCCCTGCCCAGGCCTGACGCCTCTGGCAGAGGCGTCAGGCCTGGGCAAGGGGCCGATCCTGCGATTGGAGGGTGATGGGGGTCAATGCCTGAGGGCTCCCAGTATGTGAGAGGGGGCAGGCTGGGCTGAGGGACACTCCCCGCCCCCACACACCCAGTGCACGAATTTCGTGTACTGGGCCCCTAGTCTATATATATAAAAGCCTAAGCGACTGGTATGACCAGTTCACAAAATGACCAGTCAACAGGTCACTATGATGCGCACTGACCACCAGGGGGCAGACACTAAATGCAGGAGCTGCCCCCTGGTGGTCAGTGCACTCCCACAGCCAACCTCGTGCAGCCGGCCAACCTCCCGTGGTCCTTAACCCCAGCCCAATGGCCCCGATCAGGACTGGCCGAGATGCCCTGATTGGCCCCCATTGCCAGCGAGGCTGAGGGACCCCACATGTGCACAAATTAGTGCACCGGGCCTCTAGTAATTAAATAAATAAATAAACAGTGATCAAATTGATGAGAGAATTTAAAATTGTGTTGAGGACTCCAGAGGGTAATGTAGGAGTATATGACAGGGAAATTTAGCCTAGTTGGGGGCATTGAGAAGGCTTCCCTGAGTATGTGACATTTAAGCTGAGCAATAAAGGATGAATAGGAGTTGGCTAGGCAAAGAGCGGAGATTAAAGCAGGGGATGGCAAACTATGGCCCAAATCTGCCCCACTGCCAACTTAGATAAATAAAGTTTTTTTGGGACGCAGCCACACCTATTTGTTTATGTATTGTTTTATTGTTTTGGGCTGTATCTAAGCTACAGTGGCAGAGTTGAGTAGTTGTGACAGAAACCATATGGCTCAGAGAGTCAACAATATTTATTATCAGGCCCTTTAGAAAAAGTTTGCCAACCCTCGGATTAGGCCATTCCAGGCAGAGGAAACATCATGTGCAAAGATTCTGAGTTAGAGAAGAGCTTGGTGAAATTGAGGACCTGGAAAAGATGAGAGCATAGTGACCAGGGGATGGGGTAGCAGAGATAAAGTGGGAAGGTTAGGGAGTCAGAGCGCTGGCGTTGGCAATGCCATGCTCTTTATGATTTTATCCTTGATCCTAAGAACCACTGGAGAGTTTGAAGCAGGGAAATGACTGATCAGACTTGTGTCATAATAGTTAACATTTATGGAGCATTATCATATAATTGGCTCATATTCAAGTGTTTTGTACACATTAATGTATTGGCTTCTACAGCTGCCTTATGAGTAGGCACTGCACTGATATTAACCCCATTTTATAACTGAGGCAAATGAGGTCACACTTATAATTTCCCAAAGTCACCCAGTTAGTGGTAGAGCTGGGATTTGCAACAAAGCCTTACTGACCCCAAACTCTGTGCGCTTAACCTTTTGGCCACTCTGCCTTTTACAGAATACTGATACCATTTGAATAAAGCCTGAAAGGGAGTGAGTCTAAGGAAAAGGAACCAAGAGAAGCCATTTATTTATTCAATCAATTAATTTATTTGGTGTCTGTTAAGTCCCAGACAATGTTCCAGGTACTTAGGATATATCTCTTACCTTCTAGCTGAAACAGATAGACAATAAATATAACTCATAAGTAAATTATATATAATATGTTTAAAGGTGATAAATACTATGAAAAAATAAAAAGAGCAGGGAAGGGAAGGAGCCTCTTGGGCAAGAGAAACAGGAAATACCCTTAGCTCTAAAGTAGGAGCATGTCTAATATATTTGAGGAACCACAAGGAAGTCGGTGTGGCTGGAGCTGAGAGAAGAGGGAGAGAGGTAGATGAAACTCAGAGAGGTGATGGGAGGAAGATCATGGAGCTCCTTGTAGGTCATGGAAAAGAATGAAATTGGACATTATTAAAGGATGACATGCTCTGACTTATTTTTAAAGGATCTCTCTGGCTGCTCTATTGAGAATTAGACAAGAGGCAGCGGTGGGGTGGTCATGGGTAGAAGCAGGGAAACCAGATAGGAGGCAGTTGCAGTAATCCAGCCTAGGGGTAATGCTGCCCGGTGTAATCATAATCAAAGGCTTTTTGAGATCCTCACCAAGACATAGATCTTCATCATCCTCCCACACACGACAGCATCCTTGTTCTCTATAAACTAGGCTAAAAACATTCTCTCTTTAGGATTTGTCAGCCTTTGTGGTGAGAGAGGATAAGTGTGTACTGTATCTGCAGGAATTATGGGATGGCCACTTCATCTTCTTTCTCTGCTCATAACTCTTTTTCAGTCTGCAAATAACAGGGCTGTGATCTCCTTAGAGGGGAAAAAAAAGGACCTGGTTCTCTTTTCTTTTTCTAGTCTTTCTCTTCAGGGTGAAAAAACAAACATTCTAATAGCATTTCTATTATAGATATTTAAAGCACTGAGGATCCTAGGGGTTATTGGCTAAGTCAGTCCTGCTTTGATGTTGACAGCTTTTATTTTTTCTCATCTTAACGTACTTGGATAGATCTTCAGTTACCAGGTTTCTGTAAGCTCTTCCTTTAGTTGCAGCATAAAAAGCCAAAATGACTAGAAAGCTTAGCAGAGGGGAGTGAGTACACAAAAGGGCTCTGACAGATTTCTGTTTTCCCAAAAGCCAGGTGATATCCTATTCTGCTTTCATAGGGCACTAGTTAAACAGTTGGACATTGTCCACCTCAGCCTGAGGTTAGCCTGGTAACCACCCAGTCCCCTGTTAGAGGCCAAACTTGCCCTGTTGACAGAAGAGTCATAAATGTTTTGGGTCATTAGCCTTTTAATTGGAAATATAAGGTCCTTGGCTTGGGATGGTATGTCAGGTTTCCATGCAACAGTGTTAAGTTGTGATTAAAGAAGACACAGCTTAGCCTCGAGGTCCAGTTGCAGTGGGGAATTAGGGTGATGTAGCACTAGCTTTGAGGAAGATAGGCTGTTCCTTGCCAGGAACTTCACCAGCCTACTCCTATTCTAGATTCACTGATGGGTGGTTTTGAGAGCCGTGGGCTTCAAGGACCCAAAATGGATCTGCCCAAGTTCCTCATAGCCGTGTTTGAATTATTAAACAGGGTTTGTGAAAAGCAAAACCATGGGTGTGGAAAACAGTTAGTGAGTTATTTATGAGGAGCAGTTTCTGTCTGCCCATCCACCCTGGGGCAGTGTGTTTACCTTCTCTCACACCATGACTCCTCAATTACTTACCACCATTTCTTCCTTTCTTGGTTTCCTTTTCTCTCATTGTCTTATCAGTGTTGTGGTTCTCTTTTTTCCTCCTGAGTGTTGACATAGTTCTCTTCTACCCCCTTCTTTAGCACTCCCTTCTTCTACCTTGACTTCCTTCCTACCTGTCCCACCCTATTCTGAAGGTATCCTTGGAAAAGTTCTGCCCCAGACCCAGATTTTGGAGCTTGATCTTCTGGGCGTGCAGTGAGCAGAATGACTTCTTTTTTTCTCATCTCTAGTGAAATAACAAATGAGAAAACATCTGGAGAAAACTGAAATGCTTATGTAAATGTCAGCATGTATAATACCCTGAGCATCTTTGTAGTAATAAAGATAATCTAGCATAGAACCTTTGTGACTCTGGGCTCTGTTATTTTGGGGCTTTCAGAGTGGCAGCTGTTTTTGTAGGAACTCATACAAGCTTTGATATGTAGCCATTCCTAGGCATAGAGTGACAGGCCTCTGAGCCATGGTTTTGTATGCAAAAGACCTGGAGGAAGGAGGATCAGAGGAGAGGTGATGAATTCTTGGATTTTAAAAACAGAGTATGTAAGGAAGGCTCAGTAAGTATTATTTATGGCAGAAAAATCCCAGCCCTGTTTTGGGGCCTTTATGGCAGTGCGAACTCCATACTTACTTCATGTCCCTGGTTAGGCTATTTCTTCAGGTCTGTGATACCAGGGACCCATCCATTTTGTTGGCACAGATACTCCAGATTGCCCCCCCCCCCTTTTTTTTAACTTACAGTGGAGTTTATCGCAGTAACATATTTTTCTGATCAAATGCATTCACTGGTTTAATGTTTGTTTATTGAGCACCTAACTATATGCTTAGTGCTATTCTAGTCATTAGACCAGTGATGGCGAACCTTTTGAGCTCGGCGTGTTAGCATTTTGAAAAACCCTAACTTAACTCTGGTGCCGTGTCACATATAGAAATTTTTTTTATATTTGCAACCATAGTAAAACAAAGACTTATATTTTTGATATTTATTTTATATATTTAAATGCCATTTAACAAAGAAAAATCAACCAAAAAAATGAGTTCACGTGTCACCTCTGACACGTGTGTCATAGGTTCGCCATCACTGCACTAGACCTACAATAGTGGGCAGATAAAAACCTCTGCTCTGTGGAGTTTATATGAATGTATAAGAATGATCTTCTAAGTGGTGAAAACAGGCTAGGCCCACCCCAAAGCGAGCAGAATACAGTTCTTTAAACTTGATTTCTCTGTTAGAGCCCTCTTCCAGTTTGAAGGACACAGGTAGGAAAGGGCTCTGTGGCATCTGGAGGATAAAGGTGGGTAGCAGTCACATTGTTGTTGGGCTCTACCCTCCTGGGATTTCCTGATGATTTGTAGAGTGGGATCAGCCTGTGGGCAAGAGGCAGCTTTTGTAGCAACAAAGATATTTTCAAGGGATACTTGAAGCTACTCCATGAAGAAACTGGCATCCAGTCACCTTTCTGAGAAAGCTCTTCTTGTTCCAGGATTTTTTATTTGTATTTATTTCAGAGAGGAAGGGAGAGGAAGAGAGAAACATCAGTGATGAGAGAGAATTATTGATTGGCTGTCTCCTGCATGCCCCCTACTGGGGATTTAGCCCACAGCCCGAGCATGCACCCTTGACTGGAATCGAACCCAGAACCTTTCAGTCCTTAGGCTGATGCTCTATCCACTGAGCTAAACCCAGTGAGGGCTTGTTCCGGGATTCTAATGAAGTTGGGAAATGAGATATCCCCTCTTTCATAGAATAAAAGATAGAGTGTCTGGACTTGAGGCTTTGGAACTTAAATGATAGCCTACCCGGTGCTGAACGACAGAACTTTATGTAATAATGGAAGTGTTATGCACTGTCCAATAAGTAGCACTAGCCAGTATTGCAGGTCTAGATTAAAGCCTTTGAGGGTGAGGCTTTTGTGCAGATTTTATCATGATTGTCCAGATTCAGTCAACCTTGGCTGTATGAAGTGAGGAAGAGGGAAGAGAAGGGTATTATTCTTTCTTCTTCCTATTACTCTGCCAAATCCCCCTCCCCCTGCAATGGAGCTCCTTTTATAGTCCCTGACTCCTAATTAAAATAAGCTTTTTTAAAAAATGTCTGTTGCCTCCACTGCCCCCATTTGGGGTTAGACATCAGTAGGAAGCATGGCACCATTTAGTAGTGTTGATGATGTTGGATCTTTGTGTTAATAGCTTGTACGTTAGGAGTACGCTTTATGATTCGTTACAGTATTAGAATTTTCCAGGACATGTTTGACCTAAGCAATGAATAGGTGCCATTTCTACCAGTTCCCATACAGGTGCTCATAAATCATGTTAGTTTAATTAGTAGTTCTCAAATTTAAGATTATTTAAAAATTTAGTTTGTTTTTATAAACTCTTTCCTTGTTAGTTAGAAAGGCAACCATTGCTTTTTACTTGACTTTTTAGTTTGTTTTTGAATAGTCACTAAAAGAAAGGCTATAGAAGAGCTCTTCTTTCCTTGATGACGATACAGTACTAAGCAATGCCCTTGTTGCAGATGGATAATGCACAGGACCTGCTTTCCTTCGGTGGCCTTCAAGTGGTGATCAATGGGCTGAATAGCACAGAGCCCCTGGTGAAGGAGTATGCTGCATTTGTGCTGGGAGCTGCCTTTTCCAGGTGAGCAACGATACAGGAGGGTGGGGGCAAGGGGGAGAGATCAACCAAAGGACTTGTATGCATGCATATAAGCATACCCAATGGACACAGACACCAGGGTGGTGAGGGCATGAGCGGAGGGAGGGAGGGCAATGGGGAGGTAAGAACACATATGTAATACCTTAATCAATAAAGAAAAATAAAGGGGGGGGGGGAAGAATGGACTTCTCATCAGCCAGGATTGTTTGGGCCCTTCAGGTGAATTCTAGCTTTACTCTTAGATGGAATGGCCCAGAAAAAGGTACACTTAAACTTATGTATATCCCTATTTCTATTTCACTCTAAACTCAAACTAGAGTAAGAGGAGTTTGATTCTGCTCTTATTCCAAGTAGATAAGCATTTTCACCCAGGATGTCACCATTTCTGATTCTGTGTTCCCCCTCATCTTATATATATATATATGGATATTTAAGGACATATTTTAGATCACATTCTCTGTTTTACACAAAGCTAATAAAAAGTTATATCAATCATAGAGGAAGGGAGATGTACTCCCAAGAGTTGATCCTTTTGGAAGTGAAGCTACTTACATACATTTGGTAATGAATAAGTTATGAACCTGACCAAGGAGGGTCTTTTGGGTAGAAAGTGTCTTCTTCCTAGTTGTCTGGAACCAGTCAACATGCAATCAGGTTATCAGACCCTCTGAGTTGGGAGTTGTTTAAATTTTAATTAGTCTAGCTAGTGCTAGAAGACTGATCTCTCCAAAGAGTTGATGCATTAAGGTATGTGGGCACCACTTTGTTATACTCACGCTAAAAATGTCAAGATGTCTTTAAGCTATAGTTGGTCTATTGGACCTATAGTTGCTTCCAGTTTTGAAAATCTCCTAAGACCATTTGTTTCTCTAAAACAGAATCCAATATTCTGATTCTTGCTATAAGGGAATGGCTGGTGACTATTAGGGTTGTCTTGCTTGGATGCAGGGATTGTGATGTTGTAGGAAATAGGCTATTCTGAATGTCTTTACCATTGGAGACTTTGTTTTGAAAAGACTTCTTTGCCTTTCATCCATACTTATCTTTATTTAATTCGAATCTGTCTGATGTCCTCTCATTCTAAAAAGCTTCAGCATCTTTTCTTAGTAAATTATGGGCAAAGCAGGGAAGACCAGAAAAATTGTTCCATGAGGAGAGACTGAGAGCACTGCAGGCCTTTGTTTCTCTCATCACTAACCTGCCTTGATCTTGAAGCCCTGCTTGTTCTGTGGTTGAGTTTTTGGCAGTCAAAGCTGTAGCTTCCAAGGGACTCCATTTTCCTTGGTCTCCCAGGATGCTTGTGCATCCACTGAAAAAGTAGAGAATCTAAGTTTGTCATTGATAGCTGTGATTTCAGCCCCGGAGAGGTCCCAGGTCTTATCCTCATAAGGCTTTAGAAGATTGAGAACTTACTGAGGCTCACTTTTTGTTTCTTAAGCCATAAAAGAACTAAATCAAACATTATTAACATCTTTTCCCAGACCCTTTTTGGAAATCTTTTTCCTAATCCCAAGTATTTCTTTCCATTTTCAATATAAACAAATGATCCTACTTCTTTCCTTGCCATTGCTTCTGGAAACACATTTCTTGGGGGAAACTGTGTAGTATTTTGATGTCACGTCTTAACTAAAGGAGACCAAGTGACTTGAGAAGTATGTATTAACCTTCCTGGGGGCTGTGCCAATATGTGGTATTATTAAGACTTTTCTGTGATTGTATGAGGGTAAGACTGTATTAACATTTATGCAGTATCACTAAAATTTAAATAGAGATAAATATAAAATATTGCAGTTTATTGTTTTGGTGGCAAGCATACAGCTATATTCAAAACATTCTAGCTGGGCTTTTGATGGCTCACTGGAGGGCCATTGCAGTGACAACATGGTATGGTGACAGAGCTTTTGGAAGCCAGCAGCAGGCTGGAAATGTCAATGTTTTATGAAAGGTAAGAATATGTCTATGCAGAGAGACAGGTTTCAGTGCTGTAGTCTGATATTCATTATTTCCTTTTAATGTCCTAAGTATTGGTTCTGCAGCTTCTTCCCTGTCCCCAGCCTGTAGGTGCACACAACACTACACTTATATCACACACACACACACACACACACACACACACACAATGATTGGATGAGCTTGCTCTTTGTCAAGAGGCTATTCAAGGGATGGTGAGCACATTGGAATCACGGAGTCCCAGGGTTTGGGGCTGTTATTTAGAAGTCATTCCTTCTAGTTTTCTGCTGATGGGCAAGAATACTGCTCAGTCATTCCAAACATTTGAGCAATTGGGAGGACTAGGCACATCACTTTACCTAGAGTTAGAATATCTAGTTCAAGTCCAGTTTCTACATTTTCTGGATGTTTGCCTATTGGCAAGTAATTTCACCTTTCTAATCCTTACCATTTGCATTTATTAACTAGGAAAAAAATAGGTGTCCTCTGCATTTCATAAGGTTAAGTGGATATGATATAACATATACAGTAAGTCCTGTGAAAATGCTTATAAAGCACCTGTCAGTGATAAGGGATATATAACATCATCATACTCATCATATGTCCTTTTTATTTTGAGTTTTCACTATGAGGCAATTATTCCTTTTGTTTTTACAGTACAAACCTTTACTTCCTTATTTTCTCTTCTGTTAAGGTGCTTAAGCTCTACCCTTAGCATAACTCTTGGTGCTAATCTTACTGTTTCATGAGGGTAAGCAAATAATCTTGCTGCTTTCTTTGCCTACCTGTCTTAATTGTTTAATAAGGCCTCCACACACATCTCTGGATGAAGAAATCTCTTCCTTGGTGTTAAATATGAAGCGGTTATTCCAAGATCAAATAGAAAGAATTAACATAAATGTAGTTGATGTGATACTGAATGTTAAATGGTCACTGAAATAGTTTGTTCCCTTATTTAAATATTATTAATACTTATTTATGGGTTGCACACATACTCATTTTCTGATGTTTGTTGCCCATGTATAAGGCAGGTCAAACTCTTGCATAAGAAGATAAGTGGAAATAGGAGTCTGATGCTTTTGGCAGTTTCATCTTTTTATGGTTTCTTCTTCTTCTCTTTTTTTAAAACCTCTTTTCATCTTCAAGTCAGTTATTTTCAGTGGCTTTTCTATGACCTGATTTCATCTCATGATGGCACCTGTATGTGTCTGTCTACATCTGACCTACCAGGAGTCTGTGGAGTCCCGAATAGGTCATTTGTATTTCTGTGTATAGGAAATCTCAGAAAGGCCTTGTGAATTTCAGAGGCCATGCAGCCTTCTGTAATCTGGTTTTTCTTTAACATTCTCAGCAAACTGTATGCCTCCTTTTGTTTTCTTTTTTATTCCTATATGTAACCTTGACCTTTATAAATATATATTTTATTGATTTCAGAGAGAGAGAGGAAAGATAGAAATATCAATGAGAGAGAATCACTGATTGGATGTCTCCTGTATGCCCCCTACTGGGGATTGAGCCTGAAACCCAGGCATCAAAGCTCCGACCAGGAATCAAACTATGGCTTCCTGGTTCATTGATTGACCCTCAACCACTGAGCCACACCAGCTGGGCTGTAACCTTGACCTTTTAACTGTTAATGTTAAATTATCAAGAAATTGATGTGCTCACACTAGGGAGCATTGACTTTTGCTGTTCTCTTGCCCTTGCCTCAGTCACTTTTGGTGTTCTACATCCACCTTTAATAAGTCTCAAGTCTCATTCTTATATGAATTATTATGCAATCACATGGGCTTCTTTAGCAGGTTTTGGGTTAAATAAATCTCTTTATAAAATGAATGTCTTCCCTGTTCTTGACCCTGTACCCTCTCACCCCTTTATTGACTTTCTGGTTTCCTCAGTTGTACTCTTCTCATTGAAGTTTTTTTGCTTGTTTGTTTGTTTTTTAGTTAGACCAACAGCTTTATTAAAAAAGTGAAGACAAAATAAATTAAGTAGGTAAATAAAGAAGAGGACAGCAAAGTTTCCCTACTCCCATAATTCTTGTCACGCCGGCCTCAGGCTTGGGGCATCCAGGCGTCCTGCAGCCCAAGAGCCTCACTGAAGTTTTACCAACTCATTTTTAACCATTCAACCATTGTCTTGTCTTCATCTATTGGCTTCCAATTTCCAGATTTCTTTCTTGACATACACAGCAAATTTCAGTGCTCATCTGGAGTTTACTGGGGTCAACATTCTCAACATTGTCTTTATCTTTACTTCTGTGATCCACTAGATATCTTAAAACTCGCTTCCCATTGTTTCCAACATCTCATGTTGTCACTTCCATTGTCTCTTCACATTTTTATCTCTCCTTTTAAACATGGGTTTTGTCCTTATTGTGACCTCCAGAATCTGCACATCTTTCTGTTTTCCCTTCACCATCAGTACTCCTCACTCCCTTCCCTCTCTTTAGGCTCCTTCTTCTTAGCCTATAAGTGTTCTCAGTTACCTCTCCACTGACCCCCGTGCCACCATTAACTTGTTAATCCAATTGCCTCTAACCTGACAACCTGTACTTTCCTTTCCTTCCAAACTTCTTGAAAGGGTAGACAAAAGGGGATCCAAATAAGCGCATGTGAGTGTTATGTTCCTGCCATCCCTGAACATTTTCAAGAGTATTTTGGAATCATTGACATCTCTGTAGCAGTCTATAGTGTCAACCACTGCTTTCTTTTGGAAATTTTACTTCTTGGCTGCCACAGGATTGTAGTCCCTATATATCAGTAATTAATTACTCCCTCTTCTTTTCCTTCATGGCAACACCATCTTCTTACTATCTCCTAATTATAGCTATTCACCAAGATTTTTCTGGCCTTGTCTTCTTTCTCTATTTTCTCTGCCAGTCCTACCTTTTCCCATGGTTTCAAATACTACCTCATTGTGGGTTGAACAATATCTGTGTTGAAGTCCAGCTCTTCTCCTCAGGTTTCATCCTCCATTTCCACCAGACTACCTAATTGCACCTCAAAGTAAGGATAAGAAAATGGAATTCATTTTTGTCTCTTTCACAAACTAGATTTTTCCTCCCACGTTCTCTCTCTCTCTCTCTTTTTTTTTTTTTTTTAATCTATTCTTGGCAGTATGATTGTCGTAGTTACCCAAGCTTGAAACTTCTGAGTGATATTTGAGTCTTATTTCCCCTTATTTAGTTGGTGAATGAATCCGGCGGATTTTTATTTCCTCTGTTGTAATCTACTAAACAACTTTTTAAAAAATAAAAATCTATTTTAAGGAATCTTGATATTATGAGGGAAGCAGTGTGTTCTGGGAGGGGATTCCCTCTCCTACTGCTAGGAAATGAGCCATCAGTAGTCTAAAGTAAGCATAGTAATCCCATTCTCCATGGAAATAGATTGACTTAGAGATGGACATGGAACCCAGTTCTGATCAATGAGACATAAAGAGATGTTTGCTGGGAAGGCTGGGAAGGATTTTGTTCTCTTATAATAAGGTAAGGAGACCCTGCCCACTCTTCCTGCCTTATAGTTGTCTTGGAGCTACAGCAGTTGGCTTCTACTACTGAAGCGAAAAGCACAAGGATAAAAAGCCTTCATGCTGAGGAGCGTAATAGAGAGTAAAGACTGAAGTTGACTAGGTCCTTTATGATATAGTTCAGCCACTATCCTGATTTTGGAACCATCTACTTCTAGACCTTTGTGAGAGAGAATTAAATGTGTGCTTTTAATTAATTAATTTATTTATTTATAAAGGGATAGAGAGTTAGAAACATCAATGAAAGAGAAACATTGATCAGCTGCCTCCTGCGCACCCCCTCCTGTGGATGTTCCCTTGACTGGAATCCAATCTGGGACCCTTCAGTCCACAGGCCGATGCTCTATCCACTGAGCCAAACAGGTTAGGGCTAAATGTGTGCTTTTTAAAAAACAGTGTCATTACTTTGTTACTTGCAACTGAATATAGAAGGCTAGAGATTGGGATGAGGTCAGATATTTTAGATGCCAGCATTTGAATAAACATCCAAATGTGACCTCTAGGACTAGTTCTGACTTCTTGACTCCAGGAGCTAAATTTT
This sequence comes from Myotis daubentonii, assembly GCF_963259705.1. Classification (NCBI taxonomy): domain Eukaryota; kingdom Metazoa; phylum Chordata; class Mammalia; order Chiroptera; family Vespertilionidae; genus Myotis; species Myotis daubentonii. Next base: position 81,645,327 of record NC_081844.1, on the reverse strand, counting down.
CACGCTCCTGCCCTGGCCAGTTGATTGGAGTGTCATCCCATACACCAAAAGGTTGTGGGTTTGATTCCCAGTCAGGGCACATACCTAGGTTGCAGGTTTGATCCCCAGTCAAGGCACATACAGCAGCAACCGATCAATGTTTCTCCCACATCAATGTTTCTCTCTCTGTGTCGCTCCCTGCCCTCTTTCTAAAAATAAATAAAAACATATCCTCAAGTGAGCATAAAACATTCTTTTTTACACTTCTTCAGTAAGAGGGGAGATGCTCAAACCATTTATTTTTATTTTTAAAAATATATTTTTATTGACTTCAGAGAGGAAGGGAGAGGGAGAGAGAGCTAGAAACATCTTATATAATAAAAGCCTAATATGCTGATTGTCCGACTGTTATTCGACCATTCAACTAGTTGCTATGATGTGCACTGACTACCAGGGGGCAGATGCTCCGTCCAGTAGGTGAGCTTGCTGCTGGGGTCCGGCCGATCAGGACTGGGCAAGATGGGCTGGACACGCCCTGGAGCCCTTATGCGGTCCCTTCCAGGCCCCAATCATGCACCAGTGGGGTCCCTTGGCCTGGCCTGCACCCTCTTGCAATCCTGGACCCCTTGGGGGATGTCAGAGAGCCAGTTTCAGCCTTATCCCCACAGGCCAGGTGAGGGACCCCACCAGTGCACGAATCTGTGCACTGTGCCTCTAGTCAGTGATAAAAGAGAATCATTGATTGGCTACCTCCTGCATGCCCCCTCCTGGGGATCGAGCCCGCAACCTGGGCATGTGCCCTTGACCAGAATCGAACCTAGGACCTTCAGTCCATAGGCCGATAATATATCCACTGAGCCAAACCAGCTAGGGCTGCTCAAACCATTTTGTATCTATTAAATTGATTAGCATATTAACCGAGATTGACCATAGCTGTAGCTCTTAAAGCTACATTCAAAGTCATTTCTTTTTTCTAATGGCAATTAATGACAAATGGAAAATGAACTCTAAGCCTGACCAGTCACCCTGAGTATTATAGAAACCAAGACTTCATTTTGGGGAAATAGGTATCCCTTTGCTTAACTTGTCCCTTTAGCATTTAAAATAAAAATCTATCTTTGTGATGTGCTCCTGCCTCCTCCACATCCTCTGTGTGGCTGCCATCAGATTTTTTGTTGTTATTCACTACCTCGTTCTTAATTTCTTCCCTGGATAACTCCAGTCAGAAAAGTTCTTTCCTTTCAACTTCATTAGCTATTGTTGTTTGGACTCCTAAACTAACTCTTTAATATATGCAGTTCTCTGTGTATGCCAGGTCTTTTCTCTGTGTCTCCCCTTTCTCTCCAATCCCCCAAAAAGTGAAAGCTTCATGAGAATGGAAACTGGTACCTAAGTCTACCCACAGCAGCTTAAAGCATTTCAAGGTACAAACTAAATGGCCTAACACAAAAGGTGAAATCACCAGAAATTGGTGAGAGGAATGAAGTCACTAAGAGCAGGGAAGCCTTTTCTTTTTCTCTTCTATTTTGCTTGATTTTTAAAATAATGCGTATGTATTGTTTAAAATTTAATTACAAATATAAGTAATGAAACAAAATAGAACTGGGAGATTTCTGTATCTAGCAAATGGTGGTTTACATTTCCCAAGAAGCATTCTTGGTTCAGAATATCTGAAGATAACTGGATTAATATTTAAACATTTCTTTAAATGCTCAATTCAGCTGACAAACTGTAGGGCCACTGCTTTGCATAACTAAAGGGAAAATGAATAACATCATATTCTTTATACAATGGCCCTGCAAGAAAGAGAGAGAAGGCTTAAAGACAAATATAACGGAAAGCACAAATCCTAAGAGATATGGAACACGGAAACTTACAGCTGTTCTGGGGACATTTGCCATTCCCTAGTGGCCAAGAGCTTTTGGTTTTAACAGGCTTTGTAACTTGGGGAACAGGAGACAAAGCCTACAGCCCGTGAAAGGGAAAATTAGGAAGATGAAAATCTCCCACTCAAAAGGAGATATTAAGGCAATTTGGCTTTGAATAGAAGGGAGAGAAATTCTCCAGAAAATTCTTTACCCAGTACAGCCCTAAAGTGCATTTAGGCTGGAAAATAATATTCCTTTTGTGGCCTGTAAATATTCAACCTGAGAATTTAGTCTAAAGTGGTCTCGATAAATAATAAACTGGAAAAAATGTTTGCAACTTATATTAGCAACATAGTATTAATATTACTAATATATATAAAGAACACCTAAAAATAGACAAGAAACATACTAATTACCCTGTAGAAAAATGGGGTAGGTACACACAACTTATAGAATAAAAGAAATGTAAATGACTTAACCATGTGAAAAAATGCTCAACCTCATTCATAAGATAAAGACCAATTAAAACTATAGTGAAATACTGTTTCTCACCTATCATATTTTCAGAAGTCCAAAATATGATAGCTTCTCTTTTGGTTTGTGGTTACCATGTCCTTCATATATACCAAGCTATATTTATAGCCATCTGTTTAAAGTTGATGATCACTTAAGTTTGAACACATTCTAAAATCACTACCATTTTTAGTCACCCCCTCCATGTTTCGGTCATTTGTTTACTTCTTTTGTGTGTGTGTATGTGTGTGTATTTCTTAATTTAGTGTTGTAGTTATACATGATCTTTCTACTTTTGCCTTTTAACCTTTGTACCAGCTTTATTGTTTGTTGATCCACTGCTTTTATTATGTTTGCCTTTGTCATATAGTTTTTTTCTCTGTGATATTTTCTTACTCATATTTTTATCTTTCTTTTTCTTTTTTAAAGTTAGAGAATCTTTTTTTTTTTTTATTGAATTTTCACAGAGAGGAAGGGAGAGGGATAGAGTCAGAAACATTGATGAGAAAGCTGCCTCCTACACACCTCCCACTGGGGATGTGCCCGCAACCAAGGCACATGCCCTTGACCGGAATCGAACCTGGGACCTTTCAGTCCGCAGGCTGACGCTCTACCCACTGAGCCAAACCGGTCAGGGCTATCTTTTTCTTTTTAAAAAGTGGCGATAAGCCCAGCCAGGGTGGCTCAGTGGTTGAGGGTTGACCCATGAACCAAGAGGTTACTAGTTTGATTCCTGGTCAGGGCACATGCCTGGGTTGTGGCTCAACCCCCAGTAGGTAGTGTGCAAGGGAGCACCAATTGATGATGTTTCTCTTGCATAGTTGTTAGTATCTCTCTATCCCTCTCCTTCCTATCTCTTTAAAAATTAATTCAAAATGTATTTTTTAAAAAGTGGTGATAAACTCATTCAGCCCTTTCTTATCTGGGTAGTGCTTTATCTCTCTTTCAATTCTAAATGATAGCCTTTGCTGGGTAGAGTAATCTTAGTTGTAGGTCTTTGCTTTTCATCACTTTGAATATTTTATGCCATTCCCTTCTGGCCTGCAAAGTTTCTTATGAAAAATCACCTGATAGTCTTATGGGAGCTCCCTTTTACAAAACGAATTGCTTTTCTTTTGCTACTTTTAAGGGTCTCTCTCTGTCTTTAACTTTTGGTAGTTTAACTATGATGTGTCTTGCTGTGGGCCTCTTTGGGTTCATCTTGTTTGGGAGTTTATATGTTTCCTGGATCTGTATGTCTGTTTCTTTCACCAGGTTAGGGATGTTTTCAGTCATTATTTCTTCAAATAGGTTTTTAGTCTCTTGCTCTTGCTCTTCTCCAGAATGCTGAATGTCTCAGAGGCTTCCTGCTCTGTGACTGCAAGCTCAGGGTAGTTGAGGCTGTCATAGAGTCATTCCTTTGCAGAGCACCCAGAAAATGGGAAGGATATAGAGGGCCAAAGGCTCTTTTAAAAAGCCAGCTGGATGCCCTAGCTGGCTTGGCCCAGTGGATAAGGCATCAGCCTGCGGACTGAAGGGTCCCATGTTTGGTTCCGGCCAAGGGCACATGCCTGGGTTGTGGGCTCGATCCCCAGTGTGGGGTGTAGAGGAGGCATTCTCTCTCATCATTGATGTTTCTATCTCTCTCTCTCCTTCTTTCTTCCTCTCTGAAATCAATAAAGAAATATATTTTTTAAACAAAAGCCAGCTGGAAAGTGTATGAAAAATAAAATGTAAGTCACATGTCCAAATCCCAGGAGTCCTCCCCAAGTTACTTTTTGTGGTTAGATAATTTCAGTTCTCATGTCAAGGAGTTGAGGATAAAGGCTGCCCCAGTAGGGTTTCTGGTTAACATTAAAATTGGAGTACTGGAGGGCAACCTGACTTTGCCTCACAGAGGTCACTCTGGTATCTTTATTCTGAGTGAGTGTTTTTCATAATCCTCATTGTCTTGGTGGAAAAGTCTTTGGGGTAAGCTTATGCCCACATTGGGGTGGGCACTAAGATTCAAAGAGAAGCAAAGGCTAAGCAGAATGTGGGCCCAGTGGTGAACTTACTGGGTAGTTCTTAACCAGGGAGAGAGGACAGGAAGAGGCAAGCCCTGGCGCATACCGGTGGCATTTAACATGAAATTCCTGTTGCCCAGATGCTTTTGCCAAAAAGCTATGGACAGTGATCAGTAGTTGAATTCCCCTCAGTGCCTCTGTTGAAGTGATTTGTTCAAGACCACAGAGCCAGCTAGTTGGCAGCCAGAATGAGAAGATGAGTCAGAAGCTCTGATTTTTCAGGCTAATATATAGCCTACAGGTAGCATTTCCTGCCCAGTCAGAGAACTTCTGGGATCTGGAACACCGTGCTCCTGCAAAATTCTGATAAAGCCCCCCTCTCCAGCCCTATAACACAAAATGAGCTTTACCTTAAATGAGCTACAGTTTTACTTTTTGCAAAGGTGAGAAACTGTTGGGGGGGCTTATCAAACTAGATGAGGTGATGCCTGGGTGCTAGCTGGGGCAATGGGTGTCTTATACAAAGTTGTCCAACCTTCCTGTCCTCCCTCCCTTTACTTTTTTCTTCCCCTCTCTTCTTTGTTACTACAGCCCATCTCCAGATATTCATAATGACCATCTCTTGGTATGGCTAATCTTGGCCTTGTGTTCTTGAAGTCTGAACCCAAAGATTCACTAAAATTGCATGGCTAAGAGAGTATAAGATTCTAGTTTCCCCTATGGAATGTGACCATACTTCTCTGTAATATATTGGTAAATTTTTAGATTAGTGTCTGTGATTTTATTTACTTAAATTTAAGTTTTATGTCTTTAACTCTGATTTGATAATATATTCATACTAGAGGCCCGGTGCATGGCATTGGTGCACTGGTGGGGGGAGGGGGCGGGGCGTGACCTGCAGGGATTGGCCCGCTGTGGGAGCACAACTCACCCCAATCAGCTGAGCGCCTGTGGACCCACTGCGGGAGCAGCCACTCATCCCAGTCAGCCAAGCAGTGCTCCCACTGTGGGAGCGCACTGACCACCAGGGGGCAGCTCCTGCGTTGAGTGTCTGCCCCCTGGTGGTCAGTGTGCATCATAGTGACTGGTCAACCGATTGTTCTGGTCATTCCGATTGTTCTGGTCGTTCCGCTGTTCGGTCACTGGGCTTTTATTATATAGGATGGTTCAAAATTCAAAGGTCACAAAAGGTCCATAGTAAAAACACTTCATCCCTGTGCCGTCCAGCTTCCCTCCCTCAAGACAGCCAATGTTGCCAGTGTCTTCTAGAGTTTCATACATATTTAAGCACATACACCTATATAGTGGTTTTCCCCCTACTTTTATACAAAGTGTAGGTTACTACATATATATGATCCTACAATTTGCTTTTTCCATTTAACAATATATCTTGGTTATCACTATTAGTTCATAAAGAGCTTCTTAGGAGATGACTTGTTTTTAATAAATACAGAATGACTCAGGTGGAAGCTTTTGGAGTAATATGTGCATTGACCAGTGTTTAAGAATGACAGTGCTCTAATTAATCAGAATTAGGCAAAAGTTATTGTTTACATTAAGGATATTTTTTATTGTTGTGTCTAAGAAGTGATTACTGATAGGTTTTCAGAGCCACTATGACTCACAAAGCATCTTTAATAATAAGTTTGGAATGACTGTGTCATTCACTTTGTTTGGGAGTTTGTGCAAGTCATGATTTTAGTTTAAAACTGTTAAGGTAATAAAGCAGTCACATATTGGGTCTCCTTGACTGCAGTGTCTCCCCTGCACTGTGTTAGGACCATTTTGTAATACTCAGGTGTAGAGAGCTGTGCTGGTTATACCATGGCCACTAGGCACTTTGGACTCTGGAATGACCAGATGCTTTGTTTTTGCAACTATAGAAAGTAAAAATAAAAAGTTTGACTAAATACCTACTGACATGCTTCCAGACTGACTGGTTGGGCTATGGCCCTTTCATGCCCTTGTTCTTAGTAAAGAGCCAATCCCAGAGGGATGGGGGATCAGTTGGGGGTGGCTGAGAGTGTTTCATCTTGAGTTTTTGCCAAGGCAGCCACTTTAATGCTTCTGGGAGAGCCTGGATGTTTACAGAAGACAAAAAACATATTTCTTGCCCTTTGGTGGTAGTTGTGGTGGGGTGTTGTGAGGGCTTAAAATCCTTAGGACCAGCTTAAGACATTATGGTGCCTGTCCTCCTCCATCTCCTCCCCACAAATAGATAATTCAAAATAAAATAATTTCAAATTTTAAATTGTCCACTAGCCTCAGGATGGGTAACTAGTTAGATTTTTAAAAATATTTTTTTATTTCAGAGAGGAAGGGAGAGGGAGAGAGAGATAGAAACATCAATGATGAGAGAGAATCATTGATTGGCTGCCCCCTGCGTGCCCCCCACTGGGGATCGAGCCCATAACCCCGGCATGTGCCTTTGACCGGAATTGAACCCAGGACACTTCAGTCTACAGGCCAATGCTCTATCCACTGAGCCAAACCAGCCAGGGCTAGATTTTTTTTAAAAAATGTATTAAATATCAAATTGACTCAAATTTTTTTTCTTTATGGTTTTTTTTCTTATTTTTTGAATACTCGTGCTTTGCTGATGCCCAAGGACAAATTGCGTGTCTCTGTTGTATGATCCAACATTGAGAGATTCTAGTTCTCTAGAGGAGCTGTCCTCTTCCTAGAATTTGGGTAGCAGGAATTATTTCAGACTATCAAGAATTTTGAAGTTTTTAAAAATGTTCTTTTGTTTAATAATAATCTTTATCCAGACTGAACACTAAAATAGCTTTGAAATTTTCTTCCAAGAAATCGTTTTCTTTTTGAGTGCTCCATGATGAAATCAGTCTTAATTTCAGTTCAACTAGTGTGTAAAAACACACAGTGATTATTAGTCCCCGAAGGAGACAAGACAGATGGAGCCCAGAATGGAATTGGCTTTATGATTAATTGAATCCTTGAAGAGTTGAAAAGAGTTAGAGCTGATTTGGCCATCACCGCCTTGAGACGTTTGGTGCTGTCCTGAGCCTGAAAGAGGAAAGGGTCACAATAACCCAGATTTATCCTCTATTAAAATGGATTGGATGTGTGCACCAGACGGTTCCCATTTTTAAACCATTGATGCAGGATAATTGGAATAGAAACAAACAAGATTAGAACTGGATTGCAGGTATTTGTGTGAGTTGCCTTCTAAATCAATCAGAGCCTGTGATTTGTTCTGAGTGTGCGTTATCATTAGAGTGAATCACTGAAACACAGTGACGCATCTGGAACTATCCACCAAGAAGCGGAAGCAGAGAGCTGCTTAGGGTTGGGAACTCGGTACAACCGGAGCGGTTTTCTGTCTTTTTTTCTTCCCGGCAGGATGCATCATGTATAGGTTTGAGATGAAATGACTGCCTCTTCTCCAGTGAATAGATGGATGTGTTCTTTTTAATGTTTAGATCAAATGGTCACCTAGGGCAGCTGCTGCCTGTGGGGACTTTGCAATCCAGGGAATGAGAAGGGAAAAGAACTGGTGCTGTGGGGGACTGCAGCCACATTAATCACCCAGTCCATTAGGATGATGGGTGCCTTGCTGCCTTGTCAGGGGGCCTGTTAGCACGTAGAACATTGTCCGTGGAGCTAGAGAGCTTGGGTTTGCCTTCATGGATAGGCTACACTTCCCACGCTAGCAACTAAGCCCAGGTTCCCTCCAAACCCTCTCCCACCACAAACTCTAGGCATGAACATGGGGTGGGATGTGGAGCAGGGGGTCCTGATCCAGAGAGGGACTCTGATCTAGTCCTGAAATCAGTAGTCTGAACACATGGGTCACAGTCTCAGGTCTACAGCCAGCTAACTGACATTTGAGTAATCATTTTCCTTACAAAAGCAAGAGGACTGGATAGCTGAGTTTCTTTCTGGCTGGAGAGTGCTCCATTGTCCCTTTTCTTTCTGAGTTTTCTTTCAGGTGCTGGTGCCTGTGCCAAGTCCCTGGCAGCCTGCTGTGTTTAGGCCCATAGAAGTCCCATCTGATAGGCAAGCCTCTTCCTTACCTTCCAACTATTTTTTTCTTTTCTTTTCATTTTTATGTTTTGAGCTCTTGTGAGTCAGACTGCAGGCAGCTCATTTACATGGGAGTCAGCCAGAAGGAAAGCCACTTGAAGTCTACTTTCATTTTGCTGTGGGTGGTGTTTTCCTGTTGAATTGCTAACCAGGCAGGTCAGAGGGAAATCATAAGGGATTTCACTCATCCCTAGAAGGGGCTGAAAAAAATCTTCTTGATGATTTCTCAACTCTGGCATATCTAAAAAGGCATTGCCCCCAAGGAAAGGGGGTGAGGTTTCTTGGTCCAGAATCAGAGAAAGTGAAACCGAGGCCCATGCTACACCCTCAGGCCACTGTAGAGCTATGAACTGAGCCCTGCTTCTCCTCCCTATTTCCCACTGCCATGTCCAGCAGTTACCTTGGCCCCACTAGCTCCTCCAGCTATAGCTTCCACTGCTGCCATTGCGTCAGGCACAAAGGAGTTTAATTTGCCTATTTTATTGGAGTCCACATTGTGAAAAATAGCTCCTGAAAAGTATCTCATTCCCTTGTGTCCGATACAGCCTTTGTTCTTGTCAAAGGCATCTCCTCCCTTTCCAGCTCAGCCTCAGCTGGACCCCAAGAGCAAGCAGTGCTCAGTAAATGTTCCTTCTTGCTTTTGTGTGGAGAAGTGGGCATGGGAAGTGGAGTGGCAGTCCTGCTTTAGGGGTCCTGATTCTCCAGACCTGAAAGGCCTCAAGCATGTATGGCAATGAGAGGAATTGGTGGTACATTGTCAGTCTTGCCTGGAACTAAGTAATCCAGGTTTTAAAGAGCACATTTCTCTTTTTTGTGCTTGATCCTGGATCTTACCTCCCATCTGCCCAGAGAAATACTTCTCCTTGGAGTCTTGGAAGTGCAGCTGTTCTATTCAGTGACAAGAGGATTGGCTAAACATGTAAGCCTGCTGGCTGGTTATGTAAGGTGGAAGGGAAACCTAGTGTCTGCCTTAGCCTTCCATTCTCCAGACTTTTGTTGGAACCTATCCTCTGGGGCAGGGAAAAATTCTAGCCACCTTTGCTAATCCCCCAACAAAGCCCAGTGTGACAGGGAGCTCTTATTTTAGCCTCTAGGATGACACATACTACTTGCGGCTCTTGTATCCCATCTGTCTGTCCAGTGCCCAGTGCTTTGGCAGGGTATGTGTCAGAGAGATGGCTGAATGAGCTGCTCCCAGCAGAAGCTCTTGTCCAGGAGTGATTAGGATTGGTCTTTAGGAGGAGGTGTGCCAACTAAGCTTGTGTCTCACAGAGACTGACTCTTTCTGCTTGGGCATCAGCATTGTTCACATTTACAGTTTCTCCCATGCCTTCCTTTCCCTCTTTTCTTGGGTGCAGTGTTCTCTACTGTGACTAGGTTCATGGACTAGCTCTACTGGGGAGGGCTGGTGGAACATGGGAGACACAATACGGTGAAATGGGTGATGGTAAAGCAGACATATATTTGGACGTATATCTCCTGAATGTCTCCATAAAGGGACCTGTATAAACGAACCTTTACTTGCCCCGCTCCTGCCCCTCTCTGTGTAGCACCTCAGCCTCTGGACTACTAGAAAAGTGTGATTCTTGATTGCAAGCTGGAAGGAGAGCAGTAATTCAGGTAGCAGTCATGGCTGAGGGCTTCCCAACAAGAAGGAAGTTTTTGGAGTAGTACTAGATGCCTGCCCCTTTTCCCACACGACCACCACCACCATGGCTGTGTTGTTAAGAAGTAACTGTCTGCTAAACATCCCAAAAGAACCATACTGAGGAAGCCCCACAGGAAGCAGAGATGCCATCTAAGGATGCAGAGGGACTTAGAGGCCAGGAGCACCTGGGTCCCACTGATCTGCACAATGACTTCGGCTAAAGCCCTTGGCCTCTCTGTCTCTATGCTGAAAGTGGGGAATGTTATATACCTCCTGGGACCATGGAGAGAGAGGATATTATTCCTATAAACTGCTCCGATTGTCTTGGTAGAAAAATGCTGTATCTCTGCCAATTGTTGTAAATAGTGACACTTGAAAATCAATAGGGCATTATTTTAAGAAGTTGCAAATACTGCCCATGCCTGTTTATTTTTCAATTTATTCTCACCTTTTTCTAATGAAGGGAGGGACAGATGCTGCCTGCCCTCCACACCTCACTGATGGTTGAGAAGAATAACCAAAAGATGAGCATAGCCAGACTGTGACCTGGGCAAAGGCATTTGGTGGCTGTGCTTATTGCCATGGTGAAAAGACCCAGAGAAGCCAGCTCATATGACAAGTGTTTACTGAATTTCAACTCAGTTATGTTCTAAGGAGATAGAAAGATATATCTGGCATATTTACTGCCCTCAGTATGTTTAGAGTCTAGACCAAGGCATGAAGAATGTTTAGAAATAACCAGAGCACCTGCAATATTCCAGACCCTGAACTAAGTTTTACATACATTTTTTCACTGACTTTGTCAAAGTAAGCACTATTATGATTAAGTACAGTTATCATTTACATTTTATACATGAGGAAACTGGCCTACAGAGGTCAAGTACTTCCCTTGAGTCACATAGCCAGATTGTGGTTAGATCTAAGACATGAACCTAGGCAGTGTGATAAAAAGCCAAGCTGTAAACAACTGTGCCATACTAAACAATGAGGAGTGTAGGGAAAGGGGGAGGGGGAGGGAGACACTGAGAGGCAGAGAGAGGGTGGGAGGAGGGAAGAATGGATATGGAGAGGGGCTGAAGGAGCAGGAGAAAGGTTGAAAGAGAGAGATAGCTAGATATCTGGGTTCCTATTGTTTTCTCTGCAGTGAGTGATAATCAGCTTACTCTTTGCCTTTAGATCCATCCCCAGAAGGAAAATCAGGATGTGTATCAGGAAAGGACAGTAGATAAGAAACTTGACTTTGGTGGCTCACCAATCCCATGAAATGCTCCTGTCAAACACTCCCATCATGAGGTGGACTTTGTTCCCTGGGGAAGATAGTTTGGGGTTCCTTCCCTCCTTTTTTTTGATAAATTGGGTTCTGGTTCCTCTGTAGTTGAATTATCCAGTGGAGTCCTTTATTCATTTGCCCCTCCTCACCAAGGGGAAGGAATTGAGAGTGTGAGTGCCCTTCTCAGCTTATGGTCCTGAGCTCAGAATGCTTCCCAAAAGAAATCATCTTCTGCCCTGGCCAGGTGGTTCAGTTGGTTGGAGCATTGTCCCGTAAGGTTGAGGTTTGGATTCCCAGTCAGGGCACATATCCAGGTTCAATTCAGGGAAGGTCACATGTGGAAGGCAACCAGTGGTTGTTTCACTCTCACATCTCTCTCTCACACACAAATATCTCCCCCCCAACACACACACACACACACACACACACACACACACTTCTCTCTCTCTAATAAAAAAATTCATCTCATCTCCTTATTTCTTGAGACAGGCACACAGGATGAATTCCTGATCCAAATGTGAGGCTGCCAGTGCAGCGTTATACCCACTACACTAGAAGAACCCTGCCATCGGGGAGAGGGTCAAGCACAGTATTTTTAGCAAGCAATCCGTTATTGTTTCTTCAGGCACTTTAAAAATAAATACCACCCTTTCTTTCTAATTGGCACCATTTGTCATCTTCTGTCCTTGCTTTTCACACACTGAACAGTTCATGAATATTTATTTACTCTCCTAGAGGCAACTCTATGTATGTGCACACACACGCATGTGCATACATGCCTCTCAAGCTCATTCTTGTCCTCTTTCTTTTCCTATCATAAATAGTGACACCCCTAGCCAGTTTGGCTTAGTGGATAGAGCATCGGCCTGCGGACTGAAGGGTCCTGGGTTCGATTCCGGTCAAGGGTACATGCAGGCTGGAGTCCTGATGGAGGGCCTGCAGGAAGCAGCCCATCAATGATTCTCATCATTAATATTTCTGTCTCTCTCCCTCTATCCCTTCCTCTCCGAAATCAATAAAAACATATTTTTAAAAAAATGGTGACGTAGTGGAAGGCAGGGAATGGAAAGTGGGGCCCTTGACTTTGAACTCTTTTCTTTGATGCTATAACTGACAAGTTCCCACACCTCTGTTCCACATTCCTCCTTATCTGTGAGGTTACCACTCCCCCCTATCCTCGTTGCAAAATTGTCTGCCGTTTTTCAGAATTCAGCCAACTTTGAGGTCCCATACCATATCTCCACCCTCTTTACTTGGTTGGTGAACTGCCTCTCCTCAGCAGTCACGTCTAGGATCCCTGCGGTGCTTTGATGAGATACACTGGCTTGGACATTCAGCTCTTCAAATTTGTTGTTGTTGTTGTTGGCAAAGGCTAGGTGAGAGGAATAGGGAGCTAGCTATCACCTCCTGCTTTCTTAGTAAAGCCTCTACTTGTCAGCCACACTGACACATAAGCCCTAGCAGTTCTGAACAACAAAAGAACCCGGAGCCTGCCTCAGGGACATTGTGCTGAGCTGAGGACTCTGAAAAGAATCTTCCTCTTGTGGCTCGGAGTGACTGAAAGGACAGGATGATTGTCCGAGCATTTGGATGAGGGAGTTTACTATTGTTGATGTGCACTTCTCAGATACGTTTCATCTAGCACCCGGGATGCATTTCCCCATGCTCCTTGGAAGACTACATTTTTTACCTCTTAATAGCTCCTCTAGACCAGAAATGATTATAGATGTCATCTTATTTTCACCTCTGTCTCCAGCAAGGAAGCCCTCTCTCCTAGCCCGTCACAACACTTACCTCTTCTGGCCTTAAAACTTACTTATTCATTCAAAAATATGAGGGCCTATTATGTGCTAGGCACTCTGCTGTGTTGGGTATATGATAGTGAACAAGACAGATTGGTCTCGCTTCTTAAATAGTTTACCTTTTAGTTAGAAAAATAATTTTTAAAAGTCAGTTACTACATCATTAAAATCAAGAGCTTTTATTTCAAAGAATACCATCAAGAAAGTTTTAAGAAAATTTTTTTTTAAATAAATCAGTTTAGAAAATTTTAAAAAATAAATTACCCATTTAAAAAATATTTTTTTATTGATTTCAGAGGGGAAGGAAGAGGGAGAGAGATTGGCTGCCTCCTGCATGGCCTCACACTGGGGATCAAGGCTGCAACCCAGGCATGTGCCCTGACCGGGTATTGAACCATGACCTCCTGGTTCATAGGTCGATGCCCAACTACTGAGCCCCGCTGTCTGAGCAGAAATTACCCCTTTTAAAAAAAAAAAAAAGAAAGAAAGAAAAGAAAGTTTATGACAAACTGCAGAATGAGAGAAAAAATTTACAAATCATATATCTGATAAAGGGCTCTAGAATATGTAAAGAATTCTTACAATTTAATAACAAAAAAGACAACCCAATAAAAAAAACAGGCAAAGGATCTGAATAGATAGCTGTCCAAAGAAGATATACACTGGCCAATAAGCACATGAAAAGATGTTCAACATCACTAGCCACCAGGGAAATGCAAATCAAAGCCACAATGAGGTACCACTTTACACTCACTAGAATGATTATTATAAAAAAGGCAGATAATAACAAGTATTGGTGAGAATGGAGAAATAGGACTGCTAGTGGGAATGTAAAATGATCCACCACTTTGGAAAACAATCTGTCAGTTCCTCAACTGATTAAACAGTGTTACCATGTGACCCAGCACTTCCACTCCTAGGTGTATACCTACAACAAGTGAAAACATATATCCATACAAAAACTTATACATGATTGTGTGTAGAAGTATTATTCATAATATCCAAAAAGCAGAAACAATCCAAATGTTCCTCAACTGATAAATACATGTGGTTTAGCTATACAATGGAATATTATTTGATAATAAAAAAATGAAGTACTGATATATGCTGCACATGGATGAAACTTTAAAATATGCTAAGTGAAAAAAGCCAGTCAGAAAGGACTACATATTGTATTATTTCACTTATATAAAATGTCCAGACTAGGTAAACTTATAGAGCCAGAAAGTAGATTAGTGTTTTTGCCTAATCCTGGGAGGGAGGGTTTTGGGGAGGAATAGAATGGCTGCTAACAAGTATGGCTTTTGGGGGAAGGGTGGGTGGTGCAAATGCTTAAAAATTGATTGTAGTGATGGGTGCACAGCTCTAAATATAATAAAAGTTACTGGATTTTACACTTTAAATGGAAGAATTGTATAATATGTGAATTATATTTCGACAAAGATGTTTTAAAAAGTCAGCAATAAATGTTATGAAGAAAATAAAATAGGATTATATAGGAATTTTTTAGATGGGTTAGAGAAGCCTCTCTAAAGAGATGCCATTCCGGCTCAGCTGGTGTAGGTCAGTTGGTTAGGCATCGTCCAGTGCACCAGGGCATATGCTCAGGTTGTGGGCTCAGTCCTCAGCAGGGGGCACGCAAGAGGCAGCCAGCCAGTGTTTCATTCTTACATGGTGTGTTCCTCTGTCCCTCCCCCTTCTCTCTAAAAAAATAAATCAATTAAAATATTTAAAAGAAAGAGAGAGACAGACAGACAAACAGATGCCATTATGGTCTCAACACAAATGTAAGATGGAGTCAGATATGCACACATTAGGCTAAAAGTTTTCCAGGCAGAGGGAATAGCTGGTGCAAGGGCCCTGAGGCGGGGAAAATTTTGGCTAGTTGATGAAGCAGCCAGAAGGCCAATGTTGCCAGAGTAGTACGAGACGGGGAAACTACGACATGAGGTTCAGAAGTTGGCAGTGTACCTAGAGACCAAGGTAAGATATATTTGGATTGTATTCTAAGGGTAATGGGAAGCCACTGATGGCTCTTAATCATGGGAGTTATAACATCAGATTTACATTTTTTAATAATCCCTCTGGTTGCTTTTAAGATAGGAATTCTCTGTTTTCGAAATGTAGAGCTTCCAACCTTTTTATTTTACACCTCTCATGGTAGAAAATTCTTAGTGTCTCATTCAAGTCACCCCTTCTGATCAGAATCCTGGGTGGTAGATCTGATGGCCATGAAACCCCTTCATAACTTCATCCTGAGATTGTCGCTTTTCAGGCTCAGGACCATGGTGTCTACTTGATTTTACAGTGCTGTGGCTGGCCCTAGCCATGGTATCCTGATCCCAAAACAAAGAGGGCAATCCTAGCACCTCCACTGGCTAGCAGCACACCCACTTCCTTCCTCTGAGATTGGGGGCATTCTGGAGGGTAAGCAATGCGGAGTGCTATGTGGAAGTCCCATAACTCAGTGTCAAGGTTGGAATAAACTGTTCTTATGACTCCAGTTAGCTCCTGACAGGCCATGTAATATGGTGAATTAGAATATAAGACTTGGATTTGAATCTGGACTCCACTACTCATTAGCTGTCTAATCTTGAGCAAGTTTTCTCATCTAAAATTAGGATAATTACACCTACCTAGTGTTGGTTATTGTAGACGATTAAATGTGCTAATACATCTAAAGCATTTAGAAATGTGCCTGACAAGTGCTGATCAGAGTGTTAACTGCTGTTATTATCCTCTCTTTGTTCAACCTAAAGTTATCTCAGTGAGTCAGCTTAGGTCGGAGGTATACATTTCTGGGGAAGGCAATGAATAGCACTATCATTAGAGATATACTTTCTCTGCAAATAGTTTTTTAAAATTTCATATATATTATTTCCTCTGACTCTAAAAGTAATAAATTCTCAATGTAACCTTTCCAAACATTAAATTAATATGTAATGTAGAAATTTGAAATTATATCAAAAGGCTGTTACAGAGAAGAACTGCCCAATAGTAGTTTATTCACTCTTGCAACAAATATTTAATAGGTAAGTGCCTGCTATATGCATCCTCTGAGGGTTATTGTAAAAAGTAAGGGAAATAATATACAAACAGTACCTAGCACATGCTGACCACTGGTAAGTGCTCATTAATGGTAGCTTCTATTATTGTTGTCATTGTCATCCAGGAAACCTTTTCTTGATGAGAGCTGGGACATCTGAGCCATGAAGGTCATTTTTCTCTCTGGTGTATCATTCCAGACCTTAGAGACTTCATGCTTTAGGTGGCCTGTAGCCCTCATACCAGACCAAATTCTTCCATTGCTGTGTCATTTGCAGGGAACATCCCTGTAAACATCTCCTTCTTGTCATTTATTAGCTTGTTATTGTTGTACAACCAATTCCAAATTTAATGGGTTAAAACAACAGTAATTATTATTTCTCATGGTTTCTGTGGATCAGGATTTGAAAGTGTAGTCAAGATTTCGGCTTGGACTGGGTTTGCAGGATGTGCTTCCAACGCACATGCCTGGCAAGTTGCTGCTAGCTGTTGGTGGGAGGTCTCTCTCTCAGTTCCTCTCCATGTGAGCCTCTTGGCTATCCCTGTGGTTCCTTCCAGAGTGAGCAGTGTAAGAGACAAAGGCAGAAGTATCAATGCTGCTTATGACATAGCCTCAGAAGTTAGCACCATCACCTCTTCTCTCTATTCTTTTGATCACACAGATCAGTCATGGTTCAGTGTGGGAGAGAACTATGCAAAGGCATAAATACCAGAAGGCAAGGATCATTGGTGGCTATTTTGGAGACTGGCTACCATATACCTGCTATCTAAGGATGCTGTCCTAGGCATTATGGGAGAGGATCCCAGGCATCCAGGGCCTGGCCCAGTCACCTTATAGATATTTGTCTAAGAGGTAGGCAGTGCTCACTGTATCTTGCAGAGCCCACACCCCTCCCTCATGCTCTGGCTTCATGACGCTGAGCTGCCCAGCTCAGTAACTGCATCCTGGCTAAAGTGGTGGCATGTCATGGGGAGGACAGTGGTTTCATTTCTGAGTTTTTGATCATGATTATGGATGAAGTGCATGACTAGAAGACTGCTGTCTTACAAGTCTGCCAATGGCTTGTGCATCCAGACTCCAGATTTCTTGAAGTGGACTGCCCAGCTAACTAGCCTCTTCCTGCAGGCTTCTTGCTTTCAGGGGAGAGTCCATTTTTGATTCCTTGAAATCTAGTCATTTCAAGATGAGGGGAGATATATTATATCAAAAAGGGGCTATTTTCATTCTGTAGTTTCTTTCATGTGTTCAGTAAGTGGGAAAGGTAGGAGCTCTTTGGTAAGAGCCTAGGGTTAGGCTCTGGATAGACAGCTTGACACTGAGCATCATGGGCAAGTTTCTTAACCAATCTAAGCCTCAGCTTCCTCAGCTAAGAAATGGAGAAGACAGTGGTGCTCACAGACTCATTATAAGGATTAAATGAGATAATATATGTATAGTATGAGTAAAGCTCCTAGTACAGAGCACAATATATGGTAAAGAAATACAATAAGAGCTGTCACTAATATTACTTATGTCAGTAAAATCATCATCATCATCATGCTCGTTGACCCTAAGAGAGACCAAATGAGGGAAAGGGACGTACAAAGCAACACAAAGGGAATCTGGGCTTCGGAGCCAGGTCTGCTTCCATTTTCTAGTATTCATACTTTCCATGTTGAATGTTTTTCCATATGACGCCTGAACCACAAATAGAAGTTTGGGCAACTCCCAATTATCCCTTGTGTGAATAATTCACTCTGTATGTATAATCTGTATGCCTGGCTAGTTTCCCAAATCAGCTGAGTAGATTATTCTCTTCTTTCAATTATTCAATAGTACAAGTAATTGGGAGCTGGCATTAGAGCGTGAATGCTGTGAGGCCATCTCCTGTTCTCAGTTGCTCAGCCCTGTCCGTAGTGATGTTTCAGAGGCGCACAGAAGCTGTAGAGCAGAGCCCAAGGGAGAGGACAGAGGTGATGACAGGCATGCGGGTAAAGAATGAGAGCCCTGGAATACACTCTGGGGGTGGGAGTGGGGGTGAGGGGTGGGGCAAAGCTGCCAACTGCAGAGCAGGAGAGCCCAGGAAGAACTGTTTACAAAGGCAGCCTTCTCTCTTTCCTTGGCCGGAGGGAGAGGCCCTATTTGGAGCTAAAGGTCATGCTTCCCTGAGGAATTCTTTGGGTTTCAGTGTGACTCTGAAATGTTAGATCTTTCTGGAGTCTTTTAAAATGTGATTGACCACCCTCTTTCCTTCTGTTTGCTGCTCTATGTGGCATCAGGGAACTGCACTAGGAGACCCAAGGAGCTTCTCCTGTCTGTAAAGAAGGGTCTTTGCATACAAAATAGGATATGTAGTAATGGTCCATTCATATAAAAAGCAAATGCATGAAGCTTTATGTGTAAATTTCTAGTACATATATATTTTTAAAATCAGCTCTTATTTCAAAGTGTGAGGAATGCGATCATCAGAAAGAGGGACTTTTTCTTTCTATTTTGTACCTTCTGTGCTATTTGAATTTTTTTTAGCATGAACTTATTTCCTAACTAAAAGATATAATGAAATGAAGACATACAAGAGAACTGGATTTTCTGGCATCAGCCCTTTGAACTCCCATGGTATATAATCTATAATTAACTGTGGACTCAACCGTTTGCTCAGATCCTTTAGCCAGGTGGCCACTGAGGCATTATTCATGAATACCACGTCCAGGCTCTCAGAGTCCTGTTCTCCTTGTTGGGGGCTACACAGGTACTTGTCTACCCCTAATTACTGGTGCCTTGGACCGAAGGTTGACATCTTTCCTCCTGCTTTTATGGCTCTTCTTTCTTCTCCTTCCCTGAGTACTCAGGAACCATTTGCCCTGGATCTGCTAGACCTGAAGTTATCAAAATAGTCCCCTCTTTGCCTCTGGGGAGGAGGATTAAACTCTTGATTTAAGTACTATTTTGATGTATGTGGTTTGTCCAAGTTCAGTAGTTTGAATGAGGGAAAAGGTTAGTTGCTGTTTGAACTGTTTCTCTTGGTTAAAAAAAACCCCACACACCTTCATTTAGTTTGTGGCTCAATAAAAGTTGTTTGAACTCAGTTTGGGGTTCATAGTTATAGAGGTTCACTCCAGGTTTTGGCTGGTGATTGGTTCCAGCATAGGAAGGGCAGGGGCAAAGTGGGAGGCAGAAGCTTTCTTTCCTGGGGCTCTTAACAGCAGCAGTAAATTATGGTGTGTGTGGAACAAGAGTAGAGCCAGCTCAAAGGGCTCTGGGCCATAGGGCCATCAATGGGCAACTGCTTTTCAGGCTGGCTGGAGGTTCTTACACTGGGCCCAGCATGGCTGCACTGAACCAGACCTGCAAACATGGCTCCAGAGTACCAGGTACAGCCAGAGCATTTAGTTGCTCCACATGGCAACTAGGCTTTGTTTTCCTGCATTTCTAGAGAAGGCCTCAGTGGCAGAAAGAATTTGGTAGCCACATGTTGGTCAGTGTCACTGCTTAGGCCAGACTCCCCATTAATGGTAAAGTTGATGGAATCACTTAAGAATGTGCAGAGCTTGGGAGCTGAAGCCTAGAGATGCCTCTGCTTGGTCGGGCTCCTGAGGGTCCCTGAGGTCTCCTGTCCCGAGCTGGCCTTGGGACAAAGGGGCCTCTTAAATATGTCTCAGATCTCCCCAGGGACCCTCGCAGTGCTCCTTCTGGGCTTTTGAAGAAAAGATCTGATATATGTGACTTGAAGGAGGTCTAAATTCCGAGAGTTCTTTGAGACGGAGAGCTGCTTTAATAATAAGCCAGAGAGACTGCTGAGACTATTGGCTGGAGCCTGATGAGGGATTTAGGAGAGTGTACAGTGGGTCCTGGAGGTGAGGGAGACCATAGACCTCTCTTCTTTTGACCCAGATTAGGGGAAGAGCCCCACTGTGAGCCCTTCGTGCTAGATACTGAGCAAGTGATGGCTTTTGTGGCAGTGGGGATGTGGTGGGTTTTTTATTTCTGTACCTAAAATACCTGCTTCCCCTCTCCAGGAGGTAGGAGTATCTTGGATTGGAGAGCAGCTCTATAGAACCATTGGTGTGAATGGAAGTGGTTCTGGGCTAACCCTTATCCCCATCCTTGGTTCCTTATCAATGGTGCTGAACTGAGGTTTCCAGATTGGGGGAAGTTTATCTTCCATTGTTTGTGCTATGGGAAGGAGATTCAAGTTAGTGGGTTCACAAGGCCTCCAAGGAGTTGGCTGCTGAGGGCTTTATGCTTTAGTACTGTGTGGGCTTCCTAAGTATGGAGCTGTTTAGTATCTGCATGGTCCTGTGCTTTGGCCTTGGGGACAGGGCTACAAGGATGAGCTGCTGTGAAAGGGATAAGCAGCAGGGCCTTTGGAGCACTCAAAGTTGGTAGGGTCATACTGGATCTCTGCAAGCAGACTGTTACATCCCTGGACTGACTTCCAACCTAGCCCCAACCAACCAGTTATTAACCAGTATCATGGCTTGAGGTGATATAAAACAGTGTGGTGAGCTTTGAAACAGTTGATTAATATTTTTGGTCTTTCAACACATTCTTCCATCTTCCTTTTTTGGAAAACACTTCCTTTATGAATCTCTTCATCAGAACCATGTGGTCAGGTGATGCCGTTAATCTTTATGCTCCACCTCTTCAGTTAGGGCTAGTCATATGACCTAGACTAGCCTCTTCCATATAGATATATAGAGAGAGTGCTTGATCCATGGGTGGGCAGTCAAAGTCCTGTCGTGGAATTGTATACCATGTGAGAGGGAGAACTCTTTATGCTGGGACTGGTACGTTCAGGGGATGCCAGTGGTCATCCCTGCCTAGAGAAAAAGCAGTCTCATCAAGAGAGGGAAGCAAAGCTAAGAGATAGAGCATGAGAGAACCTGGCATATTGCTTGAGCCTCTGGACCCAATTGTGCTTTTACTTTTGTCACCATTCTTCATGATGGGACCCAACAAACTTTCTTTTTCCCTTAGATGAATCTGAATTCAGTTTGGGACCTTTAAAAACAGGCTTAAGTAATACAAAACAGATTCCAGCTGATTTGTTTGCTTCCAGATTGCTAATTTATGTTCAGGAAAGCTGCTTCCTTAGTGGAACCCTGAGTCCAACACTGTGTTTTATACACAGTGCACTCCATGTTTCTTCTGTGGGTAACTGCACCCTCACCATCTGCCACCAACCCTTAGGAAAGGAGTGGAGGCCTGAGCCTGGGTCTTCCAGCCTGCCTATTGGTGTCAGTGAAGCTTGTCATTCATGTATGCATTTTCCACCTCCTTCTGCTTCTACAGGGATAAATATAATATGTCAGTCTCACTTTGCAGGGACCTTGCTAAACATGCCAATGGTGGGGAATTTATCGGTCTACCTCAGGCTGCCATCTTTCAGATGTAGACAGGGGACCATACTCCCATGGCATAATACTTGCAGCTGAGAGTCTTATTATCTCCCTTTGAAATCTGCCTGTTCCCTGTTACCCAGCTTGAGCTGGTGCTGAATTTATTGTGCCTAAAACATCAGGTCAGTGTTAGAGGTTTCTTGCCCACTGCTTATTTCCCAGGCTACTTGCACCAGCTGCAAGGCCCTCATGAGGCTGTTAGGTGTCTCTCTGTGGCAGATTCATTGTTCCATATTTTTATTTAATTACTTACTTTTACAGCTCTTAGAATAAATCTAATTATCCATCTGTTATGCTACATTATGCCCCTGCAGTTCATGCAATTCTTTCTCATTGTCTGATATTTGTCAACTTGACCTTGCCCTCTTCCAGCGTCCGTGCTCCTTTCTTGGTTCTCTGCCACCTCCTCAGTGGATCCCAAGCATGTCCGCCCATCAGGGCCCCTAGGCAGAGTATTGCTGAAGGAAAAACGTGACCAAGGACCCATCTCTGATGCCATGCTGACCTGACATAGGTCTTGAAAGTTGAATTGGTATTAGATTTCCAGAAGAGAAAGCAGAGGTTCTAGCCTGGGGTTTCTGGTCTTTAGCTAGAGGATTGGGGTCAAGGACAGCCAGGTTAGGCTGAAAGGAGATGACAGTGTCCACCTGTGGACACATCTGTGACTACCTCACTCTGGCTGGCAAGCACTGTCAAACATTAGAATTGAGTCATGGCTGACCTTAGACACAGCAGAGGTGGAAATTATCACGGGAGGTTGATTTCAGGAACCACGTGGAGGAAACTGCCCCCAAAATCCCCTCCCCCGCCCCCCCGCTGCTGTCTAAAGTTCTATTAACACCATTGGGAATTCCTTCTTTGTGTTTTTATTTGTTTGTTTGTTTTTAAGTACATCTATTAGTTCTCTGTGGGCAAATGCAGATACTCCTAGGAGGGCCAGGGGGGTCATTGAATACCTCTACTATAACCCTTTTCTCTAGCAGGCAGGGCTGTGATGGGGACACATGAGGGACTTGGTTAAGGGAATCAAACTAGAAGGGGAGGGGAAGAGAAGGCAAAATCTACAACATTGGCTGAGGTCTACCCTATGTGAGTTCTTGGAGAGATAAGTTGCTCTGAAGGGGTGAGAGGTCATTTGCCCAACCCATTTACATACCTAGTTATGGGGCTGAGCAAATCCAGGCCTTGGTGTCCCACCAGGGGACAGCACTGAGACAGCCTTATTCCTTGAGGCAGCTCCTGCTAACTGAGTACCAGGCATTGGATTACACTGTCTAGAGAGTGAGGTTACAGGTGAGCAGGTAACAAGGCACAGTCCATGTCCTTAATGGAGTTGATGGTTTATCAGGGATAACAGACTTTGTGTTGAGCAAAGTGAAGGTGAAAGGGGCCCCCAGGGATGCACAGGAAGAGCCAGGTGGTCAGCAAAAGGCTTCTCTAAGGAAATGTTTGGACTGAGACTTGGAGGAGTAGGAACTAGCCAGATGAAGATGGGCAGGGATGGAGAAGAGTGGGGGAAGGGCACTCCAGGCAGAGGCAGTAGAGAGCACAGCACATTTGATTTGTGACATAGGGTCATTTTCAGCAGATTCCTGAATGGAAGCACTGAGGCTGCTACTGTTGCTGCTTCCAAATCATGCACCCTTGGGGCCAGGGAAGGATCTGTATGTGGCTGATAGGATTTCTGTGATCAGAGGCTCAGTGCCTCATCCTCCAAGGTGCCCACTGCCCCAGGCAGGGTCTGCTACTGAATACAGACTCCTCTTCCCTCCCACTTCCCATCTACTACCCTGCCTCTGGCCGTGGCCCCGCATTAAAGGACTTCCAACTTGGATATGGGTCCAGGCTGGAGTTCATTATAGCCCTGTGGCCAGGCCCTCCATTTCCCCTTCCAGGTTAAGACTTGGCAGGCATCAAGGACTGCAAGAAACATCCCACAGGCCTTCTGCCTTAATGATCTTACTCTTGCCCTCAGTCTGCATGGTCTCCTTAGCGGAGCTTTTCTTACAGATCCTCTGATGACTTTTTACAAGCTTTTCCTCATTCCAGTAAGCAGGATTCGGTGACTAATTGCTGGTATTTTTTCCCCTCAAGACTCTATTTATATAGGCTGTCATGTTGTGGGTGGGGGCTGCTGTTTCCTGCTATTGCCATCATTAGACTGAAGCCTGTGTGGCATTGATGTCCACACTTTATTTTTATTCTTGCATTTCTTGTCATTTCGACATTTGGTTCTTTGAACATCTAACATCCCTTTTATGCTTCTCATCTCCCACAGAAGATTGTTGTATTTTGTCCCCACTGAAGCTACAGATTCCTTTTGTCAGATTTCTTACTTTCTTCTTTATTGTATTTTGATCAGTGCAGCTATGTAGGTCTGGGTTTTATTGGAAGCTTTTCATCTTCTTGGCAGTGGCCCTCAGAGCTTGGGTCTTCTAGCAAAAACTGGGCTCTGCCTAAGGCCCCTGAAGCAGGCCTTTCCTTGACAGGGCTAGAGAGAGTCCAGCGTGTCATCTGACCAGGGACTCTCTAGCCTAGTATTTTTCAAACTTAAGCATACATTAGAAGTACCTGGAAGGGTTGTTAAAATACAGATTGCCAGGCCCCTCCCTAAAGTTTCTAATTCAGTAAATCTGGGCTGGGACCCGAGAATTTTTATTTCACACAGTTTCCCAAGTGATGCTGGTGCTTTTGGTCCAGAGGCCATACTTTGAAAATTACCGTTTTAGTGTGATTCTTCCTTTACCTTGAGCCAGAGTGTCCAGGGCCCTACGGAGGAGAGAATAATAGAGGACCAAGTTCCCTGTTCTATAAAACTAAATGATGACAGATGTTGGCAATGTCACTGTAATATTTAAACACGTTTAAATATTATCTGTGACCCTCCCCTCAAAGGGAACCAGTGCAGAGGAAGCCAGGTAGACGGCATTTGCCTCCAGGAGTTGAAGATGGAACTGTAGCTGATGGGTGGGTTAATGTGTGAAGTCTAAGACCAGGAGAAGAGCCACTAGCAGAGCAGGGCAGCCCAGGCCATCTGGTGCACTTCTCAGGAGCTGCTGCAATCAAGGCCTGTTAACGCAGCCCTGGAGTGGCTCTTGGGACTGAAGGTATGTGTGTGGCGGGTGGGGGTGGGGGTGGGGGTGGGGAGGACGGGGGTGGGGTGGCGGGGGGATTAGTTTGGAGGGAGGAGAAGCTAAGTCTGCCCTTTTGGTGTTTTTTTCCTCTGTATGCCTCTCTTCCACCATCTGACTCAGGCATTTATAGAAATATCTGGGGCTTTAAGTAGAAGGCTGGTCCTGATAGTACTATTAACATTGAACCTTATGTGCAGGGACTGTTACATTCAATATCTCATTTAATCCTTTCAACGACCTTATGAAATAATCCTTATTTCACAGATGAGGAAGCTTGGGCAAAGATGGGTTAGTTAAGTCATGCAGAAAGGAGGTCCAAGATTCAAACTTTGGTCTGTCTGGCTCCAGAGCCCATGGTCTTTACCACTGTGAGACTGCCTCTTTGGACTCTACCATCATGATGTTTCTCTTTGGGCTGCATCTTCCCCGTACACCCCCACCCTCCACCCCCCTCTCCCTTCACCAATGGGTACTTAGCTTTGTTGTGTTCCCAGGATCCCTTAAGCTTAATGTCCAGTGTCCAGGACTGTGAAAGTATTTTATTCACCTTTGTATCTTCCATAAACCCTAACACAAAGCCTTATATAGAAGCTGACTATATGTTCGGTCTATGCCTCTTGTCCCACTTCCTCCTTTCACTCTTACACATGATCGATTTTTTCCAACCCAGGAGCAGTGGCATTGCTCCTGGTTTGGTGTAGCTCAGTTGGTTGGAGCGTCATCCTATGCACCGAAGGTGGAGGGTTCGATTCCCAGTCAGGCCACATACCCAGGTTGTGGGTTCAATCCCTGCTGTAGTGCGTGTGGGAAAGAGCCAGTCGATTTTTCTCTCTCACATTGATGTTTCTCTCTCCCTCTCCCCCTCCCTCTCTCTAAAATAAAAAAATAAAAAATTAACACAGGACCCTGAAAGACAGTCAACATTAAAAACTTTTAATTAAAAAAAAAGACTCAAATCCCAGAGAGTGAAATTTTAAGCACTTTTATAGACCAATGGGCAAGAAGATTTAGAGAAGCATTCTGCTCAGCATCTCACAAACCTACCACATAGGACTATTTCTAAGACTTGAGGCCTTTGAAGGTCATCAGGCCTGTCTCAGATTCATAGGTGCAGGAGGTGCACCGTGGTTTCGGAAAGTGTCTTACAAACAAGGCCAGAAAAGGGGAGGGCAGTGCAAAAAGCTTTTGCTTTCCCACTTTTCTCAGGCAGAAGTGAGCCCCTGCCTACCACTTGGCTGTCCTCAACTCCCCTAGCCTTCTGCAGCAAAGAGCTAATGGGTTGGTCCTCTCCACAGTGCTGAATTCAAACTCTGGTGGGACCCATGTGCTTTCTTGTCTGGGGTTCTGCTCACCTCAGGCCTACTCCCATACCCTGGATATGGGACCATGCAAGTCACATACCAGGCGGTGGCTTTGCTCCATTTGCAGGCCATTGAAAACTGCTCTACATACATCAGTTTACACTTGAATTTGTTTAAGGTTTTTTTCCTTTAGGTTGTAATCTAAAATTCAGCCAGACAGGCTTTAATGAGCACTAAATTGTCAAGCCTTTTGTTTCCCTTGATATTCAAGCCATAGAGATTTTGTGTTTGATTCAGCAACAATTGCTGAATCTTAAACAAATCATTTACATTTTGACATTAACTATTTTATGAGTGTAACTTTTTCGTTGGCATTAGAATGATTCTAGCAGAAGGCTTTAAAGATTTATTGGAAAAAGAGTTAAAAGAGTTTGTGGAATATGATTCCTAACATTTTCTTTGAAAAAAAAAAAAAGAATTTTATCTGACTTCACTTGGTTAATACATACAGATATTTTATTTTTTTATGCATTCATTGGCTGCTTCTTTTTTTTAAATTAAATCTTTATTCAGATTATTACAGTTGTTCCACTTTTTCCCCCCATAGCTCCCCTCCACATGGTTCCCACCCCACCCTCTGCCCTTACTACCCCTCCGCCCCCCCGCCACTGTCCTCATCCATAGGTGTACGATTTTTGTCCAGTCTCTTCCTGCACCCCCCACACCTCAACCCCCAGCCCCCCGGGAATAGTCCACTCCCTTTTATGCCCCTGATTCTATTATATTCACCAGTTCATTCTGTTCATCAGATTATTTATTCACTTGATTTTTAGATTCACTTGTTGATAGATGTGTATTTGTTGTTCACAATTTGTATCTTTACCTTTTTCTTCTTCTTCCTCTTCTTAAAGGATACCTTTCAGCATTTCATATAATACTGGTTTGGTGGTGATGAACTCCTTTAGCTTTTTCTTATCTGTGAAGCTCTTTATCTGACCTTCAATTCTGAATGATAGCTTTGCTGGGTAAAGTAATCTTGGTTGTAGATTCTTGCTACTCATCACTTTGAATACTTCTTGCCACTCCCTTCTGGCCTGCATAGTTTCTGTTGAGAAATCAGCTGACAGTTGTATGGGTACTCCCTTGTAGGTAACTGACTGTTTTTCTCTTGCTGCTTTTAAGATTCTCTCTTTGTCTTTTGCTCTTGGCATTTTAATTATGATGTGTCTTGGTGTGGTCCTCTTTGGATTCCTTTTGTTTGGGGTTCTCTGTGCTTCCTGGACTTGTAAGTCTATTTCTTTCACCAGGTAGGGGAAGTTTTCTGTCATTATTTCTTCAAATAGGTTTTCAATATCTTGCTCTCTCTCTTCTTCTGGCACCCCATAATTCAGATGTTGGTACGCTTGAAGTTGTCCCAGAGGCTCCTTACACTATCTTCATATTTTTGGATTCTGTTTTCTTTTTGTTTTTCCGGTTGGGTGTTTTTTGCTTCTTCATATTTCAAATCTTTGACTTGATTCTTGGGATCCTCTAGTCTGCTGTTGGAACTCTGTATATTATTCTTTATTTCAGTCAGTGTATGTGTAATTTCTAGTTGGTCCTTTTTCATAACCTCGAGGGTCTCACTAGATTTCTTGAGGGTCTCACTAAATTTATTGGCGGTTTCTAGAAAATTCTTGAGAAACCTTATAAGTGTGGTTTTGAACTCTATATCCAGTAGTTTACTTTCCTCCATTTCTGTCTTTTGTGACCTGTTTCTTTGTCTCTGCATTTTTTATGCTTCCCTGTGTTGATAGAGTGGCTTTCTGTGCTAGGTGTCCTATAGGACCCAGTGGCTCAACCTCCCCAATTACCTGAGGTGGACACTCTTGGTGCACTCCTTTGTGGGTTTTGTGCACAGTCTTGTTGTAGTTAAGCCTTGCTTGTTGTAGTTATCACTGGGAGGATTTGACCTCCAGGCCAGTTGGCTGTGAGAATCAGCTGTGTCTGCAGTGGGAGAACTTCTGTGCTGGAGACACCCTTATGGGGCAAGACTTGCTTCAATGGGGCTTTGGTGCTCACTGAGTCTGCCCCCTGAGTGTGTCCCTTATGGATCTGAGGAGTTGTAATCTGGATGGTCCCACTCTGACCACTGGGTACACTGGCTCTTGGGTCTCTAAGGAGGTGCTAATTTAGCCTCTTCCTGAGGCTACCCAGCAGGAGCTATGGAGAGATCTGCAGATTCCTCTTCTTTGTTTGGGGTTTGGAGGTGCCCAGATGAGGCCCAGCTGTGAGGCAATGCAAGCTGCTGTGGGGCCTTGGGCCTTCTTTTGTTAGTTCTGGGTCTCTCTGACCCAGCTGCAGTTTGTTAGGTAATTTTCAGACTGCAAAGGGCCAGGCCTTTCATATGCAAATGCCTCTGTGCACAGCTTGGGTGGGGTGGGGTCTCGGGGTCAACAGGGCAGAGCAAGCAGCTATGGCTGCTCCTCAGTCCTACCCTAAGAGGCCCCGCGTCTCAGTGTCCCGGTAATCGCTGTAGGCACCTCTGAGAGAAAGCCGCCCTCATGTTCCAACCGATGCCAGACAGTCCAGTTTCTCCCCGTATGAGTCTGGGCCCCCAGAGACTCGCCCGGAACTGGAGTTTAGAGCAGTCGGGAGCTTGAGACTCCCTCCCGATTGAAAAAGACAACCGTGTCCTCAGTTGCCAGCCCTTTCCATGTGCACCTCCGTACCTCTGCACTTTACTTCCACACCTCCTCTGAGTCCCAGTGTGCTTTTCTCTTTCCTTCTAGTTGTAGAATTTCCACTAAGCCAGCCTTCCTGTGGTTCTGGATGATGTCCGTTTTGTCTTTTAGTTGTATTTTTGAAGTGGTTGTGTGAGGCAGCAATTTCCGGTGTTTACCTATGCTGCCATCTTGGTTTCCTTTTCTACATACAGATATTTTAGACTTTCTGTTTCTATCTTAATGACTTTTGATCTTGACAAGATCATTTTTTCAGGATACCTTCCTGGTCAAGCCCTCCATTTTTTCAGGTTATACCTAATATTGAAGTCACCCCTCTTGCACAGTGACTTGTCTAATAGAGTACCTCTCTGCATGTTTCTGCTGGCTGTTAATTTTGTATAATAGGGGCAGGAACTATTTCATTCTTTGCTCTGGCCCCAAGATGCTTAGCTGAGGACCCTGTGCACTCTAGGCCCAATCAGGATTTGTCGACCAGCGAACTGGGAAAATAGCCTCAGACAAATAGCATGTTTTCAAACGAAACCATCTATCATTCTGTCTCTGGAAGCTGTGAGTAATTGGGGGTTTTCTGCAGTTCTTAAAGATCTCCACAGAGTGGAAAGGCTTCACTTTCCTTTTGAGCCTCCAATTTCAGTGTTGGTGAGTCAGGCCTCCCAGTTTATTTCTGCATCATGTGAAGCTCTGAGTACTTCTTAACCTAGAGGAGACCTGGTGAGCCCCGAGCCTGGCCAGAGAGTCAGCAGATGCACTCCACACAGTTTTCTATTACAACATGAGAGATGTGGCTAGGGGCAGGAAACCCATGCTGTCTAGTCATGAGACTGGCCACATGAAATGGAGCTGGCCATGGAGGCCACGTTGATCCACCCCATGGAACACCAGGAGCCTGGTGCTGCACTTGTCTCTCAGAACTAGAACTAATTTTTCATAGAGTGCTTTCCAAATACCAATGATGCAATGTATTTGGTTGGTTCACCATATTATTCACCATATTCAAACTGTCAGAAACCTTAAACATCTGAGCAAAACCTCATCAAAGGATTTTTTGGGGACTTGTTATGTATGTTGCACAGCTGAGAGATTTGTAGTCTATATGACTTCCAAATCCTGTAATCGAAGCATTTCAATGTTGTCATTTTCAGCTATAGACCATCCCACGATTATTGCCTTTTCTTTTGCTACTAAGAGATGGCTTATTCATAAACATTTCTGCAGTTGTGCAGCAAAAGCAAAATAGGCCCTGCTTGATTCCATCTGCTGTGATTGAGGAGATGAGTTGGGA
The DNA here is from genome assembly GCF_963259705.1 of Myotis daubentonii. NCBI lineage: Eukaryota > Metazoa > Chordata > Mammalia > Chiroptera > Vespertilionidae > Myotis > Myotis daubentonii. The sequence continues at coordinate 81,615,348 of NC_081844.1, read as the reverse complement.
AGGATTGACTTCCTAGCACACATCTTAGAACTCTTGAAAGCAAGATCTGGGTGAGTAAGGAAGTTCTTCCTGAGCTACTAAGGTTTGTTGAGAGAGGTGTATTGCCTGCAGCTTGGAACAAGGATTGGCCAGGTGATTATCCTTGGAACCCTCTTATCCTGTGGGATCTGGACTGCTCTGCTCTTCCTCAGCCCCCAGCACCTACAGGGACAGTTATATCACCAGCTGGAATAGATGACCTAATGTAGCACCCTCTCTGTGTTCTCTAATAAACTTGATAAATCTCTGTGTGTGAAAAATCTCCTATGTTTTAGCCCAATTTTCTTCTGCTTAACCCTGTTACTCCTACCTCGCCTCCCTCAGACTGCCCGAGATAATTACTTAGAGATATTCTTTGAATAATTATAGGCCACAGATAATTTCTCTTTAGCCCTCTCTCTTCCATGTTCCCCACCCTGTGGTCTCCCTTTAGCTAGTTCTAATTAGCTTCTTTGATCCTTCCTCCCAGTTGTTCACTCTAGCTTATCAATTACATTTCTCCCCCATGAATGCTTTCTGTACTGGCTTTGTCTATTCTAGCCAGAGGAGCTGAGAATGAGAATCTAGAGCCATGCAGTGGGAGGTGGTACATTCTTCTTTGTTCCCCACCACAGGTGGGCCCTCCCACTTCTGAGAAGAATGAAAACCCAGGTGCTCTGTCTTTCTTAGCAGAAAAGTAAAAATTGCCAGGGTCCAACCCCAGCGGGTCCAGGGGTTCCCAAAGGCGTAGACGGAGTCGGCGAAGAAGGAATGACACGGAGACAGCGTTCAGTTGATCAGCAGCCTAGCCAGGATCTCCAACCAAGTTCTGGTCTCGATCTCCAGAGAGGTTCTGCTTAGGATCTCCAGCCAGGTTCTGTAGCCATGTTCCCTCGCTAGGTTCTCCAGCCAGGTTCTGTCTGAGATCTCCAGCCAGGTTCGGTCACCAGGTTCTAGTCAGGTTCTCTTGCCAATTTCTGTAGTCAGGTTCAGTCCAGGATCTTTTGCCATGTTCTCTCCAGCGAAGTTCTTCTGTCTGTAGGTTCTGTGTAGGTTCTGTCTGTAGGTTCTCTCTTCTTAGTTCTGTCTTGTAAGTTCTGTCTCTTGCTGTCTTGTTACATCTGTATTTATACCAGTTGATTCAATCCTATCAATCTCTATTACAAAGGTTAGGGCGTTTCTTATCTCCATTCCAGGGAGTAAAGATTATGTAGCTTAAGCATGATTGTTCATAGTTAAAGTGATTAATTACCCGCCTGGCATTTAGTTGAGGGGTTTTATTCCCTCCCTAACTTCAGGGGAAAATCCCTACCTGGGGAAACAACCTTTCTCAGAGAGGAGACCTTGGTTAAAACACATAGTGCCAAGAAGGTGAGCAAACATTTTAAGAACAGTATGTCATATATGCCAGGTCCCTTGAAACAGCAAGCATGGACCGGCTCCCGGCAAAAAATAGTAATTCGCATTAAATTGTATACCATATTTTTCCATGTATAAGATGCTATTCTCAGAAAACTACAGGACATTGAAAAAAGAGATAGAGGAAGACAAACAAATGGAAGAACATACCGTGTTCATGGATTGGTAGAATCAACATCATTAAAATGTCCATACTACCCAAAGCAATTTATAGGTTCAATGCAATCCCCATTAAAATACCAACAACATATTTTACAAACCAGAACAAACTCTCCAAAAATTCATATGGAATAAAAAAAGACCCTGAATAGCCACAGAAATCCTGAGAAAGAAGAACAAAGTTGGAGGGATCACAATACCAGATATCAAGCTATATTACAAAGCCACGGTTCTCAAAACTGCCTGGTATGGGCATAAGAACAGACATATAGACCAATGGAACAGAATAGAGAACGCAGAAATAGACCCAAGCCATTATGCTCAATTAATATTTGACAAAGGAGGCAAGAGCATACAATGGACTCAAGACAGTCTCTTTAATAAATGGTGCTGGGAAATTTGGTCAGATACATGCAAAAAAAAAAAAATGAAACTAGATCACCAACTTACATCATACATAAAAACAAATTCAAAGTGGTTAAAGGAGTTATATGTAAGATGGGAAGCCATAAAAATCTTAGAAGACTCCATAGACAGCAAAATATCAGACATATGTCATAGCAATATCTTTACCAATACAACTCCTAGGGCAATGGAAACTTAGGAGAAAATAAACAAATGGGACTTCATCAAAATAAAAAGCTTCTGCACAGCAAAAGAAACCATCAACAAAACAAGAAAGCCCACTGCATGGGAGAACATATTTGCCAATGCTATTTCAGATAAGGGTTTAATCTCCAAAATTTACAGGGAACTCATACAACTTAACAAAAGGAAGATAAACAATCCAATCAAAAAATGGGCAAAGGATCTATATGGACACTTTTTGAAAAAGAACATACAGAAGGCAGAGAGACATATGAAAACATGTTCAAAGTCACTAATCATCCAAGAGATGCAAATCAAAATGACAATGCAGTACCATCTCATACCTCTGACAATGGCTATCATCAACAAACGACAAGTGCTGGTGAGGATGTGGAGAAAAAGGAACCCTTGTACACTGCTGGTGGGAATGCAGACTTGTGCAGCTACTGTGGAAAACAGTATGGAGTTCCCTCAAAAAGTTAAAAATGGATCTCCTATTTGACCCAATAATCCCACTTCTAGGAATATATCCCAAGAAACCAGAAACACCAATCAGAAAGGATATATGCTCCCCTATGTTCACAGCAGCACAATTTACAATAGCTAAGATTTGGAAACAGCCTAAGTGCCCATCAGCAGATAAGTGGATTAAAAAACTGTGGTACATCTACACAATGGAATAGTACGCTGCTGTAAAAAAGAAGGAACTTTTACCATTTGCAATAGCATGGGTGGAAGTGGAGAGCATTATGCTAAGCGAAATAAGCCAGTCAGAGAAAGATAGATATCACATGATCTCACTCATATGTGGGATATAATGATCAATGTAAACTGATGGACAAAAACAGATTCAGAGACGAGATAACACTGAACAAACCATCCAACTTCAGAGAGAAAGTGGCGGGGGGCGGGGGGGGGGGAACGTGGGCAGAGGCAGAGGGGAGATTAGAGATCAACCAAAGAACTTGTATGCATGCATATTAGCATAATCAGTGAACACAGACACTGGGGCAGTGGGTGCTTCTCCTCAGGGGTGTGAGTGATGCGGGGTGGGGGGGGTGTCAATTGGGGAAAAAGGAGACACATGTAATACTTTAAACAATTTAAAAAAAAAGCTAGAAAAAAAAGATGCTTTTTTCCCCCCCTAAAATTGTTAGACTGAAAATCGAGGGGCGTCTTATACACGGAAGTCAGCCAAGGAGGGAGCCTCACAGGTGCATAGCTACCCATACCTTGTCAAACAGGCTTCCTCCAATCATGGGTCTTATTGTTACTGATGTCACCTGATGCCATACTTGGAGGTGGAGGAGGAGAGTGCACAGATACAACAGGGACCAGAGCATTCTGAGCCCATAAAGATGTCAAAAAATAAAAAGATAAATACCAGTAAGCGATGGTCTTACTCTGCAAAATTCAAACTGAATGTAATAGCTATGCAAAAGCACATGGAAATAGAACTGCAGAGAGACAATTTGGACCTCCTCCCACTGAGTGTATGACCAGACAGTGGAGAAAACAGGAAGAACAACTCCTTAAGATGCCAAAAAAGAAGAAGGCCTTCAGAGGAAAACCAGCAAAAGGGCAAACGTAGAGCAGAGGCTTAAGACCTGGATTGTGGAGCAGCGCCGGCGTGGCTTATGTGTGTCAACCAGCTTATTCAGTGTCAGGCAAGAATGTTTGCAAGCGAAATGCACGTTGTTGATTTTACAGGAAAGGCAAAATGGTGCTTCCATTTCATGAGGAGAGAAGGGTTGGCCATGAGAACACAAACAAAAGTTAGCTCAGAAAATGCCACCAGTTTATGAGATGACCTCACATATATAGACATTGACTCAGAAGACAGCAGTGATACAATAGAAGTTGAAGGAATTGATGTGTCTGGAACTAATAGTGATGAAGACGAGAGCAGTGATGCAGCAGAGGCTGAATAAAGTGATATGCTGCATAATATCATAGTACTGGTATGTAAACATTACCTGTGGTGATTACTAAATAAAAATGTGTTCTGTTTTATGTTTAAAATATTGATTTCTTAACTTTGGGTTGGAAAAATGAGGGCCATCTTATACATGGGGGCGTCTTATACACATAAAAATACAGTAATATATTGTGGTAAAACAACTATTATTTGAATGCTTGGTATTTGCTAGGAATTGTGCTGATCTCTTCATATAATATCACATTTCCTTTCTACAACAGTCCATGAGATAAATATTATTATTAATATCTGTTTTACAGATGAAGAGATAGAGGTTCAAAGAGGTTTAGTAACTTATCCCAGTAGTACAGATTGAAGATGCTGAAACTAGGACTTGAACCCAAGTCTCTTCTCTGACTCCAGAGCAACTTATTCACTAGTTTGTTTACTGAGTTTGGGCTTTTTGGTAAAACAAAAGTCCAGACCATTGGCTCCTAGCCCACAAAAAAACAAACACACTAACCCTGGGATGAGATGCCCTAATGTGGAAGAGGCTTTCTAAATTGAGATTATAAAACTGGTATAGAAGCAAGTTGGTGTGGCACTATGGGTCTTTACATATCTGAATACCTGGAAATCTCCTTTTCAAAAAATAATACTCTGATAAATTCTTGACTTGCTTTGATTCTTTTTTTTTTAAGAGAACAAATCCATTTTATTTACTTTTCAATAAGTTTAAATCTTTGAGGGGTACGGCATTACATGGATTCTGTGTCTAATGGCCTTAGTGGGAAGGTTGCTTAGGAATTTAGCACGAACCATGCCACTGTTTCCATGAGCATGAGTTACCTTTCCCCAGATTACTCTGGTTTTGTTTGGTTTGCCACCAGGAGTCACTGTGGTGTTCTTTTCTTTGTACACATAAGAAGCACATCTTTGTAGCACATCTCTTGTCTAGATAGAATTCAGTTTCATTTCCAGCATAAACACCTTTAATTTTAAGAAGAGCTGTGTGCTCCCTCTGGCTCTGGAGACCCAGATTATAGCCAGCAAAAATGGCCTTGGACCACAGCCTTCCAGAAATATTTGTCCTTAAAGAAGTTCTGTCTCAGCAGACGTCCACAGTATCCAAGATGGTGGGGGAAAACTTGCTTTGATTCTTAATTCACTTTTCTAAAAGTTTGATCTCTCAAAAGGTTGTGTGTGTGCTTGGTGAATTGAAAGTGTTGGGAACCTGAGCAGAAAGTGGCTATGTTTAGAGAAACCAAGGGAAATGCAGAACTCTCTGAGTTTGAGGGAAAGCAGATTTTGGAAGATCCAGGGAAACGTAGATATAATATCTGACTCAGAGCTTTGAAAGGAAGGATGACTCATAGTCTGGTAAGTGAAATGTGTTAAATACAGTCACAAGTGATTACTGCAAGGAACAAGAGAGGAGACACCTAAAGAAACCAACATGGCTGTATGGAGAGCAGTTAGAGATGAGCTTTTGTCAAAGAGATAAAGAGACCTATAACCAAGACTAGATAGAGAGGAGGGTGTAAAACTCTGAGAGCACTGTCAGGAATGCCAGGTGGGTGAGATCTGGGATGCTAATAATAAAGGTCCTGCCTGAGCAGTTCGTGTTCAGATTGAGAGGCATGGCAAGGAAGGCATTAGCCACCTTCTTCAGTGAGATGATTCAATGTAGCAGATAAAGAGAGGGCATCTCCATCCTCTGTTCTATTTCTCTTTTGCCTTTGACTTCTCTTTTAAGGAAAATGGCCTTCCTGTTAGAAGGAATAAAACAAGCATGGTTAAGAGAAACTTGAGCCCAGGACTGTGAGGAAGAAGGAACAGAGCCACTGGCTTCTATAAATTAGTTAGAATCTTCAAAAATCAAATGAAAATTATGAACATCATCATGAGTCCTATGTGTTTGAATCTTTATGGCATCATGGCGGTTGAGAGAGAAGCAAGGAAATAGGATGGAATAACAGTTTTGGTTTGCAACATGATTTATGAGCATTTCTAAAGAGAAGTGATCTCTTGGAGCTAGCATGAGTTTGGTAAAAGCAGGTCTTAAGCATATTAGCTTAATCCTTCCACAAAAAGGTGCATAAATCTTACACATACCACTTGATAACTTATTAAAAGTAAATATTTCCATATATCCACCACCTGGATCAAGAAATAGAACTTTATCAGAACCCCACGAGATTCGCTTATGCTCCTTCCCAATTCTAATTGCCATTTTCAGAAAGATTTGCCAGCAAGGGAGATTAGACCAAAATTTTTTTATTTTATTGATTTTAGAGAATGAAAAGGAAAGAGAGATGGGGGGGGGGGGGGAGAGAGAGAGAGAGAGAGAGAGAGAGAGAGAGAGAGAGAGAGAGAGAGAGAGAGAGAGAGAGAGAGAGAGAGAGAGAGAGAGAGAGAGAGAGGAGAGAGAGAAAGAGGAGAGAGGGAAAAAGAAAGAAAGAAAAGAAAAGGAAGGGGAGACCAGTTTTGTTGTTCCATCCATTCATGCATTCATTGGTTGATTCTTGTATATGTCCTGACTGGGGATCAAACCCTCAACCTTGGCATATCGGGATGACTCCAAACAACTGTGCTAACTGACCAGGAGATTAGACCAGTGTTATGGACACAGAGAAAGTTTGTGATCCAGGAAAACATTTGGCAGAATTTCACAGTAAACTAATAGGTCAGGTAGAGAAATGATAAAGATGTGGATTTGTAGCTATTTGAACAATCAGACCTAATAAATGTTTACTTATAAATGGCTCAGTGTCAACAGAGTCTTCATTGTAGCTATGTGCCAAAGAACTCATGTCTGACTCTGACCTGTCCAACTTGCATTCAGCTTCTCATGTAAGGACATGGGGGCAGATGACACAGATCATGAGGGATAAGCAACATGTTGGCTATGGGACAGAATGAGAATCCAAAAGAATAGTGGCAGACTAGGAAGAAAAGCCCAAGTAGCAAAGTGACACTTAAAATTTTGTTATTAAATGTTTAATTTTATTTAAAAAAAAATGTTTAATTTCATAAATAACCATACTCATGTTTAAAAAATAAATCTTACCACCCAGAAGCAAATATATGGTGTTATATCACCTATACTGTTTGTAACTTACTTTGTGACACTACTTCCAAAAACCTAGATGTGTCCTGAGGCATTTGGAGTAGAGCGGCACTGGGGCAGAGGGGCTGGGCCCACTGGACACTGGAGGGGTTGTCCAGGCTGGAGCCCTGCGGGGGATTCATCAGTACATGGAGCAGCATCCCCCAGAGCATTGTCAAGAAGGCCATGGAATTCCAGAGTCACACAAAAATGACTTCTGGATCCCATGATGCAAGATTGTGAAAGGGGAGCTTTCTCTAGACCAGTGGTTCTCAACCTTCCTAATGCCACGACCCTTTAATACAGTTCCTCATGTTGTGGTGACCCCCAACCATAAAATTATTTTCGTTGCTACTTCATAACTGTAATTTTGCTACTGTTACGAATCGTCATGTAAATATCTGATATGCAGGATGTATTTTCATTGTTACAAATTGAACATAATTAAAGCATAGTGATTAATCACAAAAACAATATGTAATTATATATGTGTTTTCCGACGGTCTTAGGCGACCCCTGTGAAAGGCTCATTTGACCCCCAAAGGGGTCACGACCCACAGGTTGAGAACCGCTGCTCTAGACAGTTGGTTGCTCCTAAGCTTCAGAAAGGCTGACCTGTCAGAGCAATGATGGGGCCAGTTGGTATGTTTCATGACATTAGATTTCAACTAGGCATCAGAAGTATTTCTCTAGCAATTTGAAGAGTTTAAAACTAGAGTTAAGGCTGCCTTGTTCAATGGTTGGCTCCCTACTGCTCTAGTCTTCAAGTACTAGGCAGCCAGTTTATCAGATATACTATACCAGATAAAAGTTTTGGGCATTGGGTCCAGTTACCCCAGATGCTGGCCCTCAAATCACTATGAGGGCATTTACAAAAATCAGGTTTTGAGCCCATCTTCTGAATTGTGATTCAGTTTGTGTAGTAGTAAGGTTTAGAATCAGAATTTCCAAAAAGTTTTTCATGCTCCTTGGAGAAATGGCTGATTCCATGGCAGGTGCAGGAAAAAGACTTTATTTGTACAAGAACATCTTGGGCCAGAAAGTAAGGAATTGCTCAAAGAATGATGGAAACATGTCAAAAAGACATGGAAGCTAGCACAAAAAAGCTCTGGTGATTAAATGAGGGATAATTTGAGCAATAAAATAAATAATGACAGAAATGGTTATAACCTTTAGAGAAAATAAGAATCCATGAATCCATACTGATATGAATGAATGAGTGAATGAATGAATAAGAAGGAAAATCTCTTTTGAACAGAGCACAACAAATACAGATAGAAGAAATAATGGAGTTTGAATATCATCATGTGACAAGCACCATAGTAATAAGTATTTTGAGCAAGAATTATTGACGAATGCCAGAACTAAGTGGGTGAAAGTTTGATGAGGAACATGCTGTCTTCATATCTCAAAGTGTCTCCCTACAAAATTTTATTAATTTAAAAGAGGCAAATAGTGTCTTTATAATGGAAAAATCTGGCAGATACCACCATGACCAAGTAATGGAAGTGACCACCACCAGTTGTGGGCCTCACTGACATCTCATGCCTCCTGATATGATGCACTGAGAAAGACGTAACATTGCTTTTATGGTATTCCTGTCAGCGTGCATAACCTTAGTCTAATTATGGGGGGAATCAGACTAATCCAGACGGAGGGGCATTCTACAGTTGGCTTGTGCTCTTCAAAACTATCTGTAAAGACAAAGGCTAAGAAAATTATTTTTCTAAAAAGGATATTCTAAGAAGTTGGCAAAATCTGAATATCTATAACTTATGTATCAGTATTAATTTCCAGATTTTGATCATTGTACTGTGGTTATATTCTTGGGAAATATACACTTGATACATTTGGAGTAAAGGGGCATGCATATATGTGCACCTTGCTCTCAAATGTTTCAGGGGGAAAAAATGTGAAAAAAAAAATATATATATATATATATATATATATATATATATAGAGAGAGAGAGAGAGAGAGAGAGAGAGAGAATGAATGAAAAAGCATATGTGTTAAAATGTTAACAATTGGTGACTTTTAAAATATATATATTTTTTATTGATTTCAGAGAGGAAGAGAGTGGGAGAGAGAGATAGAATCCTCAATGATGAGAGAGAATCATTGATTGGCTGCCTCCTACACACCCCTTACTGGGTATCAAGCACACAGCCTGGGCATGTGCCCTGACTGGGAATCAGGTATCGAATCGTGACATCCTGGTTCATAAGTCAATGCTCAACCACTGAGCACACCAGCTGGGCCAATTGGTGACTCTTGATGAGAGTTCTTTTACTATTTTGCAACTTTTCTGTAAGTTACTTTTCCTGTGTAATTTTCTGTAATTTCTTAAGTGTTGTGTCTGTTTTAAGGGAAAAATGTGCCCCAGATGATTGTGATGCAGAGCTATGTTTGAGAGCTACCAGATGTCTGTCAGGAAGATTCTTTGATTGCCTTCCCTCTGAGGCCTTCTTATCTCTCCAGAGGTGGGCAGATTGTGTGTGTGTGTGTGTGTGTGTGTGTGTAAGGAGATCCTAGAGATATTCTTGTAAGAGCTATCATTGTGGTGAATTGTGGATATCCACATTTGCTTACATGACTGGCTTCTGGTTGGGGATTGTATATGAACAGTCCAGTGACACCCTTGCCCTCTCCCAGTAACAGATGGAACTTCTGAAGAGTCCATGTGGTTCCCTTCACACTTAAGTGGTATAAGGCCCATTACAAGCTGGATGTTTTGTTTCTCCTGTGGAAGAGTTGTATGTGGCATTTATTATTTTTGATGAACCTGTTCTGTTTATATTCACGTTGGCTATTGTTTCCATCTTGATGATTAATTAATTGCTTAACCCCATTGATCCCTAGATGGTAGGTTAGTATAGATCCCTAATGAACCCACCTATTCAGGATGGCGCACTCTGCCACTCCTTGTGTTGCACAGATGATCAAGGCCATACTCTAGGGCACAAGCAAGGTCAGGTCACCAGAGCAGAGCCCTTCTCTCTGAGCAAGAAGATGAGCATGTACAGCACCAGGCAGGATTGCAATGAGTGAGCCTGACCGCACAGCCCGCGGTGTGCCCGCTTTCCCCTGCGCAACGTCTGCTCCGGAGCATTTCAGAGGAATGGCGGCTTTTCCCTCTGTTATTAAGCAGTTAAAGAGAAATGACATTGCTGTACGTAGAAATATTGAAGACTCATGAGGGAGAATATACCCCAGTGTGTCTTCAGTGTCCACGGCTTGGACTGGGACTCTGGTGACACGTGCTCTGCTTCAGGGTTCTACCTTCGTGTTTCCTCAGCCATCTAACCCATCGGCCTAATCCTTATTTCCCAGCCCAGAGCTCTGCCTTCTCCAGTTTTTCTCCTCTTTTTTTTTCCCCCCAGCCCTTGTTGTTCTGATTAATCCAGCAGGATTTCTGTGTGTTCTCTGTTTCTGTGCACACACCCCTGGTGCCAGCAGCACCTGCTTTGTGGCTGTGTGACCTGTCCAGCTGCACAAGACCCCACACTGAAAAGGGCCTGGCTTGATTTAATGCTCTGCCCTTGCCACCTGAAATTCCTTACAGTTTTTTAACAAGGGCCCCACATTTTCACTTTGCACTGGGCCTGAAAATTATGAAGCCACTCCTGTACCTAAAGTGGGCAGCATTCTCATGTCCTCTTCCCACTCCCAGCCAGGCTTGGCCGCACACCCTAAGATCGCTCCTTCACCCCCACCCCCAACACTTGCTCAGCTTTGGTTAGCTAAAGTATGACCTTTGACCCTTGGGAGATTACCCACATCGGGCACTCTGACCCAAATGGTTTGGTTTCTGCAAATGTAATCACTTCATTTCTGCAATCCCCACCCCCACCCCCCAAGTCTACAGATTAGCAGCTGCTGCTGCTGTCCCTCTGCACACAGGCAGCTGACTCGCCTGCTGATTGTGAACATCCCAGTAATCCAAGTGCTAATGGTATTTATTCAGTCCAGCCTGCTTAGCCCTGAACAAGGTTTATTCTCATTTATCTCGCCAGAGACAAGCTACGAGCTACGTCCTTAATATCCTTTTGTTGACTTTGAGCACACTGGTGCCACTAATGTCACTAAGAGGCTTGCAGGCCCCTGCTCTTTTAACTCTCTCAATCTCCAACTGTCAGGACATCCATGTCTATCCATCAAGACACCCCGCCCCCCCCAAACCTCACCCCAGGCAAGGGGTGTAGCTCTGGTCCAGATTCTGTAGGCTGGGAGGGGTATGAGGCCAGCTATACGTGCCCCAGGCATCTGGGCTAAATAAAGTTGTGCTCTCAAGGTACTGGTCTGGCCTCTTTGGGTAGCAAACCCACTATAATCATAATCTTTCTGTCACAAAGCTTCAGCTAGCATTTTGGCATTATTAACTATGCTCTCTTTAGCACAGGGTAGTTTTAGCTCTGCCTCACAGGTGAGGATACTGAAGTAAAGGGACTTATCTGAGGTCATCAGCCATTGTTCACAGGATTCTCACCAAGGGTTCTCCAGGCCCTGGCCCTTGTACCTCACTCTAAGCTATTTTGGGTATTTCCTCCCCAAAAGCACACAACAGTGAGCGTAGAGCCCAAGGCAGAGCTGCCTGGGGGGAGAGAGGCTCTGAGAGCATGTTGGTGTCTGACCCTCTGGCCACATTGCTCAAGAAACAACTGGCCTCTGCTGTCCCTGCCTGGATGGGTGGAGGGCCGTCGGAAAAGCAGGCCTTGTCTCTCCCAGGCTCCCTCTGCGGTGCTTCCTCAGCTCCTTGACTGGGCAGCGTAAAAGGCTGTTTTCAGAGGGTGTTGTATTTGACCCTGAGGTGTTCACCGAGCCACTGAAGCCCTGAGCCTCGGTAGGGCCCAGATTTATGTGGGGCCCTCATTTACGCTGATCAGGAGAAGAGGCGGCAGCGCGCGCGGGCCCGGGGTTGCCGAGCCCACGCGGCCACAGGCCCACGTTTTCCCACAGTCTGCTTTACTGACCAGGTCCTTCCGAACTGGTGCAGGAGAACAAGGGGATTAATTGCTTTATGAAAGCGATTTCAGCAAGTGACAAAAGGCATCAGGCTTTCTCTTATCCTCCCTGGTTTCCTTCGCCTGTGCATTAAGCTCTGTTCTCTCGTACTGTAAATGGGCTTTCCCCTTTGGGTTGGGTGGGCCTGGCTACTGCTGGCAAAGCTGTAGGTGCTCTTGGCTTACAGCCACCTTACCTTGTGGAGAAGAGAATTTTTCTCTGTCCTGACTCCAGTGTGGAAGACTGAAGGGCTCTGACTGCCTAGTCCTGGGGGACCCAGCACTGGGCCACAAGCTCTCCCCTGCAGCCTGGGGAGTTGAGATCCACCCCATCAGGACCACAGGAGTGGGAGAAGCAGCAGTCTCGAAGGAAGGAAAGTGTCAGTGCTAGGAGATGGGGAAGAAGGGATGCTGGGCAGGTATAGGCACAGCACCACGTAACCAGAAACAGCCTGACCTGGGAGTGGTGGGCTGTGCCTGGTTCAGTGTGTCTCCTAGCTCAACTCTTGTTCCTCGCCACTGCCCCCTCCCCCTCCCCCACCCCACCTCACTGTCCTGACATGAATCTTGCTCCAGGGCTCTCTCTGGTGTCTGACACCTGGACGCACTTGTTTCCAACTTACGGTTTTCCCCTGGGTGTGGGCTGAAGTAAGAATAGGAGCAGGTTCCATTTGCTGGGTGGTGTCTGGGTCCTATGTCGCCCCATCTTGGTCCCAACCAACAGACCTGCTGGCACTATGTCCAGCGTGGCCTCTTGGTATCAGGTGAGCTGCACCTCTCAGCCCAATTTTTATGACTCTCCAGGGAAGCCTTCCACTGAACAATCCCCTCGCCTCTACACACATGATCATGCTGTCCCCTTCCTGTAGTCTCACCTCTCCTATGCAGCTCTCCTGGCTCTTCTAGAACCCCACAGACCTTAGGTTCAGAGCCACCTGGTCTGGCCTAAAGTTACAAGCCATTCATTTATTCATTCACTTCTAAACCAGTAAATAACATCTGCTGTAAATCCTGGCTTGCTCAGTGTTGAATGATAGAGAGCAGGCTGAGCTTCCCCAAGGATCTGTCCTGCATGGGCCTTCTCGAAGCAATTGCCTGGCAGTGGCTAGCCTCTCCATCTTGCCTAAGACAGAGTCAGGCCCTCTCTGACTTACATTGGGGCTCCCATGGAAGTACCAGGGAAGCCATATCTCCTATTGGCTTTTGGCATCTTTTCTTGCCTCCCAATCAGCTTATTCTTTCTCTGGAGTATCCCAAGTATTTGCCTACACAGTCCATGCCTGCCCCCTTTGCAAGTGCTTTGGCTGATCTCTTCCCTACCCTCTGAGGCTCCTCAGTCTGTTGCATGCTTTCATTTTGTCCATTTATTTTGTTCATCCTATATAATAGCCTAATATGCTAAGTGTCTGGTCGTCTGTTCAACCAATCAAAGCGTAATGTGCTAATGATAACGCTAAGGTCACTCAATCGCTCACTCTGATGTGCACTGACCACCAGGGGGCAGACAGTCACCTGGTAGGTTAGCTTGCTGCTGGGGTCTGGCTGATCGGGACTGGGCTGATCAGGACTGATCGAGACTGGCTGGATATGCCCTGGAGCCCTCCTGCATCCCTGTCCGGCCCAATTGTGCACCAGTGGGGTCCCTCGGCCTGGCTGTGCCCTCTCCGCGGGGGATGTTGGAGATCCGGTCTTGGCCCCAGGCGGAACAACTGGTGACTATGATGCGCACTGACCACCAGGGGGCAGACTCTGCTCAACACAGGAGCTGCCCCCTGGTGGTCAGTGCACTCCCACAGGGGGAGCACCACTCATGGCTAGCAAGCACAGCAGCGGTGGCAGCAGCTCTAAGGATGTCTGACTGCCTGCATGGAGAGCGGGTCTCAGCCGTCAGTTGGACATCCCCCCGAGGGTTCCCTGACTGCAAGAGGATGCAGGCCAGGCTGAGGGACCCCCCGAGTGCATGAATTTCATGCACTGGGCCTCTAGTTAGATATAAGTGAGATCATGTGATACTTGTCTTCCTCTGACTGACTTATTTCACTTAGCATGATAATCTCCAGGTTCCTCCATGCTGTCTCAAAGGGTAAGAGATCCTTATTTTTTACAGCTACATAGCGTTCCATGGTGTAAATGTACCACAGTGTTTAAATCCATTCATCTACTGATGCGCACATGAGCTGTTTCCAGATCTTAGCTATTGTAGATTATGCTGCTATGAACATAGGATTGCATACATTCTTTCTGATTGGTGTTTTAGGTTTTTTAGGCTATCTTACTAGAATTGGGATTACTGGGTCAAATGGCAGTTCCATTTTTAATTTTTTGAGGAAACTCCACACTGTTTTCTATAGTGGCTGTACCAGTCTGCATTCCTACCAGCAGTGTACTAGGGTTCCTTTTTCTCCACATCCTTGCCAGCACTTACTGTTTGTTGATTTATTGATGGTAGCCATTCTGGCAGGTGTGAGGTAGTACCTCATTGTCGTTTTAATTTGCATCTCTCTGATGATTAGGGACGTTGAAACATTTTTCATATGTCTCATGGCCATCTGGATAACCTCTTTGGAGAAGTGTCTATTTAGGTCTTCTGTTCATTTACTTTTTTTATTGGATTGTTTGTCTTCCTTTTGTTGAGTTGTATGAGTACTTTATGCATTTTGGATATTAATCCTTTATCAGATCAGATGTATCATTGGCCAATATATTCTTTTTTTTTTTTTTTTTTTTTGGTAGGAAACGTCTCGTTGACAGCTCAGAGCTTAAAAAATATATATATACACATATATAAAAAACACCTCTGCCCCCTCCCCCCAAGAGTGGGTCCAGGTAGCTCTTTCCCGCAGGGGGCAGGGGAGAGGGCAATGAGGCAGGGCCTGTTTTTTCACAGGCACATGCCCTCCTCTCTCCACATTCCCTGCCTCCAGTTCCAACGTAGGGGGTCCAGGCAGCAAGCCCCTCTGGAAAGGGAGGGGTCCTCCCCAAGCTTCCACCCCCCTTAAGTTGGGCTGCAGGTTAGAGGGCCTCACTGAACTCTTTGGGACCCCCACTCCACTCCCAGATCCATATAGTGGGTCCCTTTTCATTTTGGTGCTGATTTCTTTTGCTGTGCAGAAGCTTTTTAGTTTGATGTAGTCCTATTCATTCATTTTTCCCCCTTTGTTTCTCTTGCCCTGGGTGTTGTATCGTGAAATGTCTGAGATTTTGCTGCCTGTGCTTTCTTCAAGGATTTTTATTGTTTCACAACTTACCTTTAAATCTGTTATCCATTTTGAGTTTATTATTGTGTATGGTGTAAGTTGGTGGTCTAGTTTCATTTTTTTACATGTAGCTGTCCAGTTATCCCAACGCCATTTATTGAAGAGATGTCTTTATTCCATTGTGTGCTCTTGCCTTCTTTATCATGTTGTCTCTCCCCTATACCTTTTGTTGGTGGTAGGGCTGCTGCTCTGGGAGGTGCCCAAGCTGAACCCCATGTGCTCAGGCCAGGCCTCCTTGGATTCCCACTCTGTCCTGAGCTCTGCTCTTACCTTCTCGGGTTGGCTGGGTGATTGTCTCGTCTCTGGGTCTTGTTCTCAGTAGATCTGAGGACAAGGGTGAAGCTTTGTGCTGTGTTTGGAGGGCCTTGTCTCTGCCACTCTGCAGTCCCCTGAGGCTGGGGCATATCAGTGGCCCTCCCCGAGGCTGATGCAGTGTCGGGCCTGGCAGAACCCCCTTCCTTGGGAGGCAGCATTTGCCATTTCTGTGGTCCTTGTCTTTTCCTGGACCCTGCCTGTTGCGGGAGCGTTCCTCGGGCACATGATGGCAGAGACAGCCCTAATTCGCTCACACTTTGATGAAGCAGCTGCCTTTCTCAAGTTGGGGGAGCAGGGGCAGGGGAGAGGTTCAGCTCCCAGTCCCCCATGCATCGGCGCCCACCTGCCTGTCTGGACAGGAGCTGTCAGCCTCACTTCCCCAGAGACCCCAGCCTGTCTCCAGATTGCTCCTCAGACACGAGTGGAGTAACAGTGGGACAGGCTGGCACCCACCCCGCATGTCCTCTCTGTTGAGAGGGACGCAGAGGGACGAAGGCACCTCTCATTTTACAGCAGGAAAACTGGCTTAGGGTGCTGAGTCTGCTTTGAACCTTGAAGCTGGTGCCAGGGAGGGATAGAAGGGGGGCCATCACTATGCCATTCGGCAGCACTTACGGAGTGCCTGCTCTGTGCCAGGGCCCCTCCTGCAAGCAGCAGTGTAAACACTCTTATTACCTGCCTCCATTTTTCTCTGGGGTTTGGACCAGGAGCTTTCTCCCTCTGGTTTTTAACACCCTGCCTCGTGCCATGAGGACCCCCTGCCAAGGTTGGGGTTAGGAGGAACCAGGCCCTTTTGTGGCCTCCAGGAGGCTGGTGGCCATTCTAAGGGAAGGCAGCCAGAGCTGGTGGAGACTTGGTCCCCTCTGTGGCTGTCTGATCTCTGGCCTTGCCCTTCCCTTTGCTGCTGGCCTCAGGCTTTTTGTGTGCCTGCTGCCTTTTTTCTCGGAAGCCTCAGAAGTGGCTGGTGAGGGAGCCTTGACCTTCCTCAAGGGCCTAAACACACAGGTCCCTGTGTTTGGCACTTGCTCTTTAATTGATCACTAATTTGATTTGAGAAAGCAAGGATCCTGCAAAGGGTATCCTGCTGGGGTTCCCTGCCATGTGCCCTCCCTGGCACCCTTCCAGGCCCAGCATCCTTTCATCCAGGAGGGCTGTGCCTGAAGTGTTGGACTCTGATTACTCCGCCCAGCCTAGAATGGGGAGAGGAATTCCAGAGGCAGCCCTGGGTGCTGAGGGTGTTAGCACTGCCTGTTTGTTGGTCGGCACAGTTATGGTATAAATGTGTTTATTCATTCATTCCCTATTGTTCAGGGTCCTCAGCCATGGCAGGCCCTGTGCTCAACGCAGAGGTTACAGGGATATGTAACCTCAGCTGCTCTCAGAGAGTGGAGGGCTGGTGGGGAGGCACTGGGTTGGTCTGTTTCAGGATCTGCATAGGGATGCAGAGGCTCCCTGGATCTTGTGTTTTCTTTTTATCTTCCTACCACAGCGTTCGCTATGTGCTGTGTGTGTGCTCTGCCCAGGAGAGGAGAGAAAAAGAACGGGTTCCTGCCTAGGGGACCCCATTAGTAATTGCCCCACAGTGTGTGATGGGCCTGGGGTCATTGAAAGAGGAGCACCCAACACTGGCTTGGGGAAGGTGGATGGAGGCTTTCCGGAGCAGGGGCATAGATGTAGCACCCTGAGCACCAGAAGGATCTTAAAGTGGTAGATGTGATTTCCATTTTTAAAACACCCCAGCCTGCTGGCTGCTGGGCAGGGGAGACTGGCCTGGGGGCACTTGACCCTGTCGTTTGTGCCATAGGTCATTGTACCCAGGAGGATCCACACTAAGCCTGTTTCCCCATCTCAGTTCTAGCTTGTCCAGAGGGGAGAACCTCCCCCCACCCCCTTGCACACCTTGTTTCTCCCAAGGGATGGCTGGTGTGGTGTCAAGTCTCTGACCACCCAGATCTCTGGGCTGGGCACAGTGGTGTTGCCCCATCTTGGTGAATAGGTGCCAAGTCATGCTTTTCTGTGCTTCCCCTTCCCACCCTCCATAGCAACCCAAAGGTCCAGGTGGAGGCCATCGAGGGTGGAGCCCTGCAGAAGCTGCTGGTCATCCTGGCTACGGAGCAGCCTCTCGCTGCAAAGAAGAAGGTGGGACTCTACTCCTTTCCTCCTCCCAGCCCCCAGCACACCTGTGGAGCCTGGAAGGCACTGGTCCCCTTCCAGGCTGTGCGTGTCACTTCGGGGGGCATAGGCGGAGAGGTCCCACTCACTCAAAGTATCACAGCAGCATCCCAAGGCGTCTGGGGCCCTGGATGTAGTTCCCACCGTGTGGTTTTGAGTCCCACACCCTGGCGGCCTGCACTGGGCCTCGATTTGTCCACTGGGTGATGTTGAAGGTGTCTGGCTCTCCCAGTCCTGAGTTCTGGGGTGTAGCTGTCCCTGAGGGTAGTGGATGGAGCCAGGAAGAATGGGAGCCATGCTGAGATGGTTGGTACACTTACAGCTGCCTTTTCTGGGCCTGGGGCAGGGCCAGCTCTGATTGGCCCCTCACCCATCTGGATGTGTGCCTCCCCAGGTCCTGTTTGCACTGTGCTCCCTACTACGACACTTCCCCTATGCCCAGCAGCAGTTCCTGAAGCTGGGGGGCCTGCAGGTCCTGAGGAGCTTGGTGCAGGAGAAGGGCACAGAGGTGCTGGCTGTGCGCGTGGTCACCCTGCTCTACGACCTGGTCACTGAAAAGGTGAGTCCCCGCTTGCCCTGCCTCCCTCTCACTGTTAGTGTTTGCTTGTGACCATTTGATCCTGGTCCCTCCCATGTCTCTTTCATTCATCCCTTCATCCTCTTTAGTAAGTGCTTTGGAGCAAACATGCCAGTTCTGGTCTGGGTAGACAGGGATGCTGTGGGGCCTCACTTGAGGGCTCCAAACCCAGTATTTCCGAGACATCAGGGAGGATGTCCTGTGGGAAATGACTGCTGAGCTGAAACCTGAGGCTGATGAGGAAGGAGAAAGAGAAGGTGTTGGCAGTGGTCCGAGCAAAGTGTGCAAACTCAGGATCAGTGTGATCGAAGGCCAGAAATCCTCTGGATGAGCCCCTCATTTAAGGCTGAAGCATAGGGTGGGGTGATGAGGAGCAGGAGGGATAGAGCAGCTGTGTCTAGGAGCCATGACAACAGCCAAGGGACCAAGGAGCCAAGGGCTGGAATGATGCTGAATCTTAAGATTCTAGAAACCTGGAGTTGCCTACTCTGAGAGCTTTGGCTCTGGGCAGGGGCTCAGAATGGCTGCCCTGCAAGGCCCTGGGGACCCCAGGTGCTTGCCACCCGGAGGAGACTTGGTGCCTGGCTCACATTGGTCTTTGTGAGACCAAGAAAGTGTCTTCATTATGGATAGAGTAAAACCAGCTAGGCCTGGATTCTTAGTTCATCTGCTGCAGCGAGCATTGGCAGGGCCTTTTCAGCTGCCTGTCATTCTCCCTAGAACAGCCAGGCTGCGGATTGGTGGAGCAGGGCTGGGCAGCTGCTGGAACCGCTGCTGAGTGTTGGAGGCTGAGGGGCCCATCCCTCCTCCCTGCCCCTCCCCCCTGTGCTTTGCTGAGGGTCAGGGCTGTCCATTGCTGCTTCTCTGTCAGCTATTGCTTTTGTGTGCTTGCCCGCTCTGACTCTCTTGGCCTGTCATGTCTCTCAGTCTCCCTCCCTCTCCCCTCTCCCCTCTCCCTCCCTCTCTCACCCTCCCTCCCTTCTTCTTCCCTCCCTGTCTCTCTCCCTCCCTCCCTCTTTTCCCTCTCTCCCTCCCTTTTTCCTCCCTCCCTGTCTCCCTCTCTCTTTCTTTCCTTTTCTCCCTCTCTTCCCCTTTAAGCTGCAGAACCCAGAACAGCAGGCAGCCATGTGGTGCTCACATCCAATTAATAAGGCCCAGGCACAGCTGACATCCTGGATGTGGGCCAACAAGCGTGGAGAAGGACGTGAACATTGGCTGGAGAGAGACCTGATCTCTTCTTCTGTTGCCTTGGGTGTCTCTTCACGGCCCCCAGCCCTGGCATGGCGGGCACTGACATTGGCTCAGTCCTGGAGTCCTGGGGTGCTGTGAAGATCAGGGAGGGACTGGTGTCTCTCGGCAAACAGTGCAGAGACAGCCATCCTCCTGCAGCAGAGGCTTTAGGAAGATGTCAGCATGCTCTATGCTGGAGGCAGTCAGGGCTTCTCTGTTCCCCAGGAGTGAAGAACTAGCCAGACTGGGGATGGTCGTGAGCTTTTCCTGTTCCAGGATGCTGACTCCTCCTGCCCCCCAGCTTCCTCCACCAGCCCCAGTGGGCCCCAAGGCTGTCATGTGGTCTACTGTGGCCCCTCATCTTTGCTGGGCTCCCCTCTTGCCTTCTCTGTACCCTGCATGCCTCATTCTCCCTGGAGTTAGGGCAGAGACTCCTTGCAGGACATTAGTACAGCCCATATGGGCATTGCCACCCCTGCCAACCTCCACCTCTGCGTAGCCTTCCCCTGACCTTTGAAATAAGCTGCCATCTTGTCAGCTTTCAGGTGTTTCCTGCCGCCTCTGGAAGCATTGGTTCCCCCATATTTTGCTGATGGGGCTGGGTTCCTGCCCAGACGTTCCTCAACTCTCCAGACCCTCAGCCTGGAGGCCATCCTCCTGGAGGGACACTCAGGGCTCTGTCTGTTGTGTCCATCAACAAGCATAACCTGCCATTCTTTTTTTTTTTTTTTTTTTTTAAATTTCAGAGAGGAAAGGAGAAGGAGGGAGGGAGAGAGAGGGAGGGGAGAGAGAGAAAGATCAATAATGAGAGAGAATCATTGATCGGTTGCCTCCTGCATGCTCCCTACTGGGGATCGAGCTTGTAACCCCGGGCATGTGTCCTTGACCGGAATTGAACCCGGGACCCTTCAATCTGCAGGCCGATGTTCTACCCACTGAACCAAACCAGCCAGGGCTAACCTGCCATTCTTCAAAAGGAGGTGGGCCCAGGCATTGTTATCACCCTCCTGTATGTGGACCCCCCACTCCATCCTTATCCTTGGACAACGCCCACACATCCCTCACGGCTCAGGGAAGCCCTAGCTGGTTCACATTCCCGCTCCAGCACTGACAGCCGAATGGTCTTGGGCTGGCACCACACTACACTGCTGGACTAAGTTTATTATGCTCTTTAGGAATTAATTACTCCGTTAACTTTTATTCTCCTGCTAGACCCTGAGCTCCTCAAGGGCGGGGACCATGTCTCCATCTTTATGTCTCCAGCATCTGGCACACTGCACAGTTGTTTGGATGAGTGGATGGATGGATAGATAGATAGGTGGGGGAGTATGTGTGAAGCCATGAATCCTGCTGGCCTTCTCCCATGAAGGGCCTTTGAGGTCCAAGGGGATGAAGGAAGAGGGTTCGAACTCACAGGTCAGCCATGTGCCTTCACATCTGAAGGGCAGGGCTGACTGTTCTCTGTGTGTTCTCTCCTCCCCACCCGACCCCTGTCGCCTGGCCATACGGATGGCAGATGTTTGCCGAGGAGGAGGCCAAGCTGACCCAGGAGACGTCCCCAGAGAAGCTGCAGCAATATCGCCAGGTGCACCTCCTGCCAAGCCTGCGAGAACAAGGCTGGTGTGAGATCACTGCCCACCTGCTGGCGCTGCCTGAACATGATGCCCGTGAAAAGGTGCTGCAGACACTGGGTGCCCTCCTGGTCACCTGCTGGGACCACTACCATCAGGACCCCAAGCTCAGCAGGACGCTGGCCAGTCTGCAGGCTGAATACCAGGTGCTAGCCGCCCAGGAGCTCCAAGATGGCGAGGATGAGGGCTACTTCTGGGAACTGCTGGGCTCTATCAACAGTTTGCTGAAGGAGCTGAGATGAGGCTGCCCCCTAAGACTGAGGCTAGACTGGAACTGCTAGGAAGGCTGAGAGGTACCGGTTTGGATGGTTCTTCAGGGGACAGCAGGCAGAATGGAGGGCTTCCCTATTGGGGTCTGGGCGTCAGCGGGGCAGTGCTGGACTGGCCATTAAATGGAGGCATGAAGGTCATTATCTGTCTGTCTACTGTGTTTCTGTGCAGACTGGGCACAGCCCTTGATGACATGCTGCATGGTCAGCCCAGGGCATCTAGGAACAGGCCCCCCAGTTGGGAAGGATCCAGGCTCAGAAGTTGGAAAACTCTGGCTGGGACATAGCTTTTACCACCCAGTAGCTCTGTGACCTTGTCAAGTCACTTAACTTTTCTGAGCCTGTTTCCTCATCTGTCAAAGGTTATGCCATTAAATGAGAGAAAACGCGCATAAAGGACTACCCCAGTGCTTGGCCCCTGTGATGTCCCTCCCCCACCCTGCTATCAGGGGAAGTCTGGGGCTATCTCCCTGCCCCCTCTACCTTGTACCAAGTAATAGATTTCAGGCCATTGGTCCTGGAGTAGCCTGAGGGCATCACCACATGAGGGATGCTGATGGGCTGGGCTGAGTGATTGGTGCTGGGACCTGGTGGTGGAGGGTGCTGGGAGGGGCTTGTTTCACTCTGGGGGCTCTTGGGTAGAGGCCTCACCCTGGGAGAGGAGTGACCTCACTAAAGCTGGTAGTGGGAGCCCAGGCCTGCCTCTCTGTGCCTTTGCCCCTCTGTGTCCGTGCAGAGCTGGGCAGAGCCCACGGAGGAGGCTTTGGAGGCAGGGGCATCCGAATCTGACAAGTCCCTGCCCCCATCTCAGAGAGGCTGGGAGCCTACTGCAGGTTGCCACGGCAACCCCAGCTCCGGGCCTTCCTGATTTGGATTCTGGTGCGTTTGTTTATCAGCCTTTCCCAATGCACCAGAGGCTCACTCCTGCTGTTCAGGCAGCCCCTCCGCCTGCATGTAGAAATCTCAACTTCCCTATGCTGAGGGGACACCGAGTACTTACTTCCCTGAAGTCCCTTTGCTTAGCCTCAGACCTTCTGCTCGCCTCATGCCACAGCACACAGGAGCTTGGAAGAGAGCTGCTGCCTGCCCAGAGCTGCCCACGTGGGCTGGAGGAGGCAGGAGCCTGTTCCACCGGCGTAGGAGGCCGCAGGGTTCCAGCAAAGTGAGGATCAGACCCGAAGCCTATCAGATGTTGGATTCTGCCTCACTGCCTTTAGAATCTCTCAGTAGCTTTCAAAGTACATTTTATAGATGAGAAAATCATGGCTCCGAGAGGCTAAATGATCTGCCTAATGTCACACAGCTTGTGAGAGGCAGAGCTGGGATTTGCTGGGCTGATCACGCTGTGGAAAGTGTGAATGTGTGGCTCGGAAGGGAATTGTGTTTAATTTGACAGACAGTAATGGAGGGCCAGGAGAGATGGCAGAGCAGCTGTTCTATGGCAGAGCGGGGTAGGCTCCAGAAAGGAGGTGCCAGGGCCTGGCTAAGGCCAGTCAAGAGTCACTTTAAAGATGACAGCAGACCCTGCAGGTGGATTTGAGAAAGGCGGAAGGTGAGACATGGGGAGAGCCTGGGTTTGGGGCTGAGTTTGGTCTGAGCGTCCTGGCAGGGGTGAGTGCTGAGGCCGCAGGAGCAGGTGCACCCTGAGCAGGGGCTGGCAGGAATGTGGGCAGCTGTGGAAGGAGACCCTGTGAGATCCTGGGGTACTGTCAGGCTGGGGCTGAGGATCCCCAGCCCTGGAGGCCTCTGTAACCACCAGGGTCTGATCTGAGATATGAGCAGGGGTCTCCTTGGAAGGAGTTAGACTAGTAGAGGCCTAATTGAGGACTTCTATCCACTGGGATGCTACAGAAAGGGGACTTTGGACCAGGAGCTCTTAGGGGATGGGATCGGCGGTCCCTGGGGCTGAGGAAGAGCCTCTGGGGTCTGTGGTGAGGGACACCAGATCAGTGCCAGGCTGCTGCGCCCACAGGTTGAGCAGTGGACTGCTGCTCCCCCCTCCTCCCTCTCCGTACAAACAGGGCATCAAAAATGGTGACGTTTGGTCCACTGGGTGTTCTCATTGGCCTCACCGAGTTAGTGCCGGGTGTCTGATTGCTTGGTCCTGGGCCATGTAGCAGACCCACCTAGGAGACAGGCAGCCATGTGACCAAGGGCTTGGGCTCACGCTGCTTGGGTGTGGGTTCTGGTTCCACCGGTTCATCATTAATTGTGTGCGGGTCTAGAAGGAGCCCTTCTCTGCCCCCTTTGAGTGCCATCCTGGGAACTGTGGCCAAGGAATGTGACCTGGGTTTGAAGTTAGGCAGGAAATGGTAATGGGGGACTCTTAGCCACTAGTACTTGGGGTGATGTGACTTCTTCCTACCAGGGCCTCAAGCTGCTTTCCTCTCCTCCCACCCCTCATGTTGTGGGGCTGTAGGGCTCTTGGCCTCATGGCTGAGAGCTGTGACTTGTGGACTCCTCCTAGGCTCTGGCTGACTGCTGGTTCCCTGCTGCTGGACGGGCTGAGCCAGGGCTTCCGTGTGGGAGGATGATAGGAATGGGGAGTGGGATGGTGGTCCTAGGTCCCCCATCCCATCTCTTAGCAGGCTTGGTTCTTAATAGTTTTCTTGTCCACTCATTCTTTTATTCAGATTGTATTTAGT
Source organism: Myotis daubentonii (assembly GCF_963259705.1). NCBI lineage: Eukaryota > Metazoa > Chordata > Mammalia > Chiroptera > Vespertilionidae > Myotis > Myotis daubentonii. The sequence continues at coordinate 81,591,040 of NC_081844.1, read as the reverse complement.
GAGCACTTACTCAGTGTTAGGCCCCAGGGTAACAGCCCTGCTATCCGGCAGCTCACAGTCTGGTGGGGGACAGTAGTCCCACTGTGACATGGATGTGATGGGGGAAGCCTTGCTCAGTTGGAGCTGAGGAGGTCAGGGAAGGCCTCCCAGAACTGGTAGTAGCCAAACTGAGACCTGAAGGTGCTTGAAACACAAGCCAAGTGAAAGGGGGAAGGGATTTCAGCCCCAGGAAGATGTAGGAAGGCCTGAGGTGAGAGAAAGAGGTCCATTTGAGGAACCCCAAGTGCCGGGAGCCGGTCCATCCTTGCTGTTTCAAGGGACCTGGCATATATAGCATACGGTTCTTAATATGTTTGCTCCCCTTAGCGCTGTGTGTTTTAACCAAGGTCACCTCTCCGAGAAAGGTTGTTTCCCCAGGTAGGAATTTTTCCCTGAAGTCAGGGAGGGGATGAAACTCCTTAACTAAGTGCCAGGCGGGTAGTTAATCACTACAAACAATCATGCTTAAGCTACATAATCTTTACTCCCTGGAATGGAGATAAGAAACGCCCTAACCTTTGTAATAGAGATTGATAGGATTGAATCAACTGGTATAAATACAGATGTAACAAGACAGAAAGAGACAGAACTTAGGAGACAGGGCTTGGAAGACAGGACCAAGAGAGACAGAGCCTAGGCACAGGACCTACACAGAACGTTCTCTAGAGACAGAAGAACTTTGCTGGAGAGAGCATGCCGGAGGATCCTGGACAGGGACTGGCCTCGGAGCCTGGAGGCGGAGCCTGGAGAGAGCATGGCTGGGGATCCTGGACTGAACCTGACTGCGGAGATTGGCAGGAGAGCCTGACTGGAACCTGGTGACTGAGCCTGGCTGGAGAGCCTGGACGGAGCCTGGCTGGAGAACCTAGCAAGACAACATGGACACAGAACCTGGCTGGAGATCTGAAGCAGAACCTCTCTGGAGATCGAGACCAGAACTTGGCTGGAGATCCTGGCTAGGCTGCTGATCAACTGAACGCTGTCTCCGTGTCATTCCTTCTTCGCCGACTCCGTCCACACCTTTGGGAACCCCTGGACCTGCTGGGGTTGGACCCCGGCACCCAAGTTCAGTGTAGCTGGAGGAAATGATGAGGTGAGGGGCCGAGTGGCTTAAGGTGGAGCCACAGGGGTCAAGGGGACCACATTCTCCAGTGCCTTGTTAGCCTTGCCAAGGAGCATAGCCTGATCCTGATGGAGCCGGGAGCCAAGGAGAGGGTTTGGGCATTTTCCTGGCTGCTGCTCACTCATTCACAAAACAAATTTGATGTAGGACTAACTAGGGCCAGGCACTGTTTCAGGGCATGAAGTGGCAAGTACCGGGGAGGGGCAGACCACGACAAATAAGTATATAATACGATGCCAGGCAGTGAGTGCTAAGAGCTGTGCAGAAAAATAAAACATGAGAAGGGGTAGAGTGTTAGAAAAGGCCTCCTGAGTAGACATAGTGTGAACGGAAGAACACAAGGCTGTGAGTCGTGGGGATCGAAGGAAGTGCTTTGTAGACCAAGGGAATAGCAGATGCACAAGTCTTCAGGCAGGAACATGGTAGGAGGTGGAAGAAAAGCAAGATTCAGTGGCAAGGAGAAGAGTAAGCAGCAAGGGAGGTCAAATCTCGGCAGCTATAGTAAGGTGGGAGTTTTCTCTATGAGATGGGAGCCATGGAGAGACTCAAGATGACTGGCATTATAACAGGATCACTGTTGCTGTGGTAACGAGAGACAACAAAGGGGCAAGGACAGAAGCAGAAGCCCAGTGCAGGGTCTACTGCAGAACCGTGGTGAGAGTTGATGAGGTTTGAACCAGGGTGATGGTGATAGAGAAGGCAGTGCCATGTGCTCGGACTCCAGATACATTTTAAAGATGGAGCTGAGAGGAGCTGATACACTGCTTGTGGTATGTGAGGAAAGAAAGTCACAGATGAAGCTTCACTCAGGGTCCTGAGCAATTGGGCCCCTGGAGGTACTGGTTCCAGAAGAGGGAAGAGAGAAGGGTAGAGGAGAAAAGATTGAGGCATTATTGTAGACATTATTTTAGATGTAGGTTTATTGAGATTTCAGTTGGACATTCAAGTGGAGATGTTGAATAGGCAGCTGGAGAAAGAGTCTGGAGCTAGGGAAGAAGAGGTCATGTGTAAAGACAAACGTGGAGGTAGAGTGTGCTGGAGCCAGCTCATAGCAGCCTATACGCCATGTGGGCTGTAGAAACATTGCGAGCTAGTTGTTCAACCGCCATTATTAAAAATCAGCACGGCCCGTGTGTCTCAGTTGGGCACCATCCTGTGCACTGAAAGGTTGCTGGTTTGGTTTTCGGTCAGGGCACATGCCCAGGTTGTGGGTTTGGTCCCTGGTCAGTTGGTTGATGTTTCTCTCTCACATTGAAGTTTTTCTTTCTCCTGCTCCCTTCCTCTCTCTCTAAAATCAGTAAAGACATATTTTTTAAAAATTAGTTAAAAAATAAAAATTAATTGTGTAAACTTACAATTAATATATTAAAAATGCAAAGATAATTTTTAAAAATTAATAGGAAGAACAATTTAAACCCAAAGAAAGAATAAGAAAAGGAAATAATAAAGATAAGAGCAGAGAAACCAATAAAATTGAAGGCAGAATAACTAGAGGAAATCAATGAAATGAAAATATGGTTCTTTGAAAAAAGAAGACATAAATTACCAATATCAGGACTTAAAGAAGGGATATCACTATATTCACTTAAGAGGATAATAAGTGAATGCTACAAACAACTCTTAAGTCCATAAATCAGGCAACTTGGAAGAAATGATGGGCCATTTCCTTGAAAAACACTGCCTTTTACTGCATTAGTTTTCTATTGCTGCTGTAACAAATGAGAATGAGCTTAATGCCTCAACATAACACAAATTACCTTATAGTTTTATAGGTCATAAATCTGTCAGTTTCACAATATAGAAATCAAAGCCATCAATAGGATTGCATTCCTCACTGTCAGCTCCAATAGGATCCATTTCCTTGCCTCTTCCGGCTCCTGAAGCTGCCTGCATTCCTTGGCTTGTGGACCCTTCCTCCTTCAAAGCCAGCAAAAACAAGTACAGTTCTCTTACGACATCACTCTGATGGACTCTTCTGCCGACCTTTTCCACATTAAGGCCCCTTGTGATAACACTGGGCCACTGGATAATCCAGAATAATTTCCTCTTTTTTTTAAATTAGCTGATGTGTAACCTTAATTCTCCTTTGCCGTGTCCCATCACATATTCACAGGTTCCAGGGAGTAGGATGTGGATATCTTTGAGGAACCATTATTCTGCCTTCCACAAACACAAGCTACCAAAATTCACTCAAGAATAGATATCCTGTATATTCCTGTATCTATTGAAGAAATTGAATTCATAGTTTACAACCTTCTCCCAAAGAAAACTCCAAACCCAGAAGGTTTCATTGGCAAATTCTCCCAAATAATACCAATTCTATACAGTCTCTTCCTAAAAATAGAAGAAAATACTCCCAAGCCCATTTCATGGGGCCAGCATTACTCTGATGCTAATACCAGACAAAGATATTAAAAGAAAAAAGACTCTATGGAACAATACCCCTCATAAGAATGAGGACAGGAGGTGTTGGAGAGAGGAGATCTTGGAAGCTGTAGGGAGGACTTCAGGTTTTTCTAAGGTTCCTACCGAAATCCTCCATGCAAAACTCAACAGAATAAATAGCAAATTAAATGTGGCAACACGGGTGAGCAAATGTAGGCTTACGGTTGTTCATATGGAAAAAGATACGTTATAATTATTACAGTAGCTTTATTAACTCAAAAGAATGTCACAATACAACTGTAAACCTACTTTTGCCCACTACTGGGTCTGTATATAAAAGCATGCCAGAACATCCCCAAATGGGGCTTATCCTGGGAATGCAAGGCTAGTTCAGCTCAATTCCCATATTAATAGATAGAAGAAAGAAACAATCATCTCAATAAATGCAGAAAAATCATTTGAAAAAATTCATTATCCATTTATAATAAAAACTCGCAGCAAATTAGGAATAGAAGGGAGCCTCCTTAACCTGATGAAGGGAAACCACATAAAAACCTACAATAAGCATCAAACTTAATGGTCAAAAGACTGACTTCTTTTTCCGTAAGACTGGGAGCAAGGTAAGAATGCCCACTCACCTCTCCTTTTCAATATTGTACCAGAAGTCCTGGGCAATGCCATAAGGCAAGAAAATGAAATAAAAGGCATTCAGGTTGAAAAAGAAGAAATAAAACTGTCTCTATTGAAGGATAACATGATTTCGAATATAGAAAATCCCGTGAAATGTACAAAAAATGCCCAACTAACAATGAGTTTATCAATGTAAGGTCAATATACAAAAATCAATTGTATTTCTATATGCAAACAATGAAATATTGAAATGAAAATTTAAAAACAATATCACTTATAACAGCATTAGAACAGATGAAATACATGTAAGTCTGACAACATATGGGAAGGATTTTAATGGTGAAAAGTACAAAACACTAATGAAAGAAAAAAAGATATAAATAAATGGAGAGACATACTGAGTTCCTGGGTTGGAAGACTCAATGTTGTTAAGATATCAGTCAGTCCCTCCAGAATTGACCTATAGAGTCAATGCAATCCCAACAGGAACTTTTTAGATATCAAGAGTCTGATTTGAAAACTTCTATGGGAATCCAAAGGAATTGAAGTAGCTAAACCAATCTTGAAAAAGAAAAAAGTTGGAGAATCACACTTGCTGATTTTAAGACTTGCTACAAAGACTATAGTAATCAAGACACTGCCTAAAGGATAGACACACAGATCAATGAATCACAATAGAGAGTTCAGAAATAGACCCATACAAATGTATTTAGTTGATTTTTGACAAAGGTGCAAAGACACTTCAGTGGAGAAAGGATCATCTTTTTAGTAAGTGGTGGTGCAACAACTGGAAAGCCATATTTTAAAAAACAAACCTTGACCTATATCTGTCATGTTATACAAAATTGAACTCAAAAGTAATCAGACCTAAATGAAAAATTATAAAACTTTTAGAAGAAATCTTTGTGGCCTTGAATTAGCCAAAGAGTTCTTAGATACAACAACCAAAAGCATAATTCATTAAGGAAAAAAAGATGATAAAATTCACTATGTTAAAATTTCTGTGAAAGAAAAAAACAAAAGGCAAGTTACAAGTAGGGAGAAAATATTTACAAATCACATATCTGACAAAGGACTTATATTCAGAATATATAAAGAATACTCAAAACTCATCAGTAATAGTCAATCCAATTTTAAAAAGGCAAAAGATTTGAAATCATTTCACCAAAGAAATGTAGATGACAGATAAGCACATGAAAACATGCTCAGCATCATTAGTAGTTAGGGAAATGCAAAGTAACACCACAAGGCACTACTACACACCCACTAAAATGGCTGAAAAAAATTTAAAAGCCTAAACAAACCAGAAACCTGACAATATCATGTGCTGACGAGGATGCAGAGCAATGTTGCTGGGAATGCAAAATGATGCAGCCACTGTGGAAAAACAGTTTGGTAGTTTCAGATAAAATTCAACAAACGTATACCTTGCAACACAATCTCACTCCTAGGTGTTTACGCAAGATAAAGGAAAATCTATGTCAGCTTTACTTGTAAAAATAAAACGACCCAGAAACAAGATGTCCCTCAATGGAGAGTGGGTAGACAAACCGTGGCCCATCTGCACAGCGCAGCCCTGCTCCACAGTGGGAATGAGTGAACTGCTGCACACAGCTACCTGTGTGCATCTCAAAGGCATTATGCTGATGGAAAGAAGGCAGACTCAAAGGCTACATATTGTATAATTCCCTTTACAGGACATCTGGAAAAGGCAAAATTATAGAGGAAGGTTTTTGCCAAGACTTAAAATGGGGGAGGGTTCCACTACATTGGTGCTAGAACTGCTCTACACCTTGAATGTGGTGGTGATTACACAACTCTGTGTATTTATCAAAACTCACAGAATTGTCCCTTAAAAAGTATAAATTTTACTGTGTGTAAACTTAAAATATTTTAAAGGTAATTACTACTCAACTTTCCTAATTATTTACAGTCAACCATTATCTATGCTCTGGAGAGGACGTGTCTGTCGCATCTGGGTGGTGCAGACATGCTCCACTGTGGGCACCTGTGCTCCCACGCCCCCTTCCAGATGCCGCCTTCGTGGCTGGAAATCTGATGTGGGAGAATTTACACCATGGACACTGGGAAACGCTACAAATCAAACCTTAAAGTGATGAAGAAAACGTTTTTAAAATGTTAATAATGCTGATTAAAGTGTCATCTATCAGCACAAAAATCTGAAGAAATTGTCTTAGAGTTTTTGACAGTTATATGACTTAGCAAAGAAGTCATTCACTGATGAACAAGTGAAACTCCCACAGATGTTTTTGTTTTTTCACTTTCCTCTTACTCCTTAAGGTAAACAAAGTATCAACCAGCATTCCTGTCAGAACCAGGCTCCTTTGTCAATTACAACTGTCAGTTGGCTGTGGATGCAGGATTTCAACAAAAATCAGTGAAAGCCTGGTGAGAATCAGTTGGCCATATGGAAGTTGCAGTAAAGAGCATTGTGTATTTGTTGTTATTTGTGAATTGCGTGCCACAGTCCTGTTACAGGAGTAAAATGTATATAAACTTATCTCTACACATCCATCCCCTCCCGACTCTGCCCTGGAGAGCTGGTTATGACCCATTTACCCACACACCACCACGGCTGAGGGACCGGGAGAAGAGGACCAGTGCCTGACGCCTGGACCACTTCAGCCTTAGAGGTCAGGAGGAGGATGAAGAGATGAGGAGCAGGGATTGGTGAAGGCGGGTCCTGCTGGCCCGCCTGATCGGGGCCAATCAGGGCCAGCCGGGCAAGGAAGAGGGGCCACTGGCCTCAGGTGTTTGGCTGGCCCCGCCTCCTGGTCGAACTCCCAGTTGAGGGGACAATTTGCATATTGATTGTGATAGTGGAAATCTAGAGGTTTGACGAGGAGCGGGTGTGTGGGGGGCCCCGACTTCACATGCTACTTAGAAGGGACTGGACAGAAGGTGTAGCTGGGAGAGCAGAGGAGGGAAGTGGAGACATGGTCTCAACACTCAACTTAGGCGTCTGTGTAAGGGATGGGGGGCGGGGGGCGACATGGACTCAAGGGAAGCTTTTTGTATTGTCTTTGGTTTTTTTTTTAAAACTATGGGGCCCATTACAACAGTGGTCGCCAACCTTTCGGACCTCATGGACCGTCAGTGGTCTGCGGACCACCGGATGGCGACCACTGTATTAGAACATGTTTTGTGTGCTGCTGAGAAAGATCCAGGAGGAAGGAAAACTTGGCAAGGCAGGAAATAGAGGGAAGATTGTGGGGCAAAATCCTTGACCAGGCCCGGATCCAGGTACAAGCCAGGGGGTGCCTTAGCCAGGGACCTGCAGAGTTCCTGCATCTTAACAGACATAGTCCTGAGAACCCAGTGCAGGGATGTGGCAGATGTGGTGGGAGGGAGCATGAGGGAGTTCCCAGCATGAAGAAGGTGGGGGGGGTGGAATGGAGGGGGCACAGGCCCCTGCACTGCCCTCTGGAACCCCAGAACCTGGGGGTTTTGGAGGAACTGGATCTTGAAGCTGGAAGGGGGTATTGGCTGCTTGCCAGCTGTGTGACTTGGGTGTAGAGATTGAGGGGTGGTGGTAGCACTGACACCTCACAGGTTGTAAAGATGAGATGGGGGTGTGGGTGAAGTCCTCCTCTCTTCTTTTAGTGGAGTGACCCTGGCCTGGGTGGAGGTTGAAAGCTGTGCAAATTAAGACAGCAGAGGTGAGAAAGGGCCTGGAAGTATCTGCCCAGGAGTCGCGGGAGGCGGTACAGGGTCAGCAGGCAGCTGCTGCCAGCACGGAGGAGCGAGCTGGCTCTGCGGTCCTGTGTGCAGGTAGGAGAGCAGGTGAGAGGAGGGCACACCCAGTGCCAGGCTGGTGAGAGCCGTCGCATATGGAGGTGTCGCTGAGGGTGTGTCAGCCCTGTTGGGAAGCAAAAAGGGGCAGGATACAGTGAGGCCGTCCTGCTTCAGGCTGTTGTCTCTGAGAAGACGGAGGATTTCAGGATATCTGGGGGGTGCCTCCTTTTTGCCTTTTGGTTTAAATCAAGAAATGGTTTGAATGGTTCAACAGCTATTTCTCAAGCATGTAGGAGACCCTTTGCTGGATAAGGGTGAGCAAGACCAATGCTGTTTGTTCCTCAAAAGAATTCAGGTCAGGCTGTGAGGGCTGGTGCTGCAGTACCAGTGGCCATGCCCAGGGCCCGGCAGCAGTGGCAGCTGTGGGCCAGTTTGCAGAGGTGGTACTTGGATGATTTTAGGAAATACAGGAACACTTATCAAAATGTTATTTTGATGTATATTAGAAAAAATGTAACCAGCCCATCAAACATGATTTCAGGTACTGCTTAAAGGAGGTACCGTTAAACAAAAGTTAGTCTAAGTATGTAATGGCATTATATTTGGTGTGACGATAAGGGAAAGGTGCTGACCTGGACATCAAGTAATGGGCTCGCAGGGGGACCACAGTGTCAGGAGCCACTTCTAGGGGCTCAGTGGGCACAGGTCAGGGGGCAGCCTAGCCAGAGGGCGTCATGAGAGGCTTTACTCCTTGGAGGTGTTTCCGGAAGATGCGTTTGCTGCAGGGGGAGGATGGATAATGGATGCTGGGGCTGATGTAGGCCAGTTTAGGAACCTTTGCAGCACTGAGCGGTGGGGCCTTGGCCTCTGCTGAAGTGGATGGGTTGAGAGGAGGTGGACTGGGGGCCGCTGGGCTACTGGGCTGTAGGGCTTCCAGCAGATCAGGTGAAGCAGCTGAGGACAGACGGGGATCTGGGCTCAAGCCTGGAAGACAATTTTGGAATGTGACAAACTGATGGCAACAAAAGCCATGAGAATGTTCCAGAGTGTCGTCATGGAACCTGAGTCGGGGTTGGGGGTGAGTATAGGGAGGCCAAAGCCTTCTGGGTCCAGCCCCATGCGAGTTCCCCGAGATTCAGTCCTTGTCCTGGGCTTTGGAGAGTTGGTGATGAACAAAATCAAGATCCCTCTTCCTGCAAAACTTACGAGAGAAACAGATGGGCTTGTAAACGTAAAGTTCAGTGCTGTAAAGAGAGGGCATGGTAGGGTTTTCCGAAGGTCTTTTGGGTGATTTGTGAAGACACACCTGAAGATCTTAAAGCACGTGTATCTCTGGGGAGTGTTCCAGGCAGTGGAACCACAAGTGCAAAGGCCAAGTGACAAGGGAGAGAGGAGAGGCTAGAGGGCCAAACCGTCACTTAAGACTTTGGCTTTTACTGGGAGATAGAAACTGTTGCTGGTTGGAGCTGAGAGACTGACACAATCTGACTTGTTTTATAGGGATTACTAGAGGCCCGGTGCACTGGCGGGGTCCTGCTGGCCCGCCTGATCGGGGCCAATCAGGGCCAGCCGGGCAAGGAAGAGGGGCCACTGGCCACAGGTGGCTGGCTGGCCCCGCCTCCTGGTCGAACTCCCAGTTGAGGGGACAATTTGCATATTGATTGTGGCTGCCCTGGGGAGTAGGGTGTGGGGAACAGTAAAGCCCAGTGGGGAGGTTACTGCAGTGGTCTGGGTTCAGGTGACTGGAAGTCCACCTCCTGGCTTTGGCCTCCTTGTGTTGCCCCCTCCCACAGTGTACCAGGGGTGGTCTGTGTGACCAACAGAATATAATGGCAGTGATGGGCATATATGTGGATGTTTTGTGTTAATCCTCACCTGAGGATATTTTTTGCTTGCTTTTCAGAGAGAATGGAAGGGAGGTAGGGGGAGAAAAAGAGAGAAACATTGATGTGAGAGACACATTGACTGGTTGCCTCCCCCATATGCCCAACCTAGGGCGGGGAGTGAACCCACAACCCTATGCTCTAACCACTTAGCAACACTGGCCAGGGCAGTGCTGGTCATATTACCTTTGAGATCAGGTTTTAAAAAAACCACGACTCCCATCTGGTTGTCCTCCTGGATGATTCACTTGAGGGGAGCCAGTGAGCACATCATAAGCTGCTCTGTGGGAGGCCACAGGGCACGGAACCGAGGCCGCCTGCCAGCAGCCAGGAGGGAGTCTGGAAGCAGCTCCCCAGCCCATCTGGCCTTCGGAGAGAGACAGCCTCACGCGAGACCGAGTCAGGACCTCCCACAGAGCTGTTCCTGGATTCCTGGCCTTCAGAAACTGAGGTAATAAATGTTTGTTTTAGCTGCAAAGTTTTGGGGTAGTTCGTTACACAGCAATAGGTAACTAATATGATGACCAGGTGAGAGTAAACAGGTGGTTGGACCCACCATACATTTTAAAGATAAGAATTTGAAAAAAAAAAAAAAAAGAATTTGGACAGATCGAGTATGAGATATTAAGACATTTACGTGGAGAGTTTAGGAGGCAGGGAGTTATAAGTCAGGATACAGGAGAAGGCAGAATCTGGACTGTACATAAAGCCAGGAGTCTGGTGAAGTTTGGAAGAGTGAGTAGAGCCAAAGAGACCTGGGTATTGAGCCCAGGGAAGCACAGCTTTTAATGACTAGGAAACGGCGGTGAAGGAAGACAAAATCAGAATGGAGTGTTCTGGAAGGCAAGTGAGGAACTTCTGAGAGCGGGGCCATTCACCTGGGCACGTGTACGGTGAGACTGGTAAGCTGAGGAAAGAGCCAATCAATCTGGTAATGCTGACCGCTCCCTTCAGGGGGACGGTGGTAGAGTGGCCGGAATAGCAGAGAGAATGCAAGTGAGGAAGGGGACGCCACACACCGCTCTCTAAGGAGCTTTGCTGGGAAGGGACATGGCGTTGGGAGGGCTGATTTGGAGGCAGCTGTTATCCTGGTGTGGTGATAAGCTGATAGGAACAACTCAGACGAGAAGGGGGCGATACCCACGGAGGTCTTGGCCTTCCCCGTGAAGGGTGAACACTTGAGTTCCCGAGGAGCCATAGACCGTCTCCTTGTTGGGACCCTGGGGGCAGATCCGGGAGCTGTTTTATGTAAAACGTGACTGCTGGAGGCAAGGAAAAACGACTTGAACTTCTTGGGCTTGGTTTCAAGGTGGAATTTATTGGGAAAAGTTAGTGTAAAAAAAATTCGAATTCATAAAATTTAAATAGTAAAATTATACCTTGTAGCTATAGTAATCGCTATATTAATCACAAATAAGGTAATGTCTAAATTATTGCCTAAGCAAATGCTACTTTGTTAGGCTACTGTAATACGCCCAAGGCAGGAAACACTGCAATTATTAGAAGTGAGCCCAGTGATGTATCTGCATTTGGAGCTGAACAAAGGGAAACAAGCAAGTTCTGATTATGGCATCATAACATTCTAGCCTGAGGAAAAAAATAAGCAACTTTTTAATATGTCCTGCAGCAGAGCACATTAGTGACTGTAACCATGCATTACAATTCTCATTTCACGTCATAAAGAGAGTAATGAGTGTTCTGCATGATACATTGTTTTACTGAGTTTCATGTGGTTTGTCCCTCTCAGGACCTTTCTAGAAACATTTCCTCTCTGGGGACCACTTCCTAAAACACCCAGTTTGCTTGCCCTGGTCATCTTTGGCATTTAATACCAGCCAACCTGCCCAGACCCTGGGCTGGTGGAAGACCCCTCCCTGAAAAAGGGGTGAGTCAGATCTCTCCTTTTCTCAGACCCTAATGCCACACAACTTGGTCAAGAATGTCACTAACAAGTTAATATGGGATTCTCTTTGGTTATGGGATTTTTATTTAAGCTTATAAAAAAATACAGCTAGAAATATGCTCCTGAATTCTAAAAGTATTTGTGACTGACTTAAAGTATGTCCTTGCAAAATGCACCACCTGGCCAGGTTTAACATCTGCCTATTTCCCGGTGGAATCTAACGTCAGTGCTCTATTTAGCAAATACATTTGAGTGAAGAACAGTGACTGATCTAAGAGCCCCGATGGGTGGGGGCAGCTGGCGAGGGCAGCCTTAGATGCTGTCCATGGCTCTGAACTCGCTGAGGGCCTGCACAGGGTTCACATGCTTCTTCTGAGACGCCCGTTTAATCTTGGTCTGTGTCTCATCCTGTTTCTCTCTCTTCACCAAGGGCTTTTTCTCAGGTGCCTTCATCTTCCACGACACAGCCGGGAGGTTGAGGGAAGCCATACCCTGCGACTTTTGGTACTTGGTGGAGGCCACATAGGAGGCCTTCACTGTCTGCACCACGGCGTTCATCAAGTTCTTGGCAGCCTGGATCAGGGACATGGCGCTGTCCACCTAAGAGACACAAACATGGGGCGGTGAGGAGCACAGGTCTGACCTTTAGCCCCAGGGTTGGGTGAGGGGGGAGCCCCCTCCTCCTTCCCCTTCAGGGGTGGGCCACAGCCCCATATAATTGGCTGTTCTTATTCAAATACCCTGAAAAGGCCTGTTTCAGATCTTCTGAAGAAATAAAGGGAACAGTAACAAGAATGTAAGGCATCGTCACCTCCCCCTCACCCCTCAAACAAGCTGGAGGAGGAGGCCTGAGTCATCCATGGCCAGGGGCACTGACGTTGTAGCAGGTGACCAAATGGTGTCAATTTCTTTGAAAGGAAATTCTGGGGAATTAATAGAGCCCAGCACACTGAGCGAGATCACCTCTTTGCCCTACCCCAGGTGACATGGTAAAGAGACAAGGAGGGGTGGGTAATACTGAAGCACTTGGAGAGGTAGAGGAGATTTGAGAAAGCCTTGCAATTTCATCTTTGCAATTTTTGAACAGGCTCAATTCTTCTGTGGAGGGAAGAAACATCAGGGTTTTCCACAGCTCACCTTCCCAGTTCAGGGCAGGTAAGGAGTGTATGTGGACAAAGGCCAGACTATTCCCACCACCCACTTCTTTTCACAGATGAAACTTACCCCAGAGACAACGAGCTCCCCACCAAGGTTCTGCACCTCGGCCTTGACTTTGCTGCAGATGTTGAGCTGGTGGCAGTAGAGGGCGATGCGCTGCAGGTAGGCCAGCAGGTCCTGCTTGCAGGCCGAGTCTGGACACTGATGGGAGAATAAGTTTAGCAGAGCACCCAGGCCTGATCTAAACACACCTACCCCCGGGGGCTGTTTCTAAATCTCTGTGCCACCAAGAGAGGCTTCCTCTCTCCCTGCTGGGGCAAAGGGCCTGAGAGGTGAGTTACCCAATTACCTGGGGCAGTTTGGCTCTAGGCTGCCCTCTGCTTGGGCCCAAGCCCCTAAAGGTGAAAAAAGCCTCAGCAAGCAAGAGCTTGGTTCTGAAGAAAAGCCAGAGTGCTCTGAGCTTGCTAACAACCATCCCAACAGCTCTTCTGCTCAATTATGATACACACTGTAAACACCTGGTGAAAGGAGAGGTTCACTTCAGGCAAAGATGGAGGATGAGTGAATCAAAGCAAGAGAACAAGCAGTGGAAGACTGCGAGGTCTGGACCAGCCACTGGGAAATTAAAGGGCAGCCGCTGCCCAATTCCTGTCTCGCTGCCAAAGCTCAGGGAGCTTTACCCAGAGAAAGAAATACAGAGCACCTCTCAGGTATTTATAGCAAACATTTCCCTCTGGGAGACTGGGCACAGACAAACCTGTAGACCATGCTGGAAATTTTGAATTTAAGAATCTTACGGAACACAGCAGAGCCCTATCAAGACATGCACTTTAGATGAGCGTGTAGGAAGACTGCACTAGCAGCTGTATGGAGGATGGCAGGGAGGAGCTGGCTCTGGAAGAGGGGACAAGACTAGATGGTGGCCAGTAGAAGTATAGCACTAGCACTGGATTGTGGGGAGGAGGGGTTAGGATGACTTCTGAATCTTTGGCTTGAGCGATGAGGCACTGCTGTCCCTCAGCCCAGCTGCAGGGTGAGAGGCTTGATACCTCAGGGGAAGGGCTTAGACTGCAGAGAACTGTAACTGAGAAACAGCATCTCCAGTAAATAAGTCTTGTAGCATCAAAAGAAAATGTCAACTCTCCAGGAGGTAGGAACCACATTTTCTGACGTATCACTGCAGGGAATAAAGGGTTTATGACAGCTGGGTAGTCGAGAACCCACAGCGCTGAGGACACCTGTCTGTCCCCAACTGGACACATTATCCTGCTGCTCCTAAGCAGCAGATCCACGAGAAGGGGCTCCCGCACACCCGGGGTCAGCGTGGTAGGCTTGGAAGCAGTGCCTGCCCAGAGCTCCAGTTCTGAAGAGAACTAGGAATACACGTCCCCACGAGAGGCTAGACTTTAGCTGTTATTCAGGACAGACACACCTCCAGGTATGTTCTCTCAAGAATTATCAAAGAATTATTCAGAAATTCTTAAAACTCTGTGCTGGTTGGCACGTTAAGAACAATTTTTGAGATGAGTGTTGTGTCCCCTGAAAATTATTGTTATTGCTGCCTCAGGAATGGACCAGGCTGGGCTGCCTGAGACCCACATGTTAGGTCTGTTACTTACATGGTCTGCGATGGTGCGGCCAAGCTTATCCATCCTGGATCCTGCCTCTGCAATTTTCTTGGCAGCACTGATCACATCTGATGTGTTTTTGAGCGGTCCCTTACCTCTGAAAAAAGAATAAGGATCATTGTACGTGAAGCCCTTCGTAGTTGGCAGTGAGCAGAAAAGAGAAAGCGGCTGCCTCTGCGGCTGTGGGCCAGGCACCGCTCACCGGGTGAAGTCGGTCATCTCCATCATGATCATGCACATCTGCTTGGCCAGCACGATGATGTCGTTACCACTGTCGTCCCACTTGGACACTTCGGCATCCAGCTTGCTCTTTTCTTCCTGGAAGCTGGCCACCTGTTCTGCAATCTTTGCTTTTTGCTCTTGGGGAAGCTGAGCCATGATTGCCTAAAATCAGAAGCACAGAAAGCTCTTACATGGAAAGAATGTGACATTCTCAGTACATTAGCCAAAAGCACTTCCACCGAGCAGTCTATGACATAGATAGGATAATGCTTTAATAGGTTTCATTTTGCCTGAAGGGCCATTCCCAACCCACTTTTAAGAACAAATTTTAATGTGGAGGAAAACAAGAGTGTAAGGGGTACAAGACTAATGTGGACACTTCGGGATCACACAGGCCCAGGAACAGAGCCTGCTTAACACTAGAAAGACTGAAATTTAGTATATATCTATATTGCCCCAAAGCAGTCAAAATGACTGCATTGTGAAAGAATAATATCGGAGCACTCTTCACTTATGTTCCTTAGCTTTTCCAATAACTCACTTCTATTGGACATTTCTTTCATGAATTTAGAGCACAAAAGAAATAAACAACTTACTAGAACAAGTATCACTGCATAAAGATTCGAATAACAAATACTAGTTTAGCTTATTGAGCAACTGCAACTTATCAAGTATCGACAATTTATCATGTACTTGTATGTTATCATGTGACGGTAATCGAAAAAAAATGAAAACTGTTATTTCAATACAGAGCCGAACTGGTCATATAAGAAATTTACTCAATTCAATAATAAGAGTCTAAAATTTCCCCAAGCAGTCAAAATGACTGCTTTTGGGCAATATAGGTAAAACACACACACACATATATATATATATATACATATATATATATACCGGAAATGAAGTAGGGGGAGGTAACTACAATTATTAATAAACGCATTTATATGTTGTACAAAAAGTCACAAGATTCTAAGACATTGTGTCCTTATATACACAATTGTTTTTCTAATTGAAATTAAAAAGCAGTCAAAATGACTTCCTTGGGCAATCTAGTGTTAATTGAGTTCTGCAAAAGTTTTATCCTCTGTCTCCTGTGAGAGCGCAGATGAGAGACGGGCTAATGCTGGTGGCACTTTCCCATCTTTAACTTTTCGAGGTGAACTGGAAGTGCCTTATAGAATGTAAGTTTTAAAGAAGGCAGGCAGAGAATTGCTGAGGTATATACACTTTATAGCTCAGTAGCATTGACACCTTATCAAAGTAGCACCTGGGCTCTCCCCAAAGTGCTCATGACAAAGTGGGGCCTAAAGCAGGGATGTACTCGCTGTTCAAAATATCTGAGAAGTGAGAAAGGACTCCTTAGAAATATTTCTTGGCATCCTCCCCAAAACAAAAATGCTACTGATGGAAGATTTAATGACTCAAATGGCTGAAAGGTTCTGACTGATTCTCGTAAATATTACAGTGTAACTGACATGGGCTAAGACCGCAATCTTTTTAATCACTATTGTGTGGATTAGATCCTCAGGCTATCCTGCTGCAGGATTGTCATAAACCAAAGCCCCAGGGCACAACTGAGGAGACATTTTGGAGAAACCTACAATTGACTAGCAGGTGCCACAACTTCAGTCCTATGGCCAGAAGAAAAGAGAGTATGAAAAGCTAAGACCTGAGAGGGACAGGGAAGGTCTGCAGAACGAGTTTGTATTTTTTTTTGAGAGACACATTGATTGCTTGCCTCACACACACACCCCAGCTGGGGATCGGGCCTGCAACCCTTTTATGTGCAGGCTGACACACTATCCACTAAGCCAAACTGACAAGTTTAACTGATTCCTTACCCGGGCACTCTGGCCAGCTATCAACTGGTCATCTTCTGTCTGGACGCTTGTCCTGCTGCGGACATCGAAGTCTTCTGTCTCGAAGTCAGAGTCATCCAACTCCTCAGGAGTCTGCCATCAAGAAAGAGATATGAGCCAGATACAACGTAGGCCTCCTGAGCCACTCAGCCCACACCCTGCCTGATGTAGGGGACACCCAGGATTTTCACGTGCAGTATTCTAAACAGATGTGGGTAATAGCTAAAAACACCCGCTATTCGTTTGAGACCTTGCCTCACAGGTGCACCTGTGGGTGGCTCATCCAACAAACAGTAGGCCAGGGCACCACACCACACTTGCCAAAGGGCCAAGGGATTCCTTTCTGGGGGTTAGGGCTTCAGTTCCCACCCCTGAGTCAAGACTCCCTTTGACGTAAGATTTATACTTCTTAATGTACTTCTCTCACAGCTGCATCTAAAGACAAAAGATGAGAACTGTCCAGGGTAGAAAAGGTATTTTAATTTAAAAATAGAGGTATTTTACACAATATTAGGCAACTTCTTAACTTTTCCACTTTATGACAAAAAGAACATTAAATGTATTAAATAATACTGGGCCTTCTCTTAGGGTACCAAAGGCTACTTTGAGGGGGAAAAAATAGTGAATTTTTATGTATTTTTTCCTTTGATAAAAGGAAAAGAGAGAATGTGGCAGGTAAGGTCTAAATACCAAAGGAACTAATTAATGGTCCTAGTTCTGCTTTAATTATGAAATAAAATTCTTATTTTGCACAGCCTCCAGTCTCACATGATTAGCTGCTAACTTGAAACATAATGTCATCTGGAAGTCATCAGTAAGGGGGCAGGCCCTCATCTGTCCCAGGACCTGATCCAAGCCCAGCCCCAAATTCGCTGTGAGGCTCAAATGAGAGGACGTGTGAGAAGCACCTGAAACCGCCATGTACATGTGCAAGGGCCAGGCCTCTCCCTCAATGGGCAGAGGTGAGAAGAGCAGAGGTACATGAGACACCAAGAGCACATCAACACAAGATCCCGGAGTGTCTCCGAGTTGGGAGCGCAAAACACGACGTCACTATTGCCCATTTTATCCTTCCAGAGCTGGAAGAGGAAGCCAAGCCGGCTGCCTGCCCCTAAGATGTGGTTTCCCACAACCCTACTTGCTTCCTCAGAAAGGACTCTGGAATTCACAAGCACCTCCTGGAGTATGCGGTTTCAGCCACTCAAATCCCCCAAAGGCATTAGCCTCCTTCATCATTAAGGTTTCTTTTACTGTTTCTAGGTGTCTGTCATCATGGAAAGGCTTCTGGAGAAATGGGGCTGTGTTCACCGGCCCCGGTGTATGTGATCCGGGGATCCCTTCACACCACTGAGATACGGCCTCTGCATAATATGGGTTCTTCTTTAGCAGCAGCAGGACTGAAGAAAGCAAAAGGCTCCACAAGCTCCCGGCCCACCCCAACATGTCAGGGGTGACCTGGGGCCTGCAGGAGCAGCCAACCAGGCCATCTCTGAACAGTTCTTTTCCTCCTCACCTCAGAGCAGTACAGTCTTACACTGCATATAAAATGGATCCAGCCTAATGCAGCTGCCTTAGAAATGGTCTCTTTCCAGCTGACAGTCCAGCTAGGCTCTGTAGCTGTCAGGCTGAGGGGGTAAAAAGTGAGACAGATCCCTGCCTACCTTGAGATCTGACTAGCAAACCATGAAGCTGTGAATGAAGCTCCTCTGATCCAACTAGATGGACAGCAAAGCAGCCACCATGCTGCGGACAGGGGCTGAGGATGGCTACACACTTATGCTCAGAACAGCATGTGAAGGATGACTGCTATGGGAAAGGCAGCTGTGAGACCCAGGCCGAGCACCCTGGGGATACATTACAGAGGGGTTGGAGCTTCTCAAAACCTGTTTATGCCAACCCAGAGGGGCTGGACTTTCAGACGGTGAGAACTGCTGCTCTCAGAGACGATGGGCCACATGGGGGCCCTGAGCCAGGGAACATGACCAGGGGCTGCCACAGTCGCTCACCCTCACCCTGAACTGGGGTTCTAGCATCCTGCCTGCCACCCCCTCAAAAGGGAGGGGGGGAGGGAGGAGGGAGAGCTCCATGTGAAGAATAACTTCAACCTGCAATAAGGAATACTCCCTTCTCTGAAATTAACTAAAAAGCCTTTATTTTCTATAGTTTCCCTCTAAGGCAAATGGAAACCTATTTGTGGTGATTGTGTGCTCTAAAATCATCAGGAGCAACTCATACTAGCTCCTGTTCTCAGTCTGAGTTTGGGCTCTAACTTGCAACTAAAAGTCATTTTAGACAATGTAACTAAATATATCTCATTCTAACAGCTTTTAGATTCATGGTTTTAATATATTGCCAATACATCTGCTGAGTTCCAGAATGATGCATTGTTCTCAAGGTTAGCAAATGATAAGAACAAGCTATTAAAACATCCGAAATGCAGTTACTCACCCTTATCATCAACACCGCTTTCCTGATGTCCCGGATGCCATCGTACACCAGGCGGGAGGCATCGATAAACTCATTCTCATCCATGGGCTGGGCGGGGTCCGAGCTGAGGGCTTCCACGGCCGCTTCTACTTGCTCAGTAAAACGCGGCATAACTGCAGAGAAAAGAGGCCCAGCAGACATCATCCTTCTATAGCCCTCCCTGAATCTACCTCACTCAGAAAGAGGCAAGGTGTCTGATGAAGAGCTTCCACTTCTACCTATGTGAGATTTATGGTTGAAATAAATTAAATGCCATATTTTACAATATTTCAACCAAGACTCGAATCATCCTCTTTGTCTCTGACCAGATTTTACAATAAAGGATTTTGATGGTTGAGAACATTGAAGTAAGGTTAACTTGAGGCCTTAAGAATGGGACCCTCCTTAAATTAGTATTTATTCACTAACAGAAGACTTAACTCCAAAATTAATCTTAAACAGTGCTTTCAGAATTAGTTCCTCAGCCCTGGCTGGGCGGTTAGGTTGGTTGGAGCTTCATCCCTCACACCAAAAGGATGCAGGTTCGATTCCCAGTTACAACACACACCTAGTTTACAGGTTTGATCCTTGGTCGGGGCATGTATGGGAGGTAACACATTGATGTTTCCCTTCCTCTCTCTCTAAAACCAATTTAAAAAAACATATCCTCGGGCGAGGATAAAAAAAAGAATTATTCCCCTCATTAATCATGGGACCCACATGAAGGAAACGTGTGTGTGCGGCCTTAATTTGGCTGACCAACTTCTCACAAGTCTAGTGTCCACCCAGAACACTTACGGCCTGAGTCCTGGTCTCCTACTTCCCACCCACAGGGCCTGGCCTAGCCCACTCGGGCTGTGTGGGAAGCACCAGTAAGGCAGGGAGTTCCCATACCTGTGTTGGAGAGAAGCTTGGTAGCTTCCAGCACCTTCTCTGTGTAGACCCCTGGCTCATAGTTGTCCATCTCTGAGGTGACTACATGAATGACCCGGGCTGCCCGGCCTCGGATTGCACCAGCTGTGCGGTCTAGCCCGTCCACATCCTTCTCTTGGAGAGCAATGACACATTTGTTCACATCTTCCAATATGTGATTCTCTGAGGAACAAGCAAAAGTGGAATGAGGGAGAAGGCCTTTCAAAAGAAGGGGACAATTTTTTTTTTTTGCCTTGAAATTTTTTTTCAATTATAATTGTTACATAATACATATTAGTTTCAGGGTACAACAGTGATTAGACATTTCTATAACTTACAAAGTGATCACCCCAAATATGTCCAGTACCCACCCGACACCATACATTACATAGTTATTACAACACTGACTGTATTCCCTGTGCTGAAAAGGGGACAGTAACTGTTAGCTGGCATGTACCATTCACCGAGAGCTCACTGTGCCAGCCACAGCGCCAAAAGCTTTTACACGCATTACTGCACTGAAGAGAAGATTAACTGCTGGATTAACTGTCCCACTGAAACTCAACCTATAATCACCTCCGAGAATAACAATCTTTACTCCAGGTTTTAAAAAAGAGAAAAAGGCCCATCTGTAAGGCACAGTTGTTCTGTAAGTCAAGCAGATGATTCAGATAACAGAAACCTCAAGAACTTCTCTTTCCCTTAAATAATCTCACTGACCTTACATATATCCCAAAGTCTAAATTAGAAGAAAAGGTCACTGTAAGGCTACCTCCCAGTGTCTCACCCCTCCTTCCAGCAGATGCCAGTGGCCGTCAGCACAGCCCAGAGGAGCAGGTGCGGTCAGCAGGGGAAGCCTTCCTGAGGGAGCGTACGGAGGGAACATTTCCTAACCCTACGAGGCTGCAGGTGGGCCTGTTGTGGTATTTGTGGAAATCCTTGAATTCTGTGAAGCCCAAAAGTGGCTCCCACCAGTGACAGAGCTGGAATTGGAAGACACACCAAAACTATTTTTCCTGAAAACAATAAAGCTTGACACTAGGTCCTGGAGGAAATCTGGTAAAAACATCTTTGCTACAAAACTAAACTATTATCGTACGATCCAGCAAATCACATTCCTTGGAATTTATCCCAAGACAATGAAAACCTGCACATAGATGTTTCTAGCAGCTTTATTCAAAATTGCCAAAACTTGAGCCGAAACCGGTTTGGCTCAGTGAATAGAGCGTCGGCTTGCGGACTGAAAGGTCCCAGGTTCGATTCCGGTCAAGGGCATGTACCTGGGTTGCGGGCATATCCCCAGTGGGAGATGTGCAGGAGGCAGCTGATCGATGTTTCTCTCTCATCGATGTTTCTAACTATCTCTCTCCCTTCCTCTCTGTAAAAAATCAATAAAATATATTAAACAAAAAACAAAAAACTTGAAAGCAACCAAGATGTCCTTCAAGTGGGTGAACAGATTAACTGTGGTAGATCTAGACAATGGAATATTATTTAGCACTAAAAAGAAATAATGGGGTGGGGATGGGCTACAGGGGTGAATGGGGGGGGGAATATTACATTCAACCAAGATTTTTTTAAAATTAAAAAAAATTTAAAGTGCATATAAAAACAATAATTATCAATCATAAATGAATATTACTAAGTGAAGAAAGACAGTCTGAAAAGGCTACATGCTGTATGATTCCTACTATATGACATGCTGGAAAAGGCAAAACTATGGCGATAGTAAAAAAAAAAAAAAAAATCATGTTGGAGAGAGGAGGGATGAATAGACAGAGCACAGAGATTTTTTTTTTAGGGCAGGGAATATTTTATCTGATACTATAGTGATGGTCCATTTGTTCAAAACCGTATAATGTAAACCACCAAGAGTGAATAATAATGCACATTATGGACTTTGGGTTATTCAATTTTAACAGATATGCCGCTGCGGTGGGGATGTTGAAAATGGAAAAGGCTGAGCATGTGTGGAAGCAGGTATTAGATGGGAAATCTCTACCTTTTAACTTTGCTGTGAACCTAAAAAAGTTGCTTTAAACACCTTCAAATATTAATAAAATTTTTAAAATTTCCAAGAAAACCCAGAATATAGTAATAAGTCCTATTACAAAAGGGAAAAATGAATGACCACAATACAGCTAAGACGACCATAATTTAACGTCTACTAAATTAAAAATTAGACTTGTTCAGGGTACTATTCAAAAAGAAAACATTAAACCTTTTACATAAACAAATTTTAGGGGGGATATTACAAGAATAAATAGATTTGGAGTCCATCAGAAGCATCACTTACATACAAACTCTCTACATATTCATTTTAACTAAACAGAATGGTACTGCACCTGCCCACCGCACTAAGTAGACCTTGTGTTAAAAACTGCTGTGGTGTTTTTTTAACTGAATCTAATAATTTTACACTTGTACCTTATATCACTAAGAAAAGAAAAGGAATAAAAAGTTAAGATGATACTAAATTATAAACCAATGTTTTCTCATATCACTGATTTTTAAGACTCATCCCTGATTCAGGATTAATACATGGGGGAGCACATCTTAGAATCAACGAAGCATGATTCTTTTTGTGCACTAAACGAAGTGGCCCAACTTCCACCAAGGATTCGCTAACCTTCATCTAGATAGCTATGTTTTTAAAAATCAATTTAGACCTTGAATTTATACTGCCTTTCATCCCGATGAATGCAAACCAGGAAAGGGTTTGCCATTCTTTAGCGACAAAGGAAGCCTCTGTTTCAGGAAGCCAACTAAAGTCATATTCTCTACCCTCACCGAACAGCTGTGCCTAGGAAAACCCCAGCCAGCTGAGGCCACCACACACCCAGGACACAGCATCAACCCTGCCCTCCACGCTGGCGCCATTGGACATGTGCAAACATAGGAGGGTTGGAGTACCCACACTAACCAGAAATTACTTAAGTTTTAATTGAAATTCCCAGGAAACTTAGCCTGGGTCCATTATAAGTAGACACACCAATCTGTACCCCATTAAAGGCTCTGATTGTTCATTACAGTCTTTTTTTGTAGGTGCTTCTAACAAGGAAAAAAGTCACATACATACAACAGTCTATTTATTATGGAGACTATTATGTCTTTTTTTCACCTGAAAACCTTTTGAAGTCTATCTCTACAGATCCCACTCATCTATTTTAATGGCTGTGCAGTCCCTATTAAATAGATGGAAGGGCCATAAATCACTTACCCAGCCTTCTCTTACACCTTTTGGTTGAAGTGAACATCCTAGTACAGATATTTTGGCAAACATTTGTGTAAATGTCCCTGGGGAAAGTCTCTAGCAACAGGATTACTAAATCAAAGGCATACACGTTTAAAGTAGATGTTTGGTACTTGATTGCCATCTAGGAACCAAGCCAGTTGGCACTCTCCAGAAAAGGATGCATAAACTTATACTTCAGTCTGCAATGCACAGCAGGGCCCATCCTGCATACCCTTTGCTCTGGGTATCTTTATTGGTGCAATCTTATGCACACGTAGGAGATAACATTAATGTTATACAAAGGACTTACTATATAATAGGAAATATTCTGAGTGCTTGATGTTTAACTAAATGTCAGCTACCTTTTTTTTTTTAAAATCACCATTGCCCTAAACGGTTTGGCTCAGTGAATAGAGCATCAGCCTATGGACGGAAGGGTCCCAGGTTCGATTCCAATTAAGGGCACATGCCTGGGTTGCAGGTTCAATCCCCAGTAGGGAGGGTGCAGGAGGCAGCCGATCAATGATTCTCATCACTGATATTTTTATCTCCCTCACCCTTTCCCTTCCTCTCTGAAATCAATATATATACTTTAAATCATTATTTATATCAATATATATTTACTTAAATCAATATATATATTTAAATCATTTTCTAAATCATTAATTAATGAGAAAACTGAGGCAGAGAAGTATTAAGTGACTTGCCCTGAGGCCACACAGCTAGTGGGCACTGGAGTCAGAAATCAAATCTAACTTCATCACTACCTATGCCACTTCCTCAAAAGAGGGAAATTTCAGTTTTGCATTTTTTTAAAAATATATTTTATTGATTTTTTACAGAGAGGAAGGGAGAGAGATAGAGAGTTAGAAACATCGATGAGAGAGAAACATCGATCAGCTGCCTCCTGCACATCTCCCACTGGGGATGTGCCCGCAACCCGGGTACATGCCCTTGACTGGAATCGAAGCTGGGACCTTTCAGTCCACAGGCTGACGCCCTATCCACTGAGCCAAACCGGTTTCGGCCAGTTTTGCATTTTTGCTATAAAACACAAAAACAAAAATTTGGTACAGTAATCCTTTTATTTAATGTCCCCCAAATCAGACCAAATTCTTTGGGCACACTGATACATAATGAAGAAAAAAGTACAAATTACCACTCTTGTGTATTGCCCCAAAGTATCTAATGCAGTATGTTATATGCTTCTAAGAGCATATGGTAAAGCAATGTAATAAACCAATTAGAACCACCTGCATCTTTAAAAGTAAAAAAATTTAAAAAGCAACCAAAACTTCCATGTGTAAGCAGAGTAAATGAATGAGAAAGTAAATTGCATTTCCATGGAAAACATTTATCAAATACAATTCAAATGAAATCCAAACAGTCTTTATCACTTTGTTAAATTTCAAACCACCATCCTTATGGGATCAGCCAATGCAAATACATTCATGATTTGCTGAATGCTCCCTAGTATCCTAAACCAGTGGTCGGCAAACTGCGGCTCGCGAGCCACATGCGGCTCTTTGGCCCCTTGAGTGTGGCCATGAAGTTTCAATCGCACTGTACGTGCGTGCCCGCATGTGGTATTTTGTGGAAGAGCCACACTCAAGGGGCCGCAGTTTGCCAACCCCTGCCCTAAACCATCTCCGATATTTACAAGGCAACATTATGAACAGAACAGCTTGGGGGAAAGGAATCCCCATTTCCTCTTCCCTGAGTGGGGCATGCATGCATCTCTGTTTTCAAGTGACATTGGATATGAGTAACCCAGGTTCTCCTTGCCCTGCAGATTCAGAAAACACTGGCAACAGGGTCTTGGTGGCTTTACAGATGATATGCAAAATGACCGCTACTTTTTGAGCCACAAATTTAGGATATGCCTTGTGATAAGTATAAGGGAAGTTAGGGATCAATGGAACAGAATATCCAGGAAAAACAGAACTAATGCAGCATAATAGGGTCCTCTCAGTCCTGATCCCTAAGTAACTTCCCCTTGGATAGGCTACAGCAAACATCCAGGCCCCATGGATTCCAAGAGGGAAAGTGATGGTGGAAAATCATTAGTGGAAATAGTCTATAAAAACCCTCACGCTGCCAACGGGCCACAAGGCACCAGAATACAGTAGAGAACAACCACTCCAAGGAGTCAAGTGGCATTACCACTTTTCATTTGGCAACATTTTATGAAGCCCACCATCTTAAGGCCCATCCTGCTCAGTTCTCCCCAGACAACCATCACCCGTGGTGGGACTTACCTGGTAGCCCCCTGCAGAAACTGATGGGACTACTGAAGCACCAGTGTGTGTGAGGGCAAGAGGAAATTGGCCAAGAGGGAAGATCAGCATGAGGCCAAGACATGGCTTCTCAGCTAAAGACTGCCCATGACCATGCAGAGTGACACCTGCTCTCCATTCCATGGTGCATATCCAGCGATGCTTAGCTGCACAAGGATCAAGAACTGGGACCAGTGGGGGCTGCCCAATTAAGTGAGGTTCTGCTCAAGGAGAGCCAGCCAAGACTACCCTACGAGGCTGTGTGTCATGACATGGGGAGACCTCTCTAGCCCCTCCCTCCCCACACACAAAAACTGCTAACGCTGGGTGAGACCCTCAGTAGACTGAGCTGCAGATGGAATTGGAACCTCCTGCTTCAGCAAGATCATGTTTCTCCATTATCACCTCAATGAACAGGGAGACCAGGTCTATACCCTGAAGAAGTTTGATCCTACGGGACAACAGACCGGCTCGGCCCATCCTGCTCGGTTTCACCCCAGACGGCAAATACTCTCGACACTGAATCACCATCAAGAAATGTTTCAAGGTGCTGATGACCCAGCAACTGCGCCCTGTATTGTGAGGGTCCCTTAAATTTCATGTCTCTCCTGCCACCTGTGACCCCTCTGAGACTTTCCGAAACCAAGCTTTTCAGTCTTGAGCCTTGAAGCCTTCTTACCACCCTTAGTCTTTGGAATCGGTGTCATCATTACCTTTGATCATGCTTGTGTGAAGCAATCATGGTAGCACCCCCCCTTAAAGGGAACAAGTTTAAGTCTGCTTTTCCTATTTTGACTGCCACATTAAAATGATTTGAAAGGGAAAAAAAGTGCTAAAGTTGCCATGGATGAGGTAGATACATGAAAGTATAAAAGACTCTGAATGCTAAAAATTAACTGGTTAATGGAGAACTCTGCACAGGCATTTGCTTGCTTGTTCCCTTCATCCTGTGCCCCTAAAAAGCACATCAAAAAATCAGGAATTGTTCATTATTTAATTACTTGACATTGCTAAGCAAGTCTGTGACAAAACATTCGAGAAACACACCGGGGTACACCTATAAAATTTAGATGCTCTAAAAATACCACCACTTTTTGACTAGAAGAATTGTTCTGTGTTTTTATATGCTAAATAGAAACTGTCTAAACTCCTTTCCATCAAGTCAACCCTTATACTTTCCACCGTTGCATAAAAATTGAATATATCACACAGAAGTGTATCTGTTAAAGAACTTTATTTCTCTTTACCATTCTGCTGTTTTATGTCACATACCCTAACCATACTGCCTGGATTTCACTAACCATTACTGCAGAATCCCTTTTGTTCTCTGATTTGAAGATGTATGAGGGATATTTGATTCTCTTTCATTTTATTTTGCTGTAAGAACTGAAAATCCCTTGAGACAAGCCTGATCCACCCACTCTAATCAGGAGAGGGGAAGTTTAGGAATGGCTTAGCTAGCTCCAGAGGGGTGCTTTGCATTGAGAATTCTGAATTTGTTGTTTGCTTGAAAGTGTGCTGTGAAGGTAGAATGTTTTTTTCTAAACCTATGAAAAAGACTAATTCAGTACTTCATTGGGAAAAACAACGGAAGGCCAAGATTTCCAAAAAAAGCCATTTGCTGCACTTTTGGCACCTGCAAAGATGTGCTTCCAAATGAGTGTTTTAAAGTACCAGCATCTGTAATTTGGGGTTCCTGCAGCAGCACGGTTTACACCCTTCTTTGAGGTTTATGGATTGCCTGCTCCTTACTCTATCAAGTAGAGCCACCAATCCCAAGGAAAGCAGGCAGAGGCTGGGCGACATCGGTATGCGGAGCACACCGTCACCTCATGTAGGTCACTGCGGGAGGCTGTGCCATGCTTGTACTTAGGCCCCGCTTCTGTTTCAAGCCCCACTGCCACTGGCACTCCCACATTTCAGCCTGTGGCTCCCTGGGGCAAAAGGTAGTTTCAGCCCTACAACTACCCAGCACTGACTGCCCACACCACTGGCCTCAAGATGTCTGGCACCTCCAGGCAGCAAGCAGTGCAGCCAAGGGCAGCAGAGGATCCATTAAAGGGAGAATGCATTTATACTTAACTCAAAGGAGATGGATTGAAATTTATCTCTGTGCGATAAACAGTGAATTGCAATTGACAGACATTTTCTATATGAATGCAATTTACCATGTTATTACCAGTTTATGTTTATATAATGAAATCAACTGTTTTTGTGAGGTGAATTACCCAGATTTATTTTTTGCAAGTTCATAATTAAAAGGCATTTAAATATTTCCTCTCTGTTTTCTGTCTTTTGAAAAGCAGTCAGTTCAACTATGATCATTTGTGAGGGAGAGAGATTTCCAAGCAAGGAAAAATTGTTTCAAAAAAGAAAGTAAAGGTGTTGGGATTCCCTTCTCCTAAGTTTCACTTCTTCATACAGCCTCTACTAGGATACACGACATTTTTCTAAACACACAGCAGGAAGAGTGGTGGATGGTATGGTGCTGTACAGGTCAGTTGCAAAATCCTACTCTTAACAAACAGGGAAAACCCTCTGCCAGCCAGTTTTCTAACTGAAGCTTCTAAGATCAAGACCAGCCCCACCACATGGGAAACAACTCCAATGCCACCTCCCACTGCTCAGGAGTCTGTGGTAGCTTTTCTTGTTTGTTTGTTTGTTTTTTAATTAAAATGAAAACCAGCACAGTATTAGTGCTACAACAATTTACCTGCCCAGACTTGGGGGTGTTATGATTGCCCATTATTGTACCTTAGGCAAAAGTAATTATGCACATCCTCACAAGTCTCTCTGGGGAACCAGCTGATTACCTGAGACAGCCAAGAAGTCATCAATGGAAGTGATGTCATCGACAGCATCTGTGAGAACACGGACCTGTTTTTCCCACTGCTCTTTAAAAAGATCCATGTTCTCTTGGGCCAGCTTACTCTGTGGTTTTGCTGCTAAAGCCAATGCAGCATTAATAACCTGCAAAGATCATCAAGTTCAATGTTTACTTTTCAGAGTCATGAAAACAAAACAGGTGGGATAACATGGTCAGTAGAGTGGCGATGGCTTTGTTTCATACGCATTTTACAGGACACATGATACCACACGTTTCACTATAACACAAAGCTGGAATAGAGAAATGTGTTAAATA
Organism: Myotis daubentonii; assembly: GCF_963259705.1. Taxonomy (NCBI): domain Eukaryota; kingdom Metazoa; phylum Chordata; class Mammalia; order Chiroptera; family Vespertilionidae; genus Myotis; species Myotis daubentonii. The sequence continues at coordinate 81,562,423 of NC_081844.1, read as the reverse complement.
GGTTTTTAAATGTGAATGTAGAAGCAACACATTTGCAATAGAGAGATATAGTAATACACTGAAAATATGGACAATCACAAACAAATAAAAATATCTAATCTCCCCACTCTGTGATAGCAACTCTATTATATTCCAGGCTTTTTTCTCCTCATATACATATGTATGTATGCATGTCAAAAAATACACAATTAGAATTATGTGCTACATAAAACTATCTTATTTCTTTTAAATACTTCTCCATATCATTAAATGTAAGTCTAAAAAATTAACTGTTTATTCCATCTTATGGATGCACATCACTATTTTCCTATTGTAGGATATCTACGTTTGTTCCAGTTATCCACCATTCTTAATAATCTTGTGATATACATTAGGCATTTCAGGTTCTTGATACATTATCAAAGCACAATTGTGAATAATATATTGTATTCAAATTCCAAGCATTTTTCTAACAGGCATATTTGACATATAACAACATAAAGTATAAAATTTGTGCAGTTTAAAAAGTTATTTCTTTAAAAAATGGCTTCGAGATAGAATTCACATACCAAACAATTCACCCATTTAAACTGTACAATTCAATGATTTTTAGTATATTCACAGTTGTACAACCATCATCACAATCATAATTTTCATCACTCCAAAAAGAAACCCTATATCCATTAGTAGTCATTTTCCATCAACATTCCTTAACCCTATCTCCTGGCAACCACTACTTAACTTTTTGTCTCTGTGGATTTGTCAATTCCGGATATTTAATATAAATGAAATGATATTAATGTGTATTTTTATAACTAGCTTCTTTCACTTAATGTTTCTGAGGCCCATCCACATGCTATAAAATGTATTAGTATTTCATTCCTTTTTATTAATCAACTAGAGGCCTAGTGCATGAATTCGTGCATGGGTGGGGCCCCTTGGCCTGGCCTGCGTGCGATCAGGGCAGATCGGGGCTGGGGAGAGGGATCGCAGGAGGCTGGCCTGCCACAGGAGATTGGCTGTGGGAGCGCACTGACCGCCAGGGGGCAGCTCCTGCGTTGAGTGTCTGCCCACTGGTTGTCAGTGCGTGTCATAGTGACCAGTCGTTTGGTTGACTGGTTGTAACAGTCACTTAGGCTTTTATATATATATAGATAGATAATATGCCATTATACGGCTGTATTATATTTATCCATTCACCAGTAGACAGACATTAGAACTGTTTGCACTTTTTGGGCACTATGAATGCTGCCGCTATAAATACATGTTTTTGTGTTTTCATTATTCTTGGGATATAACTATGAGTGGAATTGCTGGATTATATGGTTAACTTTATGTTTAACATTTTGGGAACTGCCTTACTGTTTTCCAAAGCAGCTGTAGCATTTTACATTTCCACCAGCATATATGAGGGTTCCACTTTCCCCACTTGATTTTCTTTTTTTCTAAAATTATTGTTATCCTAGTGGGTGTGAAGTGGTACCTCACTGTGGTTTTGATTTTCATTTCCATGATGGCTAGATGGGTATAGTTCTTTTTATGCACTTACTGACCATTAGTATAAATTCTTTAGAGAAATATCTACTCAGATTCTTGGTATTCACTGAATGGGTAATGAAAGTAGTATGAAAATGAGCTGAGAGAATAATAAATTAAGATTTCTAAGCTCTGGTAGGAAGGGAGTGCTACGGGGTTGGTGAAGGAATTAAGCAAAAGAGAAAAAAGAGAGAAAGAACTCATGGACACAGACAACAGTGTGGTGAATGTGGTGGAGGGGCTGGGGGTGGGGGTGGGAGTGGGAGTGGAAGAAGGTATATGGGGGATAAGTGGTGCTGCAAAAAAACCACCAACATTTTTAAAAAATACTAAAAAGTTGCCAAAACCGGTTTGGCTCAGTGGATAGAGCGTCGGCCTGCAGACTGAAGGGTCCCGGGTTCGATTCCGGTCAGGGGTATGTGCCTTGGTTGTGGGCACATCCCCAGTGGGGGACGTGCAGGAGGCAGCTGATCGATGTTTCTCTCTCATCGATGTTTCTGGCTCTCTGGCTCTCTCCCTTCCTCTCTGTGAAAAATCAATAAAATAAAATAAATAAATAAAAAAGTTTAAGTACAAGGTGCTTATGGGTTATTAAAAATAAATGTTTCTAATGCAACTTGGAAGGGAAGCAAAGATAAGAGGAAACTGATGGTGATGGAGTGGAGATCTGGATGAAGCAGAAAAATAGTTATCAAACAGGCATTTGAGAACACAAACTTGATGGTATGAGTTGGGGATGGTTTTTTTCTAGGTAAAAGAAGAACCACAGCCCTAACCGGTTTGGCTCAGTGGATAGAGCGTCAGCCTGCGGACTGAAAGGTCTCAGGCTCGATTCCGGTCAAAGGCATGTACCTTGGTTGCGGGCACATCCCCAGTAGGAGGTGTGCAGGAGGCAGCTGATTGATGTTTCTCTCTCATCGATGTTTCTAACTCTCTATCCCTCTCCCTTCCTCTCTGTAAAAAATCAAAAAATATTAAAAAAAAAACAACCAAATAACTACAGGTCATGTGTATAATTCCCAAATGATTGGAGGGATATATCAAAGAATCAGCCCCCCAAAACTGCAGTTGTAACAAACTGAAGTATTAGACCTGCTAGACTGGTGCAACTGTTCCTCTTTCTCACTAAACAACAGGAAGTGAAAACTATCAAGACAATCAGTAAAAGATTCCAAGGCATATGGGGACTATGCCATCCAGTTAGTAATTACTAATAGCCCACTACTTTCTAAAGTGTATGGGTTTGAATGATAAATTATTTGGAAGAAAAGCCATCCTATCTTTCTTGTGTTATGCTGTGGTCTCTCATATTTTCATCATTTCAAGGCTTGTTTTTTGTCTCTTTTTCTTCTTGCCATTCATTACCACTAGGTGCTTCACCTATGGACTATTAACTTCATTAATTAACTCATTAATTCATTCATGTTTCAATGAATCAGAGTGAAACAAGGCCTTGTAAGAATATTTGTCTGAAGAAAATGTTTCCAATGAGAGCCAAGTAAACATAGACCAGGACTTAATTATATGTTTTAAATACTAAGATAATTTTCCCTCACAAAGAGAAAATTGCTTTCTTTTGTTCTGTAACACATCTTATTGCTTACAGTGTAATGGAGGAACAGCACCTTGCCTAAGGTTAACTTTCTCATTTTACAAAGGACACCTGATAAATGGAACTGCCTTATGATTCAGCGATCCCACTTCTGGGAATTATGTGAAGGAACCCGAAATCTAATTCAAAAGAATATATGCACCCCTAATATTCATTGCAGCGTTATTTACAATAGCCAAGATCTGGAAACAGCCCAAGTGTCCATCAGTAGATGAGTGGATAAAAAAGCTGTGGTACATTTATACAATGGCATACTACATGGCCGTAAAAAAGGGAAACTTTACCCTTTGCAACATCATGAATGGACCTGGAGATTATTATGCTGAGTGAAATAAGCCAGTCAGAGAAAGACAAATATCATATGATCTCATTTACATGTTGAATCTAATGTACAAAATAAATGGACAAACAAAATACACACAGAGACATGGAATAGACTGACAGCTGTCAGAGGGGAGGAGAGCTGGAGGGCTGGATGAAAAAGGTGAAGGGATTAAGCAAAAAATACTAACAATAAACATATACATAACACATAGACACAGATGTGGTGATAATCAGAAGGAAAGGAGGGTGGTGGTAGGTGCAGGTGGGCAAAGGGGGCGGGAGGAATGGGGCAGAAAGAGACTTGACTTTGGATGGTGAGCACATGGTGCAGTGTGCACATGATGTGTTACTGAACTGTACACTTGAAGCCTGTATGGTTTTATTAACCAATGTCACCCTAAAAAAGAGAGATCATCTCTAAAATGCCCTCCTCAAATTTTAAAGACTCGATTGTCAGAAACCTGTTGGTGGTGGTGAGAACAGCAAATCACCAAAAATGTGGGTGCTTCCTCCCCTCAAACAACAAAATAAAGCCATTTTCAGATTACTTCCTCCTCAATTCAAGTTTAATCTCCAATATTTGAAGTTAAAGTCAAGTGACTACTAAAAAGTTATTATTTTAGAACAGAATTTCCCATTTCCAAAAGTTAATTCTGGTACAGGGGACCTGGAAAATGGGGACAAACACTCTTCTCTCCCCTCCAGAGAGGAACAATGAGAACTAGGAGCCAACTCCAAACTGTAGGTGGGGCCACTAAAGAGCTGCCCCTAGGAAAGCTGCACCCAGCAGAGCGGCCAGGGCTGCCTGAATGCAGGACCCTGGGCATGGAGCACACAAAAAACAGCCTGGAAAATCCTAACATCTGTTAGACAGATGTTGGCAGTAGTGTCACAATAAGGAAACATACACTTTAACCCCTAGAGTGCCGGGGAGCGCCATGGCGCTCCTGTCTTTCGCCAAAAGTGCCGGGAGCGCTAGCAAAGCTTTGACATGGCGTCCAGTTCTGAGTCTGCTTTTATTAGTGATGATGATATTGCTAAATATGTCAATGTGGTAAAGGTTTCCTTAAGTTTTTGAATATGTAACTTCATTTACTTGTGATTCATAATTTTTTTCCTAAACTGCTGTAAAATCACCAAAAATGCCTCGGCAATTTTAGCATAGTTCCTAGGATATTGGCTGGCACTCAAAGGGTTAATGTAATAACTGTCTATATGCTATAGTATATTAAATACCACCTTAAACTCCTGGTGAATTAACTAACTAATCTAGTTTAGATCATTGGCTTTGACTGGAGTCTGTTATCAAACAAGCCACTGACTGCAGAAGAGAATACCAGAGGGCTAGAAACCCCCCACCCACCCACTCCCATGAGCCTGAGCTCAGGGTCTGCATCAGGATGAAGAGAAAGGAGAGGGCTCCACTCAAATCCCTCTTCCTCAAAGTAACAGCTACCTTGAAGGGGAGAGTCCTTTGAGCATGAAATACATGGACCAAGGCAGGCCACATGCAGCTCCCAAAAGTGTTTGGTTTACCCTCCTCAAAGAATTACAACATTTTAAAATTTGTTACCAATCATTTAAAATTGAAACTTGACAGAAACATCTGAACTGCTGACTTCTCTTTAAAAATAACGAAAGGACCTCACAACATGCACATCCCCATTTTCATTAGGCTCTATCTACTAGACTCCTCATGTGATTTTTTTTCCCTCCGCTTTAAGATCATTTATATAAATATTCTTGGTAGGTGTGATCAGCGTATGTTACCATCTGTTTCAGCCGATATGTGAAAGCATTGTCGCTTTTCAAACATTTAAAAACCTAATGGAGAACTAAAGACATTAAAAACAAACACTGATAGGGCAAAATGGCAAACTTAGGGAGAGAATGCCAACTCTTGAGAAACATGCTTTAAATTTATTTCATACAACTTGGTCATACATTAACTTTCTGGAGGTTATTAAATCCATTGTGTTTATTATCTATCTGTACAGCTAGCAATCACTAGTAGATTTCATCACTGGATTAAAGCTGAGGAACTGTCCATCACATAATGTGGATTCACAAACTGAGCCCATCACACTAATATTTAGATGAAGCAACTCTCACTGGGAAACTAGCCACATGATTGAGAATGACAGCAAATGCCCTAAACTAACCTCCATACCAGTTAGGATCTCAAATTAGTAACCGGGTTTACTTATTTCGATCACCTGCCTTGAGTGTCAGGAATTATTTATATGAAAGAGTACTGGACAGAGTATATTTTAAAGTTGGTTGCAGACGTAACACAGAAACTTCCTTCCTGTGATCTCTATTCCATTACTCCAGTTCCCTTGCTTATTCCCATTTATCCGTGGCCACTGCCATCTGGCAGGCCATTTAGAGAGGTAAATGTAAATCCTCAAAGTATGCCCAAGAGCATTCTCTATCTGGCAAATGGGAGAGGCAATCTCTTCCAATGAAACAGCATTTACACTGCTTATTTTGCCTGGGAGTGGCAAGGAGTACCAGGCCACACAAATAGGATCCGTTCCCCTCATGGGATACACCATTCTTCTATGTGCTTCAGAGTATTTCTCGCTTAACCTAATCCCATCACCAGTCTTCCAATATGCCATTATAAATCGAGAAAAGTTCTCAAGCTTTTACTTTGGTAGCTGGCTTAATTACATCATTAATATCTGTATCATAAAGCTACTTTAGGACACTACAGAGTAGGGTTCCAGCTCTTGAATCTTTCCTTCTCCTTCCCCAACACAGAAACACCCAAATACTGGGCATTAGGATGGAGGGCAGGTGGGTAGCTATTATACTTTCAGGCTTGTGGGGTGACCATCATGATTACAGGACTGCCAGATGTTGCAGGTAGCCCTTCGTTCAAGAAGGATGTAGACTGAATAGTGTGGTCACTGCATACCCACTATTTGCGAACAGTGGAGGACATTATGCATTTTTATTTATTTAAGATGTTTTATTTTATTTTAAGATGTTTTAATTGTTTTTTTTAGAGAGAGGGGAAGGGGGAGAGGAAGGGGGAGAGGGAGAGGGAGAAACATTGATATGAGAGCATAACATCGATTGGCTGCCTCCTGCACACCTCCTACAGCGGATCAAACCCGCAACCCAGGCATGTGCACTGACCGGAAATTGAGCCTGAGACCTCTCAGTGCACAGGACCATGCCCAACCGAGTCAAACTGGCCAGGGTACTATGCATTTTTAATGAAGGGCAAGAGGATAGAACGTGTGATGCCCTGAGGAAATGTCACTTGAAGTTAAATAAATTTCTCCAAGATTTGTAGACTCTGAATCAGTGTTTTGTCTCTAAGACTTCTATCTAAAAACCTAAAAACAAAACCAACAAAATAAGCCTCATCTCCACTCTAACCAAAATTCCATCTGCTGGTACCTTACAGCATCGCTGGTCGTACTTTACCTGAGGGCAGAGGGCTTCCAGCTGGCTCGCGGACATTCGAACAAGCTTCACACCTTCGTCATTGTTTGAAATAGAGCAGGCCAAGTTGGCGACCTAGAAGAGGGAACACATAAAAAGATCTTGGAAGATTTTTCTCTTGGACTGCAAAGAAAAACTAACATACACTTACCCCCATCCCTGACCTTTACAGCTTATAAGGACACGTTTGGTTTTTTCTAGCTCTGTGCTGAGGAAATTATAGATTCGTAACACAGGTCACACTGTAAGCTGGTGGCCGAACCTTGAAACATCCCACGACCTGTAACTCACAGGCTTTACGTGGGCTCTAACCTGCCTAAACAGTAACTTCAGACAGAGGTTCTCCTAGTGAGGGCAATAACATGAGAAAAGCTGTGGCATCAAGGGCATCAGGAAAGAATTATTGATATACTCAAATAAAATGTACTTTGCAGCTGTTCTTGAAGTAAGGAAATAGAAATTCTAAGTTATTATTCTCATTTGACATGTGAATGGATGCTTTTCATTTGAACACAAGGTTATTTTTCAAATAAAAAAATAGCATTAAGAAAACATCAAGGCCATCCTCATCAGAAAAGGAAGCAGAAACAGGGATGATGTTCTATCATTAAGAACAAAACTGTCCTCCAGCTGGGTTCTCAAAAGCACTGACAGCTGGACTCTTTCCTGAACAATGCTATTTCACTCGAACTAAAATCTTTACCTTCCCCTCCAACTCTCAGTGACAGTGCTCATGCCAATCTTTCCAAGCTGTGTCATACTTCATCTGCCGTAGCTCTGGCTATGCTGAGAATGTTGCTCTGTAGTGACTGCTAGGGCTGTGATCAACTATCCATGTTCCTAAATGAATAGGCTTGCCAATTCCATTAGTAACACGGAGACCAACTGAACACATGGTGGTGAGACACATCTTTCCCCCAGTTGCAAAGTGAATTATAAATGGCAGTTGAATATCAAAGGTACTTTCCAAGAATTTAAATGCCAGAGTAAACAAGGGCAGTGACAATAACCTTTGATTTTTTTTTCACTCCTCCACCCAATTTAAGCACACAAAGGCACAAGAAAAATTATATACTATTATGGCTGTTGTTTGCTGTGTTACAGTTGGGGATTATCATTTTTCTGTAAGACTGCTTGCTAACTATCAGAATCCTGCAATGCTAATCACAAGAAGAAACAAAAGAACGAACATGCATTTAAAAATAAAAGGTAAGGAAACAGAAAATTAAATCAGGTCTTTAATGTTTAGTGGCCTTCAAAATCACATGAAGAAGTAACAGATATTCTCCCTGAAGACTACAATCCTACTTTCTGGTGTTGCCGGGACCTGAGCCAAGAGACACTTTGCTCTTTATGATGACAATTTATAGAGCTGATCGAAGATTCCTATTTGTTTTGAAATTACTACGAAATATGACTAAGCTAAATTTTGTAAACTTTTAAAAAACACTATCCCTCAATTATACATTTTATGATGCTATAATGAAGGAGAAAGCTTAAATTAGATGAGTTCATGAATCTACAACTTCTACTGTCATAAGAAGGAATTTTGAAAAACAAATGTAAAATGTGAGGGTGGCACTAAACTAGCAGTTTGGAACTAACAGAGACCCCTGTGAGGTGAGTGTACTAATGCCCAGCACCCCGTCCACGCCCACCATTGCAGAGACCAGCCAAATGTTAGCTGCAGAAGGCCTGTCACTGTGTTTCTGCCTTCCATGCTCTAGTCTCTACTCACACACACTCCTTTCAATTTATGTTCTCCCAATTGTATGAATCTGGAAAAACATATTTAAATTAAGAAGCAAACAGATTATATAAAGTGTTTTCTATTATAGGTCAGACACATGAGTGTGTGTGGTTGAGGGTGAAATGGCTGACTTCTGTAAAGCATCTTTCCTGATATAAATCCTAACAAAACAAAGGTTATGGAAGACTTGTTCTTTATTTTAAAACACCGTTTAAAAACATTTCTAACGTACTGCTGAAGCAGTCATGTTCAACAGGAGCACGCTGCCTGTTCAGGAAGCCACCCTGCCTAACCTGGGAGGAGGCAGCGGGCTCCTGTCACTGACAGTCTTCTCCAGATGGAGCTCAATTCACCCCCCAGGGACAGGCTACTCACTTCTAACAATGACAAATGTGCAAATGCAGTATCTCAACCATAGCTCTCTGGGAGGCTAACCTCATATAGTAGTGCCAGGCTACACTGAAAACGGGGTGAGGGGAGGGGCTTCCTAAATGCCTCCTTCTGGGGCTCTAGGAATCTGGGATGGCAGCTAATACTGAGACTGTGAATTAAAAACATTCAGAGCAGCTAACTCCCAGAGAACCTGGCAGAGCTGAGACTTAGTAATGAGCACTATCTCTACATTTGTTCTGGGAATAAATTATTATATCTTTGCTATCACAGTAACTTGAGGTATTAACAACTGAAATGTCTTTGGTCCTGCTAATCCAAGAGGTAGGCTGAGACTGACACTATGACTACTAGCTTTTAAATCAAGAAGGGCTCCCCTCCACCCTCAACTGATTTTAGAGAGAAAGGAAGGGAGAGAGAGAAAGGGAGGGGGAGGAGAGAGCAACATTGATTTGTTGTTCCACTTATTTATGCATTCATTGGTTGTTTCTTGTACGTGCCCTGTCCGGGGATTGAACCCCAACCTTGACATAAACAGGATGATGCTCTAATCAATTGAGCTACCTGGCCAGGGCATGAAGGCCTCTTTTGCACTGCCTAACCCATGTAAGTCTGGATCTTGTTAAAGAGCAGAATATTTCAGAAAACTTGAAACTCACTGATAAAAAAAACAGCCCTGGGTTTTTGCTGGTTTCAGGAGTTAGTCCAGTAACAATCTGTGCTGTGAAGGAGACGGTCACAGCCGGGCTGTGTCAGATCAACAAATATGACAATTTGTACATGACAGAAAAACAACTTCTCAGACATTTAGAAAAGCTCTACCTTTACTCCACACCTGATTTTCTTTCCTTAAATAAAATTTATGAAACCAAGTTTGTAGTAATAAAATGTCCCATTATGACTATTTCCCTCTACTGTACTGATGACTTTAAATAAAGTGCAGATTGTTCAAGTCACATACAGTTCTTCCCACTGCTCTCAGTAACTGCACATGGCTTTACATTCGGATGAAATGTGACACTGCCCTTACTCTGGAACCTGTGCAGGGAGGTTTTTTCTGTTCTTGGTGATAAATTAATGCCATTTCACCCTAACATCTCATCCATTCTGTGGCATAAAAACAAGTAGAAAACTGTGGAAAAGGAAGCTTTAACGTCTAAGTGGTAACATCACGACCTAGGTAAGAGGCTATAAGCTCACAACCTGCATCATTTGCCATTGGCTGCAGGTCAAGCTACCACCTGAGTTTTTGTCTTTAAAATGATTGAGTCTGAACTCTCAAAAAATCCAAAATAATAGTAACTCAACTTTTCCAAACTTGTCGTATATCTGAGAAGTCCCAACTGCATGTCATATAAATTTCAAAACCACTCAAGAAACTTCTAATAATTACTCCCCAACCCACAGGGAAAATGATGATGGAACAGAGGTCAAACCTGTATATTCCCGATTTCCAGAGAAGGGTGCTGGCTACCTTATTAGGAGGAACAAGGTATGTTACCAAAAAATGAAGTATGCATGGGTGATAGAAAAGTTCCACACTGGATTGTGGTGAAGTTTGCATCGTACTGTAAATTTAGTAAAAAAAAATCACTGAATTGTATACTTAAAATGGGTAATATTTATGTTACATAAATTGTATCTCAATAATGCTGTTTTTTGTTTTTATTTTTTAATGCAGGTAAGTGATTAAAGGAAACTGTCAGAGGCTAGAAATGAGAAAGCAGAAATTCAGGCAGGCAAGCAAGCACTGAAAACAGTGTTCACTTGGAGTAGGGGTGGGTGGGAATGGGGTACAAACTATTCTGTGACCAGAACTTGTTTTTTGTTTGTTATTTTTATTGATTCCAGAGAGGAAGAGAAAGAAACATCAATGATGAGAGAGAATCATTAATCGGCTGCCTCCTGCACGCCCCCCACAGGGGTTAAAGAATAGAAATTACATTATTTACTTGGCCCAAAAAACTTTCAGGCTTAGGAGGTCATGTGTTAGTAGTATCCCTAAACAACTGGCAGAAGCAAATATAAATGGAAATTTTCTCGGATGAAAGGTGATCTAAATCCCAGGCCTCAAAGAATTCCCATATACAAAATGCCAGAATGTGAAGTCACAATAAAAATGCAGAAAGTACATAAGGAAATAAGCCATCTGGGGTAGAGTAAGCAAAAGAACTGAGTAATCAAATCCACAATAACTGCAGATACTCAAATGATCACACATGGAATATGAAAAATATTTCTTATGTTAATAGACCTTAAAAAAAAAAAAAAAAGTAACCAAAGTAGAGACAAGGAAAAAACACACTGAAAATGACGAGGCAGATTTGAGCCCTCGCCTGTGTAGCTCATCTCATGCACAGTAGGGTTTCGGGTTGGATTCCCAGGCAGGGCAAAAATCTAGGTTATGAGTTTGAGCCCCAGGCAGGGTGTAAACGGGAAGCATTTGATGTTTCTCTTAATGTTTTTCTCTCCCACTCTCTTCTCCCTTCCTCTCTCTAGAATCAATGCAAAACATATCCTCATGTGAGGATTTTTTTTTTTAATTACTAATGAGGATTAAAAAAAAACAACAAAACTAGGCAGATTTGAGAAAGATCAAAATTCAATTTTGCATGAAAAGTTATAACATCTGGCACTTCCAGAAATTTAAAATAATCTTGACTAAACACTGCTGAAGGAAGAATTACTAACTTGTAAAGTCAAACTTAAGAATTAAAAAAACAACAACAAAAATAGAAATTTCTATAATATAGAAGTCATAAAAGAAATTATAAGACATGCAAGATAAACTGAGAAGGACTACTATTCAACCATGAGGAATTTCAGAAGGAAAGACAGAAAAAAAAAGGAACAGAGGCAATACTTAAATTTTTCAAAGTGAATGAAATTTAAATTTTAGATTTGGGAAGACAAATTCTAAGCAGGATAAATAAAAGAAATCTACCCCTGGTTGGTTTGGCTTGGTGGTTAGGAGGGTCTAAGTTGGATTCCCAGTCAAGGGCATGTACCATGCCCCAGGGCGTGTGCAGGAGGCAACCTATTGATCTCTCTCTCTCTCTCTCTCTCTCTCCTTCCCCCCCCCCCCCCGCTCCCTTCTTTCCACTATCTCTAAAAATCAATGGAAAAAATATCCCTGGGTGAGGATTAACCACCGCGCCGCCCCCCCCCCCCCCCAAAAAAAGGTCCACACCCTGACACACTGTAATGAAGCTTTAGAACAACAATGACAAGATTTTTTAAAAAATTATTTTTATTGATTTCAGAGAGGAAAGGAGAAGGAGGGAGAGAGAGAGAAACATCAATGATGAGAGAGAATCACTGATCAGCTGCCTCCTGCACGCCCTCCACTGGGGATCGAGCCTGCACCTGTGCATGCACCCTTGACTGGAATGGAACCTGGCACCCTTTAGTTCACATTATCCACTGAGCCAAACTGGCTAGGGCAAGACAAGATTTTTATCAGCCAGAAAGTAAATACAAATTATGACTGATGACTTTTCAACAGCAACCATGGAAGCCAGAGATAAAGAATATCTTCAGCCCGGGCCAGTTTGGCTCAGTGGATAGAGCATCGGCCTGCAGACTGAAGGGTTCCAGGCTCAATCCCCAGTAGGGGGCGTGCAGGAGGCAGCCAATCCATGACTCTTAATTATCATCATTGATGTTTCTCTCTCTCTCCCCCTTCCTCTCTGAAATCAATAAAAATATATTTTAAAAAAAGAATTAGAGCACAATAAAGACATTAAGTTAAGACAAAAACAACTTGAGTATTTACTCCAGACATATCTTCCTCCCTCCCACTAAAGGAATTTCTAATGACTATGCTTCAGAAAGAAGGGAAATCATCTCAGAAGGGAGGTTTAATATGCAAGAAGAAATGGGAAGCAATAAAAATATGGTGTAAGATAAAATTTATGCAAACTTGAAAAAAACAAATAAAGCAATACCAATAGTATCTAATTCAAGGGGCTATAATTTAAGAGAATCAAAATACTGGACAATATTTAAGTTGGAGAATGGAGTTAAAACATCCTAAGACAGTGGTCACCAACCTTTCGGACCTCATGGACCACAGACCACCGGTTGGCGACCACTGTTCTAACAGACTTACATTGTTTCAGGAGAAAAAGATACTGATTAAGTTTATCCTCTGAGTTAAACATGCTTGCTAAAATAGCCAGTTACCACTAATGAAACAGAGGGTATATGATTTCCAAACAAGAAGGGGGGAAAAAAGAAAAAAGGAAATGGGAAGGCTCAATCAATCCAAAAACAGGAGGAGAAAGAAGGATAGAAACAGAGGAATAAGAAGGAGAGAACAGCCCTGGCTGGTTTGGCTCAGTGGATGGAGCGTCGGGCTGCGGACTGAGAGGTCCTGGGTTCGATTTTGGTGGAGGGCACAGGCCCAGATTGTGGACTCGATCCCCAGTGGGGGGCGTGCAGGAAGCAGCCGATCAATGATTATCTCTCATCATTGGTGTTTCTCTCTCTCTCTCTCCCCCTCTCCCTTCCTCTGAAATAAATTTTTTAAAAAATTATAAAAAACAAAAACAAAAAGGAGAGAACAAAATGCAATGGTAAAATGAATCCACGTATCATAATAATGAATGTATATGTACTAAACTCTCTAATAGAAAAGAAAAATCCTGCTAAGCTGAATACCAACTAAGCATATGCTCTTTACAAGGTAGATTTAAAACATAACAAAACAAAGGTTGAAGTTTATTTTTAAAACGGAGAAAGCACACAGACTCACAGCCCTCTGTCCTCCCAATATTGTCACTGGGAGGCTGAAGGCCATATGCTGGTTAGCCCCTCACCAGATCACAGCTGCCTGGATCTCAACTCAGTAGCAATGGAATGTTATGATCTTGCCTTTTTAGAAGAAACTTATAAGAAAATCATGTGGAATCTGTCACTATATGTTAAAATGTTGAGGACCCCCCCACACACACACACCTACTTAATCATTAACTGTCCCTTATAGAAAAACCCTACGTAAGGATTCTTTTTTTAAAAATGTTTTTTATTAATTTTTTTTTTTTTAAGAGAGAGAGGAAGGGAGAGGAATAGAGGGATAGAAACACTGATGAGAGATAAGTGTCATCGATCGGCTGCCTCTTACATGCCCCCTGCTGGGGATCAAGCCCACAACCCAGGTATGTACCCTGACTGGGAACCAGTGACCTCTTGGTTCCTAGGTCGACACTCAATTGCAGAGCCAAGCCAACCAGGCTGTAAGGATTCTTTTTACATTTTATTTTTAGGATAGGCTTATTTTCCCTTGGGGGAAAAGGGGGGGCATCCTTCCTCCATTTTAAAGACAAGGACTACACAATTAACTGTTTCATCCTTTTCTCCCTGCTACCAGGAAGTACAGTGTCAAATCCGAACTCAAGATTGGCAATTATAGATCATAATTGTCTATTACTCTTTTTCTAGGGTCTGGCTTTCTGCATATAACTTATTTTATATGGTTTTATTCTAAATAAGCTATGTCAAATCTAATTTTAGGAAGAGGTAAGATATAACTGCAAGTATCTCTAGCAACAGGATTAGGAGTAGTGGATTTACTAAAACATCATAAACTATTTTAAACAACTTGGATATTTGTATTTTTAAAAGGGTTTCATTTGTAAATCACCACCCAGATGATACTGTAGTTAGTTCCATTTATGTGGCAACATATATACCACTTTAAAAGTTCCCTATTTATATCTAACTACCTGAATTATCTATTAGTAAAGGTAGAATGGGTGCCTGTCTAAATATTAGTCCATCTGTTCGACTGATGAGGAAATAGGAGGCTTACACTCTTTCCTCAATCAGGGCCAAGGCTGGGCAGAGTGCTTCCTTAACCATCCTTATCAGTAGTCCAGGAGAAAAGAATCCGGATGCTCCTGAGAACAATGTTCACCCACTGCCTTCACTTGACTGTCCCAAAGTTTGACTGGGTGGTTAAGTTCAGCCAAAAATGTTTGTTAGGGGATAAGGTGCTAAAATAGTACATGCAAGACACTTTTGTCACACACAGCCTCATTAGTCTGAACTTAGACCTTTGAAAATGTGAGAAGACCACACTCAATATGCTGAGAAAATTCTTCTGGCATCTAAGGCTAGCATTGCCCCCAAGAACACCTCACTGCTTTCATGCAAATGTCCTATAGTCCTAAAAAGTTGAAGCTTCATTTAATTTGCTATTTGGAAGAATTTCATCCTATAGTATTATATAGAGGCAATGAGAAAATACCCAAGATATCACAGGTAGATCGTATAAGGTCAGTGTTTAATTCAAATGCTCCTACCAGTCTTCTTCAAGGCCACTTTACTACACAGTATCAGCATACCATAGAATAAAAGTTAAAATGCAGATCATTCAATTTGCAGTTCAAACACATTTCAAGCCAATAAAGCCATACCCTAGAAGTCCTGGATAATGGGAAATACTTGGAAGGTGGAAGGGAAGCCCCACAAGTAATGATAATCCAGCTCAACAGCAACCAATTACATTTACATTTTGGTTCTTAACTCAAGACAAAGAACAAGATATCATCTTACTGTAGCAAGTTCATTATAATAAGGGGCCCATTTTAATACAATGCCTGGGGCTAAAGGAAAAGAGATACTAAATGATATATAGTTTTTACAGGCAAGATTTCATGAACAGCATTTTTTTTCTATTTCACTCTGAATTTGTGAAACTGAAAAGGAGCTCAGAAGAGAGCAAAATTAAAGGGGAAAACAAATTGATCTTCAGCTACTAAGCTGCTTACAAAGGTGGTGGGCAAAGAATGAAGCAAGTAAAAAGAATATATGGGTG
Organism: Myotis daubentonii; assembly: GCF_963259705.1. Lineage (NCBI taxonomy): Eukaryota > Metazoa > Chordata > Mammalia > Chiroptera > Vespertilionidae > Myotis > Myotis daubentonii. The sequence goes on along the minus strand of NC_081844.1, from coordinate 81,546,553 downwards.
TTGCATTATTGGCAAAAAGGTATTATTTCTGACAGAAAATAGATTTTCACCTTAATACACTTTAAATTGAAGAACAACTTAAAGAAATCATTAACTTAATGTGAGGAAGAGTCAAATATAAAAGGTAGTTATCACTTCCTGAAGTATAGCCATGCCCTTTTATAAACAAACTAGAGGCCCGGTGCACGAAATTTATGCAAGGGGCTCGGCTCTCGCAGCCTCGGCTGGCCCTTGCTCTGGCTTTGTCCGGAAGATCGTTCCGCTGTTCAGTCTAATTAGTATTAGCTCTTTATTATATAGGATGAAAACAAAGCCCTCAGTGCTAGAAACAGAAGAAAATGGTGAAGAGAAGTGTTACCCAGCTCACCAACACTGACGCTCAGCTCCTACTCCCCTACTTCCTGGCCTTGGACAGCACAACCTCTACACACCCTTCACATAAGAAAGCAGGCTTCAATGCCTTCAATATGTAGGAAGGTACTGGATTTCACTGACAACGGTGCTGCACGTGAGTTAGTCAGAGGTCCTAGCCAGACTTTGTGAAAATAAGTTCAGAGCAACCTCACAGCAAACACTGTTACTTGCTTTTTCAAGTAAAATCATAAAAGTTGTTTAATAAGGATCCAATAGGTACCCAGCAGCACACAGCCTTCCGAACAACTGTGTGCACATAGAGGGACTGGAGAAATTTCTCTCTTCATACATAAAACCTCAAGACTCAGTATGTGGCTTTATTCTTGAAACTAAGCCTGTATTTCCATAATGTGATATACAAAGAAGACACCACTAAAGGTTTCCCTTTCTAAGTGGGTGTTATCCCTAATACTACTCAAAAACTATTAATACATTTGAAGCAACTTTACATGGCACCCCAAATTAAAGCATAACCTTTTTATACTATTTTATCTGGTGAGAGGGGAAAGTATTTCTATTAAAGCAATAAAGACTTCCACAAACCAAATTAGCAAGCGCCAACACATCTGCTCCAATTTTATTTTGGTCACGTATTAAAATGCTGCTTAAATAACAGCTATTGCTCAGCTTCCTTTCAAATGCTGATAAAATGGATAATTTTTTTCACATATAATCTCAGCACCATTTATGCTACATTATAAAGAACATATACACTATATACATTTATTCTGATTGTCACTCTCTCTTTAGAATAAGGTAATCTTATGCTTATTACATTTGAGAACCAGTAGATTCATTCCTCTAATTGCTACTGAGCACCTACTATGTTCCAGGCACTGTTCTAGGCCCATGTTCTAAAAAAGCTTACATTCTATTAGAGCATGGTGTCAGGACAGAGAAGAAAAAAATGAAACAAACCCAATAATTTCAGATAGTGAAAAGCGTTATGAGGGATATATATCAGGTGACAGGATGAAAAAAATGGCAAAGGATGGTATGGAGGGAATGAGGGATACACAAAAACCTCTCTGCAGAAGTAACATTTGGGCAGAGACCTGTATGATGAGAAGTGGACAGATCATTCCAGGCAGAGGGCCCAGGGAGTGAAGAAGATACGAGGTGGTGACATGTCTGGGTATGGTATGCTTGAAGAGAAAGAAGTACTAGTAGTCTAGCATGGGGGGACTAAAAGGTAAGAAAGACATAGGACAATAGGCAGTTGGAAAGGCAGTCAGGGTACCTTATGGACCATAGTTAAGAATATGGATTTTAGGATTTTATCCCAATTTTGTCTAAAAGCCATGAAAGGCGATGGTGGGGAGGGTAATATTGATGGGTCCTGAAACAAAGGAATGACATAAAGGTATCAGACTATGCCAGAGAGAGAGAGAGACAGAGAGAGACAGAGAGAGGCAGAGAGAGGCAGAGAGAGACAGAGAGAGAGAGAGAGAGAGAGAGAGAGAGAGAGAGAGAGAGAGAGAGAGAGAGAGAGACTGACTGACTAGAGATGGGCAAAAGTGAAAACAAAAGAATCAATTAGGAGGCTGTTGCAGAAGTCCAGTGAGAGATGATGGCTTGGACTAGGGAGGTAACCATGGAAATAAAGGATATGGAGACTTGTGAATTAATATGGACCATGAAAAATAAATAGGGGGAAAGAAGAATCAAGGATAACACCTAGACTTTTGGCTTGAACAACTAGGTGGGACAAAGGCAAATAAAAGTAAAGGAATATTTCTCAGACTGCTATATGAAATAGTAAAAGACTAAAACAACCTAGATAACCTAGATGCCTCATGACAGGGGACTGGTTACATAAATGGACTAACAAATGTAAGCAATCCATATAAATGCTATAAATGAGTACTTCAGAACACAATGAAATGGGTATGATAAACAAGGCAAAAACACATTACATGATAAAACATTGATACCACTGGCCTAAAAAAAACCCCCACAAATCAGTATATCAATTTTGTAAAGACTTTTCTAAAAAACCAATCCACATATAGATAAAATAAGCATGAATCTACTCCAAAATGTTATTCCTTCTTATTTTCCAAATTTTCTAAAATGAACTTGTATTTCTTTTATAGTTTTTTTTAAGCTATATTTTTAAATGGTACTGTCCCCTAACGGTATCTAATCTAAATTGGTACTTTAATCTTTTCTCCCCAAACACCTTGCTGCATAGGGATGCTTTCAGAGGCTCTTATCTCTAATAAAGAAGTTGGGTGAATAAGCCTAGCAGTGTTACCATAGAGTAACCCTGGGCAAATTGGCTGGTGAAAGTTTTATGTACATCTAGATCCCTACTGCAGCAATCACACAGCATCCCCAAATGGTTCTGGGAAGAGGCCTGGCTTTACTTCAGTGTCGAAGGGCACATTTTCTAACACCCAATAAATCAGACTATACCCTTTAGGAATCAGCTGTAAGAAGAGTTCATCTATCTGATATACAGCAACATCCAAGTGTTTATGGAGAAAATTAGAGGGGGGAGATGGGGAGACGGAGAGTAAGATATAACTGGAAAGCATAACAGAACCTGCTCTGGGGAGCAGATAGGCATCTGGAATCTACAAAGAAGCTGCTAGAATATAGCTTAGAAATAGCATATATGTGATTTCTATAGTTACCCCAATTTTAATGAGGACACTAAAAAGGAAATGAGGGTAACAGGGTAGACATGTTTTATCTCGATAATTTAGAGAGCAAGACAAAAAGAAAGGGATTCTTAACTGCCTGAAAGGCCAACTATATGCAAAGAATTGTTCAATCAAGAGAATGATTTCTAGTAGCAAACTGAAAGGTTCTATTCTATGACTTGTCCTATATAATAAAAGAGAAACATGCAAATTAACCATCACTCCATCACTCCGCCACACCCACCAGCCAATCAGAGCAACTATGCAAATTAACCCAACAAAGATGGTGGTCAATTTGCATATGCAGGCGTGGAGCGAAGACTGAAGACAACTGAAGATGGCAGTGGCTACGGAGCTGGAGTGAGCAGGAGGCTTGGGTTGCTCCCGGCGACGGAGGAAGCCAAGTTTCCCGCCAGGCCTGGACTCTGCTCAAGGAGTGGCTGGGGGCCTGGGTCGCCGGGGGCAACCCAGGCTTCCAGCCAGCCCTAGCCTCTGCTCGAGGAGCTGGAAAAAAGAAGGAGAGGCTGGGAGCAGTCGGAGTGGAGAAGCCAAGCCTCGCTGCTGCGGCTGGACCAAAGGCCTGGGTCCCGGGTGCCAGAGGAAAACCGGTGCCGGCAGCCAGGGGAAGGAAAGGGCTATTGTGCGAATCTTCATGCAACGGGCCACTAGTCTTATATAATTTTCTAAACGTCAAATTGAATAAAGGAGAAAAGATACTTATTTAAAAGAGAGAAAGAGAGCAAGCGAGAGAGAGCACAAGCGAGCGAGAGAGAGAAGGAGGCCATTATAATACTAAGAGTAATGCCAGCAACATCCTGACAGGACAGAACATTAGACTGAATCTAAGAAGTATATACTGAGTGACTGTCAAAACCACAGAGAGCCAAACAACAACTGCACCTACACAGGCAAGAATGAAGCGGAGGGGACTGAACAGCAGCACCTCTGGAGGGAAAACCCTGGGCTGCCTGTGAGCTCGGTCAAACTACAGACTGAGGTCACTGCCCAAAAAGCTAAAGCCAACCTGGGATACACTGGTCAAGCCTCCTTCTGGAATGATGGAGGCCTTGGCTGCTCTACTCGGTCTGCCTCCCCTCTGGCGCAGGTGTTCATAAGGGCTGGTTGAGTGGTCAGCGTTCAGAGAAGAGGGAGGCCTGAGGAAATATCTAGATGAGGGCTGTCTAATGGAAATACAATGTGTTACAAAAAATTTAAAAATTTTTCAGTAGCCACATTTTAGAGGGGTGAAGATTAGCAAATATAATGTATTTTATTTAATCCCAAGATACTACATTTCACATGTAATCAGTATAAAAAGTTAATGAAAGTTTTACATTATTTTCCATACCACATCTTCAATATCTAGAGGGAAGGACTCCTTCTGTAGTGGAAAACTCCAAGAAAACATAAGTGACAATTCAGGGATGTTCCACAGAAGGGATTTATACACCAGAGTGAGACATAGATTCTGTGAGGGAAGAATCCCTCACTGAGGTGTAAAGAGATGGACCCAATTCCCTGGAAAGGACAGAAAACCTGGCTTCCAAATGGGAGAACCACTGACCTAGAGGGAAAGGGAGAACAAACAATGCGAGGAGTACCAGGTAAGAGTATTAAGTCACTGGGAAATGGCCACAAACAGGAGCTAATAGAGCTGCAAGAAACAAACCTGCCTTGTCTTTCCTCTTTCATTAAGTGTTTATGGCTGCATTAGCAAGCTATCTGAAAACCAGGCACTCCATATACCTTCAAGATTGGGAGGTACTGTATAATAATGTTTGTTCTTAGGCCTGGATTCCTGGGAGAAAACTTCTAAATCTTTGAGATTTCATTAGTCATAGGAAGGTCCTCATAATTCATCATTGGCCCTGACAGTTTATGCTGATGAGGTAACTCCTGGTGGGGGACCTAGATATGTAATGCTAATGGCTGACTGAGGATTGAGACAGGCCACCATAACCAAGTTATTCAATCCAGCGGTTCTCAACCTGTGGGTCGCGAACAATGAAAATACATCCTGCAAATCAGATATTTACATTACGATTCATAACAGTAGCAAAATTACAGTTATGAAGTAGCAACGAAAATAATTTTATGGTTGGGGGTCACCACAACATGAGGAACTATAGTAAAGGGTCACGGCATTAAGAAGTTTGAGAACCACTGGTGTAGAGGATTGGGACATTCAGGAGAGCCCAAGCTTCAGGGAAGCAAGGAAACTGGAGATTGAGTTCAATTAAATCACAGTTTTATCAATCATGCCTACATAATGAAACCCCAATAAAAATTATGGACACTGAAACTCAGTGGAGCTTCCTAGTTGGCAAGCCATCACTGTATCGGTAGGATAAAGTGCTCTGATTCCAGGGAGAAAACTGTCTTTGAGACTGTTACAGAGAAAGCCACAGGCCCAAAATGGCATCACTCATACTAAAAGCCCATGATACCAAACCCAGACTTTAAATGCAGTTTCAAACTCTCCCAGAAACATAATCTTAATCAACCAGTCTGTGTTTTCTGGTCAACATCAATGAAGTAATCAGTCACATGGGCCCTTCTCCATAACGCCCCTTCCCCCCTGCACAGAAAGAAGTGGCAATCTGTTTTGGGGTTCTCTTTCACACAGAAATAATCCTTTCTTTTCCTTTGTTAATAGTCCCTGGCCCCACTGTCCCTTCTATAAAACCTTCCATTTTGTACAACCCTTAGAGTGCCCTTCTAGTTGCTAGGTGGGATGCTGCCTGACTCATCAATCTACACTAATAAAAGAGAAAAATGGTAATTGGCGTACGACGATACCCTTTTCATTGGCTAATCAGGGCTATATGCAAATTAACTGCCAACTAAGATTGGCAGTTAACTGCCAACAAGATGGCGGTTAATTTGCATACGTAGGCACAATGCAGGGAGGCGAAAGGGAAAGCAGGAAGAAGCCCCCTGCCACTGACAATGATCAGAAACCCAGGGGGGAGCTAAGAGCTGGGGGGCAGGGCAAAGGCGGCCCTGGGGCCGCCTTTGCCCTGCCCCCCAGCCATGATCGGAGAATCAGGCGCCTTTGCCGCCCTGGCCAGTGATAGCAAGAAGTAGGGGTGGAGCCAGCGATGGGAGCTGGACACAGTCGAAGCTGGCAGTCCCGGGAGCTAGGGGTCCCTTGCCTGGGCCTAAAGCGGAGCCCACGATCGTGGGGCCGCTGCAGCTGTGGGTCCCCGCTGACCTGGCCGGACGCCTAGGCCAGAGGCGTTAGGCCTGGGCAGGGGCGGAACCTGCAACCGCGGGGAGCTGGGGGTCCCCTGCCCAGGCCTGACACCTCTGCCGGAGGCCTCAGGCCTGGTCAAGGGGCCGATCCGGTGATTGGTGATCGGAGGGTGATGAGGGTCAACTCCTCTGGCCGAGGCATCAGGCCTGGGTGGGGGGCGGAGCCGGGGATTGGGGGGATATGATGGTCCCCTTGCCCAGGCCTGAAGCCTGGGTCAGAGGCGTCAGGCTTGGGAGGGGGTGGAGCAAGCGATCAGAGGGAGATGGGGGTCCCCTGCCCAGGCATGATTCCTGGGCCAGAGACCTCAGGCCTTGGTGGGGGCCAGAGCCAGTGATCGGGGGGAGATGGGAGTCCCCTGTCCAAGCCTGACACCCCTGGCGGAGGCGTCAGGCCTGGGCAAGGGGCCGATCAGGCGCTCGGAGGGTGATGGGGGTCTATGCCTCTGGCTGAGGCATCAGGCCTGGGCAAGGGGCAGAGCCAGCAATCGGAGGGGTCTGGGGGTCCCCTGCCCAGGCCCGATGCCTGGGCCAGAGGCATCAGGCCTGGGCAGGGGCCAGAGCCAGTGATCGGGGGGAGATGGGGGTCCCCTGTCCAAGCCTGACACCTCAGGCGGAGGCGTCAGGCCTGGGCAAGGGGCCGATCAGGTGATCAGAGGGTGATGGGGGTCTACGCCTCTGGCAGAGGCGTCAGGCCTGGGCAAGGGGCAGAGCCAGCAATCGGAGGGGTCTGGGGGTCCCCTGCCCAGGCCTGATGCCTGGGCCAGAGGCATCAGGCCTGGGCTGGGGGCAGAACCAGTGATGGGGGGAAGTGAGGGTCCCCTGCCCAGGCCTGACGCCTCTGTCAGAGGCGTCAGGCCTGGGCAAGGGGCCGATCCTGCGATTGGAGGGTGATGGGGGTCAACGCCTGAGGGCTCCCAGTATGTGAGAGGGGGCAGGCTGGGCTGAGGGACACCCCCCCCCCCACACCCAGTGCACGAATTTCGTGCACCGGGCCCCTAATCTCTTAATAAAGCCATTAGATTTTCAAATCTACGTGGTTAAATTTTGTGTGTTTTCTTAACAAGGCCTTTTCACACTTCACCCTATGTGCCTCTTCATTTGGCTGGTCCCGATTTGTATAATAAAATGTAATCGTAAGTAGTACAGCACTATTCTGAGTTCTATGAGTTGTTCTAGGAAATTATTGAAACTGAAATAGGCCATGGTAACCCTCAAAATCTGTCGCAAGTTAGAAGTGCAGGTGGACTGGGGACCCCCAAACTTGCAGCTGTGGTAAGCCAATAGTACTGTACTGCAGTTATTTTAGGAAAACAAACATCTGGCAGAATTCTCAGTGGCTACAGAATCTTTCCTTTCCTGCCGGAGGCCTATCACCACCAGTCCTACCCAACTTTCACACAGCACTCTTACTTCCAAACCCCCAGGAAAAATGGCAAATCTCCCATCAAATCAAAGTTGGCTCCATTTAAGAGGGAACTAATGAAAAGAAAGGAAGAAGCCAAGAGATTATCAAAACAGTAACAATGAAGTATTTTACCTTTGCTTAAAACAAGTTCGGGCGCTTTATTATAATATAAAAGTAGTGTGGGGAGGAGAAGCCTTGTCACTGAAGAATAAAGTTCTGCCTTGAGTCAGGAAATTGAGGCTTCTATAACACTTTAAACGCTCATTTTCTTTTCATGTACATATGCAATTATATATCCTAGTGTCTCTATCACCATAGATGTAATTAACTGTTTGCAGAATGGTGCTACAGAGCCTTTGGTTATGACTCAAGCAATGAAAAACCATTTAATACATATATCTGTGTGGGGGGTGAGAAGGTGGAGGGCACAGAGAGGGGAGAGAGGTGAGAAAGGGGTCAGAACTGAGTTGCGAGAGGGAACCTAACTCTAAACTCCAAGGCGCCCTTGGTAACTGATGTTCAGAATGAAATGAAAAGTACACGTAAGCATGGACAAAAATCCTGGAAGCAAGGTCTCCAAGGCTACCAGGTCCACCTAATGCTTCCCATGGGAATAAGGCTGTCCACTAAGCCAATAAGCTCAAGTGGCATAGCCTTCATTGTTGGATGGATACAAGCCAGGAAGCCTTAAGACAAGTTATTTAACTCTAAGCTCAAGTTTCCTCACCTGAGAAATGTTGTAGAAAGTACATTGCAGTTGCATATGATACATAGTAGGGTGCTCAGCAAGTGCCAGCTCTGAGACTGAGGATGACAAGGCAGGCCCAAAGGGCCCTCAAACGGCAGTACAGACTAGGGCTTCCCGCTGAGGTTCAGCTACCACACAGAGCCCTGTTCATGCTATTATTGGTACCTGTTGCCCAAGGCCTTGGGCTGGTAGTGTCCTTGCTTCCTACTTCACAGGCATACTTTCTAATATGTAGGCTACTTACAGAGGTTGGCTTTCTGAAGACAATCTTTATACATTTGGAGGTTATACCTCAAGCTGTCATGTAACTATTGTGAACAAGATTATGCTTAATGGAGAGAGAAAATGAAAGTCTTCCCATTTTAATTCCAAATGCCAGAATCATTACCTTAAATAGCACACTGACCTATGTATTATATACATAATTAATTCATAATGTTCAAAGAAAACTAGATGTAAAATTAGCAATGCATTTAATGTGATTACTGATGTTTTCCTTGGAATATTTTTATGGTATTAACCTGGCCTAATGTCACTATAAATCCAAACGTACAAGAGATAGATTTTACATACAAGCCCCATTTTCTGTTCTTACATAACAACTAACTTACAAAAGAGTCTATGAAATATCTTTTCCAAATATTAGATGTTTTACAAAAGGTTACAAAAATAAATAACTTGGAAAAAAACAAACAAACAAAAAAAGAAAACACACACACACAAACAACTTGGATATATGCTTACTGTGTGTAAAATTTTTTAAATAAAGTAATAATGACTAAATTAAACAATAACATTATTTCAGTTAGAAAAAGGTAAAAGCAACTTAACTTACCTGGAAACTAAATAGCAATTCACTCCTCTTTCTTATCACTTTACAAACCAACCACTTACATACATATTTCTACTATTCAAACATATCTAATTAGCAGCACTGTTAAGGGTCAGTGTCTTCAATTTTCAAACAAGCTGACTGGCTGAGTCTGTGTCTCAGGTAAAGTGCTAAGCACCTAACATACACCTTTTCTTTTAGACCTTAAAATAATTCCAAGATAGGAATTATTAGCATCCTCATTTTACAGATAAGAAATGAGAATTTGGGGTGGGGTAGTGGGGTAGGATGGTTATTTGCCAGAATACAAGCCCAGACAGTGTGACTCTGGAGCTCTGTCTTCTAGCCACTACTCCCTTCTATTGTGTCTTGTGAGTTTAGTCATGTCATAATCTACCTTTATTAGCACAACATTAAATAGAAATGTTAAGTTTCCAGGATAGGAATTATCTATATTTAATCATGTACATAATCAATGTAACTGACCAAAATGGTAGTTTTAGATAGATGTTAGGTAGTAAAGATCTTATACATATTGTATATTAGGTGAGCCCCTAAATTTTTTAGCTGATTAAATAATGTGACTAAAAAAATCACCACATTCCATCAAGTTACAATTAATAAAACTGCTAATAGACTTACCTCAATCAATTTGTTGGCATGTTCACGGAAAACTTGGGCATACTCTTTAACTTCTTTCTCATTTCCATTCTTTGCAGCTTCAATCAACACTAAAAGTGGAACGTTGGTTTCCAGGAATGAATCTGACACATGGTCCATGACAGCTTTGCGAAGCTAATAATTAAATTGTAAAAATTTGATTTTATTTTTAACAAGAAGTTACATTGCTTATTTTTCTTGTACTTTTAAATCTAATTGAAGCTTATGATAGCTTCCCTGCACTTATATGAGGACCCTCCCCCCCAATGTGATCCATTCAATTATATAATCTGCAACATAGGAAACATGATTGCAGAGATAATAGTTTACACCAAGCATGTCAAACTCATGGCCCATGGACTGCATGAGGCCCACAATGAATTTTTTTTTAATATATTTTATTGATTTTTTACAGAGAGGAAGGGAGAGGGATAGGATAGAGAGTTAGAAATATCGATGAGAGAGAAACATCGACCAGCTGCCTCCTGCACACCTCCCACCGGGGATGTGCCCACAACCAAGGTACATGCCCTTGACCGGAATCGTACCCGGGACCCTTCAGTCTGCAGGCCGACGCTCTATCCACTGAGCCAAACCGGTTTGGCACCCACAATGAATATTTTTTTTTGGACCAGCCGATATAATGGTATGTAAGAAACATTTTAATAAAAATTTCGTAACTTAATTTTTACAATATCCTGTTATATATAATTATTAATAACAAACTACAACGTTCACTAATGATTGATTACTATAATCGTGTTGCATTCATTTCCCTTACGCGCAGGCGCACTGTTTCTCTCCACTAATACTAGCAGTGAATATTTTAGCAGCCGATTGCCACGTCATTAGTCTTGGACTGACTTGTTTGGTGTGTGCAACAGGAAATATTTCGCTTTTGGAGAACAAGAAAAATAGGTTTATTTGCATCACGCTTATTAATTTGTGCAGTTATTCAGTGTCTGGTAAGTTAATGTTCAAGAAAATATATTAATTTTTATTAAAATGTTCCATTGTTTTATGTTAATGATTACTCATTTATTTCAGCCCTTCGTATTCAGCATGTCTCTATCGAAATAAACCTACGTTTCTATGAAAATGAAGCTTTTGTTTTTTTGTGGCCCACATAAACTTAAACCTTGTTTATTTGGCCTGTGTTAGCCTTTGAGTTGACATGCTTGGTTTAGGCCACAGTTAGAGCATTCCAGCAATAGAATCTCAGTTTTCAACATTAAATTTTTTTCTCTTGGGAATTACAAAGCTTCTATCTTAAAGGAGAAGCAGCTCTGAGTTAAATTGGCACAGAGTGTTGGAATATAGGTATCAGCCTAAATGGCTAAATAAAAATGAGAGGAAAAATGTCCTTTCTGGTTTATCTGAACAGGATTAGCTTACTGAACCTTAAAACTGAAAGCTCATCCACCCTGGCCAGGTAGTTCAGTTGGTTGGAGTGTCATCCCATACACTGAAAAGTTGCGGGTTCCATTTCCGGTCAGGGCACATACCTAGGTTGTGGGTTCGAGCCCCAGGTGGGGTGCATACAGAAGGCAACCAATCAATGTTTCTCTCTCACATCAATGTATCTTCCTTCCTCTCTAAAATCAGTAAAGACATACCCTTGAGTGAAGAAATAAAACAAAATAAAGTAAAATAAAATAAACTGAAAGGTCATCTTATAATCATTTCTGATACTTCGTCAAAAAAAAAAAAAAGATACAGTCCATCTTTAATTCTGCATTATATCAGACATAACAATAAAATGTCTCTCCACTAAGTATGGAAATTGTATTACTACTACCACTCTTTACGTTTTGATACATTGTTTTATAAATTCAACTTCGGAGATCAGAAATGGCAGAAGAGCCCTAGCCAGTTTCGCTCAGTGGCTAGAGCGTCAACCTGTGGACTGAAGGGTCCCAGATTCGATTCCAGTCAGGGCATATATGCCCGGGTTGCGGGCTCGGTCCCCAGTAGGGGGTATGCAGGAGGCAGCCAATCAATGATTCTCATTACTGATGTTTCTATCTCTCTCTCTCCCTTTCCCTTTCTCTCTGAAATCAATAAAAAAATATTTTAAAAAAATAATGATAATAATTTAAAAATGGCAGCAGAGTAAGTGGGTGCTGCATGGACATACTCCCAGGAACAAAATGGTATTACAATTAAAATACAGAAAAACTTCCTGAATAATCAACGGAAAACTTGCAGCAGAGAACCCTGACACCCGAGGACCGAAAGTGGAGACCACATAGAGACTGGTAGGAGGGGTGGAGGCGAGAAAGGGCTGGCCCAGTGCCCACAGACAGCAACTGAAGTCCCAGAGAGATATCTCAGCTGTGGGGGGATGCCACGGAGAACTCTGGAATCCAATCCTGAAGCTGGGCCCTCCAGCAGAGAGCACCAATATCAAAGAGGGTACCCACATATGGCTATGAAAAGCAGTGGGGTGCTGTCTGCTAGAGAGTAACAGCTGAAAATTCAGGCATCCTGTTAAAGGACCAACGCACAAAGTTCCCTGTGGAGCCACCCACCTTGTGCTCTGGCAGAGGGAGGGTAAAGTGGACTGGAGCTGTGAGCACAGAAGTCAGGACTGGGGCCTTTGGGGATAGAGCTCAGAAAGCAGACACCCAAAGTATCCTGGGCTGAGTCATTCCCTCACAGAGCAGAGGACATCTTTCCCACATAGACATCTGCCTTGCCTGGGGGGAAGACAGTGACACACCCTATTGGAAAACACCTTGCCCTGAGGCCACTTAAGAGATTAAAAGTGACAAGTAGCCTCCAGGCAGGAGTAACCACCCCACCCTGTTGAAAAAATACTCTCACCATACCTGCATACCTGAGGACAATTGCAATGGGGGGGGGGGGGGGGTTCAAATTAGAATCCTATCAGTCTGTAGGCGGAGGCGGCCTCTGGAAGCTTGATCTAATTAATCAGAAACAGCCTATTAACACTGTCCTGCACTAGGGATTGAGAGGTGTAGAGGATTACCTAAAACATAGTCACAAACCCAGACAGACAACAAAATGAGGAAACAAAGAAACAACCCCCAAATGAAAAAACTACAGAATTCTCCAGAAGAATAGATAAATGAAGCAGAGATTAAGAAATTTATCTGAAACAGAGTTCAGAGTAATGATGGTAAAGATACTCAACAGCATGAAAAAAGATATAGTAACTATGAAAAAAGAACAGTCTGAGATAAAGAATGACTAACACATTGGAAGGAATACACAGCAGATTAGGGGAAGCTGAGGATCAAATCAGTGAATTAGAAGACATAGCTGAAAATATCACTCAATCAGAAAACCAAAAAGAAAAACCAATTAAAAAGCAGAAAAACAGCTTGGGACGTGAAATGTGACAATATTAGAATAGTAGGTGTGCCAGAAGAGGCAGAAAGGAAGAAAGGAATAGAGAAGGTATTTGAAGAAATAATGGCAGAAAACTTCTCTAACCTGGTAAAGGAAAAAGTCCACAAGTTCAGGAGGCACAGAGAACCCCAAACAAGAACAACCCAAACAGGCCCACACCCAGTCACATAATTAAAATGCCAAAAATTAAAGACAAAGAGAGAATCTTAAAGGCAGCAAGAGAAAAGAAAACTGTTACTTACAAAGGAGTTCCCATAAGGCTGACACCTGATTTCTCATCAGAAACTTCTACATCAGAAGGGAATGGCATAAAGTACTCAAGGTAATGGAAAACAAGATCTGAGACCAAGATTACTATATCCAGCAAGGCTATCATTCAAAATAGTCAAAAAAAGGATAAAGGAGTACATTACCACCAAGCCAGCATTATAAGAAATGCTAAAGGGATTGCTGTAATGAGAAGAAGAAACAGGGAGAAACCTAGCCATACAGAATAAAAATGGTAATAAGTAAGTACCTCTCAATAATAACCCTAAATGTAAGTGGACTAAATGCTCCAATCAAAAGGTGTAGGGTAGCTGAATGGATACAAAAACATGACCCAACTATATGCTAACTACAAGAGACCCACCTCAAAACAAAAGACACACACAGGTTGAGAGTTAAGAGATGAGAAAAAAATTTCTATGCAAATGGAAAAGAAAAAAAAGCTGAAGTAGCAATATTTATAGCCAACAAAATAAACTTTAAAATGAAGGCCATCACAAGAGACAACAAAGGTCCCTACATAATACTAAAATGGTTGATCCAACAAGAGGATATAACCCTGGTAAACATATATGCACTTAAATATATGAAAAACTTCTAGAAGACTTTAATGGAGAGGTTGACAACAATACAGTGATAGTAGGGGACTTTAACACCCCTCTGACTTCACTGGATAGATCTTCCAGACAAAAACTTAACAAGGAAACAGAGACTCAAAAGAACACACTGGATCAGATGGATTTAATTGACATTTATAGAACATTTCACCACAATGCAACAGAATATACATTCTTCTCAAGTGCACATGGATCATTCACAAAGATAGACCACATGTTAGGACACAAAACAAGTCTCTACAAGTTCAAGAAGATTGAAATCATATCAAACATCTTCTATAAATTCAACCTTATCATTTTAAAGAGTAAAAGTTAATTTGATTCCAAAATGTTAATGGAATTATTTAACTTTAAATAAGAAGTTCTTTCCTCTATACCCACAATATGTATCCTGGAAATACATCTCCACCAAGGATCTAAAGGAACTGTGAGTGTGTAATTAGAATTGGGCAAGTCAGAAAATAACTAGAATTTCTGTATTTACTAATATGTGAGTATCACAAGATCCTTCAGGGTATTTTCAGTTCCCAAGTCATTTTAAATTGATTTTCTTATTTGTATATCCTTTTCACACTACAGCTAATTTATGCAGTCCATCCCAGTGGGACCATATTAGTCCAGGTCCCCAAGACATTTGATTAGCCATTTAGAAGCTTATGAGCAACAAAACAGACAGAGATAGAACTTGGGAAAGCAATCGGTACTTTCTTTAGCTTACCTGTCTACGCAGGTCCCTGGTCTTCTTGGTCATTTTATCTATTGCAGAATTGAGTGCATCACTTCTTTCTTTACGTCCAGCCTGGAAAAAAAAATAAAGAAATGCTCCTTTTAGTGATTCACAAAACATTTAATGATAGTCAATAGCTATTTATGTTCAAATTAACATTGAAAAAACAGTCAACATTTTTTAGCCCAAAGTTAGAAAATACGCTGAGGGGAAGTAAGGGAGGAGGGGACACAGGGGATCATTTGGCTTTGTTCATAAAAACATAACCTTACAACTCTTAGGCTTCACATCATCTGATGATGGGAATTGAGGGAGTTTTATCAAAATAAGAAAAGCCAAGGAACAAGACAAGACTGTCACTTAAAAGTTCCACTTGAAAAATTAAATTTATATTTTAATTCAAGGTTCAGCATACACAAATTTCATTAACAAACCAGCTCTTCTTGAAATGCAAGCTAGAACAGGTTACATCTGATTTTGATGAACTCTGAGATTTGAAAAATGTCAAAATATTAAAGTTGGCACCCAGCACTAAAACAATGTGAAAAACGAATTTTAAAACTAAGATGTACCATGGTGGGTCAAACTTAATAATGAATATTATGGAACTTGAACAAGAATGTGCTGTGAGATTATTTCAGCCATATTTTTTAATTCAAAGTTAAGCTTAATGCAGTTGTATTGCACAGAATCAAAATAGATGGTAACAGAAAGAAAAGGGACAAAGGCAATTATCCTCGATAGAGCTAGCCATGTGCTTAGAAATATTTAATAAGATATCTGCGAGGTTAAACTATGAAGTATATCAAAAGTTTTTCCTTATAAAATGCCCAACCAAAAAATGTGGCTCTTTCTGTAAAATACATAGTAATCACAGGAGAGAGACAAACAGGCAAAGAAATTTAACCCAGTTTTCTACCTTTGGGTGCCCTCAAGACATTCTGGTATGGATATGTCATTAGTACATCACCATAACAGCAAATGACTGGTTGGGGATGAGGAGACATGGTTTTGTTTTCTGAGTGCATTTTTATGTATGTTTGTTACTTGCTTTCTCTCTTATCCCCCATCTGTTAAGTGGGAACAATGACACTTTCCCTCTGCCCTCACTTCTAATGGACTGCTGGAGAAGAGAAGGGATACTGAAGGATATAGGTTTGCAGAGGACAAAAAGGAGGCTTAAAAGTTGAAATGGAGGAGAACCAAGATGGCGGCATAGATTAACGCCGGAGTTTGCTGCTTTGAACAACTACTTCAAAAGTAAAACTAAAAGATGGAAGGGACATCACCCAGAACCACAGGAACGCTGGCTGAGTGGAAGTCCTACAACTAGGAGGAAAGAGAAACGCATACGGACACTCAGAGGAGGCGCAGTGCTGAAGTCAAAATCTGAGGTGCGGAGTGCGCTGGCGGTGGAGGGCGTGGTTGTTGTTTTCAATGGGGAGGGAGTCGCAGACTCTGAGCTCCAGATACAGGCGAGTCTTTAGGGACCCAGACTCAAACAGGAGAAGCGGGACTGTCTGGCTTCGGTCAGAGTGAGTGCAGCTTTCTCTCCGAGCTTTGCAGCGGGTGCTGGGACTCAGAGAGGCAGAGCCCCTGGGGACAGGACTGAGAGCCACCATAACTGCTCTCTCCGGCCCACCCTGTTGATCCTGTGCGATCCGCCCTGCCCAAGCCCTGCACAGAGGCATTTGCCGGATAGCCTCAGGCAAAGGCTAGATTAGCACCTCCCTAGAGGACAGAAGTTCTCTCACTGCTGACACAGCTGATTCTCATAGCCACTTGGCCTGGAGGTCAAACCCTCCCTGGGATTAGCTACAACAATCAAGGTTTAACTATAAGACTGCGAACAAAGACCACTAGGGGGTGCACCAAGGAAGCATAACAAAATGCGGAGACAAAGAAACAGGACAAAATTGTCAGTAGAAGATATAGAGTTCAGAACCACACTTTTAAGGTCTCTCAAGAACTGTTTAGAAGCCGCCGATAAACTTAATGAGATCTACAAGAAAACTAATGAGACCCTCGATGTTATATTGGGGAACCAACTAGAAATTAAGCATACACGGACTGAAATAACGAATATTATACAGACTCCCGACAGCAGACCAGAGGAGCGCAAGAATCAAGTCAATGATTTGAAATGCAAGGAAGCAAAAAACACCCAACGGGAAAAGCAAAATGAAAAAAGAATCCAAAAATGCGAAGATAGTGTAAGGAGCCTCTGGGACAGCTTCAAGCGTACCAACATCAGAATTATAGGGGTGCCAGAAGATGAGAGAGAGCAAGATATTGAAAACCTATTTGAAGAAATAATGACAGAAAACTTCCCCCACCTGGTGAAAGAAATGGACTTACAGGTCCAAGAAGCGCGGAGAACCCCAGACAAAAGGAATCCAAAGAGAACCACACCAAGACACATCATAATTAAAATGCCAAGAGCAAAAGACAAAGAGAGAATCTTAAAAGCAGCAAGAGAAAGAAACCCAGTTACCTACAAGGGAATACCCATACGACTGTCAGCTGATTTCTCAACAGAAACTTTGCAGGCCAGAAGGGAATGGCAAGAAATATTCAAAGTGATGAATACCAAGAACCTACAACCAAGATTACTCTACCCAGCAAAGCTATCATTCAGAATTGAAGGTCAGATAAAGAGCTTCACAGATAAGGAAAAGCTAAAGGAGTTCATCACCACCAAACCAGGATTATATGAAATGCTGAAAGGTATCCTTTAAGAAGAGGAAGAGGAAGAAAAAGGTAAAGATACAAATTATGAACAACAAATATGCATCTATCAACAAGTGAATCTAAGAATCAAGTGAATAAATAATCTGATGAACAGAATGAACTGGTGATTATAATAGAATCAGGGACATAGAAAGGGAATGGACTGACTATTCTTGCGGGGGAAAGGGGTGTGGGAGATTCGGGAAGAGACTGGACAAAAATCGTGCACCTATGGATGAGGACAGTGGGTGGGGAATGAGGGTGGAGGGTGGGGCGGGAACTGGGAGGAGGGAAGTTATGGGGGGTGGGGAAAGAGGAACAAATGTAATAATCTGAACAATAAAGATTTAATTAAAAAAAAAGTTGAAATGTAAGTGATAAATTGATATGGTCACTATCAAATCTAGTCAGGGTCACATTCCTTTCCTTTCGCCGCAATATTCCTGTGTTGCCAATAAAATTAAGTAGTCCACTAATATTAATGGGTAAAAAATAAGAGTTTCAACAGAACTGATTTGGTGCTCACTTCAGCAACACATGTATTAAAATTGGAACAATATAGAAAAGATTAGCATGGCCTATGCATAAGGATGACACAAATTCATGAAGCGTTCCATATTTAAAGCAAAATAAAGCGATTCAGGTATGAGAATTTCTACCTGCAGGGATAAACTGTGATTTATTCATAGCCATTAGTAAGAAAAGAATGTTACAAGTATAATTAATTTCTGACAATCTCAAAGATCAAATACCAGGATCTCAGGGAAAGGTATCTGAAATTTAATTAAAAAAACAAACAAAACAAAAACAAAAATCAGAAAGAATGCATGTAATCCTATGTTCATAGCAGGACAATCAATATACAATAGCTAAGATCTGGAAATAGCCCACGTGCCCATCAGTAGGTGAGTGGATAAAAAAGATGTGGTATGTTAATACCATGGAATACTAAACAGCAGTAATAAAGAAGAATCTCTTACCCTTTGAGAAAGCATGGAGGGACCTGGAGAGTATCATGCTAAGTGAAATATGTCAGTCAGAGAAAGACAAGTATCACATGATCACACTCATATATGAAATCTAAGTAACAAAATAAACTGATGAACGGAATGGATGCAGAGATATGGAAGCATGGAACAGAATGCGGAATCTCAGAGGGAAGGGGGCGGGTTAGTCAACCAAAGACCTGGTATGCATATATGTATAGCCCATGGACACAGACAACAGGATGCTGAAGGTCTGGGGCAGGAGCAGGGGAGGGCCGGGGGCAGGCTGGAGGGGAACATACGTAATACTTTCAACAATAAAACATTTTTTAAAAATTTTAAAAATGGGGTGGGGGAACCCATCACTTCAATTAAAACAAAAAAAACAAAAAACTGACCTCCTAATTAATGTTTTAATCAAGAAAGTCTCAGTATATTCCTTAGGTACTCAGCACTCCAAAAAAATTCCTCTATATAAACCCAGTAAAGTCTGTCATTGTTTCTAGCCATGTTTTTTGGATATTTGTAATAGATCATTTATTCCAAAAAAAACATCTATTATCAGAAACCCAAGGTTGGGTTCAATAACCTCATGAAGGCCCAAGTCCTTGTAACCTCAAGTGCCCAGAAATGTCCTCAATTTGGGTGGAAGGATTTCCTTGGAAAGTTATATAAAAGCAAATCCCTAAAACTGACTTTTGAGGGAATTATAGTCTCACAACAAAATTCACTTTAAGATGCAAAACACATCATGAATCTGTTAATTCTTTGTCCAACTACCCTAAAAAAATCTATTTGTCTTTCTTGTTACTTAAGGAAATAAGAGGTTTATGCCTCATGAATGAGGAGGGGGCAGTTCAGAAGCATTTATTTACTGAAGCTTTTAGGTTATACTAAAGTCCAGTGATGGCAAACCTATGACACACGTGTCAGAGGTGACACACGAACTCATTATTTGGTTGATTTTTCTTTGTTAAATGGCATTTAAATATATAAAATAAATATCAAAAATATAAGTCTTTGTTTTACTATGGTTGCAAATATCAAAAAATTTCTATATGTGACACAGCACCAGAGTTTTTCAAAATGCTGGCATGCCGAGCTCAAAAGGTTCGCCATCACTATATTAGACAGACTATCTTTTAACTCAAAGCATCCAATCATTTAAAATACAATCAGTATGAGTATATATGCATACACACACTTAGGATGAACCTGATGAAAGTAGAAAGCTGGTTGATTTGTTAAAATAAAATTTTACTTGTCTTTGATATTAGATCTGTTTGGATTTTTTATTTCTAGTTTTAGATAGGCCAAAGTTGCTCAATGAATCTTTAAAATAACTGACTTTCAGCTCCTGCCTAATTAAGAGACTATTCCACTGAGCAGAGAGACCACCTAGGTCAGGGGTGGGCAACCCCTGGCACGCTTGCCAAATATGGCACGCCAGTAACTTTTGCTGGCACATGAAACCCTCTCTTATAATCTTCCATTTACAATTTTTTAAAAAATATATATTTTATTGATTTTTTACAGAGAGGAAGGGAGAAGAATAGAGAGCTAGAAACATCGATGAGAGAGAAACATGGATTGGCTGCCTCCTGCACACCCCCCACTGGGGATGTGCCTGCAACCAAGGTACATGCCCTTGACCGGAATCGAACCCGGGACCCTTCAGTCCACAGGCCGAGGCTCCATCCACTGAGCCAAACCAGTCAGGGCTACAATTTTTTTCTTAATATCGATTTTTTTATTTTTCAGATAAATTCAGTGTAGGTGCATCTTAGATAAATAAATAATTTTACATAACAAGTTATCTTAAAGACCATAGACATGGATTGATGAGAGAGGGGAAGAGCAATTTCTATGCCTCTGCCTTAACTCTCCCTGCCTTCCTAGATCCAACCAGTGTTTTGGTTTCATCCACATACACTTGTGAATCTTTGTTCTCAGTGATGAATTTTGTTAAGTCTCGTAATAGGAGTAGCTTGACGGATGAAAGTAGTAGCTCATGCATATCTCTGAAGGTCACGAAATATAAACCTGATGTAAAATCTCTGTCATCAGTGATGCAGCAGCAGCAAAAGTCCCACTGATAATATCAAACGGAGCCATAAAGTTTTCTGTCGGACTATCAGTGTACATGTATACATTAAAAAATAAATGCATTTTTCATCATCATATACTGTGTTTTTGTCGCTCAAATGAATTTTATTATTTCTTCAAGGTGCTTCACATACGTACACCTTAAGCAAGGGTCCTCAGACTACGGCCTGTGGGCCACATGCAAATACAAATATTGTATTTGTTCCCATTTTGTTTTTTTACTTCAAAATAAGATATGTGCAGTGTGTATAGGAATTTGTTCATAGCTTTTTTTTTTTTAAACTATAGTCCGGCCCTCCAACGGTCTGAGGGACAGTGAACTGGCCCCCTGTTTAAAAAGTTTGAGGACCCCTGACCTTAAGAGATATCAAGTAGGCGTAACATGTTCTCAAAAAATTAGGGTTGGCACGCAGAAGAATTTTGAGTCAAAGATTTTGCTGGTTTTGGCACGCACTCACAAAAAGGTTGCCCACCCCTTACCTAGGCTCACGCAATTTTGTTATGTATGTCCCTGCTAAGCAGTGAGGAAAGGGCTTGATAAGAAAAAGATAAGGCATGTTTGAGGTTTTAACATAAAGTTTCTCCTCTGCGAGTAAATATAAGCTGAGCTGAAGAGAGGCAAAGGTTGTTAGCTGGGACAGCCTCTAGCAACAGTTCTGGCAGAGATAGGAAAGAGCTTTCAAAACCCATCTTTAACAGAAGCTTAACGAAGCTCCTCCCCCTTCCTTCATCCTATGTGGACAGACTTCTATTTCTTTAGGCACACTCTTTACTGGGCACATACTCTGCATCCATTGGAGTGGGCAGTATCAGTCATAATCCTTCTTTCAAGGGGTTTATAATCTGAGATAAAATGACACCTAAATTTAGCAATACCCTGTATCATGCTGGGCCTCACAGGAGTTATGCATGACATAATAGTGGGTCAAAGGAATAAGTAAAAGTTATGCAGAGGGTTACATTTAATTTAGGCATTGATTTTTAAAAAGTATTAACTAAAATTTCATGGAGGATTTTATAAATTTTGGAGGTAACGTCCGAAAGAACAAGCCTTTTTTTTCTTCCAAAGTATTGCCCCGTTTCAGAAAAAGTAAGCATTCTCCCATTAACAAACTCACGACCTCTCCAACCACTCAGACCTTTGCCACAGATGATACCAGGTCTCACTGCTGTGGCTGGCACATATGTCCACTAATTCCTCACCCATAACCTAATCTTCCTCTGAAGGCCCTGACTCCACTCCAACCCTTCCCTCTGGGAAGAGGTAAAATAAGTAACAGTGAGGAAGGGATGAAATATGTCCCTAGCATAGCTGGTGGCATCTCAAGGTGCATTTTAGTCCTTAGAAATAATGTGACAAAGGTTCCCAGGTGAGTCTACAAAAGACTAATCAACCTAAGCACAACAGTGCTTCCAGGGAAAAATACACTGTGAAAATGTCCACAGCACTTCCAGAGAAGGAACATGCTATATGCTAAAGCAGTGGTTCTCAACCTGTGGGTCGTGACCCCTTTGGGGGTCAAACGACCCTTTCACAGGGGTTGCCTAAGACCATCGGAAAACACATACATAATTACATATTGTTTTTTGTGATTAATCACTATGCTTTAATTATGTTCAATTTGTAACAATGAAAATACATCCTGCATATCAGATATTTACATGACGATTCATAACAGTAGCAAAATTACAGTTATGAAGTAGCAATGAAAATAATTTTATAGTTGGGGGTCACCACAACATGAAGAACTGTATTAAAGGGTCGCGGCATTAGGAAGGTTGAGAACCACTGTGCTAAAGGCTCTACATGGTCCCTTCAGGGAGGGCTCTTCTGCCAAAGGCTTCCTTCTCTTCTTACTCTTCACTCTTCCTGTTGGAGCCCAGACATTACCATTACTTTAATGACTATTGTCACTCTTGCCATCTTCCATGCCACGATCAATCTACCCGCATTTTAATTCTTCAGACATGCCATGCTCTCTCTCACCAACCTGGGATATTCTTCCCACACTTCTTCTAATTCCTATCCTACCTCTAGGTGAGATATCATGCTTCCTCTAGCCACCCTCAACTCTGAGTTTGAGTTAAATGCCCCTGTGGAGTGTTCCCACAGCACCTTACACTTACCTTCACAGCCATTTTCAAATCATACCTGTCCCTCTCCCATTGGACATGAATGAAATGAGAAACTAGTGACCAATTAAATACATGTTTAAAAATCATAGGACTTTATGTGTGATCTATGTGGCAAATTATCAGTCTCCTGATTTCATGTTATTAGTGAAAAGATAAGGCTTTTCAAATAACCCCCAATACTGCTTTCTATCTTCATTTTCATCTAAAGTAAGGCTGGAGAGAGTACCAGAGAATCCAGTGTTTTAACCATGAAACATTTAAGGACTATTTAAAAGAAAACAAGAAGGTGTGATTAAACTCAACAGGAAGGTCTAATTAGATACAATGCCTCCATCAGCCACCAGAACTTAAACCAAATTTAAAAAATAAGAACCTGGCATTCTACAAGACCCATGTCAGAATGGGCATCTGAAGTGCCCTCCATCCCCACCCCCAAGACAATGAGAGAAAGGAATGAAACAGCATCATCAAATACTAGTACAAAAGGGGAGTAGAGCCTTTAAGTAAAACCGGAGTGAGGAAGTGTTATCTAAGGTGCTATTGGAAAGCTTCAGAAGAATATGGAGCTATAATATTAAAAATACACTCAAGAAAATGCTTGAAAACCAAAGGAGACTAGCATCTACCTTCATGAGTACAACTAAAATAAAAGGTTGCTGTGGACTGGGCAACACATTCTCGTGCAATAAACATTTAGTGAATAACATGATTATCAATTTGACCCTGGTTGGTCTACCTGGCCCACAGATGGCTGATGGGCTCTGCATAAGCTAGATAGGTGGTAAGAGTCCCTGGGAGCCTAGGCAAAGACTAAGTAGCTCAATATTAGAATAGAATGGTTATATATACCTGCATTCCTAAGTTCCTTTCCAAGAGTACCCTCTCCTTCACTTACAAAGAACAGAAGTTTGCCTAATGTTACCTATTTCATCCTAAGAATTTAATTTAAAAAATGGTAGGGAACGCTAATACTACAGACACCCCACTTTCCTTCTCTTCCCCTCAATAGAGAACAGAAGCTTAGAAGTGAGCTTTACTGGTTTGCCTGGGTATTTTCTCAGATGACAGCCAGGCTTGCACACCACCTTTACATTTTTCTCAGCTCTAAATGTCCTATCAGTTATAATAATGAGCTTAGCTATTTTCAGCTCTGGCCACAGACACATGCTAGAATATAGCTTTTGAGGTATTCCACCATGGTGTAACGACACCAGGTCCAGTTTACATGGCTGCTATAGCACAGAACTACAATGAACTGAAACACAATGAATCAAATATGGCACCTTTGCACCAAATTCTGGGATCTCAGAATGAGCATGTGAACTATTCCTTTTTCTTTCAGAGGGAGGGGTGGGGGAAGAGAGATAAAAATCCATGATTAAGAACAGTTAGAGAGCCAATATTAAAAGGTTCCTGGCACAAATTGAAGCATGTAGCTGAGATATTCCAAATCCCTTTTGAGACAATAGGTTTCTTCTTTTACTTTTTCGTTAATCCTCACTAGAGGATATTTTTCCCTTTGATTTTTAGAGAGAGTGGAAGGGAGGAAGGGGAGAGGGAGAGAAAGAGAAAGAGACATTGAGGTGAGAGACACATCCATTGGCTGCCTCCCACATACACCCCCCCAACTGGGACTGGGATCGAACCTACAATCCAGGTATGTGCCCTTGCCTGGGAATCAAACCTGAGACTCTTCAATGAGTGGGTCGACACTGTAACCACTGAGCACACTGGCCAGGGCAGGTTCCTTTCTTCTTAAAAAAAGACAGTAATTGCCCTGGCCAGTGTGGCTCAGTTGGTTGGGTGTTGTCCAATTCACCGAAAGGTTGCCAGTTTGATTCCAAGTCAGGGCACATGCCCAGGTTTCCGGCTCAATCCCTGAAAGGCGGAGTGCACGAGGCAGCCGATTGATGTTTCATTCTCTCTCTCCCTCTCCCTTCCTCTCTCTCTAAAATTCAATAAAAGTATTTTTTTTAAAGATAGTAATCATCAACTTGTTAAATAGCTGCTACGCATAATAAGCTGGGAAGTTCTGAGAATCACAAACAGGTATATACTAGTAAAGCAAATAGGTATACAAACTAAATATATAAAGGTCTAGAATAAGACCTCAATTTTGAACTTACTAATAACTCAGAAAAAAGAATCAAAAAACTAAACTACGGGGATATTCCAAAAGGATTTTCAAATGCTCAGTTAACTGGTAAAATTGGGCTAAGACTTATTAAAAGCCAAGGAATTCTTGGTTTCTATGTTAATTTTTTTTTAAAATAAATCTTTATTGTTCAGATTATTACAGTTGTTCCCTCCCCCCCCCCCACAGGTCCCCCCCACCCAGTTCCCACCACACCCCAGGCCCTTTCCCCCTCACTATCCTCGTCCATAGGTGTACGATTTTTTTCCAGTCTCTTCCCGCACCCCCCACACCCTTTTCCCCCTGAGAATTAACAGTCCACTCCCTTTCTATGCCCCTGATTCTATTATATTCACCAGTTTATTCTGTTCATCAGATTATTTATTCACTTGATTTTTAGATTCACTTGTTGATAGATATGTATTTGTTGGTCATAATTTTTTTCTTTTAACAAAAAGAACACCTGCTGTTTTATTAAGTTACTAGAGGCCCGGTGCACAAAAATTTGTGCACTCGGGGGGGAGGGGGGTCCCTCAGCCGGGCCTGTGCCCTCTCGCAGTCTGGGACCCCTTGGGAGATAATGACCTCCTGGCTTAGGCCTGCTCCCGGGTGGCAGAGGGCAGGCCCAATCCCTAGGTGCAGCCCCTGGTCGGGCTCAGAGCAGGGCCAATTGGGGAGTTGGGGCGCCGCCCCGTCATGCACAGAGCAGGGCAGATTGGGAGGTTGTGATGCCACCCTCAGTCACACTCAGGGTAGGGCCAATTGGGGGGTTGGGGCACCGTCCCCTGTCACACTCAAGGCAGGGTCGATGGGGAGGTTGCGGCGCCACCCCGTCACCCACAGAGCAGGGCCAATCAGGGGGTTGCGGCGCCGCCCTCTATCACCCACAGAGCAGGGCCGATCAGGGGGTTGGTGCGCTGCCACTCTCACACTCAGGGCAGGGCCGATGGGGAGGTTATGGCTCTACCCCATCACACACAGAGCAGGGCCTGTGTGTGGGGGGGGGGGTGTTGGGGAGCTCCCTCCTATCAGGCACAGAGCAGGGCTGCTCAGGGGGTTTGGGCGCTGCCCCCTGTCACGCTGATCCCAGTGCCGGGAGGCATATTACCCTTTTACTATATAGGGTAGAGGCCTGGTGCATGGGTGGGGCCGGCTGGTTTGCACTGAAGGGTGTCCTGGATCAGGGTGGGGGGGGGTCCCCACTGGGGTGCCTGGCCGGTCTGGGTGAGGGGCTGAGGGCTGGGAGTGACTGAAGTTCCCAACCGCTCCTTTTTTTCTTTTTTTCTTTTTTATTCTGGGCCAGCTTTACCTTGAGGCTTGGCTCCAGCTCTTAGGCCTCCACCGATGAAAGTAGGTTTCTGGCCTTTGCTTACAATGTTGCGAATCTGCTGGCTGAAGTCTGGCGGTATTTGTTACAATGTTTCTTTTTTTATTTATTTTTTATTTTTAAATTAAATCTTTATTGTTTAGATTATTACATTTGTTCCTGTTTTTCCCCCCCATAACTCCTCTCCTTCCAGTTCCCGCCCCACCCTCCACCCTCACTCCCCACCCACTGTCCTCATCCATAGGTGCACAATTTTTGTCCAGTCTCTTCCCGCATCTCCCACACCCCTTTCCCCCGCAAGAATAGTCAGTCCATTCCCTTTCTATGTCCCTGATTCTATTATGATCACCAGATTATTTTTTCACTTGATTCTTAGATTCACTTGTTGATAGATGCATGTTTGTTGTTCATAATTTGTATCTTTACCTTTTTCTTCTTCTTCCTCTTCTTAAAGGATACCTTTCAGCATTTCATATAATACTGGTTTGGTGGTGATGAACTCCTTTAGCTTTTCCTTATCTGTGAAGCTCTTTATCTGACCTTCAGTTCTGAATGATAGCTTTGCTAGATAAAGTAATCTTGGTTGTAGGTTCTTGGTATTCATCACTTTGAATATTTCTTGCCATTCCCTTCTGGCCTGCAAAGTTTCTGTTGAGAAATCAGCTGACAGTCGTATGGGTATTCCCTTGTAGGTAACTGAGTTTCTTTCTCTTGCTGCTTTTAAGATTCTCTCTTTGTCTTTTGCTCTTGGCATTTTAATTATGATGTGTCTTGGTGTGGTTCTCTTTGGATTCCTTTTGTTTGGGGTTCTCTGCGCTTCCTGGACCTGTAAGTCTATTTCTTTCACCAGGTGGGGGAAGTTTTCTGTCATTATTTCTTCAAATAGGTTTTCAATATCTTGCTCTCTCTCATCTTCTGGCACCCCCATAATTCGGATGTTGGTACGCTTGAAGTTGTCCCAGAGGCTCCTTACACTATCTTCATATTTTTGGATTCTGTTTTCTTTTTGTTTTTCCGGTTGGGTGTTTTTTGCTTCTTCATATTTCAAATCTTTGACTTGATTCTTGGGATCCTCTAGTCTGCTGTTGGATCTCTGTATATTATTCTTTATTTCAGTCAGTGTATGCTTAATTTCTAAGTGGTCCTTTTTCATATCCTTGAGGGTCTCAACTAAATTTCTCAGAGGTTTCTGGTAGATTCTTGAGTAACCTTATAACCGTGGTTTTGAACTCTATATCCAGTAGTTTGTTTTCCTCCATTTTTTCCATTTGTGACCTGTTTCTTTGTCTCTGCATTTTGGCTGCTTCCCTGTGTTGATAATAGAGTGGCTTTGTGTGCTAGGTGTCCTATAGGGCCCAGTGGCTCAGCCTCCCTAATTACCTGAGATGGACACTCTTGGTGCACCCCTTGTGGGCTGTGTGTACAGTCTTGTTGTAGTTAAGCCTTGATTGCTGTTGGTATCACTGGGAGGAATTTACCACCAGACCAATTGGCTGTGAGGACCAGCTGTGTCTACAGTGGGAGAACTGCTGTGCTGGAGACGACACCCTTATGGGCAGGACTTGCTCCAGTAGGGCTTTGGTGCTGAGTCTGCCCCTTGAGTGTATCGCTTATGGATGTGAAGAGCTGTAATCTGTTATGGTATCACACTGACCACTGGGTACACTGGCTCTTGGATCTCCAAGGAGGTGCAAAGTCAGCCAATGCCTGCGGCCACCCAGCAGGAGCTACAGAGAGATCTGCAGATTCCTCCTCTTTGTTTGGGGTTTGGAACTGCCCAGGTGAGGCCCAGCTGTGAAGCAATGCAGGCTGCTGTCGAGCCTAAGGCCTGGTTTTTGGAAGCTTTGGTGCTCTTTGACCCAGCAGCAGTTAGGTTTTAGATCGCAAAAGAACAGGCAATTCATATGCCAAAGCCTCTGCTCACAGCTTGGGTGGGGTTGTAAATTGGGTGGCGCAGGGTCTCAGGGAATCACCAGGGCAGAGCAAACAGCAATGGCTGCCAGTCAGCCCTGCCTCAGAGAGTTCCCCGGATCTCTGTATCCCGCGACCCCATGCAGGAACAATGATCGCTGCAAGCACCTCTGTGAGAAAGCTGCCCAATGCTAGATAGTCCAGTTTTTCTCTGTATGAGTCTGGGTCCCCAGAGTCTCACCTGGAACTGGAGTTCATTGCACTTGGGAGCATGTATCTCCCTCCCGATTGAAAAAGACAACAGCGCATCCAGTTGTCAGCCAGTTTCCACCTCCATACCTCCGCACTTGCGCACCTCCACACCTCCTACCTGTCTCAATGTGCTTTTCTCTTTCCTTCTAGTTGTAGAATTTCCACTCAGCCAGCATTCCCATGGTTCTGGATGATATCCATTTTGCCTTTTAGTTGTAGTTTTGATGTGGTTGTGTGAGACAGCAAGTACAGGTGTGTACCTATGCCACCATCTTGATTCCTTCTATGTTAATTTTTAAAAAACAAGTTTTCTAAAGGGCTCCGATCCTCTTTGCCCTACTTAAGATAATGGGTTAAACATAACAGGGAATCCTTGTTTACAGAAGATTCTACAACATCGTATGTTCACCAACTGGTGCTGGATCTTTGACATAATGTGGCAAGTGTGAGTTTGTTCTAATATTGAAAAAGCTTCTCATCAGTTTAGCCATTCATGAAAATTAAGAATACAGAGCAAAAACCATAAAACATTTAAAAAACAATGACTAACTTAAACATATGTAAAATATTTGGCAAAGTTAATTTATTTAATAAGGAAAAATGCCTTAAAAAATCTTTAAGAAAATGACCAATTTTAGGAGTGGGGTGTGGGATGAGCAAAAATGAACTGCAGTTTACAGAAAAGAACAAAAATGACAATATACCTATATACAAAATGATGCTCAATTTCACTCATCATTAAAGAGGAACAAGTCAAAGAGAGCATTTTTCACCTATTGGATTCCCAATATTTTAAAAGTTTGCTGGCTTCTAATATGGTGTTTGGGGTGGGTGGGCAGGAGAGAGTGTGGGTGGCTAGTACATACTATAGGAAGTATAAAATAGCTTAAAAATTTTTGGAAGGCAATGTGGCAATGTCTATCAATTTTAAAAATGCCCCATAACCCAGCAATTTTATGATTAGGAACTTATGTCAATATAAACTTGCCTAAGAATGCAAAGACATTTAAAAAGATATTCATTTTACACTGTCTGCAAAAGCTAAAAGTCTCAAAACTACATATCCATAAGTTATAGTATAGCCCTATAAGGAGAAAACTGCAGTCTTGGCTACAAACTCATATCTACAAACACACTTGGGGAAAAACTATAAAGCCATTAGACAGACAGACAGAACCTCTCACCCTGCTCCCACATGGAACAAGCAGCAGGACAGAATCAGCTACCACAGGAGCGCAAGCCACATTTCAGCAATATGGGGATAAACCGCAGCCATCATGTTACATGCTGCTATATAGCCTTTCATAATAAGAAATGATCTCTCTCTTTGGGCCAAATTTTTCTTATTGATTTTCTCTGCACTGATGACATCACATGTTGAATATTTTTTGCTTGCCTTAGCACATGTCACTTGTCCCTCTACCCCAGAGTGCATTAAGATGGTTCTGAGGGAATGACATTTCCAAGCTTCAGCAACCAAGACTTGCTAGCATCTAGCCAATATACATGCAAATTTACCCTTTTAAATTTAGCCAATTGGGTCAAAAAGCCCTCTAAATTGAAAGGGATTCTTCAAGAAAATATGAATGTGTATCTTACTCTTAATTCTATCCTGTGCAAATGGCTTTGTATATGGCCTGTGGCCATCTATGTAGACAGGAGGAAACAAATATAAATAGAAAGCTACTCAAAATGTAGAGAGGGAAAAACAGGAAGGGCAAATCCAAACTTGGCTGCATTTCAGAATTTAAAGAAAAAAAAGAAGCAGCCTGACTCACACAGAGGAAGAGGAAAACATGAACATGATGAAGCCATTGGAAACAAGAGTAAGTAAAAGGCTTGACAATATAAATTTCTATCAGTCTGTGCGTTAATCAAGAATTCAAGTCTGTTCTGTTTGGTTTTATGTCTATGGTGTGAGAAATAAAAGATTTTCATGGTTTAAATGTACCTGTCCCCAAACTTCTGTGAAGATTTTCCTTCACCTAATATTCGACTCAGGTGCATCATTCTCGGATTTATTGACAAACTACCTAGCCATGGGCACAGAATACAAGGCTAGCACTGCAGAATTAGGCTGTCACATGATCCTAACACAGCAACATCCCAAGAACAAGAACAACAAATACCAGAAGCACATGCCTCTGAGATTTGACAAAGAACTTGTATGCATAACCCATGATACAGACAATAGGGTGGCAAAGGCCTGGGGTAGGGGGATAGGGTTGTGGGGAGGCTAGAAGGAGTCAATGGGGGGCAGGGGGGAAGGGGACATAAGATTCAAATAGTTCAACCAAAAAAGAGAATGAAAGAAACCCCAAACTTTTTAAGTTGCAGCATCAAAAGGAACACACACTATCACTAGTGTAATCATCACTGTTCCTACTGCTTTCTCAGTTATACTAACCAAAGAACAAAAGGACTTTTAAAAATTAAAATCATTCAAGGATTGGGATGGGAAGAGGAAATACAATAAAAACAAAAACAAAAACGGAGGTTCTGGCCCTAGCCCGTTTGACTCAGTGGTTGGAGAGATGATCCATGGACCAAAGGGTCTCTGGTTCGATTCGTCAAGGGCACATACCTCAGTTGCAGGCTCAATCCCCAGCCCCAGTTAGGGTGTATTCAGGAGGCAACCAATCAATGTGTCTCTCTCACATTGATGCTCTCTCTCTGACTCTCCCTCTCCCTTCCACTCTGTTTGGAAGGCAATGGAGAAAATATCCTTGGGTGAGGATTAACAACAAATAAAGGGGGTTGGGAGGATTCTGGGAGCCTAATGTGGGGAGTCTTCTTTTTAAAGGCTTTTGAAGGAAAAGATTCCCAGCAACACTGATATACCATATTTACTTACACTCAAAAGTGGTCCCTGGTGACCACAACAGAACTCTAGGAGCCTAAAATGGGTATAGGACCTAAGTAGACACTTCTCCAAAATGGACATACAGAAGGCCAAAAGGTATATGAAAAAGTGCTCAAAGTCACTGATATCTGAGAGAGAAAAATCAAAAGGACAATGAGATACCACCTCACATCTGCTAGAATGGCTATCATCAACAAATCAACAAACAACAAGTGTTGGCAAGGATGTGGAGAAAAGGGAACCCACGTGCACTGCTGGTGGGAATACAAACTAGTGCAGCCTCTGTGGAAAACAGTTTGGAGTTTCCTCAAAAAATTAAAAATGGAACTACCATTTGACCCAGTGACCTCAGTTATAGAATATATTCCAAGAACTCAGAAACACCCATCAGAAAGAATATATGCACCCCTATATTCCTATCAGCACAATTTACAATAGCTATCATTTAGAAACAGCCTAAGTGCCCATCAGCAGCTGAGTGGATTAAAAAACTAGTACATCTATACAATGGAATACTATGCAGCTGTAAAAAAGAAAACTCTTACCATTGCAACAGCATGGATGGACCTAGAGAGCATTATGCTAAGCGAAATAAGCCAGTCAGAGAAAGATAAGTATTACATGATCTCACTCATATGTGAAATCTAATGAACAACATAAACTGATGAACAAAAATAGACCCAGAAACATAGAAGCATCAAACAGACTGTTAAACCTTAGATGGGAGGATGGGGGGGTGGGGGGTGGGCGGGGGGGTTGTGGGGGGGAGATCAACCAATGAACTTATATGTATACTAAAGGCCCAACGCATGAAATTTGTGCAAAAGTAGGCCTTCCTTCCCCTGGCTGCCGGCACCGGCTTCCCTCTGGCACCCCTGGACCCGGGCTTCCCTCGCAGCCTCGGATTCATCTGGAAGGATGGTGGGTCTAATTAGCATATTACACTTTTATTATTATAGACTAGAGGCCCGGTGCACAAAAATTTGTGCACTCGGGGGGAGGGGGGGGACCCTCAGCCCGGCCTGTACCCGCTCGCAGTCTGGGACCCCTTGGGAGATAACGACCTGCTGGCTTGGGCCTGCTCCCCCTTGGCAGAGGGCAGGCCCAATCCCTAGGTGCAGCCCCTGGTTGGGCTCAGAGCAGGGCCGATTGGGGGGTTGGGGCACCGCCCCCTGTCACGCACAGAGCAGGGCCGATCAGGGGGTTGAAGAGCTCCCTCCTGTCACTCACAGAGTAGGGCCGATAGGGGAGTTGGGGCACTGCACCGTCACACATAGAGCAGGGCGGACCAGGGGGTTGGGGCGCCGCACCCTGTCACACTCAGGGCAGGACCGATGGGGAGGTTATGGCTCTACCCTGTCACACACAGAGCAGGGCCTGAGGGGGGGTGGGGGCGCAGCCCTCTATCACCCACGGAGCAGGGCCGATCAGGGGATTGGGGTGCCACCACTGTCACACTCAGGGCAGGGACGATGGGGAGGTTATGGCTCTACTCCATCACACACAGAGCATGGCCCGTGGGGGGGGGGGGGGGCGCGCGGTTGGGGTGCTGCACCCTGTCACACACAGAGCAGGGCCGATCAGGGGGTTGGGGCGCCACACCCTGTCACGAACAGAGCAGGGCGGATAGGGAGGTTGTGGCCCCGGCCCCTGTCACAGAGCCGCAGGGCGATCAGGGGGTTGGGGCGCTGCCCCGTCACGCTGATCCTGGTGCCGGGAGGCCTCGCAGCTCCGATGATCCTGGTGCTGGGAGGCATATTACCCTTTTACTATATAGAATAGAGGCCTGGTGCACCGGTGGGGGCCGGCTGGTTTGCCCTGAAGGGTGTCCTGGATCAGGGTGGGGGTCCCCACTGGGGTGCCTGGCCAGCCTGGCTGAGGAGCTGATGGCTGTTTGCAGCTGGTCACACCCCCTTCAGGGTGGGGGTCCCCACTGGGGTGCCTGGCCAGTCTGGGTGAGGGGCTGAGGGCTGTTTTCAGGCTGGTGGGTGACTGAAGCTCCCAACTGCTCCTTTTTTTCTTTCTTTTTTTATTCTGGGCCAGCTTTAGCTCTGAGGCTTGGCTCCAGCTCTTAGGCCTCCGCTGCTGAAAGCAGGTATCTGGTTTGTTTGGGTTCTATAATGGAAACACTGTTTCAACTCCAGCTCTGAGATCCTGGCCGGCTGAAAGTAGGTTTCTGGGGTTTTGTTTAGCTTCTATATTTGTAACAGTGTTTCAAACTGCAAACTCAGAGGCCGGCAGCAGCAGGTGGGGAACGTTGGAGTCCTCCATCACTGAAGCAAGCAAACCTCATGTTCGCTTCCAGCTGCCTGGCTGCCGGCCGCCATCTTGGCTGGCAGTTAATTTGCATATCGCCCTGATTAGCCAATGGGAAGGGTAGCGGTGGTACGGCTAATTGCCATGTTTCTCTTTTATCAGCTAGGATATGCATAACCCATAGACACAGACAATAGGGTGGTGAAGGCTTGGGGGGAAGGGGGTAGGAGAGGGCAATGGGGGGAGGGAGGGACATATGTAATACTTTCAATAACAAAGATTTATTTTTAAAAAACAAACAAAACTCTAGGAGCCTAGAATTTTGAATGCTCTTAGATCCTCTAGCTCTACCTGGGACTATCAACTACTCGAGCCCACCTCCAACATGACAGATTAGTAAAGCCATTAATTCTTACATATTCTATGTGCTTCAGTCAGATAGATTCTGTTTCTTTCAAAGATAACAAGTTAGTGTTTAGCACCAAACCCCAGTAATTTTTCCTGTTTTTAAAGAGCAAATAAAAAAATTTATAAGAAGTTACACATTTGCCTCCAAATGCATGCATGTTCAAAAGCAGTGAACAATTCCAGGATTTACCATAATCTTCTCACATCCTCTTTCCCTCCTCCCTCCAAAAAAATAAAGGCTAGTAAAATCCACTTCCTCTAATATAGGCCTTGATACTATATAGGCCCAAGTAGGAAGTTGCCAACCAGGAATCCCAAAAGGTTCTTAGCAAGGAATGTACTCAGATCCATAAAATCTAGGGCCTCTGCCTGGCCGGTGTGGCTCATTAGTTGGGTATCAACCCAGGAACCAAGAGGTCACCAGTTCGATTCCTGGTCAGGGTATATGCCTGGTTTCGGGTTCAATCCCCAGTAAGGGGTGTGCGGAAGGCAGCCGATCAATTATGGTTCTTTCTCATCGATGTTTCTAACTCTCTATCCTTTTCCCTTTTCTCTCTAAAAAAATCAATAAAATCCTATTTTTAAAAAATCTAGGGCCTCCACCCTAAAGACTATCACTTCTGAAATGCAAAGATATCTTCCAAATGGTGATCAAGACTGGTAGCAACAAGGTATTGTTGTTGATGATTATTTTAGAGAAAGGAAGGGAGAGAGAGAGAGAGAGAGAGAGAGAGAGAGAGAGAGAGAGAGAGAGAGAGAGAGAGAAGCATCGATTTGTTGTTCCACTTATTTATGCATTCATTGGTTGATACTTATATGTGCCCTGACAGGGGATCAAACCAGGAACTTTGGCTTATCATTCAGGTGGGAAACGTCTGACCCATGGGTCATATAAAACCTGAGAAATCATTTGGTATGGCCCTGTCAAGTCATTAGGCGTGAGTTAATTAAATGTTTGACCAACTATACCAGGCTAACTTTTTTTTAATTGTTTAAAGTATTACATACGTCTCCTTTTCCCCCTATTGACACCCCTCCCTGCCACTCCCACCCCCTGGGACAAGCCCCCACTGCCCCAGTGTCCATTTCCATTGGTTATGCCAGTGATGGCGAACCTATGACATGCGAACTCATTTTTTTGGTTGATTTTTCTTTGTTAAATGGCATTTAAATATATAAAATAAATATCAAAAATATAAGTCTTTGTTTTACTATGGTTGCAAATATCAAAAAATTTCTACATGTGACACGGCACCAGAGTTAAGTTAGGGTTTTTCAAAATGCTGACATGCCGAGCTCAAAAGGTTCACCATCACTGGGTTATGCTAATATGCAAGTATACAAGTCCTTTGGTTGATCTCTTACCCGCCCCCCCCACCCCCCACCCCCCACCCCCGGCCTTCTCTCTGAGGTTGGATGGTCTGTTCAGTGTTTCTTTGTCTCTGGACCTATTTTTGTTCATCTGTATGTGTTGTTCATTATATCCCACATATGAGTGAGATCATGTGATATTTATCTTTCTCCGACTGTCTTATTTTGCTTAGCATAATGTTCTCCAGGCCCATCCATGCTGTTGCAAATGGTAAGAGTTCCTTCTTTTTTACAGCAACGTATAGCAGGCTAATTTTTAAATATATAAGAGGCTAATTTTGTGTGGCCTGCAAATGATGGTATAAATATCCAAATGGTCCTTGGCAGAAAAAAGGTTCCCCACCCCTGGCTTATCAAGACGATGCTCTAACCTACCGAGTTACCTGACCAGGACCCAACAAGGTTTGTTTGTTTGAATATGTTTTTATTGATTTTTTAGAAAGAGAAGAAAGGAGAGGAAGAGAGAGAGATAAAAATATCGATGAGAAACATTGACCAGCTGCCTCCAGTGCACCTATTGGGGATTGAGCCGGCAATCCAGGTGTGTGCCCTGACCTGAAATTGAACCAGAAACCTCTCGGTGCATGGGATGACACTCAACCAACTGAGCCACACCAGCTGGGCCAACAAGATTTATTTTAATATACTTTCCAGAGCACCTCTATGCAAGACCTCTGGTGCTGGAATATGACAATTTTTGGAGTTGGGCATGATTAACAAAACATTTGATCTTTCAGTATAAAGCAAAATCAAGCTCCGTCTCTACCACAAAAGAATAAGTGATTCCATGTATATTTCTGTACATGTGCTCTCTAAGTGGAGAAATAATTCTCCCTAATCATCAACACATATTAAAAGCAAACTTTCACATTGAGGAATGCCAGTAACTATAGCACGAAAGCCCTGCTGCTTAACTCACTTAATCTGCTTAAACACATTTAGAAATGGTCAGGTTAGATTTTACTGCTCCTTTGCCTTGTCATGAACAACTAAAGTAATGAAAATTTAAACAGATGATATGAATAGTGCCTTTCAGAGGTTGTACTGCCACTTTCAGTCAAAGATATATGTATGCAGAATAAAGCTGTTCTAAAATGAAACCAAGAAAAAATTTAATTCAGGAAGAACATGGGTTTCTGTTTAGTTCTCTTTGCTAAAGAAAGGTAAAGATCAAAAAATAATACAAAATTCCAGCCCTAGCCGATTTGGCTCAGTGGATAGAGCATCTGCCTGTGGACTGAAGGGTCCCAGGTTCGATTCCGGTCAAAGGCACATGATCCCCAGTGGGGGGCATGCAGGAGGCAGCCAATCAATGATTCTCTCTCATCATTGATGTTTCTACCTGTCTTTCCTTCCCACTTCCTCTCTGAAATCAATAAAAATATATTTTAAAAAGAAATAATAATAATAATGGTAATAATACAAAATTCCATCAATGGGAACTGTGTGCTCCACCAATTTTGAGACATGCACTATTATTTTCTTTGGTTCCACTGCCTGAATCTTTTGAATCCAAAGAGAGGGCAAGTGAACAAGATGGCTGGTGACCTAGAAGGAATTGTGCACTCTGGGTACTGTGATACCATATTACTGCCCTCTTTTCCACATGCATAAAAAATAATTAGCTGTGATTCCATTGGTGCTTCTCTGGGCAATTTCTGCTGTGCATAAATCTGTAATAACTGTACTGGGATAATATAAGTATTTCCCATTTTTTAGTATATAAGATGTAGGCCGAGTAACCTAGAGAGCAGAAAGGAGAACCAAGAGTCTGAAAGGAAGGAGATTATTTTCCTTCTAAATTTTCATATATAACTCATTCCTAATCATGGTTGCTCTAATCCAATTGACTCTAATGCTTTTCTCCACATGGAACTAAAGTGGTTACTTCAGGGAAGAATTTAATCCAGCTCCCTCTGCCTGGCAAAGGTTTCTTTTTTTTTTTTTAATCAAAGGGTGGCTGACTTCAATGCAGACATTTTTAGTATCTCAAGAGCTTTTTTTCCTTAAAAAAGTAAATTAAAGAGACCACCTTTATCAGATTCCCCCATTGGAAGTTTTGGGATCAAGTTCCTGCAGAACAGTAACTTTGAAATCTAAGGTCACAGACCCTCTAAGAATTTGATTAAAGCTCATTCACAGAAAAATGTACAAGCTACAAAATTCCACAAGACAGTCTATGAAGCCAGGTTATGAACTTTTAGCCTATAGAGAGAGACTATGGAAAGGCTCAAGGTTAGTCTTGAGCATCCTTGAAGTCTAACAGGAACTCTCCTCTGTTTCTTAACCAGGAAGCAGGAAAATGATAGGAGTACTAATGTGGGCTCATTCCTGAGAATGTGGGGTTCCACTCATGGGCAACTTTGGTTTGAGGGCTTCTCTTTGGCCTGGGGAAACTGTCGTCTAAAACCCTACCTGTCCAATCTTTCCTTCTCCTCTGCTTTCAGAGATGTCAGACCTGCCCTGTGGTCTGAAGACTCTATCAGCCCTCAGAGTATCCCTGCTGTCTTCTTCTTTTTTTAAAAAAAAAATGTTTTATTGTTTTTTTACAGAGAGGAAGGGAGAGGGATAGAGAGTTAGAAACATCAATGAGAGAGAAACATCAATCAGCTGCCTCCTGCACACTCCCTACTGGGGATGTGCCCCCAACCAAGGTACATGCCCTTGACCGTAATCGAACCTGGGACCCTTCTGTCCGCAGGCCGAAGCTCTATCCACTGAGCCAAACCAGTTAGGGCTCTTCTCTCTTTCTTTATACTGCCCAGGCATTTTCCCTAACAAAACTCATACTTCTAATACCGTCTTGGGGTCTGCTTCTAAAACTACACATCTGCAGTTGCTGCATTTTCACACCTTTACACAGGGCCCCAAGGAAGTGGCCTTGAAGTCTTCCAGTTCTTACTCCAGTACCACCAACACAGAATCTATGCCCCTTAAAACAATGACTTTTTAGACATGCCCATAGGATGAAGGCCGTGGAAGCCAACAGGCCAATGATGTTTCACAGACAACATGGGTAGTTTTGAGATTTCTGCCTTCAGGTGTGAAACAAGACCCAATAAGGCAGCGGTTCTCAACCTGTGGATCGCGACCCCTTTGGCGGTAGAACGACCTTTTCACAGGGGTCGCCTAAGACCATCCTGCATATCAGATATTTACATTACGATTCAGAACAGTAGCAACATTACAGTTATGAAGTAGCAACGAAAATAATTTTATGGTTGGGTCACAACATGAGGAACTGTATTTAAAAGGCCAGAAGGTTGAGAACCACTGCAGTAAGGGTACGTGCCAATGGTAAAAGAGAAATTGGCATGGAAGGCTAAATCAGTAAGGTAAAATGTGTAACAGGACATACCTTTGTCAGGCCTGAAAACATGACCCTGACTTCATGCTAAAATAGCTTTCACAACACTAAACATGGAGCTGAACATTCATAACCAAGCTCTGAAAAGTAATAACACTATTCAACAGCAAGAAGATAGAGTTAGGCAGTTGTTAAGTGTGCCAGTAGGAGCTATTAAGTGTGCAAATAAATGTTCTATTATTTGAGTACCACAATGGCCCAATCCCAGCATCACGGGAGGCTTTCAGTTGAAGGAGTAGGTTAAGATTCTGAGGTAAATACAAGGGATTGTGTTAGATTCAGCCATGCTGTATCACTTTTCCTAAATCATTTCTGTTCCACTGTTAAGGCTTAGGGCATGCAGTATTAAATGACTGTGTCAACCTACCCTTTTCTCCTGTGATAAAACATTATTATAAAATAGTGCAGAGGAGAAATCTTTTAAATTAGAGTTTCTCTGAAAGTCTCAAAGAACAAAATAATCAAATGCTTTGCAAGCTTTCCCACCCTTTATTCTTGGTTTGTGGTGTTAAGCTCTTAGTGAAAAAGAAGCCAAACCCACATATCTAGTTTACCAACACACTGAAAGCAAATCGTAGTCGTACTTATATTTTAACCAAGCATGACAACAAGGTGATTGAGTAGCTTCCCAAACTACCAGAGCAGCGGGCAATAACTTGCATAAGCTGGCATTAGATCAGCACTTCATAAATCCTGCAGGCTCCTGATCATTTACGTGATCTTTCTATGCAGAATCGGCAGTCTGACACTGGCTCTCACAGGCAATAAAACCATCTCTCTGCTAACCCAACTCACTGTTCAGACGGGTCTTCTTGAATGCAGTCTTTATTACAACCCCACTGCTGCTCCTACACTGAAGAAATAGCATGTTTTTAAGTCAGGAGTTCTTCTTTCTTGCTTTATTGTAATTGGGGGTCTTACAACGACCCGATACTGTTACAAAGCATCGTGCTTTATAACAGTAAAGCTTCTGGAAAACCCAAACAAAAGACACGTCACCCGGTGACGTCAGCCTATATACAGTTCTGTGTGGTCGCAGCACATAAGCAAATCCATTCTTGTGCCGTTTCTCGGAAAAGCTTTTCAGTAAATGCACTCATGCTGCTCCAGGAGCTCTTCTCTGCAACAAGCCGCCCATCTGCCATCAACAAGTTAAGACCGAGAGAACTAACAGCTGCGCAAAGGAAAGACTGATGCTTTGATTAACCAGCTGAGCAGTTAGAGGAGGACGAAATTAATAACTTATATTCAGAAGCGATTTAAGGAAACAGAGTGGTCACGAAAAATGAAACCAACGCTATTGAGAAGAATATCCTAAGGA
Source organism: Myotis daubentonii (assembly GCF_963259705.1). Lineage (NCBI taxonomy): Eukaryota > Metazoa > Chordata > Mammalia > Chiroptera > Vespertilionidae > Myotis > Myotis daubentonii. Next base: position 81,506,437 of record NC_081844.1, on the reverse strand, counting down.
AAAAAACAACTCACCCTGCTGGATTAAATTTTACTCAGAAAGCCTGGGACATAGAAAACAGGAAACTGGTCAAAGGCTCCTGCATGTTAGAGCCTTTTACAGACTCACTGCGTTGAGTCTAACAACCGCGACTGAATGCAGCCTCCAATGTGCTCAGAAGAATGGGTAAGTCCATGCATTTATATGCCTTGTACAGTCAGCAACAAATCACGCTTTTTAAAATAAACCACTGAATTCACATTTTATGAGGGGAATCACTGTCACATTTTTGGATCCTGAGGTTTAAGTAAAAGCATATATTGATGATAACAGGCTATGTTTTATCTTCTTAATGGTTTAAGTTTTGTTCCAGTCATACTAGCAAGGTTAATTTTTCTGCAGCAAATGAAAAATAAGTTATATGCAGTGAAATATTTCACCATATTGTTATGTTCATTTCTTGATAGCTCATACGTTCTGCTAAAATATATCCTATCTTCTTGTTTTCCTTAAATTATATTCTGCAGGCTTACATTTCAAGTGGCCATTAGGGGCCCCTATGCTGGCAGCAATATATGCAATGAGTATGGTTTTAAAAATGCTGCCTGCCTTGGGAATGGCGTGTCCACCTAAATGCCGCTGCGAGAAGCAGCTCTTCTACTGCGACTCTCAGGGCTTCCACTCCGTGCCAAACGCCACAGACAAGGGCTCTCTGGGCCTTTCCCTGAGGCACAATCACATCACAGAGCTTGAAAGGGATCAATTTGCCAGCTTCAGTCAACTTACCTGGCTCCACTTAGACCACAATCAAATTTCAACAGTAAAAGAAGATGCTTTTCAAGGACTATATAAACTTAAGGAATTAATCTTAAGCTCCAACAAAATATTTTACTTGCCAAATACAACTTTTACCCAACTGATTAATCTGCAAAATTTGGACCTGTCTTTTAATCAGCTGTCATCTCTGCACCCAGAGCTCTTCTACGGCCTCCGGAAGCTGCAGACCTTGCATTTACGGTCCAACTCCCTGCGGACTATCCCAGTACGCCTGTTCTGGGACTGTCGTAGTCTGGAGTTTCTAGATTTGAGCACAAACCGTTTGCGAAGTTTGGCTCGAAATGGATTTGCGGGATTAATCAAACTGAGAGAGCTTCACCTAGAGCACAACCAGCTGACGAAGATTAATTTTGCTCATTTCCTACGTCTAAGTAGTCTGCACACGCTCTTCTTACAATGGAACAAAATCAGCAACTTGACATGTGGGATGGAATGGACCTGGAGCACTTTAGAAAAACTAGACCTGACTGGAAATGAAATCAAAGCCATCGATCTGACAGTGTTTGAAATAATGCCTAATCTTAAAATACTCCTAATGGATAACAACAAGTTAAACAGCCTGGATTCCAAGATCTTAAATTCCCTGAGATCCCTCACAACTGTTGGCCTCTCTGGCAATCTGTGGGAATGCAGCCCTAGAATATGTGCTTTGGCCTCCTGGCTGGGCAATTTCCAAGGTCGGTGGGAGCATTCCATCTTATGCCACAGTCCTGACCACACCCAAGGAGAGGATATACTAGATGCAGTCCATGGATTTCAGCTCTGCTGGAATTTATCAACCACTGTCATCACAGCCATGGCTACAACTTATAGAGATCCAACCACTGAATATACAAAAAGAATAAGCTCATCAAGTTACTATGTGGGAGACAAAGAAATCCCAACTACTGCAGGCACAGCAGTTACTACTGAGGAACACTTTCCCGAACCAGACAATGCCATCTTCACTCAGCGGGTAATTACAGGAACAATGGCTTTATTGTTTTCTTTCTTTTTTATTATTTTTATAGTGTTCATCTCCAGGAAGTGCTGCCCTCCCACTTTAAGAAGAATTAGACAGTGCTCAATGATTCAGAACCACAGGCAGCTCCGATCCCAAACACGACTCCATATGTCAAACATGTCAGACCAAGGACCGTATAATGAATATGAACCCACCCATGAAGGACCCTTCATCATCATTAATGGTTATGGACAGTGCAAGTGTCAGCAACTGCCATACAAAGAATGTGAAGTATAATATCTACCTATCATCAAAAATTACATCAGATAAGTAACCTATTTTACATTGTAGGGGCTAAATATCTAATTTTTAACAATGGTGACATTAAGCCTAATTTTCAAAACCAAGTGGAGACTTAAGTTTTTGAAGTGAAGTGTTTTTAATTTTTTTTTATGAAACCATATTTTAAGTGTTAAATGAAGCAATGCTCACATTAATTTGCAATCTTGTTGGAAAGTCTAAAAATGCTTACTTCAAATTAAGGCATTTCATGTATGTGACTATATACTATTGAGTGTAAACATATGCTATTTTTTTTTCCTACTGAAAACAGTTTGGAAAGAAGGTACTGAGCAGAAAAAGATATGAATCAATACTTGTTTGATCATTGCTTTCCATCCCAAGTACCACCATTGGCTTGTTGCTTAAAAGGAGACTTAGCAAAGTTCTCTTGTATGATAATTTGGTATTTACTTAAATTTACAATTTACTGCCAGTGTGGGAAGTAGAATTTCATTATGCTATAAAGACTGGTAAATATTAAACACTCTTATTCCAGAGTTTTTGCCTGGGTTAATAGATATTATCAAAGTCCACATCATGAAATTAGAACCCTTTATGTAATTCTAATAAGCTGAGTAACTCTTTAATATATTTAAACAATGAATCAAAGTGAATGTGGAAAAGGTCTCATTACAATGAATTCAATACTAAATGATTACACTGACTTTGTATCATACAGCTCTAGTTTAACTTATAATGAACATGTTGACCTTTTGTGGCATTTTTAGACAATTATTTTAAACTAGTATTACACTACCATTTTACTTATTAGTTTACTAAATCCTATATTTACATTTATATGTGAAAAAAGATTTAGAAATTATTTTGGAGAAAAAAGAGAGAAACTGAGTCAACTTAATCCTAGGACTTGCTCCCTTTAGTTTGAAAGCACACACAACATTCTCTCCCTTTCTCAACTGTCATGATCAAAGTTGCCTTACAAAGAGGTTTAAACTCTTTCTTTTGTTTTCTTCCTAATCCTCACACCTCAGATCCAAATAAAAAATAATTAGCAACAAGCATAACAATGATTCTTAATAGAATATATATTATAAAGGAACATTAAAAATCACTTTCTAAATATTATATTCTGAAATCTGGCCTTTTAATAAGGATACATAGTCACATTATAAGAGCAGTTCCTTCCAAGTGAAAGAAACAACAGATTACAGAGCAAACCTTTTTATGGGAAAAACACCAACTACATGCTTATACAGCCATGCAATGGTAACTCAAAGGTGGCATGGAGGGGAGGGAAAGGCAGCATTTTGAAATCTGACTCACAGAAACGGGTTAGCTGAAGTTAAGAGGCAGCCAAGAGTGAGGCAAATGGGTAGCTGTACACTATCTACAGGCACCATGACCTACAGCTGAAATGAAGAGGAGGAGGTCCCCTAGTGTTAATATAAACATTCCACAATTAACAAATGATAATGATGCCACACTTTTCATGTGAAAAAGAACCACATGTATTGCGTTTCTTCAATTATGATTTCTATGGAGAAACTGTAACATATTTAAGATTCAGATGCAAGTTACCAATTCACACAGAATTTTTCCATAAACAAAGTTCTATGTATGCAGCAGCAAAACCCAAAACATTAGACTACTGACTTGATTCTAGAACAGCCGTGGGCAAACTACGGCCCGCGGGCTGGATCCGGCCCATTTGAAATGAATAAAACTAAAAAAAAACCCAAAAAACAAAACCGTACCCTTTTATGTAATGATGTTTACTTTGAATTTATATTAGTTCACATAAACACTCCATCCATGCTTTTGTTCCGGCCCTCCGGTCCAGTTTAAGAACCCATTGTGGCCCTCGAGTCAAAAAGTTTGCCCACCCCTGTTCTAGAAGAATTAACATTTTTATAACTGACATTTACAACTGTATGTGAAAAAGGCGAAAATCCTTAGAGAAAATCACTACCATAAAAGAAGAAAGTTACCTTTTCCTTAATACGACCATTAAAACATAATATTTTTCATTCAAGGCATATTTTTTCTTCCCTGGACTAAACTGAAAACATGTTAAGACTACAGTTTAACCTATGAGGTTTAATTGTAATTTTTTTTCCTTCTTAATACTAAAGAGAGGGGTGTCTGTCTACATTTCAAAAAAACAAAAAACACAAAAACATGTCTCAGTAAAATGCTGACAAGATCACATATTATGGTAAAAATGTATTCTCTGAATTTCTTAAGGTGGGTAAATTAGTTTGGCAAAGTCTCTGTCTGTAAAGTTCAGGTGATCTTGAGCAGTGAGCATTTCATTTCTTGTTAAATCAGATCTTAGGCCTGCCTGGACAGAGACAAAAGCTGATTTAATGGCACAGAGGACAGCTCACCACTTCCCTTCAGGGCTGGATCTGAAACCCCCATTACAAATGAGAGCTCCACAGGTAAAATTTACCAACTCATTTATCAGGCAAACCATGGCCATTTGTCAGAGAAAAGCTTTGTCACAATATTCTGTCCTGAACACATAAGATTCCATTAGCCCTAAAGAATAGCAAAAAAGTATTTTCTATCATTTCCACCACACCAAATTAATTGAAATGGTGAGTAGAAGGGTGAGAAATATTGGCTAGGAATCCCCACATTAATCCTAAAGATTACAGTTAGTAAAATGACCATTAATCAGCAAAATTCTTAATGTATGTAGAAAAGTAAATTGGAAAAGCAAGCCATTTAGTAATTCAGGGAACAGCAGAACCAAGGCCACCCCGGCACACTTTCAAGATGAAAAATAACTGATTTTTTGCCCTGCATATTTTCTTCTTCTTCTTCTTCTTCTTTTTTGGTAATGCTCTCTGAGAAAAGCGAGTAACAATGCCAACCAGCATGTCCCCTCTTCATTAAAGCACAAACTTCCCTTTTGAATTGCCTATTGAAGGCAGTATTCCATTTAATTTTGGTCTTTTTGTGTTTCAGTATCAGCACAGATTTGAAGATGAGACTGTTAGTTATATGTGCTCTCTTTACCAACTGGCTAGAGTGGAAGAGCATCGCAGCTACACTGCAGATCCTGCTAACCCAATGTTAGGGCTTTTGTTTTTTGGTTTAGTTTTATCCTCCTCAGTCTCCTCTTCCCACCAACCCCGTTTTTCCCTCCCCCATTTTCAAGATTAGAGGAAAATGACCACTTATCAAGAACTAGAAAAATAATAAAATCTCTGGAAAAAGAAAAGCTAAAGAAGGTTATATACTGTACCCACCTAGTAATTAAGAGCTAGTTTGGAATCATTTATATTCATTTCTGTAGTTTGCCAGGGATTTCAATCACCTTTACAAAATGAGAGTGGGCTGACAAATTTGCAAATTCACACACAATTCAGAGAGAATACCCACTGCCAACATCAAATAGCAAAGATACTAATTTTTAAGCCAAAAATCTGTACTAACACATGTAATTTCTTAATGTGCCTAAGTTAATTTCTGTACCAATTTAATGAATGGAACTGACTAAACTTCCCAACTCCACTAATTATTAAAATCCATCTGCTTATTCTGATGCTAGTCACCAAGAGCGAGATTCCATCTTTCCAATAAAAATGAGCCCCATGTAACACCAGGTCTGAATCCTAAAACTGAAAAAAGGCATTTCATTTTCTATACTTCCTACACAGAGTCGGGGAGGGGAGAGGGCTATAAATGCTGTTCTCCCTCTAAAGTGTAGCTATCAAAATAAAATTTGAAAGAATAATTTTAGAAGCTGACTTATATGACCATTTTCCTAATAGAGCAATACAGTGACAGACTTGTCTCAAAAATCTGTTTTGAGACATGCTTTTCATATCTTATTGGTTAAAGTGCTTCAACTAGAAAAAGACAAGGGTGATAAGGCCAATAATTTAAAGGAAAAAAACAAACAAACAAACAACAGAAAATGACAGTTTAAGCTTTCATACTATTATTGCAAACATTTGGAAACATCTGCTTCCTTCAACTAACCTATCCTTCCTTGGTAATTTTTAAAAAAGTTTCATCTATGGAATGTTTTTGAACCTTTCTATCAACACAGATTGGAAACCAAAAGTACAATCCAAACACATTGTGTTTAATCACCTTAAGAGCCATGGGGGGGGCGAGGGGGGGACACACACACAAGTGGGTTGGGAGAGAAAATACTATTACACGGGGCAGGCGGGGGGGGCGGGGGGGCTTGAGGGAGATAGTTAACAGTGTACTATACAAGAAAGTTTTGTTATTAAAATCATGTATACTGGAAAAAGTGAATGTCTTTTTTTTTGCCAAGCTTTTCCTTGGTAACCTATCATTTTTGACATGTGGAACCTGAAAAACCTTTTGTGACAGATATAGAAACTTAAATGAACAGTTGTTTTGTACCATGTTCTCTATAATGCCAAATATGCCAGCTGATAAAAGGGCAGCTAATCATCACCTGTCTTCATTCAGAGATGGGCAAAACCAGGCTAAAAAGAAAGTAAAGGTGGGGGGGGGGGGTGAAAGGGGAACTGACTAAAAAACCATCATGCCAATAAGTAAGTCATGCAATAAGAAGTTGCTCTGTCATGAGCCTCAGCAAGTGGACAAACAACTGCCCATATTCCCCAACCTCCTTAACCTGCTCCCCAACTTGCCACAGCCTGGGGAGCTTCAAAAAAGGCACTCAATTGCCTATCCCCAGCAAACAGCAACCTGGCCTCTACCTTGGGGGTTCACTGGGGTACAATCCAGCAGCACACACTGCACAACACTCCTGGGAGGGATGACCACAGGTACTAAACATGCTGCATTCTCTAGGTTCCCTACATGAGCTACTCTACCCTAGAGCCAGCTCACTAAGCATGGATAGGAGAAAGGAAGGCAAGATTTTTTTTAACCAGTATCCCTCAATAGGCATAAGTAAATGTCCCCAAGACAGGATGCTATGCCTGGGCAGCAGTGGGGACAGAAACTGCCCTGGCCTTAAGGAGTTGACTGTCAGGAGTCTGCCATACTTGCCAGGATGCACTTACTGCTTCTCCAGGCCTAGAGCACTGCAGCAAGACCAGACAGGCAGAAAGAAACAAGGCTACCCCCTTTCCCATCACCCAGGGATAAGGGAACCAGAGAGGCCAAGAGAGCTCTCGTACCACAAATCTCAGCAGTAACTAGGGCAGAGGCAGGAAGCACAGCACAAAATTTTACTGACAAACTCATCCAGTATGTACTAGAGGGCATAGGTGATGGTGGTTTCAAATTGTACAAAGGAACAAATTCCTATACTTTTTGGAGTTAAAAGAACAGCTTATTAACATAATTCTCATACATTTTAACCTTGAAAAATCCCATGTAAAGCTACATCTGATTTCCTTATCAGTTATTTTAATTAGTTTTGCCTGAATACCACATCATTCTCAGATTCACACTCAAATTTATAATAGATTTCCTCAAGGTCTGTTTAAACACAGTTTTTTCTTTCTTTAAATATATCTAACCAGCTGGGTACTCAAGCCTTTCTTAAAGAGATAAAATGTACCACAAATTGTCTTTCACAAAGAGAGAAGGGAAAAAGAGGTGAAAATCATAGCTATTCCAAACATCTTTCCTTAGCATGAGTTCCTCTTTAAGATCCACTGTTTGGGGAACACTTTTGACAGAGAGATGTTGAGCTTCCCTTCCCCTATCTGAAGGAAACATTAAAGAGCAAGAGATCTCCAAAGGCGAGTACAAAGTCCACAAAGTGAATATACCATCCCTTCATACATGGAGGCTCAAGAGCAAAGCCTAGCCCAGTGATGGCGAACCTTTTGAGCTCGGCGTGTCAGCATTTTGAAAAACCCTAACTTAACTCTGGTGCCGTGTCACATATAGAAATTTTTTGATATTTGCAACCATAGCATAAAAAAGATTTATATTTTGATATTTATTTTATATATTTAAATGCCATTTAACAAAGAAAAATCAACCAAAAAAATGAGTTCACGTGTCACCTCTAACACGCATGTCATAGGTTCACCATCACTGGCCTACCCCATGGTCTCCAACTCAAACCTGCCACTAGAAACCCAACAAGAGGACCTGTGAACAACCCTGACAGCAGGGGCCAATGGCTCCATCACCATCAAAGAGAAAAGGCTCTTCCCACACTTGGGGACTATATAAGTGCAGCCCCAGAGACAATACCCAAGGCTCTTTTACAACTTTTATCCAGAGACTTTACTAAGAACCATAATGCAGAGATGTAAAAATGTCACAAGTTTACCGAATACCCATTCACAATTGTGTTCAGTGGAAAAAAAAAAAAACACACACACACACAACCTCAAGGTTGTTTTTTCTGGAAAATCATCATATAAAACACTACAGCCATTTATATTAGCCTACCTGTTTCATCATCATGTGAACCAAAAGCTCCCTGTGTGATAAAAACATTTTCAATGGCCTGAGCTGCCAAACACATGGAAGGCAACTGGTTACCCACTAAAACTTCTGAAAACCATGTATCATTTACATACAACCTACTTCTATAAAGCCAGGTAAACTTAGCATAATACATTAAGTGCAGAATGGTTGAAATAAGAATGTAAAAAGATTAAAAAGCAGGGATTCTTAACTCTAAGGGTGGAGGATATGTTTCACAGGAAGAACCTTTAAAAATAATAATACAAACATTGTGTAGGTCTAGAGATTTCATCAGATCCTAAGGGTTTTGATAACTCACCAAAAAAGCCCTAGTAGAACAATGAAATTGTTATTTCTAGTATACACAAATTTGACCTTGATATTCCTGGTGGCCATGGCAAAGAACAAAGCCAACAGCTTTCAACTGATCCAAGAAGCAAACTGGCCTATTCGGTGGGGAAGACACTTTTGCATCTGATAAAGGAAGCACACTAGTTTATTTGGGGAGAGCAAAAGTCTATGAATTATTTATAAAAGAGAGTCAGCTACAGGAACAATAAGGAAACATGTCAGACAGTATCTCCAAGGAGGTTTTAGAGAAGACAGACTTATTCTTCATGTCAATCCTTGAAAAAGCTATGGGTAAGGAAACTACAAAAGCATGGTGCATGCTTTGTTGTGATCTAACCTTTGTGGTGACTCAAAACTGGAACCTATAAAGCCAGCAAGAATGAACATGCACCTACTTTGGAGTCCATGTTTCCTCCTTATCACATCCCTGGGACCCAAACTATAGTGTCCCATCACATAAGGAACATCCAATACATACCTCCTCTACTACATTACAAATCTTCTACACTAGGAGTACAATTTAAAATGAAAAAATTTTCCACTACATCATGAAAAAGAGAAGCATATTTCAGCCATCATCTCTAGTTGTGCTGGTGATATCATAAGCGTGCTCCTTGAAACAGAATCTATAAGATGATAACTAATTTCCCAAGAAAGAACACATTTAAAAAGATAAAGCCTTCACTGATCTAAATAGCTATCAGAAATTTAACTGTCTCTTTAAAATTCAAAACATTCCACACGCAATTAGAAAAACCACCTATAATTCAACAGGAACAAAGAGCACAAGGATTGAGTTCTGCTCCACACTTAGGCCTATAATCCTGGACAATCCTTGGGCCTCTCGTTCCTAACAGGAAATTAATAGCAGTAACAACCACAGGGACATTTAATATATGTAAAGTCCTGAGAACAGGCTGGCATAAGTAAACATTCAATAAATGTTCGTTATTTTTAATAGCAAAATGTGGAGAACTAGATGTGACAGATTCATCAAGTAGAGAATACAATCACATTAAAGACATGTTAGACCCTGTATTGCTCCCCAAAACTCTCTACTTTCTAGTCTTACTTCCTCACTAAGTTCACGTATAGTCTCCAAAATGAATACTGATAATTAGTGAGAGCTTTTAACAAGCCAACAGCCTGAAAACATATTTACTACTGATGTAAACCTGACTACATTATCTCATAGTCAAGTATTCTTCTTTATAAAATGTATTATAATATTAGACATGACATTTCTCTAGTCTGGCTTTATGAATCAAGGCTAAATTTCAAAAGATTTACAAGGAATTCTAAAATTCCTTCTGGGTAAAGTAGTCACTTAATATGAAGTAATGTCTCTTTTCCTTGTTCAATAAAATCATATAGGACAACATACTCTATCCATCATTATAAATACTATTTTTCAAAAGAAATAAATAATCTCATTAATATCACAGCTTGACAATTTTAGAACAAAATACATAAGTGAGAATTAAGGATCACTATGATGTTCCTTTTTTTTTTTTTTTTTTGCTTAGAAAAAAAATGTATTTCAAGTTTACCACACCTAATTTAGGAAGCAGCCGCTCCAATCATGACAAATCTGGTTCATAGGCAGACTTGCCAGAATTATTGAGGGGCATGAATAGGGGAGGTATGAGATTTAAAAACTCAAAGATAACCCACCAGTCCAATGCACACAGGAGGGTTGATTTGTGATTGCTGGATAGTGATCCTCCCTTATTACTAAAATCTGTATTAAATCGAAAGGTTGCTCAGAATTAACCTGTCTGAAAGAATATATACATTTAATCTTATTAGAACCTGCAGATCACATGGCCCAGATTTTTCAAAACAAAAACTTCTTTCTTGGTATTGCCTTTCCAAGATCATGATCCAGTTTATTCAACAAGGAAAATCACTTTATCTCCTCCTTTACCCACAACTTTTCTCTACTTTCTCACATCTTTTGACCCTGGGCTTGCTCTCTTTCTTATTTATCAACACATGAACAAGCTTTTCACACACCTGCTTCTCCTCATGGCTCCCCAAATACCAAGAATAATCACTTTATTAAATGAAAAAATATTTAATTGCACCATATTCACTGCTGAGCACTTACCTTCTAAGAAATGTCTCTGATTTTCAAAATATTTCTCAAGTCCACAAAACTGAGTGCCTATAAGCTGCAAACTGATCCATGCAAATTAGGAAATACTAATAGAAACACAATCACTCATCTGCATTGTCCTCTCAGTCTACCCTTCCCTTTATATTGATTCAAGTATCAAATAATATTTATTCAGTTTGCTTTTATTTTCAAAAGACCAGAAATACCAGCCATCTATCTATATACATAAAAGCCTAATATGCTAAGGGTCCTACCGATCAGTCAACCGTTTGATCAACCACTCTACCAGTTGCTATGACGCATACTGACCACCAAGGGGCAAATGCTCTGACCGGTAGGAGCTGTTGGGGTCTGGCCGATGGGGACTGGGCAGGGCAGGCCGGACACACCCTGGAGCCCTATGATCAGGGCCGGCCAGCCAACCTTCCACGGTCCCTCCCCAGCCAGCTGGCCCCCATCTGCCCCAACTGGTATTGGGCGAGACAGTCCCAATCGGCCCCAATCACTGGCCAGGCCAAGGGACCCCACTCATGCATGAATTCATGCACCAGGCCTCTAGTTTTAAGAATAATAAAATTTTACTTTTAATAATTAGCACTCACTCCAGCTCTCTGATCAAATAAAATCCCTACCACTCTTCACATCTTTATTTTTTTAAATATATATATATATATACTTTTTTAAATATATATTTTACTGATTTTTTACAGAGAAGAAGGGAGAGAGATAGAGAGTTAGAAACATCGATGAGAGAGAAACATCGATCAGCCACCTCCTGCACATCTCCCACTGGGGATGTGCCCGCAACCCAGGTACATGCCCTTGACCGGAATCGAACCCGGGACCCCTCAGTCCGCAGGCCGATGCTCTATCCACTGAGCCAAACCGGTTTCGGCTTAATATATATTTTATTGATTTTTTACAGAGAGGAAGGGAGAGGGATAGAGTTAGAAACATCAATGAGAGAGAAACATCGATCAGCTGCCTCCTGCACACTCCCCACTGGGGATGTGCCTGCAACCAAGGTACATGCCCTTGACTGGAATCGAACCTGGGACCCTTGAGTCTGCAGGTGGACACTCTATCCGCTGAGCCAAACTGGTTAGGGCTCTTCACATCTTTAATATAAGCTAGAGGCCCAGTGCATGAAATTCATGCACTTGGGGGTGGCGAGGAGGGTGTCCCTCAGCCCAGCCTGCACCCTCTTGCAGTCCAGGACCCATTGGGTGATGTCTGACTGCTCCTGCCAGCACTGCTGTGCTTGCCAGCCATGAGCCAGGCTTCTGGGTAAGTGGTGGCTTCCCCTGTGGGAGCGCACTGACCACCAGGGGGCAGCTCCTGCATTGAGTGTCTGCCCCCTGGTGGTCAGTGTGCATCATAGCGGCCTATCATTCTGCCATTCGGTCGATTTGCAAATTAGCCTTTTATTATATAGGATAGCTACTTTGCTAGTTTTGTTTGGGGGTGGGAAAAGTGCTTTGGGACACAGAGGACAAGGGAGTAGAAGACATGATAGTGAAAATTTCAGATATGTCAAATTCTTGGGGTAATGATAGGCAGCAACCCTTGCTTTTCTCATCTCTGCTCTAAAATTTCATACCAGTTTTGTCGGGATTCCATAGAACTGACCACAAAAACACTGACCTTTCATGTGAAAGTGTGTTCTGCCACTTTTTGCTCCAAAAAAAACCCACCAGCATCATTCCAAAACCTGCACGTGTCACACACTAAGAACTGAGCTCAGAAGCACCTCCTCACAGTGCTCCTTTTCTCTAATCAACCTCCCCAACTTTCCCCTGAAATTCACCAGGGGGGAAAATGGCAGTGAGAAAAAAAGGAAAAAGAATCTACTACCCTCAACACACTCCTGAAGGGATCTGGGATAGTGCCATAATACCTCATATCCCTATTTTCTCCTGACAATCCCTTCATGCCGGTGTGTGCAAAACAGCTCGCTGACACCTGCCACCATCTTCCAACAACTAGAGTCCATTTTATTATTATGTTAAAACTACCAGTCTAAGATTTATCTACTACTCTACATGAAAACCTAATACCAGGCAGTCAGGAATTTTCTTCCTTTTGATCTAGCATTCCTGAAGTGTCAAAAACATTACAGTGCATAAACAATATCATCATCTAGACCAGGGGTGGGCAAACTTTTTGACTCGAGGGCCACAATGGGTTCTTAAACTGGACCGGAGGGCCGGAACAAAAGCATGGATGGAGTGTTTGTGTGAACTAATATAAATTCAAAGTAAACATCTATACTAATAAAAGAGAAAAATGGTAATTGGCGTACGATGATACCCTTTTCATTGGCTAATCAGGGCTATATGCAAATTAACTGCCAACTAAGATTGGCAGTTAACTGCCAACAAGATGGCGGTTAATTTGCATATGTAGGCACAATGCAGGGAGGCGAAAGGGAAAGCAGGAAGAAGCCCCCTGCCACTGACAGTGATCAGAAACCCAGGGGGGAGCTAAGAGCTGGGGGGCAGGGCAAAGGCGGCCCTGGGGCCGCCTTTGCCCTGTCCCCCAGCCATGATCAGAGAATCAGGTGCCTTTTCCACCCTGGCCAGTGATAGCAGGAAGTAGGGGTGGAGCCAGCGATGGGAGCTGGGCACAGTCGAAGCTGGCAGTCCCAGGAGCTAGGGGTCCCTTGCCTGGGCCTAAAGCAAAGCCCACGATCGCGGGGCCGCTGCAGCTGTGGGTCCCCGCTGCCCGGGCCGGACGCCTCAGCCAGATGCTTCCTGCAGGGGCAGGTCCCCGCTGCCCGGGCTGGACGCGTAGGCCAGAGGCGTCAGGCCTGGGCAAGGGGCCGATCCTGCGATTGGAGGGTGATGGGGGTCAATGCCTGAGGGCTTCCCAGTATGTGAGAGGGGGCAGGCTGGGCTGAGGGACACTCCCCCCCCCCACACACACACACACAGTGCAAGAATTTCGTGCACTGGGCACCTAGTCATTACATAAAAGGGTACGGCCTTTTTTCTTTTTTTTTTTTTTGGTTTTATTCATTTCAAATGGGCCGGATCTGGCCCGCAGGCCGTAGTTTGCCCACGGCTGATCTAGACACTCAATTTGTGCTTGCTTAGAATTAGATGTGAGATAAATTACAGAGAGAATGTGAAGAATAGTACAAACTGTAAAGGGTTTACTTAGTCTAGTGGGCATTCCTACCAAATACATCACCATCGATTAGTAAAAAATTATCAAAGATATACTTGTTAAAAAAAAACACAAATCTGGCCTGTGGCTGAGCATTGACCTATGAACCAGGAAGTAACGGTTCGATTCCCAGCCGGGGCACATGCCCAGGTTGTGGGCTCGATCCCCAGGGGGGCGTGCAGAAGGCAGCCAATCAATGGTTCTCTCTCATCATTGATGTTTCTATCTCTACCTCTCCCTTCCTCTCTGTAAAATCAATAAAAAATATATTTAAAAAAACACAACACAAAAATCTATAGGTTTCCCAAAACAATAATCAGTATTGTAATGATCTCATCTTCTAAGTATTTTATGTTAAACTAGAGGCCGGGTGCACGTATTTGTGCACTGGTGGGGTCCGCTCAGCCTGGCCAGTAGGGATAGAACCGAAACCAGCTCTCCTGACATCCCTCGAGGGGTCCTGGATTGCGAAAGAGCAGTACTCAGTTGACGCACCCCAGAATCAGGCTCCCTCCTCTCTTGTTCTGGGTTCATCACCCAAGAACCACAGCTGCCAAGTCACCGCAGCTTGGCAGCTCCTGTGTTGATCATCTGCCTCCTGGCGCTCAGTGCGCATCACAGCTACCAGTCGGAGCATCTTCCCCCTGGTGGTCACTAAGCATCACAGCTACCAATTGGACAGTCGCTTAGGCTTATATATATACTAGAGGCCCGGTGCACAAAAATTTGTGCACTCAGGGGTAGAGGGGGTGTCCCTCAGCCCGGCCTGTGCCCTCTCGCAGTCTGGAACCCCTCAGGAGATGACCACCTGCTGGCTTAGGCCCGCTCCCCCGGAGATTGGGCCTAAGCTGGCAATCAGACATCCCTCTGGCAGCCCGGCAGCCCTAGGGGGATGTCCACTTGCCAGCGGGGAGCAGACCTAAGCTGCAGTCGTACATCCTTAGCACTGCTGAGGAGGCAGGAGAGGCACCCACCACCACCGCTGTACTGGCAGCCATCAGCCTGGCTTGTGGCTGAGCAGAGCTCCTCCCATGTGAGAGCGCCCTGACCACCAGGGGGCAGCTCCTGCATTGAGCGTCTGCCCACTGGTGGTCAGTGTGTGTCATAGTGACCAGTCATTCTCAGTCCTTCTGCTGTTAGGGTCAGTTTCCATATTACCCTGTTACTATATAGGATAGAGGCCTGGTGCACAGGTGGGGGCCGGCTGGTTTGCCCTGAAGGGTTTCCCGGATCAGGGTGGGGGTCCCGCTTGGGTGCTTGACCAGCTTGGATGAGGAGATGACGGCTATTTGCAGCTGGTCGCACCTCCTTCAGAGTGGGGGGGTCCCCATTGGGGTGCCTGGCCAGCCTGGATGAGGGGATGATGGCTGTTTGCAGTTGGTCACACCCCCTTCAGGGTGGGGGTCCCCACTGGGGTGCCTGGCCAGTCTGGGTGAGGGGCTGAGGGCGTTTTCAGGCTGGCGGGTGACTGAAGCTCCCAACCTCTCCTTTTTTTCTTTTTTTTTTTTCATTCTGGGATTTATTTACCTTCTATGGCTGTCACTAGAGCTGAGAGCCGGCTTTAGCTCTGAGGCTCGGCTCCAGCTCTGAGACCTCGGCTCTGAAAGCAGGTCTCTGGGATTTATTTACCTCTATAATTGAAACACTGCTGCAACTCCAGCTTGGCCGGCTGGCTGAAAGCATGGGGATTGTTTAGCTTCTATATTTGCAACATTGTTTCTTAGACTGCAGCTCAGAGGCCGGCAGCGGCAGGCGGGAAACCTTGGCTTCCTCCACCACTGGAGCAAGCAAGCCTCCTGTTCGCTTCCGCTGCCTGGCTGCCGGACGCCATCTTGGTTGGCAGTTAATTTGCATATCTTGCTGATTAGCCAATGGGAAGGGTAGCGAAGTTACGGTTAATTACCATGTTTCTCTATTATTAGATAGGATAGATTCCTCTGTTTAAACTGGGGAGCAGCGAGAGGCCCTTCTTTATTCTGATGTTATTAACTAGCATTTAAACTAACTGAATTTGCCCAGTAGGCATGGCTCAGTGGTTGAGCGTCAACCTAGGAACCAGGAGGTCACGGTTCGATTCCCAGTCAGGGCATATGCCTAGGTTGCATGCTTGATCCCCAGTTTGGGGCATGCAGGAGGTAACCAATCAATGATTCTCTTTCATCACTGATGTTTCTATCTCTCCCTCTCTCTTCCTCTCTGAAATCAATTTTTAAAAAGATTAAATATAAATAAATAAACTAACTAAATTTCCAGTCCTACTATCAACTGAGATTAAGCATACTACAGATGGCACAAATTGGGAAGGAGTGGGATGGGAAAAATTAAGATTCAGTTTTTACCATGTTAAAGTATTTGTTAGCCATTCAAGTAGAGATAAGTTCAGAGTGAAGACTTAGGCTGCAAATATAAATTTTGAAGTCATCATCAGTGAGTAGAGGTATTTAAAGTTAGGAGACTGAATGAGATCACCAAGGGAATGAGAGTAGATGGACAAGAAATTCCAGAACCACACCAGTCTGAGGAATCTATCAAATGGCAGTCAATAAAAGGATGGGTTTTCAAGGGCAGCATGCCCTCAACATCAAAGACACTCAAGCAATGTTCTATTGGAAAACTAGTAAGATTAGGTCAACTTAATTCATTAAAATAATCTGAAACAGTACATATCAAAGGAACTATTACCAATTAAGGATCTGCACACATGATGACTACCATGAGTTCATCATTCATCATACTTCTGAGTATGTTCTCTATGGCAAGTAGGCACTGAAGATAGGCGTGCCCTCAGTGAGGTAAATAAAGAATCTATGAGAGATCATGGAACACTTAGAAAAGCAGGTTTTAATTTGGGGGTTAATGTACAGTTCATGTACTTGAACTATAAGATAATCAAATATTCAATAAAAAGATCCATGCTAATAAAAGGGTAATATGCTAATTAGACCGGGAGACCTTCCAGACGTCCTTCCAGACCAAGCCATGGTGGCGGGGCCAAGGCAGAAGCGGTTAGGGATGATCAAGCCAGGAGGGGAGGGCAGTTGGGGGCAAGCAGGCTGGCGGCGGGGGGGGGGAGGGGGGGGGACAGTTGGGGTTGAGCAGGCCGGTGGGGGTGGGGGGCTGTTGGGGGCAAGCAGGCTGGCATGGGGGCAGTTGGGGGCAAGCAGGCCATCAGGGAAGGGCAGTTGGGAGCAAGAAGGCCAGCAAGGGGGGGCAGTTGGCGGCGAGAAAGCCGGTAAAGGGGGTAGTTGGGAGAGAGAAATCCGGCAGTTGGGGGGCGAGCAGGCCAGCAGGCAGAGTGTTAGGGGCAATCAGGCAGGCAGGCAGGTAAGCGGTTAGGAGCCAGCGGTCCCAGATTGTGAGAAGGATGTCCCAGATTGGAGAGGGTGCAGGCCTGGCTGAGGGACACTTCCCCCTCACACCCCGTGCACGAATTTCATGCGCTGGGCCACTAGTAACCATATAATTTTCTGTATCTTGACAGAGGTTTGGGTTATAAAGTGTGTGTGTGTGTATGTGTGTGTATATCAAAACTCACCAAATAGTAAGTACACTTAAAATTTGTACATTTCAGTGTGTATAAAATTTACCATTAAAAAGCTGAACTCTAGCCCTGACCGGTTTGGCTCAGTGGATAGAGCTTCAGCCTGTGGACAGAAGGGTCCCAGGTTCGATTCCGGTCAAGGGCATGTACCTTGGTTGCGGGCACATCCCCAGTAGGGGGTGTGCAGGAGGCAGCAGATCGATGTTTCTCTCTCATCGATGTTTATAACTCTCTATCCCTCTCTTCCTCTGTAAAAAATCAATAAAATATATTAAAAAAAAAAAGCTGGACTTTAGTTAATGACATGCATGTTGCAATGATTAGAGGTGTAGTATGCAAGTGTCTGCAACTGACTTTGAAATGCATCAAAACAAAAACATGGATACAGGGTTAGATAAATATGTGATAAAGCAAATATAACTAGAGGCCCGATGCACATTAGTGCACTCGGGGGGAGGGGCGGTTCTTAGCCCACCTGTGCCCTTTCGCAGTCTGGGAGCCCTTGAGGGATGTCCTACTGCTGTGGAGGCGGGCCCCTGCGCTCACCAGCATCAGCCTGGCTTGTGGCTAAGCAACGCTCCCCCTGTGGGAGTGCACTGACCACCATGGGGCAGCTCCTGCATTGAGCTTCTGTCCCCTGGTGGTCAGTGCGCATCATAGCAACCAGTCGTTCCGCCTGATTTGGTCGATTTGCATATTACTTTTTTATTATATAGGATGTTAATCACAGAATCTAGGAAATGAGTGTGTGTGTGTGTGTGTGTGTGTGTGTTCTTCACTGTACAATTCTTTCAGAATCTCTGCTGAAAGAGGCCAATATGAATTCCGCTGTCCTCATGGGATTTAGTTCATGTTCTTAAGTAACCCTGATTCACACAAAGCATCTTCTATTACTGATTGCATGCCCTGCTAACTTCTGGCTCCAGCAGCAGATAAAATAGCAACTACCTCACATAAACTATTTAATCTGTTCCCATGATTGCATAATGTCAAATCCCTGTAACAAATTCCTTATATATTTTTTCACAGTTGCTCTGCTTCTGTGACTAAACCCTGAATGACACAAAGATGTGTGTGTGTGTGTGATTAATCTAAGGTGGGGAAAGCATTTTTACCCCAAACAGGAAATCCTCTAGCCATAAAACAAAAGATAAACACACATTCATGAAAATAAAAACAAATTTTGATATGGTGAAAAGAAAGCCATATGCAATGTCAAAGGGCAAATGACAGATTTAGAAAAAATACATGCCACATAGGTGGCAAATACTAGGTTAATAGTTATAATATTCAAAGAGCTCCAGAAATAAAAAAGATACACAAGCCATTAGAAAAATGAGCACAGGTATGAATAGAAAATTAGCAGAATAGCAAGTCCAGTGACCAGACAAGTATATAAAAAAGATTTGAATTCTAAAGTGGTCAGGGAAATGCAAATTAAAGTAGTAATAAGCTATTATTTCATACCCATCAGATTAGAAAAATTAAAACAAGTAATACCTATGTTAGAGAGTCTATGCAGTAAAGACTATTTTCCTACATTGGTGGTAAAACTGCAACTAGTTTGGCCTCTCTTAGAAAATAATTTACCGAGATCCATTCAAATCAAAATATGTATATACCATTCAACCAAGCAATTCAATAGAAATAAAATCCAGAACCTCTCTCATAGAACTAAAGCACAAACACCAGGTACTGCAACAATGTTCATGGTTTAAAAGAATTTTTTAAACAAATGTCTGCAAGAAGAGGGGATTTGTCAAATAATTGATAGTATATCCACACCATAAAATATTATTCAGCAATTACAATAATTACTTAGAGATAAACCAGGAGACTTGAAATTATTTTAATGAGGTATTGCTGAAAAAGAAAATGCAGGTTTGTAAATAATAATCCCACTTTGATCAAGCAAACATCTATCCTATATAATAAAAGCCTAATATGCAAATTGTCCCCTTGATGGGGAGTTCGACCACTTGCTATGACATGCGCTGACCACCAGGGGCTGATGTGGAACATAGCGGGCATCAGCGACGCAGCGCTGGCAGCGGGCGGCAGTGGAGGCGCTGCTGGCCCTGACGGGCCCCAACGAGTGGGACCATGGCAGGATGGTGGAGCAGGTGAGAAGGTGGTGCCAGGCCAAGGCGCATGCAAGCGGGGCCCGATCGCCCCACTCCCAGGCACTGAGGGAGCTGGACGGGGGCCGATGACTTAGGCAGAGGGGGTCTCGCAGGGACCCGGGGGCCACAAGGCCCAGAGGTCAGCTGGGACCTGCCCTTCCATGCCAAACACTCGTGCTTTGATTGCTAGCCAGGCCTAGGGACTGAACCCATGCATGAATTTTGTGCACCGGGCCTCTAGTATACACACACACACACACACACATATATACAGACTAGAGGCCCGGTGCACAAAAATTTGTGCACTCGGGGTAGGGGGTCCCTCAGCCTGGCCTGTGCCCTCTCGCAGTCTGGGACCCCTCGGGGATGACCAACTGCTGGCTTAGGCCTGCTCCCGGGGGGGTTGGGCTGAAGCTGGCAATCAGATATCCCTCTGGTAGCCTGGCAGCCCTCGGGGGATGCCCACTTGCCAGCAGGGAGCAGACTTTAGCACTGCTGAGGAGGCAAGAGGGGCTCCCACCACCACCACTGTACTGGTAGCCATCAGCCTGGCTTGTGGCTGAGCAGAGCTCCTCCCATGTGAGAGCGCCCTGACCACCAGGGGGCAGCTCCTGCATTGAGCGTCTGCCCACTGATGGTCAGTGTGTGTCATAGTGACCAGTCATTCCCAGTCCTTCTGCTGTTAGGGTCAGTTTGCATATTACCCTTTTACTATATAGCAGGGGTCCTCAAACTACGGCCCACGGGCCACATGCAAATACAAATATTGTATTTGTTCCCGTTTTGTTTTTTTACCTCAAAATAAGATATATGCAGTGTGCACAGGAATTTATTCATAGTTTTTTTGTTAAACTATAGCCCAGCCCTCCAACAGTCTGAGGGACAGTGAACTGGCCCACTGTTTAAAAAGTTTGAGGACCCCTGCTATATAGGATAGAGGCTTGGTGCACAGGTGGGGGCCAGCTGGTTTGCCCTGAAGGGTGTCCCGGATCAGGGTGGGGGTCCCGCTTGGGTGCCTGGCCAGCCTGGATGAGGGGATGATGGCTGTTTGCAGCTGGTCACACCCCCTTCAGGGTGGGTGCCTGGCCATTCTGGGTGAGGGGCTGAGGGCCATTTTCAGGCTGGCTGGTGACCGAAGCTCCCAACCTCTCCTCTTTTTTTTTTTTTATTCTGGGATTTATTTACCTTCTATGGCTGTCACTGGAGCTGAGAGCTGGCTCCAGCTCTGAGGCCCTGCTCCAGCTTTGAGGCTGCGGCTGGCTGAAAGCAGGTATCTGGGTTTGTTTAGGTTCCATAATTGAAACATTGTTGCCATCACTGCCGCTCTAAGCTCTGAGGCCGAAGCTGGCTGGAAGCAGATTTCTGGAGCTAATTTAGCTTCTATAATTGCAACGAAGTTGCTTAGAGTGCAGCTCAGAGGCCGGCAGCAGCAGGCAGGGAACCTTGGCTTCCTCCATCACTGGAGCAAGCAAGCCTCCTGTTCGCTTCAGCTGCCTGGCTGCCAGCGGCCATCTTGGTTGGCAGTTAATTTGCATATCTTGCTGATTAGCCAATGAGAAGGGGAGCGAAGTTATGGTTAATTATCATGTTTCTCTATTATTAGACCAGAGGCCCAGTGCATAAAAATTTGTGCACTCGGGGGGAAGGGGGGGGGGTCCCTCAGTCCGGCCTGTGCCCTCTGCAGTCTGGGACCCCTTGGGAGATAACGACCTGCTGGCTTAGGCCTGCTCCCCTGTGGAAGAGGGCAGGCCCAATCCCTAGGTGCAGCCCCTGGTCAGGCTCAGAGCAGGGCTGATTGGGGAGTTGGGGCGCCGCCCCCTGTCATGCACAGAGCAGGGCGGATCGGGAGGTTGCGATGCCACCCTCAGTCACGCTCAGGGTAGGGCCGATTGGGGGGTTGCAGCGCCACCCCGTCACGCACAGAGCAGGGCCAATCAGGGGGTTGGGGCGCTGCCCCCGTCATGCACAGAGCAGGGCCCATCACGGGGGTTGGGGAGCTCCCCTCCGTCACGCACAGAGCAGGGCCCATCGGGGTTGGGGCGCTGCACCCTGTCACACACAGAGCCGCAGGGCGATCAGGGGGTTTGGGCGCTGCCCCCTGTCATGCACAGAGCAGGGCCCATCAGGGGGGTTGGGGAGCTCCCCTCCGCCACGCACAGAGCAGGGCCCATCAGGGGGTTGGGGCGCCGCACCCTGTCACACACAGAGCCACAGGGCGATCAGGGGGTTTGGGCGCTGCCCCCTGTCACGCTGATCCTAGTGACGGGAGGCCTCTCAGCTCCGCTGATCCCGGTGCTGGGAGGCCTCGCGGCTCCTCTGATCCTGGTGCTGGGAGGCATATTACCCTTTTACTATATAGGATATTGGCCTGGTGCATGGGTGGGGGCAGCTGGTTTGCCCTGAAGGGTGTCCTGCATCAGGGTGGGGGTCCCTACTGGGGTGCCTGGCCAGTCTGGGTGAGGGGCTGAGGGATGTTTTCAGGCTGGTGGGTGACTGAAGCTCCCAACCACTCCTTTTTTTCTTTTTTCTTTTTTATTCTGGGCCAGCTTTAGCTCTGGCTCCAGCTCTGAGGCCTCTGCTGCTGAAAGCAGGTATCTGGTTTGTTTAGGTTCTATAATCGAGACACTGTATCAACTCCAGCTCTGAGATCCCGGCCGGCTGAAAGCTGGTTTCTGGGGTTTTGTTTAGCTTCTATATTTGTTACAATGTTTCTTAAACTGCAAGCTCAGAGGCCAGCAGTGTCAGGCGGGGAACGTTGGAGTCCTCTGTCACTGAAGCAAGCAAGCTTCATGTTAGCTTCCAGCTGCCTGGCTGCTGCCGCCATCTTGGCTGGCAGTTAATTTGCATATCACCCTGATTAGCCAATGGGAAGGGTAGCGGATGTACAGCTAATTACCATGTTTCTCTTTTATTAGATAGGATAGGGTAGGAAGGAGATTGGTGATCTATCATATAGTGATATGATAGATCTATCATATCCTGAACCTACATTTCCCAGGTATAGAAAAAGTACAGAGATATTCATACCATATGCTAACACTGGTTCTTTGGGAGAGGAAGATGTGGGATGGAAGAGAAATCTGAGTGGAAGGAGGAAGGGGAGAGAAAAGGGTGAAAGAAGAGGGCCCAGCATGGGTATATGGATCCTGCTTATGGAAAAACTGTGTTGTAGGTGTGAATGTTATGAATTTAAAAAGAGGATTATATTTGCCTTTATACAATTTTGTATTGTATAGTTGCACTTGTTACAAGCGAAGCCTGAATTCTTATGCTTTAATATTTTAAAAGGCAATTTAGGCTGTAGGAAGGAACTATAATTAAACTACAGTGGTCATCAGTTTCACTGGGTCCTAGAAAGGAGGTGACAATCATGTAAAAAGAAAAAGAAAAAAAGCAGAAAATGGAAGAAGAAAGGCAGTGGAAAAGAAGATGTATAGTGGAAAGGAGGCTGAAATCATTGTCCTGGACCGCTTCCCGTGAAAGATAGTACCTCCCTGAGCTGGGCCTGGAAGCAGGGAATGTTAATATGCGTGGATGGGGTTTGGTTATTGGCCCACAACCTCACAGGCAAGGCTCATATTCATGGGAATGCACTGAGGCACTGTTAAAAATACTGCAATATTACACACACACACACACACACACACACACACACACACACACAGAGGTAATGCCAGACCTCCAGAATTCTAATCCAACACTAACACAATTGACTGATTAGCACCCACATTAACCAGATGTATATGTACTAACTGATCTCCCCTACTATTATAAGCACTAATCATCCATCCCCACAATGACACCATCCTAGTCCATCTTTACTCATATGCAATGCAGCATCACCTCCCAGAATGGCCAAGTGCTCAGATCAAACAGACAACCTCCAGAGGATGTGAAGACAAGGGCCCCAGAAGCCCTGGGGTCAGTTACCAGCAGGATAGAAAGGTTCCATGAGATAGGACCTCAATATAGAAAACAAAGATGTTAATGTGGGTTCTCCTCTCCTGATTATTATCTATGACATGCTCTAGACCAGCAGTTCTCAATCTGTGGGTCGCGACCCCTTTGACGGTTGAACGACCCTTTCACAGGGGTCGCCTAAGATCATCCTGCATATCAGATATTTACATTACGATTCATAACAGTAGCAACGTTAGAGTTATGAAGTAGCAACGAAAATAATTTTATGGTTGGGTCACAACATGAGGAACTGTATTTAAAGGGCCAGAAGGTTGAGAACCACTGCTCTAGACAGTGTATTTGGTATAATTATCCTGAACCTACATTTCCCAGGTATATTTCACTGGTAACATTACATTGCATGTTTTCTATTGGCACAAGGCAAAGAGTACTATTGTTTGTTTATTTATTAAAAGTCTTCTTTCTTCCTAGAGCATAGCATTCCATTTCACCATGGCTTTAGGTGATGCTCATTATCCCCTAAACTGAATATAAAAACACTCTGTGCATGGCTAAAGTTAAAGATCCAATATTAGAAAGCAGAAACTACTATAAGCCACCAAAAAAGGGCTTATTAGACAGGGTTCATTGTGGTTGTCTTAAAATTTTTATAGTTATAGACAAACTTTAAATCTGTAGAGGTATTGCTATTGGAACTCCAAAACCAGAAAGCATCACTCAAAGTTAAGAAATAACAAATGAAGGTTTTCTGGACAAGAACCAGGGTTAGGGACTTAAAGACCATGGGAGCTTCCAGATATGCAAAAACAAAAGAGACTGTAGTGAAATGACAAAACCTTACAAGTTGTTATGGTGAATAAAGACTACTTTAAACCATCTTTCATAAGGTAATAAATTGTAAAGTGTAAAGAGACCTGATACTCTGGAATAAACATTTCAAAGAAAATAGTAAATGCTTATTGAGTATAATACACTAAGATGTGATATCATTAATAGTAATTATTTGTTCGATAGAAGTAACCTCAATGTTATACAGAACAGTCAATTAATAAAGCACCTAACCTAAGGCCACTCCATCTGACTTGGTTGAGAAACAATTCAGACATGAAGCAAGACACAATGATTATATTCCAAAAATGTGAGAACTTCATTGCATTAAGGGACCATAGATGTCACAGTAGAGAGAATAGTAACAGAGGTTTCTGAGACTAAATATCTAAGAAATGAAAGGGCGAGGGCTACGCCCTCCATCTTGCCCCGGATCCTCCATTTTTGGGCAGCAGCCATTAGCCATGTGCTCAGCAAGGAGCTTCTTCCCGGAAGCCCAAACCTCTGCTAGCCACACCTAGGATTTCTTTAAACTAACCAATGATAATCAAGGGAAGTGTGCGCCATAGACGCAACCACATCCTGTGTAACAAGACCCCGACTTGCGCCTGGCCAATCGGCAGGGCCCACAGTCCTCTCTCCTCCCCTTACTCCAACCCCCCTATAAAACCCCTCTCCCACAGAACTCTCTCTCTCTCTCTGCCTCCTGCCTCTGCATCAGCGAGTGTGGTGGCTGGGGAGCTCGAGCTAGCTCAAATAAAGGCTCTTTTGCTTTTGCATCGGACTCAGCTCCCTGATGGTCTTTTGGGGATCCTGAAATCTGGGCTTAACAAGAAAGAAGCAGGAAAGCAAAGACAAACAGGAAACAGCTTTCTTAGGAGTCAAAAAAAAAAAAAGAGTGCAGAAAGTTTTGGCCAAAGAAGGTGATATGGAACGATATTCAGTGACCATAAGAGCAAAGTATATATAGTATTTAGGAAAACATTTTATAAAGGAAAAAAGCAGAAGTCAGCAAATTATCATAGTAAAACCTATTTTATAATCAAGTAATATAACTCTCAATACATACACAGATGTAATCTTTAACATGTGTCTGTATGTCTATGTATGTGCTTTAGTGCATCTACATAAAATATTTCTGGAAGGGGACATAAGAAGCTATAAGGAAAGGAAATTCATGGCTAGAGAATAAGAACAAGAAGGAACTCACGATATATGCTCTTTCTTATACCCTTTTAATTTTTAACCATATAAATATACTAGAGGTCTGATGCACAAAATTCATGCACGGGGGATGGTGGGAGGGGAGCCCTCAGCCCAGCCTGCACCCTCTCCAATCCGGGAACCCTCGGGGGACATCCCTCTTGAAATCCAGGACCGCTGGCTCCTAACCGTTCACCTGCCTGCTTGCCTGATTGCCCCTAACCGCTCTCCTTGGCTGGCCATATCCTGTAATTGCTCTCCCCTGCCGCCTGATCGCCCCTAACTGCCTCTGCCTCGGCCCCCGCCACCCTGGCTTTGTCCAGTAGGATGTCCGGAAGGACATCCGGTCTATTAGGTCTAATTAACATATTACCCTTTTATTAGTACAGATTGCCTGTGTTAAGAATTTAAAAAACAACTTTTCATTAGGTATTAAGAAATAATGCAGTCATATGGATCTCAGCTCAACAGAGACCTACCTTTTTCAAAACAAACCTATCAGAGCCAGTAAATGGAACGTTTTCCTGTTACTCTTAGCTTTAGTATCATTTCTGAAGCAACTAACCATTGATCCAATGAGCAAGTTCACAGATAACATCTGAAGGCAACTGTTCATATCTCCTAAGTGTAGAGTGATGACTCCAGACAGCCCACATGCTTCACTTCCAAGTCAGCCTAATTTAACTATAAAGATTTTTCTCTTCAGCCATTTTAAAGCTCTAAAGAGAGACAAATATTATAACATGAAAGGGAAAGAAAACTTCTAGACTATCCACTGCCTAGTCCTATGTCTTTTTACACTACATAGGACATGCCTAAACGTATTATTTTTGGTTATTTAACTAGCTCAAGGGTATATAAATTCTCTTAAACAATGAGTTAGTAGGTTTATTAATAAGACCAAAAAAAGTCTTATAATACCAATTTCCTCTAGGACTGGAAAGATGTTCTAATGAACGAGAGAAAATATAAATACCACTTGTAGAAAATGAACAAGAAAAGAAACTGTATTATTATAGTATTCAAATTAAAAAATCTATTTCAAATGCAATCACCAATATATCCAAAATGGGTAGGAAAGAATAATGAAGAGATCTTAAACAGCGATGCCTATACAATACACAACTCAGAGAATGAACATTGAGAATCAGGGCCTCCCTTCCCCATGTGTAATAACTCAGAATTAACTATAAAGAAGTATGCCAGAGCAAAATGTACATTTTAAAAGTAACGAGAACATATCATGAATCTGGGAATAAGGTCACCAATTTCAGGCAAGACAGTTAAGACAAATGGAGAGCAATAAAATAACCTTTGCAACACAGTCAGTAGGGACACACTCGCTAAAAATTAATGCAGTCTTTAGACATTATTAGCAGAATGTACATAAAAAAAAGAAAATTCTCCCTTCTTATTTGACCACTATTGAAGAGAAAGGGGGAGGTATGTGGAGGGAGAGAAGGAATTAAATGTTCTCACTCAGCAGGATGAGAAATGCAACTACTCTAAGAAATCACTGGAAAGCAGAACAAGTTAAAATGAATTAAAAAAAAAAAAAACAGAGAACCTTGGAGTTTTAAACCATTCAAAATTCTAAAATTTATTAATAGTAGTAGTATTTTAACCACAAAGACCATTTTACACCCTCGCAACCATGCTGTGTGCACATCACACACTATCATCATTCCAAACTCAGTGTTGAGGCAACTGAGCCTTGGAGGAGTTCAGGTAACTCTTCATGCTTAGTGCAACTGTTAAGAGCTAAACAATGTAGCTTCACAGAAAATCCCTTCCAGGAGAAATTTATCTTAATGCCAATAATCTGTACACATTAGAAAAGATGTACTTCAAACATCTCTGGAGGGAAAACAAAGTTTCAAATTAAATAGAGCTTACCACCTCAGTAGAGGGACCACAAAATTCCAGCTAAGCAAAGAGAATTTTAGAGAGATAGAGGAGTCACTTGATGCATCTCCAGAAATACAGGTAACAGTAACTACCCCTGGGGTAATGTCACAACTAATGAGAGATATACTAGCCTATACAATTTGTCATTTTCAGCTTCTACCTTCAACTCCTCAGTCTCAGATAAAGAAGCACCAACTTCATTAGTACCAAGCTCCAACAGCAGCAGTAGAACTGGGGGCTGCCCAAATATTTCCTTTCATAATTCATTGAAAATTTATTTGGGGCAGCAAAGGTAAGCTCCATCTCTCAGGATATCAAGTTAGAGATAGATTGCCTCCCCCAAAGAGGCTTCACCAGCACTTGCTGACCTGAGGATGACTCTCTTATTTCCGGCACAGTACCTGAAATTCTACTATTAGGCTTCTCTTTGAGAACTTTCTTTAAAAAAAAGAGGGGGGGGGGGGAATGCAAGTACCCCCTAATAAAACAATAGTAAAAAGTAAGGGAAAGGAATAATACTTGACTTTCTCAACTGACACTTTCACTAAGGAATTATGACAGCTAAAAAGAAATGCTTTCAGTTCTGAATTTGGTTTTGATGCTTGTTACAGTTTGGTCTGGTAGAAAGCATTAGTAGATAAAAGGAACTAACTACATAGCAAGTTAACATTAATGGGAAAACATCACTACGGTTAACCTGATCACTTGTTTGTAACTAATTTTATATTACACTAGAGGCCTGGTGCACAGATTCATGCCCTAGTGGGGGGCATGGCCTGTGGGGATCAGCCCACTGTGGAAGTGCCACTCACCCCAGCCCTCTGAGCGGCTGCTCTGCTGTGGGACTACACTGACCACCAGGGGCAACTCCTGCATTGAGTGTCAGCCCCCTGGTGGTCAATGCACGTCATAGTACTGGTCGTTTGGTCGACTGGTCGTAATGGTCGCTTAGGCTTTTATATATACACATGGAGTAGAGTGCAATTTCTTTTCTGCTTGTCAAGTTATTACTGGCTTCTATTACAGAACTGAACAAACTTCTGTGATAAAGCTTCAGGATCACTAAAAGCTGTAAGGAGGCTGCCAACTTTGGCCAGCTCTTCATCATATAAAAGGCCAGCCCCTAGGATTCAGCAAAGTTGGTAGATATGCAGCATCGCTCCACAGGGCAGCAGTAAACCTATAATATCAGCCATGCTGGTCTGGTAGGTGTACCACAGGAAAAGTCATCTGACCCGAAATGAAGATCCATGCTGTTGAGCTGTAAGTACTTCTCACAGAAGTAAAAAGAGCAAAAGTCTATAGTAGGCAAACAAAGTAATTAATGTTGCTTAAAACCAGCCACTTCACTTACAACCTCTGCTGCACTTTTTGTGCAATTTCCCTTAAAGTTCAAGTGGGCTTAGAATATAGATTTGTGATAGCAGCACAATTTACAATAGCTAAGATTTGGAAACAGCCTAAATGCCTGTCAGCAGATGAGTGGATTAGAAAACTGTGGTGTATCTACACAATGGAATACTATGCTGCTATAAAAAAGAAGGAATTCTTACCATTTGCAACAGCATAAATGGAACTGGAGAGCATTATGCTAAGTGAAATAAGCCAGTCAGTGAAAGAAAAATACCACAGGATCTCACTCATTTATGGATAATAAAGAACATTATAAACTGATGAACAAAAATAGATACAGAGGCAGAGAAGCATCGAACAGACTGTCAAACGACAGCGGGAAGGCTCAGGAGGGTTGGGGGGCGGGGGGAGGTAAGAGATCACCCGAAGGACTTGTATGCATGCATATAAGCATAACCAATGGACGCAAGACACTGGGAGGGGGGTGAGGGCATGTTACAGGGGGTTGGGGAGGCTGGGGGAAGGTCAATTGGGAAAAGGAGACATATGTACTACTATTTGTAATACTTTAAACAATAAGAAAAAGAATATAGCTTTGTGATACTACTATATATTTATGAGCACCATTATTTCAACCCAAAATCCATTTATATTCCTCTGACCTCACACCCCCCGCCCAAAAAAAAAATTTTTTTTTTTTTAAGGTAACTTCATACTGCTTTCAACAGTGGCTGCACCAATCTGCGTTTCCAACAGTGGAGTCTAATGAACAAAATGAACTAACAAGCAAAATAGAGACAGATTCATAGCTAGAAAGCTGGCTGACAGCTGGGGGCGGGAGGGGGGGGCGCGACAGTTGGGGGGAGGGCATGAGAGAGACATAGAGGGATAGAGCAAAAAATGAGAAAAAAAAAAAAGGAAAACACAGTATGGTGCTTGCCTGGGATGGGGAGAGTGGGCAGAGGTGGAAGAGGGTATAGGGGGTGGTGAAAACACAATACAGTGTGCAGATGATGTGTTGTACAATTGTGCACCTGAAACCTATATAATCTTTTTAGCCAGTGTTGCACCCAGTAAGTTCAATAAAAAGGAAAAAAAAAATCTAAAAAGATTGTAATTAATATAAAAACGGATTCATTTTCAGAGTTATATAATCAAATTAGATTATTATATGCAGAATCTTCAAATTAAAAATAAGTATTTTTAAATGTGATAAATTGGGGGCTAACAATATGCATAGTTTTGTTTTAAAAATTTCTAGAGGGGGGGAGGGAGAGAAAGAGAAAAATATCGATGTGAGAGGAAAACATTAATCGGCTGCCTCATCGGGGATCGAGCCCAGGCACATGCCCTGACTGGGAATCAAACCAGTAACCTTTTGGTGCACCCAACCAACTGAGCCACACCCAACCAGGGCACAATATTCATACTGTATGATTCCACCACTCTTTCACAAACACAAAATAAAAATAATAGCTTGAAATAAAACATGTTCTGTATCTAACTTACTTAAGTTTTTCAACTATTTTTGATTCAACAACCCTTAACATGATATATTCATAATTTAAATGAAATAGCCACAGAAAATTGCAGGCCATTAGTCTGTTTGATACAAAGCCAAGAGATCAAAGAGGCCAACTTTGTGCACAATGTAGGCTTTTAATGTAGACGATGTCATTCTGATGGCAATAAGAGACCCAGGCCTCATTTCAAAAAGGGGACATTACTTCATACAGGATAAACAAATTACCTTGACTCCTCTAGGAAATATAATTTAAAATACACATCACACCCTAGCCAGTTTGGCTCAGTGGATAGAATGTCAGCCTGCGGACTGAAGGGTCCCGGGTTCGATTCTGGTCAAGGGCACATGCCTGGATTGTGAGCTCGATCCCCATTAGGGGGCGTGCAGCAGGCAGCCAATCAATGATTCTCTCTCATCCTTGATGTTTCTATTTCTCTCTCCCTCTCTGAAATCAATAAAAATATACCTAAAAAATAAAACCAACATCACATCATTAACATACATACATGTGAAAAAGGATGTTAATATTTTTAAAAAGATTAAATATGCAATTTATTAAGATAACAATTCATATACAATTTATCCAGTAAAGAGTACAATTCATTTTTAGTACATCTACAGATATTTAAAACCATTACCATTAGAACATTTTCATCACCTCCAATTTAGCTATCACATCCTTGCAGTGTATATTTAAGTGCTAAATTTTAAATATCCAGAACATAGTAAACACACTTGATTATAAGTTTAAAATCTCAGAATTTGTTGTCCTTTCCTTAAAAGTAATTTTTAGTGTTCAGTCTAAATTTGCTCCTTATAACTCCAGTATCACAAAAGTATCCATTCTCTTTCAAAAGGTTTTTTTATATAATTCTTGTTTGTGGAAAAGGGTACTAAGGCAACCAAAACTCCCTCACACATACAAATGCACCACTTTTTAGCACCCACCAACAATTAAAAATACATAAAAACAAAGCCCATAAAAACCTTTTTAAATGTGTTTTAAAATACTACATACATGACAAATAACTGCCTTTATTCTATAGTACATGCCTTTCTTGGGTTTAGAAAAGTAGAAACAGGCTCCAAGTCCAACTGTGCCCAACTTATTTAACAGGGCCTTAAAGAATGTTAGACACTCTCTTCCTCCACCCACATTAAATATACACCCCCTAAAACTGTTGATTCACCGGATTCTCAGCTGCCAAAGAAAGTAGACTAGCTTAGTGTTTGACATTTCCTTTTGGCAGTCATTAGTCCTTAATGTGTCACTGTCTAGAGGCTAAACGGAATAGTTTCATTCATTTTCTACTTTAGCATATAATTTTCTTGGGCCCAAAGAAATGTATCAAAGGCTAAATCCACCCTACAAGAAAGTCGTAACTTTCTACACACAAGCAAATTAAAAGGGGAAAAGCTAATAATTCCCAGGATAATGTCAGTGAAGAGAATTTTGTTGAATGTCACCCAACAAAGAGGAAAAGAGAACTGCTTCTAGCCAGTCTTGCTTATAATATGGTGTGGGGAGCCTCTATAGGGGTAAACCTCGGACTGACCTGTTGGCAAAGTCACAAACAAGCCCCAGCTTAGAGGGCACAGTCCTCTTAAGCATAATTAGGCTTGACCTTATAATGCTCCCTAGATCTTACCTGGGAAGCTAATGGGCTGAGGGAAGTGCAACAAGAACAAAAACAAGTGACACTCACAAGAACAGTGTAACTGTGGTAACCACTACCTTGTTTACCTCTGACTATGAAATAAAGGCTCAGCTTGCCTCAAGACCTTCTCTGTGGCCTCAGCCAGGCACAGGAAGATCCACCGAGACTAAAGAGAGCTAGAGAGTTCTGTCCCCGTGTAAAACAATCTTCGCCGACTCTGTCCACACCTTTGGGACCCCTGAACAGCTGGGGCAGGACCCCAGCAATATGGTTCTTTAATGGTTCTTCATTCCCACCAAGCCAAGATGTTTGTCATCCCCTGCACACTATTTAATTCCTGATTCGAAATCCATTATTGTTTCTACCTTAGCCCATTTCTCCATGACAATCAATGCCAACCATATTTTTCTGCTTTGTATATCCTATTTAATAGTTTTATAGTTTCTCTAGTGCTTTATAATAAAACATTTCCATTTATGCTTTTTTTTTGAACCTCCATTGTACCAACATTATCTCTTCTAAGCCAGAGTTCCTCATTCTTATTTTTGCCCACAAAACAGAACCAAAAAAGGAAAAACGGAGAAAGACAATAGTGGATAGGATGGTTATAGTCAAAAAGGTTTTCTCTAGTTAGAGGCCATGTCTTTTAATAACAGCAAGAGTAAGGAATATGAAATCATGTTGGCTGACGAAATAGTGTTTACCCTACAATTATGTTAAGGCAACTTCTCAATTAATAAGAAACTTGGGAGCCCAGCTGACAAGTCATGCCCTCCTTATACAAAAAAACTCTGATTCTGCCATTTATTATATTCCATTCAATCAAGGTCTAGTAAACAATGTAAATATCAGTACTTAAATTACATAACAGTCAAGTAAATAAGAAACAAAAGGTTTCTTACTATATACATGATAGAACTTTAAAAATCTAACTCAGGAAGGCAATGGTTCTGGTACTGCTTGAGGAACTGGACTATGGAATGCCTAGATGATTAAGCAATGACCATTTTTGACCTCCAAAAAAAAGTGATTACTAATAATTTAGCCAAGAAAATTCTGCATCATCCAATGATTACACTAGTTACGCCCTTTTTGGAGAAACGAGGGATTTAAATCCACTCTAGTGATAAAGGTACATGTGCACAATAACCCAAGCATAGCTGGGCAACTGGCCTTAGGAGCAGCCAAAGGGGATGCCTAGGGTCCTCCTCTTACCTGGCTGCACCCTTCTCCAATCTCAAATACCTAACCTCTTCTTACTCTCTATGCTGCCTATTAATAGCTGCTACTCAACCACAAATTCACTTTGTCAGCACCCCTCATGATTCTGACTCCACTTAATAGCATAATTTCCTACTTCGGTCCCCATTTACTAACTGCATCATTTTCCCATTATTTTTCCCATACAAATTCCCAACAGAATCAAATTGGCCTAAGAGACATCATAGGTCAACCTATGAACTAAGGATTGAGAAGGGAGCTGGGCAAGATAAAACAAGGCCTTCCTAAGGTTGCAAGACTGGAAATGCCCTCAAAAGGGCTGTAAACATAGCAAGAACTGTACCCTTAAACATGTAATATACTGACACCTGTTCTAATTGTCATAATGATGACAAGATGGCATTTTAAAACATTTTATTATGGGATTTTCCAAACATATCCAAAAGGATTGAGAACAGTAAATGACTTCCTTATGCAACATCTCCAAGCTTTAAAGACCGCCAACTTTCTGTTTTCTTATTTCATTTATCACCCCATTAGTTTTTTGCTGGAATATTCTAAAACAAATCTAAGACCGCGTCATTTCATAAGGCTTCTCTTCTATGTAACATTCCCCATAAACCTGTGTTCCTATCTGGATGTTCAAATTTTGTCAAATCTTGACAGTTAAAAGAACTGCCACTTGACTAAAACCTCAAATCAAAAACATATAGCTACTGACATTCATCATCGTAACCCTAAATTTAATGTAATTCTTGATTCAGAGTAGTTTTAAGAAAATGGCTCATTTTGCACTGGCTGGGAAAACCTAGTCAAAAGGAATAGGTTGATTCTAGCATCTAGAGTTTGCCAAAATCAAAGAGCTATAGACACTAAATAAGAGCTAGTGAATGCAATGAGTTTTTAAAAACAATGTGAGCCGAAGCCGGTTTGGCTCAGTGGATAGAGCGTCGGCCTGCGGACTGAGGGGTCCCGGGTTCGATTCCGGTCAGGGGCATGTACCTGGGTTGCGGGCACATCCCCAGTGGGGGATGTGCAGGGGGCGGCTGATCGATGTTTCTCTCTCATCGGTGTTTCTGACTATCTCTCTCCCTTCCTCTCTGTAAAAAATCAATAAAATATATTTAAAAAAAAAATAAAAACAATGTGACTAGAAATTCCAACTTTAAAATTGAAATTTTTTTCTGAATGCTACAAAATTCAGTATTGCTTTGAAAATGAAAAAAATCCAACAAATGTCTTCGTAAAGCTATGAGTCCATTTTCTCAATTAAGAAATTTTAATAGTTTAAAAAGGATAAGGGGACAAGGATATCCTTTATCACAACAGAAATCGCTAAATAAGAGTATATATATGTGAATGATCAACTTTTAAAAACCAAACTATTTTCCCATATAGAAGTTTTTATCTATTTTTCACCAATAATACAGAATCTTAAATGCAACATTAACAAATATTTTTGCTATGAGCTTTAAAAATTATAATTGATCAAATACTCCCAATTTTTACTATAAAATATTTCAAGTTATTTTACATAGAGAATAATAAGCAATGTTCATGTAGACACAAGAACAAGGGTAAGCCAACATAAATATTTTCATTCCTAGAAGATGAGTTTCATATTTGAATCGTCAAAACCAATAATTCTTCCTAAAAGCAGGGAGACATAATTCAGGTCAAGTAAATTAAAGTTAAATTTAAAGGACAATTAGCAAGAAGTCATGAAATAAGATCCATCCTATTTGGTACATTATTACAAACTGCAAATTACAAAACCAAAAGTTAGAATATCTGCAACTGGAGTAAAACCCGAACAGGAAGACAATTTCAACACATCTGAAAATAATACTGGTAAGACAATTTACTACCCAGATGTTATTTCAGCATAAAGCAACTCAAAGGAAATATATTCCCTATAGTATGTCTCCAAACTATGACATTATGAAAAGGCCCTAATGCCATTTGCAGAGAATGACCAAACAAAATCAGTTCTCAGCAGTCTTTGATTCTAAATATCCAAAATTCCACTTTAAAATAAGTAAGCTATTTAGTGACTGTCAAGTACTCACTTAGCATTCACCAGATGTGAACACAAATTCAACCCCAAAATAAACAGAAAGAATAAGGACTTTCACTCAGAGAAGAAAAACATCACATTCCAGACTTTCACCCTTCTATATTCATATTATGACTAAGAAAT
This sequence comes from Myotis daubentonii, assembly GCF_963259705.1. Lineage (NCBI taxonomy): Eukaryota > Metazoa > Chordata > Mammalia > Chiroptera > Vespertilionidae > Myotis > Myotis daubentonii. Next base: position 81,470,866 of record NC_081844.1, on the reverse strand, counting down.
ATGGAAACCATAGTCACTTTCAAGAGAGCAGGTCTGAAATGAGAGAAGAGGGAATTTCCTGGCATACAGGGCTCTACCTATCCCTGGAAAGAACAATTTGGCAACTCAGCAAGTGTTTATTAACTACCTTAAGTCCTCTAAAACACCTAATTAAAAAAAGAATGTTTTTAAGATCAATGGACATAAAACATGAAGGCAGAAAATTATGACTGATAAGCTTTTACTGTTACATGTTTGTCATATATGGGCAGTCTAAGGTAAACAGTTAACCTCCCAAAACACCTAGCTTGCTACATTTAAACAATTATAATTTTAAAGGAACTGATTTCTTATCAACATGACAACTCTGCCAAAAGTCAAGCCTACTCCTTGGACCGAAAAGAATAAATGAGGAAGAAGAACTGTGTAATAATTTCCTAAAATACCAAGTTGTACATGTATAGCACTTCATAGTTTTATGTTCATATCAAATATGGTATCTCCCCTGATTTAAATGAGGAAGAAAGAGACCCTTTCTGTCAGCTGTAATTAGGCATTTGAACTACAAGATCATGCAGATTGGTGGCTCTTGCTGCAGGCACAGAACAAGGAACAGAGCTGTCATACAAAGCCAAAAAGGAAGCCTGCCTCTGCCTATCCAAATCCCTTTTCACCTTGTTCTTGGCTACATTTTCTGCTTGTTTCAAAGCATTTTGATATTTATCCCATCCTCATCATTTTCCTTGTTTGAGTGGTTCTCTGCACCTTTTAACAAGGTCAGGTAGAGGGGCAGCTATTACTGACCCCATTTTACAGCTGAGACGGCACTGGGAGGTTACTTGATTAAGCTTTAATGAGTCCTATTCTATGAAGCATCAGCTTCTTATCCACCGTCTATGGAATCACATGTGAAAAGCATCATCTGGAGTAACTACAGACTAAAAATCAAAAACCTCAGTTCTAATCTTGATCATGGCCAAGTTACTTTTCTAGTTTCAGGCTGTTTTGAAAATGGGTGATTGGTTTCAATTCTGGTTAACATTAAATAAACACATTCCACTCTTTCTATACCAGCAGTTCTCAACCTGTGGGTCGCGACCCCTTTGGCGGTTGAACGACCCTTTCACAGGGGTCGCCTAAGACTATCCTGCATATCAGATATTTACATTACGATTCATAACAGTAGGGACATTACAGTTATGAAATAGCAACGAAAATAATTTTATGGTTGGGTCACAACATGAGGAACTGTATTTAAAGGGCCAGAAGATTGAGAACCACTATTCTATACCACTGAATGCAATGGAAACAAGAAAGAGCTAAATCCACAGCTGTACTTGGAGACTGCAACACTCTGAATAATGCTTAGAACAAGAATACCATCAATCAGATATATAAAAACTCCATCAGCAAAATACATATTCTTTTCAAGTACAGACAGAACATTCACATAGGTAGCATTAAGTCATTGTAAAACAAACTTCAATAAACAATTTAAAGAACTGAAATCATGCAGAGTATATTCTCTCTGACCTAATGAATTTGAATTAAATTAGGAAATCAGTGACAGAAACATAAGAAAATCTCCAAATACTTGTAAATTAAACAACATACTTCCAAATAAGCCACCTGTCACAGAGGAAGAGTCAAGGAAAACTTAAAAATATTTTGAGCAGCCCTGGCTGGTTTGGCTCAGTGGATGAAGCATCGGCCTGCGGACTGAAGGGTCTCAGGTTCAATTCCAATCAAGGGCACATGCCTGGGTTGCGGGCTCGATCCCCAGTATGGGGCGTGCCGATCAATGATTCTCTCTCATTGATGTTTCTATCTCTCTCCCCCCTCTCCCTTCCTCTCTGAAATCAATAAAAATATATATATATTTTGAGCAAAAATGAAAATACAGCCTGGCTGGCGTGGCTCGGTAGTTGAACACTGACCTATGAACCAAGAAGTCACAGTCAGGGCACATGTCCGGGTGGTGTGGGTGGCAGGCTCAATCCCCAGTATGGGGCTGCCGGGGGGGGGGGGGGGGGGGGGGGGGGGGGTGCGGCAGCCAATCAATGATTCTCGTTATTGTTTCTATCTCTTCTCTCCCTTCCTCTCTGAAATCAATAAAAATGTATTTTAAAAAAAATGAAAACACAATATATCAAAATTTATGGGTGCAGAAAATCAGTCTTATATGGAAATCTGTCCTAAATATTTACATTTAAAAGAGGAAAGGTCTCAAACAAATAACCTAAGTCCCCACCTCAAGAAACTAGAAAAGGAAGAACAAAATAAACCCAAGGGAAACAGGAGAGAGGAAATAGTAAAGGGCAGAAATCAGTGAAATTGAAAATAGAGAACAATCAATGAAACCAAAATGTGGTTCTTTCAAAAGATAATAGAAGTGATGCTCCTGTAGCCAGATTTAAAAAAATAAAGCAGATATAAATTATCAACATTAGGAATGAATTAGAGAATATGGCTACAGACTCCCCACAAATATTAAGAAGATAGTAAGAGAATGCTGCCAACAACTCTTTGTATATAAAATTTGACTAACTGGACTAACTGGATAAATAGACCACTTCCTTAAAAGTCACAAACTTCCAAAATTTATCCAAGAAGAAACAGATAACCCAAACAATCTTATGCCCATTAAAGAAATTGAATTTTTTAATTTAAAATCTTCAAAAAATTTTGTTGGCTGGATTAGATTAAGGCTCAGCAAACTTCTGAAAAGGACCAGATAGCAAATATTTCAGGCTCTGAGATATTGTCTCTCTATCACAACTACTCAACTATGCTGTTGTAGTGGAAAAGCAGCCGTTGACAAGTAAACAAATGGGCATGGCTGTGTCCCAATAAAACTTTTATTTACAAAAACAGGTGACAGGCCAGACTTGACCTGAGAACTATAATTTGTCAACTGCTGCACTAGATGATACTAGTGTCACTTCCAAATGCTATCTTTCATGGTCAAAAACTCATTTTGATTTTTAGTCCAAGAAAGGATAATACAAATGCTATCATACACTCTGTTTTCACCAAGACTTATTAGAAATATATAACACAGTAAACAAATAAAAACACAAATCACCCCTTTAGTCAAACTAGCCCTGAATTGTTACCTCAAAAAGATGAATCGAGACCTTTTGAAGGTGAAAAATCCTCAATTTTTCCTATTAATCTGCTTTAGAAACAAATATAGTATATATTAGGTTTGATCAAATAATTGAATCGATACCCCTCCCCTGGGAACTGACCTTTAGGCCATTTCACAAGGGACATTCCCTTTCACTTAGATCACATTCCACTTGTTAAGACCATTATCTCTCCCCTCGGGACCTTCCCAGGATCCAAACCTGCCCAGAGAATTCTCCGCCAAGAAAAAGCTCACCTAGAATCCTTTAAAAATCTCTGACTCCCTATCCCTGGGTGCTGGCGCGCCATTTTGGGGCTCAGCCCATCTAGTATCCAGATGACCTAATAAATTCATAATCCCTTACCACTTTGGCCTCGTGCATTCCTCCTTCAGCAACCCTAACAGTATATGAATTATAAACAAACCTAAAAATCCAAGTCATTATGGCCATAAGAAAGTGTCAAGAATGTGGGGGAGCCCTAACCGGTTTGGCTCAGTGGATAGAGCGTCGGCCTGCGGACTCAAGGGTCCCAGGTTCGATTCCAGTCAAGGGCATGTACCTTGGTTGTGGGCACATACCCAGTGGGGAGTGTGCAGGAGGCAGCTGATCAATGTTTCTCTCTCATCAATGTTTCTAACTCTCTATCCCTCTCTCTTCCTCTCTGTAAAAAATCAATAAAATAAAAAAAAATGTGGGGGAAAATATACAAGAAAATTTATATTGCTTATCATACCACCACCTAGTAACAATCCTATATAATAAAAGCCTAGGTGGCGTCACGTGCCACAAGATGGCCGGCAGGGGAGGGCAGTTGGGGGCGATCGGGCCGGCAGGGGAGCGATTAGGAGGCGATCAGGCTGGCAGGCAGAAGCAGTTAGAGGCAATCAGGCAGGCAGACAGGCAAGCAGTTAGGAGCCAGCAGTCCCTGATTGTGAGAAGGATGTCCAACTGCCGGTTTAGATCCAATCCCACAGTCATACATCCCCCAAGGAGTCCCAGATTGGAGAGGGTGCAGGCCAGGCTTGAGGGACACCCCCCCCCCGTGCACGAATTTCATGCACCGGGCCTCTAATTACTAATAGTAGTATTCTGAGAGGTTACCTTTTAATCCAGAAACATTTTTATATATGAAACCTTTTCAAGCTTGCCTGACATCTAAAGAGTAGAAAGTAATACCATAGACAGTCTAATAGCAATGTCTTAGAGGCTAAACCCCTATCCATCTGCGCCTGAAACTAGGCAGGTTTCCATGTCTGCTCCATCATTCTGATTTCAAAAATTGCTCCATTAGGCCAGCACCCTTTCATCTAATACATAAACATGCATCTTTTTGCATATAAAAGGTTAAGAACTTGCCTCTTAAAAACTTCAATTCATAATGCCAGAGTAGCATACATAGGAAGTATCTCAAACCTCTTAGAAAGCAATATAAAATACTAGAGGCCCAGTACATGAATTCATGCATGGCTGGGGTCCCTCTGGGTGGCCTGCAGGAATTGAGCCGAAACCCGCAGTCCAACACTGCCTGCAGCTCCTACCGGCCACTCCCACTCATCCTGACCCCACCGGTGCACTATCGGGCCAGGGAGGGACCGCAGGAGGGCTCCAGGGTGTGTCCGGCTCAACTTGCTCAGTCCTGATTGGCCGGACCCCAGCAGCAAGCTAACTTACCAGTCGGAGCATCTTTCCCCGATGGTCAGTGCACATCATAGCGACTGGTCAACCAGTTGACTGTCTGCCCCCTAGTGGTCAGTGCACATTATAGCGAGTGGTTCAGCAGCCTTAGCATATCATTAGCATATAATGCTTTGATCGGTTGTTCTGCCATTCAGTCTATTTGCATATTCCCCTTTTATTATATGGGATAACTGGGGTGAGATGTCTTCCTCAGAGTTACATCTTTTAAACCTCTCATTCATAAGAAAATCACACATTAATTTTTGAAAAATAAGGTTTTCAAATTAAATAAATGCTGTTCTGTCAAGAGAAGCAAGTCCTACATTTGCTCAAATTTGGCATTCAATGCAACATCTATTTATATCCACATTCTCCCAAATATACTAGGCAACTCACAGAAAAGCTTACACTAACAATCAATAAAATTATAGGCATACAAAGCTACTGAACTATGGACTAGCAATACAGGTGAGTATCTACTGCAGTAAACCTAAGTATTCAAACAAAAATAAAAATTCTAGCATATTATAAAATAAAACTCAGCCCCTGTAGTTGCATTTCACAGAGCCAATTGAAACATCTATATCACTCAATGCCAGTCTAGAATGGGAGGATATGCTAAAAAGCTTTCTTGGTCTCTTAGAAGCAGAAATAGAATAGTGGGGACTAACTATAATTATAAGAACTGTTAATCATGCTCTGTTAACCGTAATTGTTCTGTTCTGATTAGAGAAAGCACATTCTAACCTGGCTGACAGTTGTATGCCCCAGGACACAGGAGTTAACATTGGAATGTAGCCCATCCTCCTTTTCCAAGAACTGCTTATCATCATGGAAGGATTGACAACCTTGTTGCTGAAACTATCTGGTCTGGGAGGTGCCCGCCCTTTGTGACCCCCTCCCCCAGACCACATTGCCAGCAACCTATAACCATTATACTGTGCCTACTTCCTCATACCTGTAATTCCTACTTTCCCAGGTAATCTTTGTCCTTCAATATAAGCAGCTGGCATATGGGGAGGGGTATAGCAGATTTTTGTAAATAAATGGCATTTTTTGAATAAATGCTCATATATTATTCAACCCTGTCTCTACTTAATTGGCTCAAGTAGTGACAGGCAGCCCGGACCCATTGGTTGTCTGGTTTCAGTTCTGTTCACTTCAAGCAGCTATACCAGAAACAAATCTATCTTAGTGTGGAGTATTTAATTTCAGAACAGTCAGTCACTTATAAAGTTCTACAGTGGAAAATTCCACCGGCCATTAAAGATGATGATGTAAAATCTTATTTGCTGACTTGCAGAGATATGAAATGATGAAAGTATTAAGAGCTCAGACTTTCAGATCAGAAAAATCTGAGTTCCAATGTCAGCTGTATGTATGTGTAGTTTTAAGCAAATAACTCAATAAAAGTCATTATCTGAGTAAAATAGGCAATAATGTATGTCTCTTAGCACAATGGCTAGCATATGGTAAGCCATATAATAATACAGATAATCCTTATTTTTATTGTTTAAAAAAAGAAGTAACAGTAAGAAAGGAACAGATAGGTGTGTATATTCACATGCCCAGAATAAAGCCTGGAATGCTATACTCCAAAAATAGGTGGTAGGATTACAAATGATACATAAGGAACACAGAACTTCTGTAATTAGAAAAATATTAGGCTATTTTCATACTTAAAAAAATTTAAAAATGCAGTCATAAAATAACAGTAACAAACTCTTCGCAGAGTCTTTCAAAGGCTGGGAAACTCTGGCTATGCTAAAATGATTCCAGGAAGTCTTTTTGCAAAACTGAGAAGAGATTAGCATCTAAATTAACTGCTTCCCTTCACTACAATAACAATATATCTTTGAAAGTGAACATTAACTGCATCCTATTCATATATTCCATGTCAAACTATTATCCAAATCAAATAAAAAGTTTATACTTGATATGTTAACATAATGAACCTCCTCAAATACATACCCAGTCCAATACAAAAAATACCCAATTATTTGCATTCCTCTTTCAGGATTTTGCAATCACTGCATCTACTGTTTGGGGCAAGAACAAAGATAAAATGTACCCTTAAGCAGTAGCATCCTCACCAGGCCCTAAGCTGTACCAATTTTCTTCTGCCTAAAACTATAGTTTAAGCTATAAAATATATATATAAGCTATAATACCTACATGTATGGATTACTGTTCCATTCTGGGCATTCAATTAAGCTGATATTAAACTCTTATCTACTCACCTTGGCTGGTTGGTTATCCAATAATCAGAACTATCCAAGAGAAATATAATGCAAGCAAGAAACATCACAAACAGGTAAATTTAAGTACAGATATTATTTAACCCAATATGTCAAAAGTATTATCAATGAGCTCTTCGTGAGATAGTTTATATTCTTTTCTATGTATTCAGTCGAGTTTGGTGTATAGTTTGTACTTAATTTGGACTAGTCATATTTTAAATACACAATAGGCACATATGGATACTGGCTACCATACTGGATGGCACAGAGCTAGAGCTACTCAAGCCCAATCAAGACATGTATGCTTCTTACCAATTATTAAATCCTAACTTCAGTCACTCAACACACTACCATGAACTGCTGAGCAAGTCTGCTTAGGCCAAAACCAAATGAAATTCATTTCAAAGATTGAGGGTCTTCTATATTTCTGACACTGTTAAGTGTTTTCAGTTTGGGTTGTGTGTGGGTTTTGTTTGTTTTATTGGGGGGGGGGGGTGTTTATTTGGTTTTTGAAGAGTCAGGAGTTGAAGAGACAAATAAGCTTGGTCCCAGTAAGTTCTACTATTGGAAAAACAACTCAAAATACATGCCCTAACAGAGAGAGAAAGGAATGTTATTAAGAACCTGCATATTCCTCAGCAGAATGAAAAGTATGCATAAAGATTTCAGCTGTATAAAGTACAGGGCTCTTCAGAATGAGGTTTTTCACTGACATTGAAATATCTTCAGAGAATGTTATAACACACAACAGGGCTCCAAAGTCAGCTACATATTTAAGGAACAAAAAATTTAATCCATTAACCTGGTAGTCTGTTTTAACCTATTAATTTAATAGCTTAACCCTAGTATAGAAATATTTTGTTTGCATATGCAGAGAACATTAAGAAGGTCAAACTATTTTAAAATTTGAAAACACTTGCATAGAAGAAAGGAAAAAGAACTGGAAATACATATTCCTAAATGTAATAGTAATGGTGGTTCAGTAATTTAATGTACATGTATGATTTTCTATTATGAAAAAATAAAGTGGCAATACTTTTTTCAAATTCAATTATATTTCCTTTTAATTCAATCCATTTACTTTTAAACCTTTTAAGATTACGACACCCATGCAAGCTGTTTTTCTTTCTCTAGAACCCTCATGGGCAGAGTAACCTTTGGCTGATAGAGCAGGAACAAATTAAACTTAACCACAATAACCACATTTCATTTCAAGGAAACCTGAAAGTCATTTGTGGAACTACAAAGATCCACTGAATAACCTGAAGGATTTTCATGTTAGGTAAATAGGGATCAAATGCATTACTTTAAACATCAGTATTTCTTAGAGAGATATTTAGGATTCTTAGAGAATCCTAAAGCAAGTTAGCAATAGAGCCAAGAATACCCTCCAACTCTTCAAACCACAATTCAAGCAGGACCATTATTTAAGGCTGCTAGACTCCTGGTCCTTGGAGCCTTTAAAAGGGAGTTTGGCCCTCATCTGATGTTAGAATTAAATTTAAATCTGCTCTGATCTGAAATATCACTTTCACTCACTACTTTATTTCAGTGTATTTGGTTTAATTTTTTTCTACAAATGTCATTTGTATACTGAAAGATCTACAAGAAGTAGAGGTAAACCAACCCATGGCCTCCTCCCCCATAACCTTCTAGAACAGCGGTTCTCAACCTGTGGGTCGCGACCCCTTTGGGGGTCGAACGACCCTTTCACAGGGGTCGCCTAAGACCATCGGAAAACACATATATAATTACATATTGTTTTTGTGATTAATCACTATGCTTTAATTATGTTCAATTTGTAACAATGAAATTGGGGGTCACCACAACATGAGGAACTGTATTAAAGGGTCGCGGCGTTAGGAAGGTTGAGAACCACTGTTCTAGAATGTAAGGCATTAAGAGCAAGAATCTTTGTTAATGTATCCTTAACACTATGAATATCCAAAATTGTTCATTTTATGCATTCTCCCAAGTCAGCATGAGTAGTTATTAAGTACCTCTTCTAGCATTACACTAAACCCTGAAAATAATATTTAAAAAATAGTTCCCATTTTTAAAATGCTTAAAACTTAGTTACAGAAGTTACATGGATAAAGGAAATACAATTAAGCAACAATTCAAGGATGTAAACCATTAGGTGCAAAACTTTTAATTTAATTGTACACTGGAATCACTTAGGAAACTTTAAAAATACTGAAACCTGTTAAGTCTGAGCAAGTAACTGAATCAATACTCCCTCCCCTGGGAACTGACCTTTAGGCCACTTCACAATGGACATTCCACTTGCTCAGACCACATTCCACTTGCTAAGACCATTATCTCTCCCCTCAGGATTCCCAGAATACGGACCTGCACAGAGAATTCTCTGCCCAGAAAAAGCCCACCAAGAGTCCTTTAAAAACCGCTGACTCCTGTCACTGGGGTGCTGAAGCCATGCAGGCTCAGCTACCTGCTGTGTGGATGATCGAATAAATTCGTTATCCCTCCTTTGGCGACCTAACAACACCTAGATCTCAATCCAGTGATTCTGACTTAACTGGGAGACAACCTAAGTATCAGGATTTTTTTTTAAGTTCCCCAGGGAGTCTAATGTGCATCCAAAGTTAAGAACCCATTTCCTTGGTAAGTAGCAACACAGGATGAGGAAGAAAGACTCAAAAGATTAGTGAAAGATTTTGAGAGATCTATAAAAATACTGACATTACTGAGAAAATCCAGGAAATGAAAAAAGTAAAAATATGTGAACTCTTTTGGACTTTACCATACTCTGTCTACAAAGTTCCATGCAGTAAACCAGTTTTAATTAATCCAGACTGTCTCAGTTCTCCACATACCATCATTATTGGCCTAATATTTTTCAACAGAAATAATCAAAACAAAGAGAACCATCTTTTAAAAGTTAAGGTAGAGCTCAATCTAAAGAATATAAAATAAATCCTCCATAAAGTCCTCTTGGGTTTCCCACCAGAAATAATCTCATCCAATTTACAAGTTTAGCAGTACCTAGAGCAGCATTTCCAACAAATGCCCTGTAGAGACCTAGTCTGTTTCAGAAAGGAGGAATCAGTGCCTCATTCCTCCTTTTACATAGTGCTCAGCATACTACTTGGCACATGACACATACTCAATATGAACTGACAGGCAGACACTGCCAGTTAAGCTCTGATTGTCACCTGAAGTTCTAAATGCTTTTGAATGCTTCCTTAATAAGTAAAAATATATCCCCAGTTGCTTCTGCTTCTTGTAGACCCTTTCACCATTCTAAGCTTCCAAGTGTGCTTTCCTGCTCCCCACTGTTAGCCTTACTCTATCCCGTTTTGACAGGACCTAGCCTGCTCACTGTTACATGAGTTGATACAAGGAAATAAAATATTTTTATCTTTAGAAGAAACATGCCCAGAGACCATCTTTTAAAATATATTTCTGAATCAAGATAATTTCTTTCAAAACCCCTACCATATTCCTTATATTTCACCCAAACATCAATCACTGTTCTGGTTTTCACTTACATGTTAAATACAGTGTTACATAAGTATGCTGTTATAGTCTCCATGACTTCAGTATAAATGAGTGCTTCCCACCTTTACTTACATCCATGGCTCAAATATCAAGTACTATGTGTCTAATACTCTAGGGAGAAACCAGAAGGTTAGTCATGACCAGGATAACTAGCCCGAAACCTGACCAATCCCAAGACTCAAGGGGTATCTTGTAGGCTGGTTAGGAAGCTCTAATATGTAGCAATGAGAACAGATTTACCACATATTCTCCCCACCAAAGGCTGTTTTTAAAATGGTTTCCTAATCATAACTGCATTGGACACTTTGCACACTTCAGCACTACATGTGATAGCAGATAAGTGATCCACCTACATACCAGGAGTCCTTTGTTTCCATGTATAAATCTCCAACATCGTGAGCCAGACTCCCAAGCTTAGATATGCATTTTTAAATGTGTCCTACATTTTCACTGTGATTTATCAACCACTTTTTCCTTTTAACTAAGCCTCTCATCTCATTTTTCAGAGGTAGATTGCATATGATCAAAACATGCCAATGGCTTAAAAAACTCAATATGCTTCACTAATTTCACAATATGGTAGAAATAAGATAAACACAGGAAGGCATTCATCTTCACCCCTGGAATTCCATCATTACTCACTATTGTCTGTTCACATATAAGTAAACAAAGATGTATGGCAAATGAACAAATGAGAAAGTACCGAGATCTTTTCCTGAAAAGTATTAAATTGGGAAAAATCACTAGTGAGAACTAATTTGTATTGTCCCTCTTCCCTTCAAATGACTTTATATAAATTTTATATTTCATTTATTCCTTCTTTTGTCAGTAAAATATTGGGTACAAGGTCTAAACTACAGTAAGCCTAAATTAATATTAAATAACTAGAATGGAAAAAAAAAAAAAAAGATTAGGGAAGAAAAAGAAAGACATTAACAATAGACCCCCAAAAATTTTTTAACTAGTATTCTCTATGGCAAAAAAAAAAGTCAAGTGTCAAATTTCACAGCATCAGGTCTTTTAAATCCAAACTTTAAAAATTCAAAAACACTACTCAGTTTGCCTAATACAGCTCACTTAATAATTTACCTGCTCTGCCCTGGCCAGTTTGGCTCGGTGGATGGAGTGTCAGCCTGCGGACTGAGGAGTCCCAGGTTCGATTCCGGTCAAGGGCATGTGCCTTGGTTTTAGGCACATCCCCAGTGGGGGGGTGTGCAGGGGGCAGCTGACTGATGTTTCTCTCTCATCGATGTTTCTAACTCTCTATCTCTCTCCCTTCCTCTCTGTAAAAAGTCAATAAAATATATTTTTTAAAAAAAAGATTGTGTATATATAGATACATATAAGCACATACATTTATATGCACAAACATGCACATGTTCTAAGTGTTACTCAGTTAATCTAGATAAAGGATAGAAGGTCGCTCATAGTATTATTTTTATAAATTTAAAAAAAATTGTAATTTTTTTTAGAGAGAAACGGGCATGAGGAGTGGGGGGTGGCAGGAGGAAGAAACGACAATCTGTGTTTCACCCATTCATACATTAATGGTTGATTCTTATGTGCCCTGACCGGGAATAGAACCTACAACTTAGCATATGAGGACAACACTCCAACCAACTGGGCATCCTGGCCAGGGCCATAAGTTTAACATTTTTCAAAATAAAAAGTTGGGGAGGAAAGGGGCACATAGAAAGCCATTTATCTATTCCTTGAAAATTATGCTTCACCCAAGAGTCAAGGAGCCAAGAACATATTTGCCATTTATACTTAAAACATCTCAGATCCAACATCTGTATGGAAAACTCTTATTTGAAAGAAAAGTTCTGATACTCACATTGCCCATGTACTCCGAGAGCAGGTCCTGCAGGGCCTGGCGGACAGCATTACACTCAGCCACAATTCTCTCACGCCGGTCATCACGAGTGCAGGACGAGTCAGCCATCAGGGCAGCCCCACTAATGATGCTTTCCAGGCGCTCCTCCAGGGAAGGCCTAAAGCGCTCCTCGCTGAAGCTCAAGGGGTCCACAATGATTTGTTTCTGCAGAGGAAGCATTATTAAATGTTACTGCTAATCTCTGTTCCCTCCATTATTTCCAGAAGGTGAGGAAAGTGCCTATAAGAAACACAAAAATTACAATGCCTGAAAGTTATACTCCTTGACAGATGAGGGACCGTACTATACAAGTTGGTCTATGGATCACTTCTCGAAGAAGGCACTGGAAGCAGTACTATCCACCTGAATAGGGTCTGGATAAGGTATACCACAAATGGCAAACAAAAATATGTCAGCATAAAAATCATGTTCAATCTACTTAATCTGAACATTTAGAAGCCAGCCTATGTAGTATTAAGTTACCAAATGAAAATTACAGGGAAAATAAAAGTTAGCTCTCTTTTTCTTTTCTATGTACAGAGTATACAACTGCTACACGACACGGGCAGAACTGTTTCACCACAAAAAAATTAATAAAATTGACACCTGTCTTCAAATTTTCAGAATGAAATGCATTTATAATCAATTTCAATCTATATCTTTAAGTTTTCAGTAAGATGGTAGCAATCCGTCCCAAAAAAGCCACTCTATGATATAACTGCCACAATAAGAATAAGTCCTTCCTATCTCCCCTTCATTCCCTTGACTCCACTTATATCCAGCTTTACCAGTGATGAGTGAGGTCACAAGTAAGCTATGGTACAAGGTCAAATATCAACACCCCCAGGACAGTGGCTATTGGTCTCCCTCCAACTTCTCCACTTGATACAATTTATCCTTATACTGGTAAATGTCTGGGCAACTATTTTACTTTTAATTTTTCTTCATGGGGGCTATGTTCTTATTGATTTAAACTTAAATGCCAAGGTTTTTCTTTAAAAAGCTTGCCGTTTTCCATAAGTGTACATTTCTTCTTTCCCTTTCAAAGAACCCTGTTTCAAAATTTAGCATGCATACCTTGAGTTCATTATTAACCTACATTTTAGCTCATCATTTTTCTTACCAGATTAAGTTACTACAGGATTTCTCTGGTCAAAACAGAACACACAATGCATTCTGACCAACAGGAATGAGGAATTAATGGTCCCAGAACTTAAATAGTCATAGCGCTGCAACCAACCTGTGATCATTCAGTCCAACCCCCTCCCATATGAATTAAGTAGCTTCTGATATTACTCAACTTAGGGCAAAATGTAACTCTTACTGCTTTGAAAGAGACCAATATGTGAGTGGGAAAAACAACAACGCCAGTAAATTATAAGATGTATCATCAGAGTTTGCTATAAAGTCACTTAATGCTTAAGGTTCCAGAGTAAAAATTCAGTTCTAACACCATGTTTTCATAATTTATGAGAAGTACTAAATCATCCATTCATATCAGCAAGGATCAGTTACCCACACCAAAGTAAAGTACTGAGACAAAGCAAAGGCAAGGAAAAAAATATTAAAAATAGAATGTACTCCATTGTATTGATTCATTACTTTATAGCATTTCCTACTTATGAAAAGATGCTGACAACCTGAAAAACAATATTTCTTATGTTAATTAAAATAACAATAATAAGATTTTTTTGAAAAATCTTAAACTGCTGTCATCTACTGGAACCAGGAGGCATTGTGGGTAAAAATTTAAAAAACAAACCCACCAAAAAAAAATTAAGATTAGATACATAGGATAGTGTGTACATAGAATATATAGGCATCATCTATAAAGGTAATTACATGGCATTATGCTATAAAAGTATTTTAACCCCAAATTTGCTTCCACTTGATTAAATTTTGTCTATTATTACAATTTAGTCATTGAGGAAAACAAGTATATCTCGACAGACAAGATGATGGCACTTCTGTTTTAGTCATTTATGATGTGTCTTTATCTCCAACCAGACTGTGCATTTGCCTCTGTATCTCCCATAGCTTCCCATCTACCAAAAGGTTAAAATCTTGGTTGAAATAAACTGAACTCATATCCTCAATAAAGAACAACCTTGTAGGAAACACAAGATGCATTAAAGAATTCAGAATTTTAATCAAACTGAAAAAGAAAAGAAAGAGAAATGCTTTAGGACAAGTCAAGATAAGTAGACTTGATGATTCATAAAATTAATTTCAACTTAGATTGCATATCTAAGTAGAAATTGAGCTTTCATTAGGAACCTTGATCACATTTCCCCAGAAATCTAACTTTAGGGGATGGTCAAGAGCCTGAAGTTCCTCCCAGTATAACTTACATCAAAGTTATTGAGCGCATATGCCAGCTCTCCTCCTCCTCCGCCCTGGTGCTGGGAGGCATCATCCGACGCGGTGGCCTGGGCTGCATTGGAAATGCCTGTGACTGCCTGCTGCAGCTGCTTGTATATCAGGTCTCTGTTGGCCTTATAGGCTGCAACATCAGGGTGCTGCAGGCATGCCTGGGAAGCAGTATAGAGAATCGGAACGTTTTTCTGCAGGATTCCTCTGGCTGCAGCCATCTGATCACGATGGCCCACATCTTTCAGTTCCTATAAGAGTAAAGCAATAAATTTTAACAGTTCCATTCATATAAAATTTTGTCGGTAAATATTGAAAGTTAGAATTTTTACTAAATAGACACAATATTTTCATTAAGTCTGGCTTGGAAGCTCATCACAAAGGAGGCAATATATGGCTTAGTAGATAAGAGTTCAAACTTTTCCAAACCACACAGACCTAGATTTCAATCTCCAGCTCTACTTTTTCCTAACTATTGTGATCTTACTTTAAGTCTCCATGGTCAGTTTTACCTTCTGTAAAATAGGAACAATAATAGTACCTCTCTTATCATTGTATTGAGGATTAAAAGGGATAATGCACATAAAGTACTTAGCACAGCATTAAATAAAAAGTAAAACTTAAAACTGACTAGCATCTTGATTGCAGCTATATAAAGATATATGTACCTATTCCAACCAAAATAGAAAAATCATTCAGAGAAATACTTAAAGTAAGATTTATTATAAGGAGTTTTTTATTAAGTTATAAAATTCATTACAGGAGTTTTGTGAAATTTAGGATAAGATACCACAGGTGTACATGAACTATGCAAACCAGCCAGGTATTCTACCAAGTACAAGACTCCTCTCCTCCCTTACCCCTCCCCAAAGACCACCTTAGGACACAGGTCATTAGGCACAAAGCTGAGGCTCACACGCTCCATACTGAAAATCAAAAGGTTTATATTTCATTATAATACTCTATGTACATGTGGTCTTAAGTGAAAATGTCCTTTACAATTTCCTCTACCCCATAATTATAGTCTACAGTTAAAAGGATTTGAGGTTTCTCATGGTTTACACTACTAGCCTCTAACTGGTAGACAGGGTGAATATACTAAGTGACAAATAAGTGATACCAACAATAAGCAAGATGTGAAGGAGGTACTTCTGATATCCCCTTGTTACTGAAATTATTCAAACAAATAAAACTAAGTCTTTAGTACCAGTAAATGTGGATTGCCACCACAGAAGAGAAATAAGTGACAACCAGAGCTGTCCCAACTCTATTTTATGTGATCACAGAATTTCAATGTTAATGTCACCAAATGAGTCCTAAAGTACAAATTTAAATGTGTTAAAAAGAAATACTAAATGTGTAAACATGTAAGAGAAAACTGACTTACTTAGAAAGGCCAAAATCACTTACTCAAAGTCTGATTCAACTATTTAATGCTCACCTTTCTAGATGAGTTCCTAACTAAGCATTAGAAACACCAAACTCTGAAACTTCGTCTCACTATATATTTTAGATTTGCATCTTTATTCAAACCTTGTATGACAGCTTTCTATTCCTCCTAGAATTCTTTTCTCATTTGAAATCTGAATTTGCAAGTAATAGCTCACAGCATTCCAAATGCCCTGTAGCACACCACAGTACATTAAGCTAAATATTCAGAAACAGGACCCTGTGGATTTAGAGAGTCAGTGATCATTTTAAGACTCCAACTATGACAGGGAGCTGAGGCTAACCATTATGCTTAAACAGCTGGTGCACAAATTCTGAGTAGAATTTTTCTAAATGTCTTGCCTCACCACAATCTCAAGGACTTTTAAGTCTGCTAGGAAGGCATTTGCCTTGAAGCACTTGTATCTGTCCTCTGTTTTAATACAAATGTTTTGCAATCAGCTTTGGCATTCTTTGTAAGTAACTATAACCTAGATCAGTACAGCTGTTTACAAAGGTTATTAAAGACACTTGTGGTCACCTAAAGTTAATACATAGTGTCTGAATTACTATTCAACGCCTGACTTTCCTTAAGCCACTGCCTGGCCTGGTATGATAAAAGTCTACAATTGAGGCATGGGGGTGGCCGCAGCATGGAGGACGACATGATGGTAATCTCCATGCTGGAGTTCCAGCAGGAACATCACACCTGTTTGCTGGATCACTGAAGTCAGTCAGAGTCACTGGAAGATGGAAGTAGAGAGACCTAAACCATCCCTGGGAACTGACTGCCACCTGGACTGCAGCCTGGTTTTTAGATCACACCATGTAATTCCTTCCGAGTGTAGGCTCAGTAACATAAATCAGGCACCAACAGGAGTGCTCTTAAATGGAATATCATATGTTTGCTTAAATAGTTAAAGAGGATATAAAAGAACGTTTTCCTGGAAAATAGCAAGGCTTAGGAGAAGCCCAGGGAGTTCAACCATATGAAATAAAAGTTTAGCTTGAATTTGGAGAATTAAAAACAAAACAACAACAAAAACCTACCTTTCCAAAGACTACATCAGGTTAAATACGCAGAACAGAATCCCCTGGATTTAAAGAACTAATTATCATCTCAAGATTCAAGCTATGACACGGGGCTGGGGCTAGGGCTAACCATTATGCTAAAGCAACTGGTGCACATGTTCTGTATGCATTTTCTAAATGTCTTGCCCTCACCACATTGTATCTCTGAATAGATTCCTATTTACCAAGTATTGGGGAATATATTTGAATCTATGACAGCTAAGTATCATCATTTGTCCTAACTGCCAAAGTGCCTTAACTTTCACTATTATTATTTTTTAATCCCCACCTGAGGATGTTGATTTTTTTTTATTAATTTTAGAGAGAGGAATGGGGGGAGAGAAAAAGAAAGAAATATCAATATAAGAGAGAAACATCCATCAGTTGCATCCCGACCGGGTATGAAACCACAATCTAGGTATGTGCCCTGACCCGGAATCAAACCTGCAACCTTTTTGTTGTACGGGACAATGCTCCAACCAACTGAACCACCCGGCTGGAGCACTACTTTCTCTTTAGAACTGCTTTTGTTGTAACACAAAGAAAGTAGAGTTTGTTAAGTACAGATATGAAAATGTACACTATCATAAGACAGCACTATTTACTATAAAAATAATAATCGATGATAAGTATTCTTTTCAAGATATATAGTGCTTATAAGTAATCCAAATTAGTAGGAAAAGTGAGCTATTAAGCAATATAATATTAGTAAATTACTTATGAAGTAAGAGTCCTTTGGTCTACTTTAATCTTCATCATTCTTCAACTTCACCAATTCAGTTATGTTTCAGGCAGACTCAGGAACAAACAGAAAACACAAGGAAGAAATGACTGCTTTTAATGTAACTGAACCAACATCACATGCAGTTACCAAGAAACAGAAGCTAACTTCTAAGCAATCTATAACACTCTCTCTTACCAAGTGCTGGAAATTCAAGTGGAAGTTTCCTCTCATTTCCCTCTTACTATAAAATTTGATGTCTTCTCTTGGACTCAAATGACTAACCTCTGCCCCATCTATTTTACCCTTATCATCAAAGAAAAGCCTACAGCCTAATGGAAATTCAGCACTTCTAGTCAGCCAATAATATTCTAGCCCAAGAAAAGTAAAAGATTAGAAACACATGCAGAATTCCATTCCAGGATGGATGTGTAGTACAGGTAAGTGGCTCACTTATTCACTCACTTGTTAAATAAATATTTATTGAGCACTACTATATCCAGGCAATGTTCTAAACACTAAGGATTATGGTAGCTATTTAAACAGACAAAATCCCTGTCCTCTGGAGCCAGAGAGCCCCAATTCAAAACCTGGCTCTACAATTTACTAGATGAATGACCTTGCCAAATTATTTAATCTCTCTGTGCTATATTTCCTTCATCTATTGGAATATCTGATCAATTATAGTATCTACCTTACACCATTTTGTGAAGACTGAGTTTGTGTTTATAAATGGCTTATAACAGTGTTTAGCACACAGTAAACACCTTTTTAGAGTTATTATTTCTAGCAACAGCCCTCACTAGGATGGAACTCATAGTTTTGTGGACTCTGGTCTCCAAACAATCCCCACCCAGGTCCTCTGAATGAACCCTCAGGGATCCCCAAAAATACTGGGAAGAGAGAATGTGTAAGAATGTGAGTTTTGACATGTGAAAGACTTTGCCAAAAGTCGTAGCAGGTTTTCTGACTATTTTAAAAGGACAGTTTGCCTTGAACCCAGACTTTATATGCCTGGAGATGATTTATGGAAGGGAGGGAGGGAGCAAGGAGAGTGGGCAGAAATGGGTGAATGAATAAATGGTTATGTGGGCAGGTGGACGGATAGATGGGTGGGTGGGTGGGTAGGTGGATGGGTAGATGGAATGATATCCCTACCCCTGAAGAAACTCTTTTACGTTTTTGCTCAGAAAAACCTGAAGAAATAGATAAATTCCATAGAGCCTATAGACCTTATGAGGTTTAACATTTCCTCAATAGGTGGCTGCTGCTTAAATGATACAAGGGAGGCTAAGGGAGCCAGTATACACATGGAACCCAACACAGCTCTTGAGGAAATATCCCTTTTATGGACTAGGGCTGCCTGCAAAGGTAAGAGGCTCAATGAGAAGGTAAATTATTACATACCAGGCCTGGGAACAGATGAAAAAGTCAAAGGTGAAAACAGTCTAGGGCAGCGGTCAACTGGTGGCCTGCAGACCACTGGTGGTCCGTGAGGTCCAAAAGGTTGGCGACCACTGGTCTAGGGGACTAAGCGTACAGTAATAGAGGAAGTCTGCCAGGAAAAAAGTGTGGAAAAATGGACCAGTTACTGAAGGAGGCCAGTGGGCAATAGGCAAAAGGGAAAATTTCCACCAGGCTGGTACCTTAGGATAAAATGAGTAGCAGTCTACTTCCTAAGAAAAGCACTAGTTTATAAGAATACATAACAAGGCCCAGACCTATGAAAGGCCATTTTATGAACAGGAGGCACAAAGGAGCCTATAGCCAGCCTACTCAATGGATTTTATTGTAGGAGGTTAAGGCTAAAGGTTAAAGAGTTAAACCTGAGGAAATCTATAAATAACCATCACATACTACAAACCCAAAACAAACTTTAAAATGGGAACACGTATCACTCAAGATACCAGCAGTAAACAGATAGTAAAATCAAGCTAGGTAATTCTAAGATGGTTTAGGGACTATGCTACAAAGGTCTGGGCAAAATACAGGGAAACCACAAGGTCATTAGAGCACTTAGGCCTGAAGAGACAAGAGGAAACAGTAGATACCATAATCTAGGGAACAGGTAGGTGTGTGGAGAATACCACCAGACACAGGATATGACTTTTAGCCACCCAAGGGCAACCAGCCAGGAAAATAAAACCCCAGCCTCACTCTCCTATGTCCTCTGATCTTCTATTCATGCTCCCATTGGCCAAAGCAACCAAGAGCTAAAGGGCAAAGGAGTCCCTGGATGCAGTCTAGACAGGTGAAGTTCCTAGGGCAGAGAGAAGGATGCACAAGGCCAGAAAACAGATATGGAAGGGCAAACAGAAGATCATCCAGCATGTTAATTAATAACTTCAAGATTTTTATGACATCTTATTTTGGAAATGTTTGAAACTCTTGATGGATTCACGGCACACAGGATTAAAAGTCTGGCAGCATTTCCAGTAGGTTTCTCCAGTAGCATACAAAATTCTGGACTATTATGTTTTATCTCAAGAACAACACTGATATATTTATCCCACCATTTTACAAAGATATACAACAGTATCAGTCTAAATGTTCTCACTTTCTTCACATAATATTAAGTCTTCATAAACCAAGATATGACTGACTAGGTTTTAAGACAGTGCTATTATTTGGAAACTTTGTTTTTTAAATATAACTAATATTTATTTCAGGTATTCAAGTGAGCATTTATATCAAGAACATTAAGTAAAATAAATTATGGACATAATTTGGCCAGCCTGTGTTATTTATAGAATTACCATACTATTATATATAATAAGTTCTTCTAAGGCAGTGGTTCTCAACCTTCTGGCCCTTTAAATACAGTTCCTCATGTTGTGACCCAACCATAAAATTATTTTCGTTGCTACTTCATAACTGTAATGTTGCTACTGTTATGAATTGTAATGTAAATATCTGATATGTAGGATGGTCTTAGGCGACCCCTGTGAAAGGGTCGTTCGACCGCCAAAGGGGTCGTGACCCACAGGTTGAGAACTGCTGTTCTAAGGATTAATCAGCTCCAGCAAAAGGAAAAAATTACTTGAAATTTATGTGATAGAGACATAAGCCAAGACTAGGACAAATGCTAAAAGTACAATGATCATATACTAACTATATTACTCAGACAGTATACCAAATCTCACTATATTATCATATGTAAAAAAACACACAAAAAAACACACACAAAAAACAACAGGATCTCATATGTGGTGCAGATTCAATCTGATCACATCTTCTAGCTTGAAATATGAGCAATAACTACTGTTCACCAATTGCCCACTGCCTGGCACTATATTACATATATTATTAATTTAATCCATTAGTTTTATACTAATGTAAATATGACCAAATGAAAGTTACTAAGAAGTCTTCAGAGCTAAGGCTGTCAAAAACGGGACATTTAGAGTATTGACCCCATTTTTCTCATGTTTGTCAGAGCTCTTATTGGGTGTTCTGTCCCCAAGAAAACTACCCCCATCCTGGACCATAAGGTAGATCTTCATTACTCTGAGTCAGATATAGTATCTGCTTTCCTCTTACCAATGCTTAGTGAGGAATGGCTATGTTACACAATTCAGATTTAGGGCAAATGTGTTAGGGGCTTCTAGATTACTTGCTTATAGACATAAGGAACAATTCTTTTTTTTCTCACTGGCCATACTGACGTGCATAAATGTCATGCCTAAAGCTTCAGCAGCCATCCAGTGCCCAGCACTGAAGATGGCAGTGCTGGAAAATGTCAAGAACCTGGATCCTTGCTGATATTGCAAAGCCTTTAACAATCCTGAAGTCAGAAATATAACTTGCGATTTCTAATAAGTGAGAAAATAAATCCTCCATTGTTAAGTAGTTTTGGAGCTGGCTTTTCTGTGAACTGCAATGTAAAATATCCTAACTGGGTTAGGTATTGGCTAACAATAATAATAATTGATATTTTTCTGGGCTTCTTTAAAAATAGGAATTAAAAGCTGGATCAGGACTATGGAAGTTGTAGGGGGCTGAACAGTGACATATGCATCTCCCCTACAGAACACACACCTAACACACAGCATCCAACAGGAAGGGCACGGGAAGACTTCAAAGCATCCTAACAGCAAAAACCCCAAAGATTTAGCAAAGCTTGAAAATAAGAGCATTGATCCACATGCCACATAACACAAATTTCTAACACTATGGAAACTATTAATAGCAATTAATAAGAAATACAGTTGAGCCTTGAATAATGCAGGTGTGAACATCCCCCCACCCCCGCCCCATTCGAAAATCTATGCATAACTAACTAGTTGGTCCTCCACCTCCTCAGATCTAAAATATACATAAATAGTGAAAAAATATGGGGAGAGGGGAAAAATTCTTTCTGATATAGAAGTCATTCCATATGTCTGAACTGATTTAAGGTTTTTAAAAACCTGAGATAAATTCCATTATCAACTCAAGTTAATCCTCAAATGCACATAACTATTACCTCTCCTACACTATCACAAATTGCCAAGCTACTTAAAGCAAAATTTTTAAGAGACTAAAATTAAAAGCATAACGTGAATACAACTTAATTTTTAAAATAGTAAAATGTTTTAATGGCACTATATTGGCAGACAGAGGTACTGTAAAACTTGGGTAAAATGAATTTTTCAAACTAGTAATAACATAAATAGTTTTAATATATCCCTAAATCATGACTATACCTGTTGCCTTTTAGCTGCCATAATGTTCAGTTTATCCACTTCAGGTTTCAGGGCTTTATACTGTATTCCTAAGTCTTGTTCAGTGCCGGCATTCCTCAGTTTCAAGATACCATCTTCCACCTATTAAATATACCCCCCCAAAAAAAGAAAAATTCTAAGCAATTCTTATATAAAGAATTTTTTATGTTCTGCAACAGCAATTCAGTCAGCAATTCAAACTTTCTCTCTAGTTTACATGGCACTCAAACATTTGAGCAGCTACTACATGGGAGCTTTTGGAGAGCTGAAAAGGACAGTATTACTGATTTCTATTTAAAGGACACAATTTAGCCGAAACCGGTTTGGCTCAGTGGATGGAGCGTCGGCCTGCGGACTGAAAGGTCCCAGGTTCGATTCCGGTCAAGGGCATGTACCTGGGTTGCGGGCATATCCCCAGTAGGAGATGTGCAGGAGGCAGCTGATCGATGTTTCTCTCTCATCGATGTTTCTAACTCTCTATCTCTCTCCCTTCCTCTCTGTAAAAAATCAATAAAATATATTTAAAAAATAATAATAAAAAAATAAAGGACACAATTTAACATATCTTGATTTCTCAACTCTGGAACTCTACTGGTACAAGGAAATGTTTAATCAGTATTACAAAAAAGAAAGGAGTCAAAACAAAACATTTGCTACAAGTTCTTCATTAGAATCAAGACAACACAGGTCACAGTAGAACCTGTATGAAATACAATTAGAATAAAGGAATAAGTGGAAATGTAACAAAAACATCCCTGGTTCATTTAGGTAAACCACTCCATATCCCAAGGAATGCTGAATTAAGTATGGCCAGTAGCACTTTCACTGTGATAGAGAAAACAAATTACAGACACAGCCTGTACTTACAACTTTCAGCTGAACAAGTAATTTGTAGACATCTGCCATGTCAGCCAAAATAAGCAGCCGGGTAACAGCAGAAAGCAAAGCTCGAGCTGCCCGAACCATGTTGCCACGCTTCACGGAAGAGCAGGGATCATCTGCAAACTCTCCCGCAGCACTCTTCATCAAATCACCTGTTTTACAGAATGAAGAAAACAAACAGCAGAAATGAGCCAAACAGCTGTTTTACATTTAAAAAATAAAATAGCCCTGGCCGGTTTGGGTCAGTGGATAGAGCGTCGGCCTGCGGACTGAAGGGTCCTGGGTTTGATTCTGGTCAAGGGCCCTGTTCGGGTACATGCAGGAGGCAACCAATCGATGTGTTTCTCTCACGTCAATGTTTCTTTCCCTCTCTCTCCCACTCCCTAAAAATCAATGGAAAAATATCCTCGGGTGAGGATTAAAAAAATAAAATAAGTGAAATAAAATAGTTCAAGCTTTGTATATTTCATGCATGAAATTTAGTTTAAGATTTTTATTTTTGTTGTTGTGTTTTTCTTTCGTTTGTTTTAGAACTATTACTAAGAGAAAAGCACCCTCATGTTGCTAGTGAAAGCACAATATTTGGAAAATGATTTGGTACTATATATCAAAAGTCTTAAAAAATACTTCTTTCCAATAATCTAATAATACTCCTTTCAAAAAGTAACATTATATGTATCCTAAGAAAACTAAATCCAAGATTTGAGTGGGAGAAAAAATGGATCTAATGCAATTTATTCTCACATCCACAGAATTATACAGAAATATAGGAACCATTATGCAGGACCACCACACTTCATTAACCATCCCAACTGTTTAATGTGTACAGCTCTAAAAGTAATAGAGACTCACTGGTATGTGGAAGACAGAGTTCAGTCACTGGCATTCATTTTTCTCATAGTAAAACATTGCTAAGAACTCAAATGCTCAACAATAAGAATCTAGTTAAATAAACTATGATTTAACTTATAATTGACTATTCTGCAAATATAAACATATACATGAAAAAATGTTAAGGCATATGATGGAACCTTAAACAGAAAAAAAGAAATTATAAATGTGTGTAATCTGGGTTTAAAAAAGAAAGATTGAAGTAGTAAGGGTTAAAAAAAACTACATTTTATATAACAAACAAGTATTATATCCATAATACAGAAAATTAAGCTAAAAACATAAACATTTTACTATAGTTATTAGGAATATCCAGCTTATATAACCCTAAAATACAGTGCTAAAAATTTATATATAACATTTACTAGAAACTTGTAAAATAACACAGTTTTTGTCATTCATTTCTATTAGTAATCATTTAGGTGCCTATATCGTCCCTCTTTTCTTATAACGGGAAACAACTAGAGGACCAGGGCTTTGTCTGTTCCACCAGTTATACTGTTAGTACCTATATGGTGACTATTTATGTACTTGGAGAATCATATACTTCTTCCCTTGACTGAATGTGTCCACTTCAGATTAAAGCTTAAAGGCCATTCACGCTCGCTTCTCTTCCACAAATGTAAAAACGTACACTCTCAAGAAACCTAGCCACTTCTGAAGAGATCTACCGAATTTCTCCTATCAAACTTACTTGGATAACATGAGCTGCTGGGGGTGCAGGTGGGAATTCATCCTCAGATTAATATATTAATTAGGTTTAGAAGCAACATATATACTAAGAATAAAGACAGGCTTGGGCTCTGCATATCTCTTAGGTCAGAAATAACTCACAATGAAGAATCTCACAGTTAAAAGTTTTTTTCTGTATGTAAAATACACAGATATGAAGATACAGACATATGGTAACTATTATGTGGATACATGACATTAAAATGTTACTTCATGGTACTTAAAAAGACAGAGCACATTTATTTATTTATTTAACAAATATTTGAACGCCCACAATACATCAAAGACTGTATGAAGTGTAGTGATATAGTGCACATGAAACAACCCATATCCTCATGGAGCTCTATGGAAGGGGAAAGACAGACAAGCAAACAATTAAAAGCTAATTAAGACAAGGCACCTATACTCGAAGGGCTCACAAATTAGCATGTATCACAATGCAATCAGACTTACAATGGCACTGTGGACATGGTGCTATGGGAAGATAGTAGGAAAAGCTATTTACTCATAGAAGAAGTTGTCTCAAAAGCCTTACAGAAAAAGATTTTTGCCTTAGGCAATATTAATATTAAACAAGAGATACAATAAATAGAATTTCACCTATTTATTGAGAGCTTCTTCATTACACACTAAAACAAACAATTTCACTGGCAGGTGAACAAAGCTAAACAAGACTATCTCTCCTTTCAAACCGTTTAGTCCAGAAAAGAGGAATGTGATAATACAGAAATCATGTAGCATGTTAACATACAAGCTGTAAGAAAGGCACAAAGTACTACAAGGTTTCAAAGGAGGAGATAACTAATGACCAGCAAGTTTTATAGAAGACAAGGCACTCTGAAATAGACTCTGCCCTCCAAGGATAGGAAGGACTTTGGGCAGTGGAGTTAAAAGAATTAGCACTTTAAAAAACGAAAAAGCAACATAATAATATCCAATATTTATTAAATGTCCACTCTATGGCACTATCACATTTTATTTAATCACTAGAGGCCCGGTGCACAAAAATTTGTGCACTCGGGGAGGGAGGGAGGGTCCCTCAGCCCGGCCTGTGCCCTCTCCCAGTCTGGGAACCCTCGGGAGATAACGACCTGCTGGCTTAGGCCTGCTCCCGGGTGGCAGAGGGCAGGCCCACTCCCTAGGTGCAGCCCCTGGTCGGGCTCAGAGCAGGGCCATTTGGGGAGTTGGGGCACCGCCCCATGTCATGCACAGAGCAGGAAGGATCAGGAGGTTGCGATGCCACCCTCAGTCATGCTCAGGGTAGGGCCGATTGGGGGATTGGGGCACCGCCCCCTGTCACACTCAAGGCAGGGTCGATGGGGAGGTTGCGGTGCAACCCCCTGTCACGCACAGAGCAGGGCCAATCAGGGGGTTGGGGCGCTGGCCCCTGTCACTCACAGAGCAGAGCCCATCAGAGGGGTTGGGGCGCCGCCACTCTCACACTCAGGGCAGGGCCGAAGGGGAGGTTATGGCTCTACACCGTCACACACAGAGCAGGACCCGTTGGGGGGGGCGGGGGGGGAGGGGGTTGGGGCACCACACCCTGTCACACACAGAGCAGGGCCGATCAGGGGGTTGGGGCACTGCACCCTGTCACACACAGAGCCGCAGAGCGATCAGGGGGGTGGGCAGCTCCCCCCTATCAGGCACAGAGCAGGGCTGATCAGGGGGTTGGGGCACCTTCCCCTGTCCCGAACAGAGCAGGGCGGATAGGGAGGTTGTAGCCCTGCCCCCTGTCGCACACAGAGCCGCAGGGCGATCAGGGGGTTCAGGGGGTTTGGGCACTGCCCCCTGTCACACTGATGCCGGTGCCGGGAGGCCTCGCGGCTCCGCTGATCCCCGTGCACTGGGTGTGTGTGGGGGGGGAGTGTCCCTCAGCCCAGCCTGCCCCCTCTCACATACTGGGAGCCCTCAGGCGTTGACCCCCATCACCCTCCAATCGCAGGATCGGCCCCTTGCCCAGGCCTGATGCCTCTGGCCTAGGCGTTCGGCCCGGGCAGCGGGGACCCGCAGCTGCAGTGGCCCCACGATGGTGGGCTTCGCTTTAGGCCCAGGCAAGGGACCCCTAGCTCCTGGGACTGCCAGCTTCAACCGTGCCCAGCTCCCATCGCTGGCTCCACCCCTACTTCCTGCTATCACTGGCCAGGGCGGAAAAGGCACCTGATTCTCTGATCATGGCTGGGGGGCAGGGCAAAGGCGGCCCCAGGGCCGCCTTTGCCCTGCCCCCCAGCTCTTAGCTCCCCCCTGGGTTTCTGATCACTGTCAGTGGCAGGGGGCTTCTTCCTGCTTTCCCTTTGGCCTCCCTGCATTGTGCCTACATATGAAAATTAACCACCGTCTTGTTGGCAGTTAACTGCCATCTCAGTTGGCAGTTAATTTGCATATAGCCCTGATTAGCCAATGAAAAGGGTAGCTCGTACGCCAATTACCATTTTTCTCTTTTATTAGTGTTGATATCAACCACCTAGAAAGTTAGGCTAATATTAGCCCTTCTTTACAAATAAGACAACTAAAACGTAGGTTAACTAACTTAATCACAGTTACCTAATAGTAAATGTGTACAACCAGGTTTTGTAATTCCAATGCTTGTATTCTTATAACCACTTATCAAGATGAGGTATATAAAAAGAAGGCATGCCTGGGAGCTGAGTTCTCAAATTAATGGAAGATGGGGATGGAGAGAGTACAAAGAAGAATCCCTGAACCAAAGAGCAAATTCAAAGCCATATATACGCAAGATTAACCTAACAAAAATAATACAATAGCCCTAACCCGTTTGGCTCAGTGGATAGAGCGTCGGCCTGCAGACTGAAGGGTCCCAGGTTCTATTCCGGTCAAGGGCATGTACCTTGGTTGCGGGCACATCCCCAGTAGGGGGTGTGCAGCTGATCGATGTTTCTCTCTCATCAATGTTTATAACTCTCTATCCCTCCCCCTTCCTCTCAGCAAAAACTCAATAAAATATATTTAATTTTTTAAAAAAGTAATACAATAAACCTAACCAGAGAGATAGGTCAGAAAGGTACAGTGAGAGCTCAGGAAAGAAAAGTAAATTATAAAGGGAGGGGTCAAGCCCTGGCTGGGTGGCTCAGTTGGTTGGAGCACCATCCTGTGCACCAAAAGGTTTCAGGTTCAATTCCCGGTCAGGGCACATACCTAGGTTTCTGGTTCAATCCTCATTTGGGGCACATATAAGAGGCAACCAATGGATGTTTCTCTTTTCCTTCTTCTCTCCCTCCTTCCTTTCTTCCCTCCCTCCCTCCCCTTTCCTCTCTTTAAAAAAAAAAAACAAAAACAAAAACAAAACAAAAAAAACATATCCTCGGGTGAAAATTAAAACAATTTAAGTAAAAAACAAAGGCAGGAGTCAAATTATATGATAACCTTTGATTATGAAGAGTAAAGGAAAAGAAAGCATCAAAGATTACTGTATGACTGCACATAAATTAGGGAAACTTAAAAAGAAAAGAAAGCTGGAGCTCTTGACATTGTGAATTTGAGGAGAAATACTCTATGACAATAGAAACGAAGAGAATCAAAATGATGAACTGTCAAAAACAAGAAGACAAGAATTTGCAAGAGAAAACTGGTCAACAAAAATCAAATGCATATATACAGATCAATGAAAGAGAACTGAGAACCCAGAAATATAGTTAATTAAATTTCAACAAGGCTGGCAATACCACTTCATAGGGGAAGAAATAGTCTTTTCAATAAATATTGATAGGACAGCTGGATATCCATAGGCAAAAGAAGAGAGTTGGACTCCTACCTCACACCATATACTTTCAAAATAGATCAAAACCTAAATGTGGAGCTACAACTATAAAACACTTATAAGAAAACACTGATAGAAGTTTTCATGACCTCTAGCAATGGTTTCTTAACTATGACACCAAAAGCATAAACAGGAGAAAAAATAAATTGAACATCATCAAAATTTAAAATTGTGTCCTTCAAAGGCCACTATCAAGAAAATGAAAAGACCCACAGAATGGAAGAAAATTTTTGAAAACCATATACCTGATAAGAATCTAGTATCCACAACATGTAAAGAACTTTCACAATAAAAAGATAAATAATACAATTTAAAATAGGCAAAGGAATTATATATACATTTCTCCAAAGAAGATACATATATGGCTAATAAGAACATGAAAAAATGTTCAATAGCCATAAGGGCAATGCACACCAAAATCACAATGAGATATCACTTCATATAACCAAAAAGGCAGATAATAAGAAATGCTGGTGACTATGTGGAGAAATTGAAAACTTCATATTCCATTGGTGGAAAAGTAAAATGATACAGCCACTTTGGAAATTCCTCAAAAGATTAAATGTAGAGTTACCATGTGACCAGCAATTCCACTCCTAAATATATATCCAAGAGAACTGAAAACATGTCTACACAAAAAATTTATACATGAATAAGTTCACAGCAGGACTGCTCATAATAGATGAAATGTGGAAACAACCCAAACATCTACCACTAATGTATGGATAAACAAAATGTGGTATTTGTGCACACTGGAATCATGCAAGGTGAGGACTGTCTGTATTTACCTTCCAGGAGTGCTGTGGATATGAAACCAAATGTTCTCAGAGTGCTTAGAACAGTGCATGCTCTCCCATGCTATCTACTATCACTGTTGGAATTAATTACAGATAGACTGAGGGGGAGAGGAAGGCAAAAAGACAATAAAGACATAACTGAAGATTGAATACTCTAGACTACAAAGAGAAACACACATAACAGGACCACAGAAGGAAATGACAGCCTTAAAATGAGAAGGAGGATTCTTGTACCCTCAGATAAGAAGTGAAAGTAGAGATAGCAAGAGACTTCCAGTTGGGGGAATCTCCATTTTCTCAGAAACAGTCTATGAGGCTCTCCTAAAAAATGAGCAGGGTGTCAATAGAAACAAGAGGTGAGGATATTGGAAGAAACTAAAGCAGTTACTATTGGAAATAAAAAAAAGTGTTAACCTGAGGTAAATGTAAGAACTGTGGCAGAACTGGATGAATTTAAAGTAGTTTCCTTAAAACTATAGTCCAACTAAATGAATCAAAATTCTCCAATTGACTAGCTTATATTTGAATAGACTAGTGAAAAGTCTTATAACTTTAAAAGTAATGTTCATCACTTAACCTCGCTGTACTAATTCCTCATTTTCCACCAACTCTAATTTCTCTTTCACTATAACTTCCTCCTCCCCTCCTCCTCCTCCACCTTCTCAATTCTCATTTCCACCATGTTCTTCTTAAACAGTTTCATGCCTTTGACAGCTAGCATATCATTCCAAAATAATATTGGGTCAAATGACAACAAATATGTGGAACTCAAAAAAAAACTAAATGAAAGATATTTACATCCACTCTAATCTCTTTTAACTCACAGCCATAATAATGGCAAATCCTTAATTCATGAATAACATTCAAATTTTCTCTACTCACAAAACAATGAACAAATTTGTAAACAGCCACTAGCGAACACCAAGGACCTCAAATTTCTCTTAAAGGTCATCTCTGTAAAAGGAATATGACACTAAAATTGACTGGAGATGTTTAATATGTCCTATATAATAAAAGGCTAATATGCAAATCGATCGAACGGAGGAATGGCTGGTAGCTACAATACGCACTGACCACCCACGGGCAGACACTCAACGTAGGAGCTGCCCCCTGGTGGTCAGTGTGCTCCCACAGGGGAAGCACTGCTCAGCCAGAAGCCGGGCTCACGGCTGGTGAGTGCAGCGGCAGTGGCAGGAGCCTCTCCCGCCTCCATGGCAGTGGTAAGGATGTCCAACTGCCGGCTTCGGCCCGCTCCTCGCAGGAGTGGGCCAAAGCCGTCAGTTGGACATCCCCCGAGGGCTTACGGACTGCAAGAGGGCACAGGCTGGGCTGAGGGACTCCCACCCACCCACCCAGTGCACGAATTTCGTGTACCAAGCCTCTAGTTAAAATTATACAGGTCATTTCCAGCAGCATGGAATGGAGTGACCAATGGTCTGCAGAACAACTTGCCCATGTTTTATTGTGACTACTGTGATACATGCCTCACCCATGACTCTCCATCTATAAAAAAAGACACATTACACTGGTAGGAAACACAAAAAGAATGTAAAAAACTATCAGAAATGGATGAAAGAGTAGGCTCAGAGCCTTATTGACAAAACAACAGAGTATTTCTGCAGGGAAAGATACCCCCTACTCCATCCTCGGTTCCTCCTTCTGCAGGGGGCAATGATCCCATCTCTCCCCACTCCCCTCACCTCCAGTCTTCTAGGTCCTCCTACTCCTGGTATGATGCCAGTGGGACCTGCTCCTGAAATGAAGCTGCCTATGGGAGGGCACATACAATGATGCTTGGGCCCCCAATGATGAGACCTACCACCAGTCCCATGATGGTGCCCCACTCCACGAGAAATGACTCAACCAGAGAGATAAGGAAATAGGGGAGTCTCTTTCTATCAGTTTTATATTACTTGTTCTACTTCACCAGGAGTTCGTCGTACTATGACTCTGGGTGTTTTCTAATAGAAAACAAGAACAGGAAGATTTACTCCCTCTTCCTATCAAAGAGAGAACAGTTTTGGAGGGGAGTAGTGGGCCAAAAAATAAAGCAATTTTCATTTGTGTTGTGAAATGAGAAAATAAATTTGTCAATTCTTTTTAGTTTAAAAAAACAAAAAAAACATATAGCCCAGCTGGTGTGGCTCAGTGGTTGAGCTTCAACCTATGAACTGGGAGGTCTAGGTTCAATTCCTGGTTAGGGCACATGCCTGGGTTGAGGGCTCAATCCCCAGTAGGGGGCGTGCATGAGGCAGTTGATCAATGATTCTCTCTCATCATTGATGTTTCTATCTCTCTTTCACTCTCCCTTCCTCTCTGAAATCAATAAAAATATTTTTTTAAAAACACAAAACAATATATATAAAAAATCAAGAGTCCTTTAAAAACAATAAAATATAACAAGTTTATATTTGTTTAAGCATAATTGTAAGAGTTATCAAAAGCACTCTTTTCTCATACAAAAAGGCAAATTGGGAAAACTGAGGAAGATAAGTAATCTGTCCACAGTCACATGATCAGCAGTAAAGGTTGATTATATAACTGGGTCTTCTGGCCTGGTCCCAATTGTCTCTAGTCAACTACACTACATTTGGTATTAACTAAGACATAAAAAAGATGAAACTTAAGAACCCACTACTATTGTTCTATCTGTCATGAAATCAGATCTGTCAATATACTCATCCACTGGCATTCTCCCCTCACTAAGCTGAAGACAAAAGTTAAGTTCCTCTGGAGCAAAACAAGAACAAAGGGCAATTGTAAAGGAAGTAAACAAAAAAACACAGAGTTCTACATTAGAACAGGACAAGATCAAGACCTCTCTAAAGCATCAAATATCTTGAGTGAATTCTCTTCAAAGCAATCCAACTTTTTAAAAAGTTATAAGGAAAGGACAGGTCTAAAAACTGTAGGTGTTTGTGTGCATGAGAGAGAGACAGTAAAAATAAAAAAAGAAAGCTTGGTTTTTCTTTTTTAACATGAGCCTAGAAAACATGAGATATTCTATTATGCTGTTCCTTTAAAACAAATAATGTCACAAAGTAATGTTAATGAATATACACTTGACCCTTGAACAAGGGTTTGCACAGGTCCACATAAACATAACTTCTTTTTTTTTTCAATAAATACCTGCACTGTTTCAATCTGCAGTTGGGAGTCCACAGATAAGGAAGAAACACTGTATGCACAGATCTATGCCATTTTATATAGAGGATTTGAGCATCCTCGGATTTTGGTATCTGTGCCAGGGGTCCTGGAACCAATACCCAGCAGATACCAAGAGACAACTAAGTTATGGGGGAGTCAAATGTTATACTCAGATTTGACTGCATAGGGGTCAGTGCCCCTGATCTTCGTGTTATTCAAGAGGCAACTGTACATTATTCTCCCAGAACACTGTCTGGTACAGATAAAACAAGGTATTGGAATTGGATCTGAATCCCAACTTGGTTATTTGGCAGCTGTGTGCCTTTCAGTTGCTTTATCTCTACCTGTTTTCCATAAAATGAGAATACCATCTGCCACCTCACTGGGTTGTTTTGAAAATTAAATGAGGTAATAAATGTGAAGCTCAACAAATACTTCCATGCCACTTTCACACTACCTATCTACTATCTTCAATTCTTAAATCTGTTCAGAACATGATCATTGTACATACACCAATTGTTTCTTACATTTTTAGAAATAAAGTCATGCTAGCAATTTTCCTAAAGCATGAAAATTAAAGGAAGTAAACAAAAAAACACAAAAAGCAAATTAAACTAGCTTTTAATTTGTAATGTTGAAGCAGTAAAGAGGGAGCCTCCTTCACTCATTCTCCATAGCGTAAAAAGTAGTAAACACTAACTGGTCCTTTTATGGTAATAGCTACAAACAAAGCTTGACTTACAGTAGTTTACTTGCTGGACAGACACATCATAATTAAAATGCCAAGGACAAAAGACAAAGAGAGAATCTGAAAAGCAGCAAGAGAAAAGCAGTTAGTTACCTACAAGGGAGTGCCCATAGGACTGTCAGCTGATTTCTCAACAGAAACTATGCAGGCCACAAGGGAGTGGCAAGAAATATTCAAAGTGATGAATAGCAAGAACCTACAACCAAGATTACTCTACCCAGCAAAGCTATCATTTAGAATTGAAGGTCAGATAAAGAGCTTCACAGACAAGAAAAAACTAAAGGAGTTCATCACCACCAAACCGGCATTATATGAAATGCTGAAGGGTATTCTTTAAGAAGAGGAAGAAGAAAAAGGTAAAGATAAAAATTATGAACAACAAAGTGACAACAAATACATATCTATCAACAAGTGAATCTAAAAATCAAATGAATAAAAAATCTGACGAACAGAATAAACTGGTGAATAGAACAGAATCAGGGGCATAGAAAGGGAATGGACTGACAATTCTGAGGGGGGAAGGGAGTGTGAGGGGTTCAGGAAGAGCCTAGACAAAAATTGTACACCTATGGACAAGGGCAGCTGGGGTTGGGTAAGGACAGGGGGTGGGGTGGGAACCGGGTGGAGGGGAACTATGGGGGTGGGGGGGGAGAGGAACAACTGTAATAATCTGAACAATAAAGATTTATTTTAAAAAAAAAAAGCTTGACTTATAGTAGTTCTACTTGCTGGGCATTAACTTTTCCATCTTTTTTTTTTTTTAAAAAGAAATTAAGCCAACCTGAGGTTCCTTCCTGTTTTTAGTAACTTGTCATCTGCCTCACCTATCCCATTTACAACTCCACATACAAAAAAGTTCACTTCATACTTCAAGAACAGCTCCCAACCACAATGCCATAGGGAGGGTCCTATGTAAATAGCTCTACAGCCTTCAAAAGTCCTCCAAGGAGATCCAATAGAGCAAAATAATACTAAGGATACTTCTAATATGTTCATTTCTACCTTGAGGTCCAAAAAAATAAGAATTTTGTCCGCCCAGCAGAGGAACATGGCTTATCTTCTGCAAAAGTACATAATCCATCCATTCCAGGTATCTTTATTAATGGGAAAAAATTTTATTTGCACCTTAAATAGCAGATATGGGACAATTTATACTGCACAATGAGATTGGAGAACACAATATGTTTATGTTATAAAGATGGGATGAGGAAGACCACACCAATAAACACGACAATATTAACAGAGGTAGTATATCATGAGGTGACATAGCCTGAGGGTGATTATTTCCTGCTGTTTATGTTCGTGCGCTTTCCTTAAATTTTCTATTATACACACACACACACACACACACACACACACAAGTTTTTAAATGATCAAAAAATGTAAAATATCTTTAATTCATGTCTATGACACATAAAACTCAGGGTTTCCTAGAAAGGAATAACCTAAATCACTCAAAATGTCTATACACAAAATATTTTTTCTACGGTATAAAAAACTCATGGCAATTAGAGTCACTGCAAAAAGAAAAAGTAAAATTAGCATACATTATGAAATATGAATGCTTTGTGAATCATCTGTCTTGAACGCTTATCTAAAACATAGATGGTAAAATAAGGGGGAGGAGGCATATGCAGCCCAATCACATGTCATTATATTTTGTTTAGTTGCTGTAGAAGTTCAACTGTTACAGAGACTTTAAATAGACATTTCCTAAATAAAACATTTTATGAGAGCATACTGTTTGTTATCAATTGCCAAATCCAACAAAGTTGTTTTTAGACATCCACCTGAATGTGCTTTTGAGAAGCAGCAAAAAACAGCCTTGTGTGGAAATGACAGAAGCTTCTGGAAGAGTTAAAAGACATTTACCATCAACATGTTCAAATTATTTATTCATTTCAGAAGCAATTTCATGGCCATTAAGTGGAATTCTAATTCCTCTTCTCCCACAGGTTTCCCAGATGCCCGTGCTCAAGTTTCTTTTGTCTCTTTACCTTAAAATGATTTTAAAAGTTTTTTTCTGCCCTGACTGGTTTGCTCAGTGGATAGAGCATCGGCCTGCGGACTGAAGGGTCCCAGGTTCTATTCCGGTCAAGGGCATGTACCTTGGTTGCGAGCACATCCCCAGTAGGGGGTGTTCAGGAGGCAGCTGATCAATGTTTCTCTCTCATCCATGTTCCTAACTCTCTATCCCTTTCCCTTCCTCTCTGTAAAAAATGTATTTTTTTTAAAAAAAGTTTTTTTCTTCTCAGACAAATATCTCATACTACACTTGTTATCAATTACAGCCCTCAGTCTTGTACTTCTTACCGAAGTCGTTTTTTTTATCTTTATTGTTGAAAGTATTACAGATATCCCCTTGTTTTTTCCACTGACCCCCTCCCACCCTTCACCTGCCCCTCCCAGGCCTTCACTACACTATCAGCTGTGTCCACAGGCTATGCATATATACATACATGCACCTAAGTTTCCCAGTTAATTTATCCCCAGCCTTCAGTCTTTAAAATAAAAACTGTCCTGCTCAGCCAGTGTGGTTGAATGATTGAGTGTCGACCTATGAACCAGGAAGTCAGGATTCTACTCCCAGTCAGGGCAAATGCCAGGGGTTGCAGTCTCATTCCCCAGTGTGGGGCATGTATGAGGCAGCCAATCAAGGATTCTCTCTCATCGCTGATGCTTCTCTCTCTCCCTCTCCCTTCCTCTCTGAAATAAATAAAAATATTCAAAATAAATAAAAATAATATATAATAAAAACTGTCCTATTTACCACACTCCTTTTAAATATTTGAAAAGTGACTAAAACTCTGACCATAACATTAGAGAAGTTTTTGGTTTTTCTGGTTCAAAATAGACTCATTAAGTCATATTACTCTGTAGACGATATTATTCAGTCATTAAAAATTACATTGTAGCCGAAACCGGTTTGGCTCAGTGGATAGAGCGTCAGCCTGCGGACTGAAGAGTCCCAGGTTTGATTCCGGTCAAGGGCATGTACCTGGGTTGCGGGCACATCCCCAGTGGGGGATGTGCAGGAGGCGGCTGATCGATGTTTCTCTCTCATCGATGTTTCTGACTCTCTCTCTCTCTCCCTTCCTCTCTGTAAAAAATCAATAAAAATATATTTTTTAAAAAAATCACATTGTAGAGAGCCGGGGGGGGGGGGAGAATATATATATTTTTGCTATCAATTGCCAAAAGAATTTTGTCAGCCCAGCAGAGGAACATGGCTTATCTTCTGTAAAGTACATAATCCACCCATTCCAGGTATGTATGTGTGTGTGTGTGTGTGTGTGTGTGTGTGTGTGTGTGTATATATATATATATATATGAATGTAATAGAAGTAATCCTGTTATTTGCAGATTTTTAATATTTCCTGTAACTGTGATATCATACTATGTTAGTACAGTTGTGGCAATAATATTATACTTAAAATCCTTTTTTCTTGAAATATTAATGTTTATTGCATGTAATATTATTATATTTAAGATCATTTTTCTTAAAAAGTATATATATTTAAAAATTACACTGTAGGAATAGTAATATTAAAAGATGTTCAGGATCCACTGAGTGAAAAAAAATGACAAAATGAAGCAAAATATATTTCTATCCACATGAATACATTCATAAAAAACAAACTGGAAGAGTTTAGACCAAAATGTTAAACATTGGTTTCACCTCTGGGTAACAAAAATTATAGCTAATTTTTATTTTCTTCTTTTTGCTCTTACTATTAAAAGCATGTATACTGCAGAAAATTACTTTTGTTTAAAGAAAAAATGTTTCAAATTCTACCCACCCAGGAAATAGCCAGAGGAAAGGGGGAAAAAAAAGAGCAAGCCAGCAAGCAACATCACAGGTAAGTCTGTTATAACACCGCCCCCAACTCCCATATTTAATGGCGTGGCATCTTTTTACAAAACAGAAAATAAAAACCATTCAGCCCTGGATTTTGAATATCTAAAACTCCCCTATCATGGGATTCCTAATTCTTGAAAGTTACTTTTTTAGTGCTATATCTCCACTCATTAAACTACTTTACACCAAATTCTCTTAAATACATTTGATTAAATTTAGGATCTCATCAGAAAATGACACAATTATTTTTATCATTCCACCAACTTTTACTTTACAAGATAATAAACTGACAGGGCCAAGGCTTCACAAAATTATTTGCTACTCCAAGATAATCAAGAATTAACACCCATTTCCCAAGCTGTCCCACTCCCTTTCCCTCCCCTCTTCCCCAATTTTTAAAATTCATTTTCCATAGTCTGGTAATAAAACATTTTCCACACTTGTCAATTAAGATAAACTGGCAATATAATTGCAAAGGATACCAAATTTCATAGTCCTATGGGAAGGAGCCAAATGGTGATATTTATCTGGCATAACCCGCATGCCCTATGATATGATGATGAATCTGAATAAAACATTTAATCCTTCCCACCTTTGCCTTTCCGTTCATCAATGGGTGATATTTGGCAAAAATCACAGACTCCTGATACCTCCATACTTATAGATAAAGTGACAATTCAAAGAATTCCTGAAAGAAGCTTTAAG
Organism: Myotis daubentonii; assembly: GCF_963259705.1. Classification (NCBI taxonomy): domain Eukaryota; kingdom Metazoa; phylum Chordata; class Mammalia; order Chiroptera; family Vespertilionidae; genus Myotis; species Myotis daubentonii. The sequence goes on along the minus strand of NC_081844.1, from coordinate 81,432,609 downwards.
TGAACTTGAGTCAATGTGTATCTTTTGAAAAATCAACCCAGGAAATAAACATTTAAAAGCCCATCAAAATCTGTTCAAAACATACCCAGAAAAACTCTTAACTTACATCCTTCCCCATCCCATGGCAGTAAGGAACAGAGCTTAGAAATTCCGACTTTTAACAGTCAACAGAATAGATTGATTTTATCAAAAACATTAAAATAGAGTACCACACATATTCATGTTCTTCTACTAATTCAAGCATGCCCTACTGTCATTCAGAAACACTCCAAAGAGAGGCACTTACGTCCTGATTACACATTCAAATAAATGCATAACATGCATTTCAACTTGGGAATCACTTTCTTAAGAAATTAACTAGTAGACACCACGTTACTGCAACATCATGATTGAAGTCATGCCAAAGTCAAACTGTAATACCTGAGATAACTTCCTCAGGTACATTGGATACCAGGCAATAATATTATTTGCTGTAGTATTATTATCCTGGTTAGTGTTATTTTTGTTTTTACAAGATTAAAAAAAAAAGAGAGAGGAGCAATTTCAAAATCACAGTAAACATTAAAATTTAATAAGTTCATTTTCCTTTCCTCACTTTCAAGCCAGCTACACCAGAATCTGAGTCTCTGCAGAGCAGCATATGCTCACACAAGGGTAGTGATCCAGAAAAAGACAGCATCCTTGACACATTCCAAGTCAAAGAAAAAACAGCTTCCACTCTAGAGACTTACAGTTTAAGTCAGACAGACAACTTTAAGACATAAAACACCTGAATGGCAACCAGCTAATGATTTTTTGGAATTTATATTTAGCTTTTCCTGCTCAGGTTAAATGAAGAGCAAAAGAAAATGGATTAAATTGTGAGAGTGGAGAAATGGGGGTCAATAATGAACAAGTGTTAAATTAATCACAATCTTCAGGAACATATGAAGGGTAGGAACTGGAGTGGGAGCACTTCTTAACAACAGACCCAGCCATTAGGGGATCACATGAAGAGGTATCCACCAAAGTAAGAGGAGAAAACAGGATGAAAAATCTACCAAAATGGCAAGGGGAAAAGGTAGGATAACAAATGAGAAGCCAGATTCAAAAGCAAGAAGAGAATGAGAAAAACCAGCTTCTTTCTTGTTAGGTTTAATTTCTTGTGATTACACTAATCTGAAATCCTAATTAACTTAACTTTAAGCTTTTTCAAAATGTTAAATGTTTCTCTGATATTGCTCTTCCAGAGCATTATTAGCATTTTTTGAAACCCATACTCAACATTCTAGATAGGAATACTTGTCGTTTTTCTCCTGTGAAATATTCAAGAGCCCATATATAAGATCAAGCTCATAGCGCCAACCTGATTAAAACCACACTAACAAGACCAGACAAATTAAAATGCAATCTCTCTCACACCCACACAAAGCTCCTCAAAGCTATATTTCATGTCTTTACACCATAAACTTAGCAAACCCAGACTCTACTCTGTCTCCTGTCTACCTCTCAAACAATCACTGACAGCTGCTTTGTCCTGATCACATCTGCCTCTTAACATCTATCTTCCAGGCTGCCTATATTAGATGTGAATATATCAGTCTGAAGCTATCAACATCTGCACTGGACAGGCTACCAATTTTCACCTCCCTCAATCTGATTCTAGTCAGTTGCCAGGGAGAAAATTATGCCTCAAGAGCTTGACAGCTTGTGCTCAGTATCCATCCTTTTGTCAAGGATAAAATTTATCATTTTCCTTAAAATTGCCTTGCCAAGATTCATAATAAGTGTATATATATACCCACAAACATATACATACATACATACTTATATATGTACGTACATACACACACACCTCTCCATATGTATGCCTTTTTCCCCCCTATATAGAAATCATTGAAGCTGTACCAAGGAAGATGGCATCTTTGTCTTTAAGTTCACTACACAATTACTGAAATATATAAAAGAATGTCTCTTAATTAGTATCAATTAAAAACCCTCATTGCCTATCCCTTCTTCATGACAATGTTCTAAGAGACCATCAGTTTTAACTGACTGGGAAATTCTGTGCTTTCAAGATTTAAAAAGCTAAGAAATTATCTGTGCAATAAGACCACTAAAGAGTATGCCCATCAATCAACTATAGCTGTTAAAATAACACAGATGCTACCAAACTCAATAGTTTTAACTCTACTGTTTTAGTAGACCAATAAATAATGCTTTCTTGCTCTAAAAATGACAAGATACTTTCTACAGAAAAAAAAAAAAAAGATTCTTGTAACAGTTGAGACTTAGTATTGAATAACATTGATTGTTCTCAGGGATTTGAAGTCCTACTTCTACTCAAAAAACAATGCACTGTCACTATAATCAAAGTTTATCTAAAATGAAATAATGATCTGAAAACCAAAACTTGAAAAGAATACTTTCAAAAAAATCCTAAGACAAATAGTGCCTAAACATAAATAGACATGAAAGGGGGGAAACTACAAGCCAAACATTAAAGTATTTGCTTTCTATTTATTGGATGAGGAATTTACTTTCACCTTCTAGCCATTTGGAGATAAGGTATATGTAGGTGTCACTATTAAATGTTTTTTCAATATTGGAGAAGAGGCTGCAGTGAATTATCCAGATGTTTTCATGTTGTCTACCATGTAAATAACAGTACATACATGAGAGGTAGCAGGTTGTGATTAGTGGTATGGCAGTCATGGAAGAAAAATCAAGCCAAATGGCCTGGGGGCAGTAAAAGTCACTGGCTTTAGCTACAATCCTTGCTCTGTTCAACAGAATTCTACCACCTTTTCCAAGACTACCATAAATCTGGTCCCACCGTTAAAACCATTACAGACACATGCAATCATGTCTTGATTTTCAACTCCAAGTTAATCCTACCTCTGCAAAACCACCAGAAACTAGGAAAAAGAATGGGAAGATTCTTCCTCTGAGCCCCCAAGAAATAGTCAACCCTGACACATTGATTTCATATATCTGGCCAACAGATAGGTAAGAGAATAAATTTCTGTTGTTCTATGCCACTAATTTTATATTAACTTATATGTTACTAAAGGCCCGGTGCATGAAATGTGCACACTGGGGGGCGGTGGGGGGCGGGTCCCTCAGCCCGGCCTGCGCCCTCTCACAGTCCGGGACCCCTTGCTCCTTAGCGCCCGCCTGCTCACTGCTCCTTACCACTTGGCTCACTGCTCCTTAGCGCTGTTGCAGAGGCAGGAGAGGTTCCCGCCACCACCACTGCGCTCACCAGCTGTGAGCCCAGCTTCTGGCTGAGCGAACTCTCCCTGAGGGAGCACACTGACCACCAAGAGGCAGCTCCTGCGTTAAGCATCTGCCCCCTGGTGGTCAGTGCGCATCATAACAACAGGTTGTTCTGGTCGTTCGGCCATAATGGCCGCTTAGGCTTTTGTTATGTAGACTAAAGGCCCAGTGCATGAAATTTGTGCACTGGTAGGGTCCCTAGCAGCTGGCAGCTGCCGGCCGGGGCCTCCTTCCCTTCCCCCAGCCGGCCCCGCCCCCTGGTCGAACTCCTGGATGACCTCCCGATGGAGGGGACAATTTGAATACTACTCTTTTATTATATAGGATTGCAGCCCTGGGAAACTAATACATCCAATTAGCTAGTATTATGGAATTTAAATAGTCTCGTCATTTGCAGTATGAGAATACTTATCTTCAGCCTGAAAACTGAGAAAAATATTTAGTTCACAAATTCAGAACAACTAAAGATAGCATCGCCCATTTAATGCATTGTCTCTTTTGGGGTACTGACACAGGTATGAATTTGACATTAAGACTCTAATGGACAATGCATGCACATTGCTGTCAGCCATCAGAGATCCACTGAGGTGCTCACAAAGCCCAGTAACACAAATTTAACACAAAACTGTAGGGCGCCGCTATAGGGTTAAGCCTTGTACTGACCTGTTGGCAAAGCCACAAACAAGTCCCAGCTTAGAAGGCACAGCTCTCTTAGCATAATTAGGCTTGACCTTATGATGCTCCCTAGATCTTATCTGGGTAGCTAATGGGCTGAGGGAGATGTAGCAAGTGCTGCCAAAACAAGTGAAACTCACAAGAACAGTGTAACTCTGTTGACCACTACCTTGTTTACCTCTGGCTATATACTAAAGGCTCAGCTTGCCGTCTGGATCTCTCTCTGTGGCCTTAGCCAGGCACAGGAGATCCACCTACACCCAGCTTATTGTCTTTGTCTTTTCTACATCCTTCTCCAACCCCCGCTCAGGCTCACCAAACCCTTAGCTGTGCTGGCCCGGCACAATTTCCAGAATTGCTGGACATGTTTATATTTTATCACCCCTATGTCTTCAGCATGAACTAAAAAGAGATACTGCATAGGATGACATGTAAACTTCTGCCCCATTTATTTTCTATCAAATTGACAACATTTCTAAGACTCAACTTTTACTTGGAACACCCATGAGAAGTGAATTCAAATTCTCCAAAAAAATTGTTCCTTTGTTACTATCTCTCCTGATTAAAATTTAAGCCTGCACAACTTAATATATCTCCAATAACTGAATATGATTAAAGCAACTGGCAAACATAAAAATGAAAATATTGACCACAAAAAGTCACCTTCCAGGATTAATTTTCTAAAAAGGACTGCCCCTCTATATATAAAAAGCAATATTAACCTACCTTGTTTTCGAACATCTTCTACAGCAGCCACAAGCTCCTCCTTGAGAAACTGACTCTCCTTTGCAATTTTATCCCCTTTGTCCAAGAAATTCTCAGTTGCTTGTTCAACAGATGCAGCCAAAACATGGGCCTTCTTAGAACGACCTCTCTTCTTATTAGAGGGCCCCTTGCTATTAGTATTTACCAAAGTCGTAACCTAAAAGTTTCATTTTTAAAAATTAAACTACAGTCAGTTAAAATGAAAATAACAGACTAACATCTTTTAAAATAGCAAAAATAAATTATTCATAACATCACATTTATGACATTCCATCAAGCACTAACAAATAACACACAACTCTCTCCATGTTTAAAACATACAGTAATGATACTCTAGTATCTCAAATAATTTAGCTCTTATGTATAAGAAATATAATATCTTAATTCCTCAAATATGAATATTAGATTTTCGTTATCTTATAAATTAAAAACTGATTAGAAACAAGTTAGATATCTCTACTCTGTCATTAAGAAGTTGCAGGGGGTCAAGAGGAGTAGAATAGGGTAAGTGGGGATAAATGGTGATGAAAAGAAACTTAATTTAGGGTGGTGAACACACAATATAATATACAGATGATATAGAATTGCATACTTGAAACTTGTATAATCATATTAATCAATGTCACCCCAACAAATTCAATTTTTTTAAGAGTTCCAGAAAGAGGTCAACACTAAATTCAGTTTTAAGTGAAGATCACATTTTTCCCATTTTCAACCTGTGTAAAATGTTTTAAGATAACTTACTTCTGAAATCTTTTTACTGTTTTTTCACACAAATATCAGCAATTAATTAGTGAAGACCCTTAAGAAAGGAAGGAACAACTGCCCAAAGTAGCCTATCACAATGGTGTTTTGAGTCCAAGAACAGTAACCATCATCCTATCCTATATCCTATATAACACAGAGGTGATATGCAAATTGACCCGCACTCCATCACGCCATCACAAAATGGCTGCGCCCACAGTGGAGGCAGGGTTCCCATAATGAGCCGTAACAAGCAATCAGCAGACACCTGAGGCTGCGTGGCGCCGGGGCGGGGGACCTGAGGCTGCAACCCCGCCTCGGGGCTGAACCGGGGGACCTGAGGGTGTGCTCCCCGCCCGGCGCCAGGTCAGGGGACTTGAGCCTATGCCTCCCGCCCAGCGGGGCTTGACAGGTCCCTGAGGCTGCACCCCACCACCTGACGGGGCTTAATGGGGGAGGCGCTGGCCGGGGCTGGATCTCGTCCAATGGTGGTGGGGGTCGGCCAGGTCTGAGTCTCGAGTGATTTCAAGGTGCACGCGGGTGGGTAGGGACTTGACTCTGGGTCCCGTGGCGTGCCCCAGACTCTTGACAGGAGGAAGATTTTCATATACATTTTACTAATTTTCTTTCATCTTTGACACTTCTATTATAGAGAAAGGGCAAGTAGCAATATTAAAATATTTCCTCTAGCCCTAGCCGGTTTGGCTCAGTGGATAGAGCATCAGCCTGTGGACTGAAGGGTCCCAGGTTCGATTCCGGTCAAGGGCACTTGCCAGGTTGCGGGCTCGATCCCCAGTAGGGGGCATGCAGGAGGCAGCCGAGCCATGATTCTCTTTCATCATGGATGTTTCTATCTCTCTTTCCCCTTCTGCCTTCCTCTCTGAGATCAATAAAAATATTTTTTAAAAAAATATTTCCTCTAATTAATTTCCTTTTAATGTGCACAAATTCATGCACCGGGCCACTAGTAAATACATATAATACTAGATAATCTATAGGATGAAGATGACTGAATATTTGTTATTAGAGTAATCTGTCACACAAAAGATTTACTAAGAGTTATAGTAGATGGGCTCCAAGAAAGTAAATATACCTGAGTCTGACCACACACTCCTACATATTTTAAAAATTATATATGTGCACATGTATATGTATATATACATATAATACTAGTTTATATTTATCAGTTGAAACAGAATTTTTTAAAAAGATAGCACATGCCACTACATTTTGACTATCTACCTCTCTCTCTCACTCACACTAGTAAACTCTGCCAGAACACTAAAAGTGCATATCTAGTTGCTAACAGTTAATGAAATGCCATCCCATTATGATATTTGTATTTGTAACAAGCACCATCAACCTAAACTCAAACGCTCAAATTAAACCTTTAAACTAAATAACTTTGTTCTATGTTTGTTACTGCTATGGAACCATGTTACAATAACTATGTATGATTTTGATTTCAGATGCTTACCTGTGTAACAAGAGGCTCCAACAGTCTTTCAACTGCCAGAGTCCTGATCTCTAGACTTTTGGGGTCCCATTTGAAGTTTATGTTGCCTGTGTGAACTGCAGTCATTTCTAAAAGAGAAACAAAAAGTCAATGTCAGACAAACATCAAACGCAAACATGAAATATGTAACAAATCTCCTACATAAGGACTTTTATATCATATTTTATATCAAGGAAAGCTACGTTCACCACAAGATGGAAAAAATTCTTACTAGCCTATACATGAGGGCCCAATAACTCTTACAACCTCTTAAGATTTCGAGTTTACAAACATTAGGGGTACCATAAGAAGGTATTCCCAAACATATAGAGCTTTTCCCTTTGGGTTTCTCTGGCACCAAAGCATTTCTTTCAGTATTTCCATGCCAACTTAGAAGCAGCATGAAAAGCTAAAGTGAATGAACCCTAATACAAAAGATTCTCATTTTGAAAAACATTAATCAGTTGCCTCCTACATGCTCCCCAAACAGGGATCAAATCCAAAACCTGGGCATGTGCCCAGACTGGGAATCGAGCCCACTACCTTCTGGTGTAGGGGACAATGTTCAACCAATTTAGCCACATTGGCCAGGGCTATAGTACATTATTATCTAAAATAATACACCTCACTTCGTTTTTTGATAGATTCCTAGAGAACATCTTTTTTTTTTTTTTAATATATTTCTTTATTGATTTCAGAGAGGAAGGAAGAGGGAGAGAGAGATAGAAACATCAATGATAAGAGAATCATGGATTGGCTGCCTCCTACACGCCCTACTGGGGATCGAGCCCGCAACCCAGGCATGTGCCCTTGGCCAGAATCGAACCTGGGACTCTTCAGTCCACAGGCTGATGCTCTATCCACTGAGCCAAACTGGTTAGGGCCCTAGAGAACACCTTGTCTTACTCTATATTAAAACATAAGGTTTAAAAAGGTCTTCTGCCCTCTGCACCTGCAACTATTATCACTCATAGCCGGGAGAAATTCCAAGTCACACTTAGTCAAATATCACTGTATCAGTATTAAGATAAACTTCCATTAGACAGAGGCATTAAGACTAGAGCAAAGACTTCAACAAAAATACCAAGCAGTTAGTGTTTGCTTCTAAAAGTAATGCCTTAAAAATTAAATTTTTAAAAAGATAGGAGAGGTATATAGTTGAGGTAATCACTAATATAAACTTTCCAGACAACACACTGTTGATAGAACTTTAAAACCATAAAAGGATGCATTCTTATGACCCAAAAATTCACTTCTGGAATTTTACTCTAAATGTAATATTAAGGTGCATGTTAAAAACCTACATAGCAAATGATGTTCACAACCACACATTATTGGAAACTACCTAAATTTCAAACAGATCACTGAATAAATCACAACCAACCAATTCAGGAACCATCATAATAACTGAAATCAGGCATGAATTATTGAAGAATGCTAAACTGATTGGGTGAAAGTTTACTGAAAAACTGAATATTTACAATGTATCACGGTAACTCCGAAGAGACTACTGATTTCAAAGGGGGTAAAATATAACTTTAGAGAAACCTGGCAGAACACCTTAATCAAGTGGTCAAAATTAACATCCCTAATAATGGTACAAATTGACATCATGTACCTCCTGATAGGATGCACTCTGTGAAAGGATACATAACTTTCTGTGGTACTATCTACGAAAATAATATAACTTCAATTTCGTCATGAGGAAACATCAAACTCACAGTGAGGGACATGCTATAAAATAACTTCAAAAATGTAGTCTTCAAGATCCACCTAAGGCTGCGCTACAAGAAGGCCTATGGCGGCGAACGAGGCCTGTGCAGCCAAATATGTAACACGCAGCCCTTTCCAGAGAAAAGGCCCCAGATCCCTGGATTAGCGGTAAGCATTTTCTTGAAGGATAGATCCTTTTCAAGCCTAGAGTTCCTGTCATTGTTTCTAGAACTAGAATCCACAAAGCAGGATTAAAATGGTGGCAGAGTAGGAGGATGCTCCCAGGAACAGCTGGAATTACAACTGAAATATGGAAAGGCTGCCCAAACTGGTTTGGCTCAGTGGATAGAGCGTCGGCCTGCAGACTGAAAGGTCCCAGGTTCCATTCCGGCCAAAGGCATGTACCTTGGTTGTGGGCACATCCCTGGTGGGGGGTGTGCAGGAGGCAGCTGATCGATGTTCCTCTCTCATCCATGTTTCTAACTCTCTGTCCCTCTCTCTTCCTCTCTGTAAAAAGTCAATAAAACATATTTTTTTTAAAAAGAAATATGGAAAGGCTTCCTGAATAATCAATGGAAAACTCACAGGAGAGAACCCTGATACCCAAGGACTGAAGGTGGAGACCACACGGAGACTGGTAGGAGGGGTGGAGGCACAAAAGGGCTGGCCGAGCACCCAGACAGCAGCTGAAGTCTCGGAAAGATATTTCAGCTGTGCCACTGAGAACTCTGGGATCTAATCCTGAAGCTGAGCCCCCCCAGCAGAGAGCACCAAACTGAGGAGGGTACCCACCTATCATCTGGCTGTGAAAAGCAGTGGGGTGCTGTCTGCCAGGGAGTGGCAACTGAAAGTTTGAGCACCCTCTTAAAGGGCCAACCCACAAAAATTCCCTGTGGAGGCACCCACCTTGTGCTCTGGCAGAGGAAGGGTGAAGTGGACTAGAGCTTTGAGAGCAGAACCCAGGACTGGGGACTCGGGGGATAGAGCTCAGAAGGCAGACACCCCAAGTTTCCTGTGCTGTCATTCTTTCATACAGCGTGGAGGACATCTTTCCCACACAGACACCTGCCTTGCCTGGGGGGAAGACACACCCTATTGGAAAACACCTTGCCCTGAGACCACTTAAGAGATTAAAGTAACAAGTAGCCTCCAGGCAGGAGCAACTGCCCCACCCTGTTGAAAAAACTCTCACCACACCTGAGGATGATTTCCTGGGGGCAATTCAAGTAGAAATCCTATTAGTCTCTAAGCCAGCGGTTCTCAACTTGTGGGTTTCGACCCCTTTGGGGGTTGAACGACCCTTTCACAGGGGTCACCTAAATACATCCTGCATATCAGATATTTACATTACGATTCATAACAGTAGCAACATTACAGTTACGAAGTAGTAATGAAAATAATTTTATGGTTGGGGTCACCACAACATGAGAAACTGTATTAAAGGGTCGCAGCATTAGGAAGGTTGAGAACCACTGCTCTAGACAGAGGTGGTCTCTGGAGGCTTTGAGTCTTTGTCTGATCCAATTAGTCAGAAACTGCCTTTAACACTGTCCTGCACTAGAGATTGAGAGGTGTAGAGGATTTACCTAAAACTTAAGTCACAAACCCAGACAGACAACAAAATGAGGAAACAAAGAAACAACCCCCAAATGAAAGAACTAATGAATTGTCCAGAAGAAGAGATAAATGAAGCAGAGATTAAAAAAATATTATCTGAAACAGAGTTCAGAGTAATGATGGTAAAGATGCTCAACAGCGTGAAAAAATATATAGTAATATGAAAAAAGAACAATGTGAGATAAAGAATGACATAACACATTGGAAGAAATACACAGCAGATTAGGGCAGTGATCGGCAAACTCATTAGTCAACAGAGCCAAATATCAACAGTACAACAATTGAAATTTCTTTTGAGAGCCAAATTTTTTAAACTTAAACTATATAGTAGGTACATTGTTATTAACTTAATTAGGGTACTCCTAAGGTTTAGGAAGAGCCACACTCAAGGGGCCAAAGAGCCGCAGTTTGCCGACCACAGATTAGGGGAAGGTGAGGATCAAATCAGTGAATTAGAAGATAGAGTTGAAAATATTACTCAATTAGAGAACCGAAAACAAAAAACTACTAAAAAAACAGGAGGACAGCCTGAGAGAGCTGTGGGACAATGTGAAACATAACAATATTAGAATAAGTAGGTGTGACAGAAGAGGCAGAAAGGAAGAAAGGGATAGAGAAGGTATTTGAAGAAATGGTAGAAATGGTAGTAGGAATCCTATTAGTAGAAAACTTCCCTAACCTGGTAAAGGAAAAAGTCACACAAGTTCAGGAGGCACAGAGAACCCCAAACAAGAACAACCCAAACAGATCCACACCCAGTCACATCATAATTAAAATTAAAGACAAAGAGAGAATCTTAAAGGCAGCAAGAGAAAAGAAAACTGTTACCTACAAAGGAGTTCCCATAAGGCTGACACCTGATTTCTCATCAGAAACTCTACAAGCCAGAAGGGAATGGCATAAAGTACTCAAGGTAATGGAAAGCAAGGATCTGGGACAAGATTATTATTCAAAATAGACTGTCAAATAAAGAGCTTCCCAGACAAAAAAAAAAAGGCTAAAGGAGTTCATCACCACCAAGCCAGCATTACAAAAAATGCTAAAGGGACTGCTGTAAGGGATTGCTCAGAAGAAGAAACAGAGAGAAACCTAGCCATACAGAATTAAAATGGCTATAAATAAGTACCTCTTGATAATAACCCTAAATAAATGGGTTAAATGCTCCAATCAAAAGGTGTAGGGTACCTGAATGAATACAAAAACATGACCCAATTATATGCTGTCTACAAGAGACGCACCTCAAAACAAGACACACACAGGATGAAAGTGAAGGGATGAAAAATATTTTCCATGCAAATGGAAAAGAAAAAAAAGCTGAAGTAGCAATACTCATATCCAACAAAATAGACTTGAAAAGCATCATGCTAAGCAAAATAAGCAAGTCGGAGAAAGATAAATATCATATGATCTCACTCATTTGTGGAATATAATGAACAACATAAATTGATGAACAAAAATAGAGCCACAGGGGGGAAAATACTCTAGAATATAATAGAAGTAATCCTGTTTTTTTGCAGATTTTTAATATTTCCTACAACTTTTGTGATATCATACTATGTTAGTGCAGATTTGGTAACGTTATCATATTTTAAATCCTTTTATTCTTGAAATATTAATGTCTATTGCATTTAATATTATATGTAAGATCATTTTTCTTGAATAATTGGTGTTTATTGCATGTAACATTATATTTAAAATCGTTTTTCTTGAAATATTAAGGTTTGTTACATGTAATATTATATTTAAAATCGTTTTTCTTGAAATAAAAACTTAAAAAAAACCACTAAGCAAACAAAAAAACATGTAGTCTTCAAAATGACAAGGTAAGAAAAACAAAGATAAATTGAAAAATTCTTCCAGATTAAAGGAGGCTAAAAAGACATGATAACTAAATGCTATAATTCTGGACTCAAATTGTACTAGAAGAAAAAAATATTGAGACAATTGATAAAATTTGAAAATGGATTATGAATTAGATAATAGCATTATATCAATGTTAAATTTTCAGTTTTTTATCATTATATTGTAGTTATGTCCTTGTATCATATAATGGGCATGATGTCTGCAATGTTCATATATTGCAGAAAAAAATAATTAAATCCTATATAAAAGGCTAATATGCAAATCAACCTAACAGGGGAACCACCGGTCACTATGATGTGCACTGACCACCAGGGGAGCACCGCTCAGCCAGAAACCAGGACATCCCCTGAGGGTTCCCGGATTGCAAGAAGGCACAGGCCGGGCTGAGTGACCACCCCCCGTCCCCTGTTGAGTGCACAAATTTCATGCACTGAGCCTCTAATATAAATATATATACAGAGAGAAATGGAAAATAGGACAGAGAGTTAGATGGAGAAGGGAGTGAGAGAGGAAGGACGGGAGGGGAAGGAAAAGGAGGGAAATGGGAAAAATGGGACAGGAAGGGAGAAGGGATGGAGAGAATGAAAGGGGCAGGAGGAGAGAAGAAGGGAGGAGGAATAGAGAGGAAGGGGAAAGCGAAGAAGGTAAAAGGAGAAGGAGAACAGAGGAAGAGAAGAGAGAGATGTCTTCAAATGTGGCTAGTGTGGCTGAGGAATTGATTTTTAAATTTTATTTAATTTTAATTAATATTAAAATCTGTTTTTAAATGATGACCAGAAAAAAAGATTATAAAATGATGACTAGGACAAGACAGAAAAGCACATGTCTGTGACTAGCCCACTCTTAACAACTTTAATATAAAAATATCTGTATAGCCCTAGCTGGTTTGGCTCAGTGGATAGAGAATTGGCCTGCAGACTGAAGGGTCCCAGGTTTGATTCTGGTCATGGGCACATGCCTGGGTTACGGGCTCGATCCCCAGTAGGGGGTGTGCAGGAGGCAGCCAATTGATGATTCTCTCTCATCACTGATGTTTCTCTCTCTTTCCCTCTCTCTCTCTCCTCTCTGAAATCAATAAAATATGTTTTTAAAAAAATTTGTATATCATCTGCCATAAATGCATGCCTGAGTGACAATGAATAGCTGGACCCCATTAGATATTGCTGAAAATATCAGCACAGGTATCATTTAATATTTCACCAAGACTTATCTAAGCACCAAAAAATTCTAGAATAATTGGAGACGAAGTGCCAAAAGGAATTTGGATTTTGGATTTGCTTAATCTGGTAATACAGAATGCCAGTTTCCAGGGAATTTGTTTCATTACAAGTGGGCAAATATGCTCTCTACACTGATATGTCAGGCCTACACTTTGGTTTTTAAAGGTTATTTTTTCACTAATCTGATGAGCCCAAATCAGTAAACTTTAGAAGATGCAGTGCTCTAGATTGCTAAAGGGCTAATAACAGTTCAAGCAAATGTCATCAAATGTCACAGATAAGACATTTTAGAAAGAATGATTTATCCCATGGATTCTGCACTCCTGTATCCTAGCATTCCACAGTCACTGCATCAACTAACACAAATATAACAGAAAACTCCTCAAGGGTTGTAGGAGGGAGCCAAGAAATAAATGAAGCCAGCTGAAGTGGTCATGTGGTCACATTTGTTTTAATTCTTAAGCAAGTACAGCAAACAATTCGTGTTCCCAAAGAAATAAACTCTTCCTATTTTTTTTTCTTCTTCTTGAAATAAAAAGCCTTCTTCAAAAGCAGGAGCCCAGGGAAGGACAGTTAGCTAAACCCCAGCTTGGGTCAAAGCCCTAGGTCTGAGGACTCTGTAACTTCTGAAAACCAGCAAATCAAGCAGCGTACACACGCATTCCTATTGCTTTAGAACCGAAGCTCAGGCCCTTTTCCTACATGAGCAAAACTGAGAGCCAAACCCCCGCCAGTGTGGTGCAGTTGGTTGAGAGACATCCCATGCACCAAGAGGTTGCCGGTTCTGTTTAGCACACATGCCCAGGTTTCAGGCTCGATCTCCAATAGGGGGCATGCAGGAGGCAGCTGATCTATGTTTTTCTCTCATGATGTTCCTCTCTCTCCCTCCCACTCCTCTCTAAAAATCAATAAGCTTATTTTTTAAAAAAAATTTAAAAACTGAGAACCAAGATGAGCATTCTGGTCTGAGAAATAGGGCCTCAGGCTTAGGGAAGCTGTGGAGCAGAAGGAACGCTGTTTGGAGATACCTGGAAGGAGGAAAGGAGGAAGAAGCTGCCCAAGGTGAGCATGCAAAGAATGGGCCAGCCCCATCAGGGGAAAAGGCTTCTGATACTTAAAGAACAAGACTCCCTTAAGATTTGTACAGCCCTGGCCGGTTTTTCTCAGTGGTCAGAGCGTCAGCCTGTAAACTGAGGGTCGTGGGTTTGATTCCCAGTCAAGGGCAAGTACCTTGGTAGCAAGTTCCAGAGCCCTGGTACGGGTGCTTGCGGAAGGCAACCAATCAATCCATGTGTCTCTCTCACATCAATGTTTCTCTCTCTTTCTTTCCCCCCCTCCTCCCTCCCTTCCACTCTCCCCAGAAATCAATGGAAAAAAATATACTCAAGTGAAGATTAAAAAAAATATTTGGACAGCCTGGCCAACATGGCTCAGTGGTTAAGCATCAACCTTATGCACCAAGAAGTCGCTGGTTTGATTCCCGGTCAGGGCACATGCCCGGATTGCGGGCTCAATCTCCTGTGGGGGGCGTGCAGGAGGCAACCAATCAATGATTCTCTCTCATCACTGATATTCCCATCTCTCTCTCCCTCTCCCTTCCTCTCTGAAACCAATAAAAATATATTAAAGAAAAAAAAAGATTTGTACAGATGTTGATAATTTAAAATGTTCTCATTTTTTAAAAAGCCTGCTTTGTCTTCTCTTTTCCAAATTTTGACACTTTAGGGTAAAAAATAATTTCACTTTCTTCTTAACTCTAACCAAGGCAAAGTGTAAGCACAATAATGAATTGCCAATGACATGTGAGCCTGAGGAGACTGTTAGGAGGGCCAGGACTGATTAATCAGGAAAACTTGCCCAGCTGCCCATCAGCTCCAATCTTTATGATGTAGATCTAGGGTTAGCAAGTCGTCCAATTTTTCAAGAGATCCAGAGATTCAGGTTTTTATGTGAAATCTTCCAACTTTAACATTAGCAACTAGTTCAAAAAAATTTTACCATTGTGTGGAACAAGCAAACGTGTCTGAAAACTAGGTTTGCCCTGTTTGTCAATACTTTGCAACCACTGAACAAGATTCTCCCCTAAAATCCCTTCCATTTCTACATTCCAGAATTCCACATTCCCTTAAGTAATTAATATCTCTGAGAAGTCTCTAGCCTCCCCATAAAAATTCAACAGAGGCAGACTCCCACTAAAGGTGTTAGGCAAAGGACTCAATCATTCACTAACATCGAGAAATTTGAAATATACTGACACCTGAAAACTGGAAACCCATTCAGTGTGTTTTCAAGTCTTTCAATTACCATCATGGAAGTAGACTGCCTTGTACGGCATCTTTAATCAAAGGCCCTGCCAAGAATGATACTGAACATTATTAAACTACAGAACCAAGTTATGCTTTTGGTGACCCCAACCCTAAAAGGATTCCAAAAAGTAGTGGAGTATTTAAAATCTAATGAGAATATGTTCTCTGGAAAGAACATAGCTTCTGGTACCAGCTTTGCCATTAACTTATTATCTGATCTTGGGCAATCACTTCACCTCTCTGGGTCCTCAGTTTTCTCATCTATAAAATGAAAGGGGTTGAATTCCAAGCTCTAAACCCTTCCAGCCCTGAAATTCTAGTATTCCTTTCATTTATATTATCTCTCCATAGCCTCTATATTGTTTTATTGAGTGTAATTTTCCCCAGGTTTCGCCTGTGGTCTTCCTAGCTAGATTTTAAGTTTAAGGAGGATAACTATGCTTATGTTTCTTTATATCCCTTAAGTTGCTGGCAAATAAAGGTGTTTTATGCAGAACAGACACAGTATTGGTTTAACTGAATTAATGCAACCTGATTTTAAAATATTTACAAGCCTACCAAAGACAAAGCTCCTGCCTTAATCTTAGTCATATCTTCTGCTTCTCTACAATTAATGATATTGTTTAGAGTAGCTAAACAAATAAGTTTCAAACTCTTGGCAGTTTCTAAGTTTTCCAATTAACTTACAGAGCACTCCTTCACGAGATCTATTACAAAACCTACTAAAGCTAGCCAACCTTAATGAATTACAACAACCTTAGGTTTTTACAGGAGAAATCATGCTTAGTGGAATTAAATAAAAAGTTAAACTGTATATAGTCTTAATTACCTTATAAAGAGCAATCCCGGCTATAAAGCAAAAGTTAACTATAAATTCAGAAAGGGGCAGAGATGAAGGAGTTTGACCAGCAATCTTTATGACAGAGAAATGAAGAAGCAAGCAGAAAATAAAAGCATAGCTCCATCAGAACTAAGGAAGCTGATTGTTGGCAAACTGCCTCGTTAGTGCAAAGAGCTACACACCTACTTCAAAGACTTTAAATGTTCATTTACATTTAAAATGTACGATCTCAGACAACTCTTGTAGCAATATTTTTGCCAATATATCTCCTCAGGCAAGGGAAACAAAAGGAAAAAATAAACAAATGGGACTACATCAAACTAAAAAGCTTCTGCACAGCAAAAGAATCATCGACAAAATGAAAAGGGAATCCACTGAATGGGACAACATGTTTATCAATGATATATCTGAAAAGGGGTTAATTTCCAACATGTATAAAGAATTTGTACTACTCAACACCAGGAGACAGACAATCCAATTTAAAAACAGGCAAAGGACCTGAATAGACAAATGGCAACAGACATATGAAAAAATGCTCACGTCACTAATCATCAGAGAGATGCCAATTAAAACCACAAGATATTACCTCACATCTGCCAGGATGGCTACCATCAATAAACCAACAAACAACAGGTGCTAGCGAGGATGTGGAGAATGTGCACTGTGGATGGGAATGAAGACTGGTACAGTCGCTGTGGAAAAGAGTATGGAGTTTTCTCAAAAAATTAAATATGGAACTGCTTAACCCATCGGTTCCATTTCTGGGAATATATCTAAAGAAATCCGAAACTCTAATTCAAGAGAATATATGTACCACTAAGTGCATTGCAGCGTTACTTTTTTAAAATATATTTTATTGATTTTCTACAAAGAGGAAGGAAGAGGGAAAGAGAGTTAGAAACATCGATGAGAGAGAAACATCGATCAGCTGCCTCCTGCACACTCCCCACTGGGGATGGATGTGTCCTCAACCAACGTACATGCCCTTGACCGGAATTGAACCTGGGACCCTTGAGTCCACAGGCTGATACTCTATCCACTAAGCCAAACAGGTTAGGGCATTGCAGCGTTATTTACAATAGCCAAGATCTGGAAACAGCTCAAGTGCCCATCAGTAAATGAGTGGATAAAAAAAGATATGGTACATTTAGAAAATGGAATACTATGTGGCCATAAAAAAAGAAGGAAATCCTACCCTTTGCAACAACATGGATGGACCTGGAGATTATTCTGCTAAGTGAGATATGCCAATCAGAAAATATGCTGGAGAACCAAGATGGCGGCATAGATTAACGCCGGAGTTTGCTGCTTTGAACAACTACTTCAAAAGTGAAACCAAAAAACGGAAGGGACATCACCCAGAACCATAGGAATGCTGGCTGAGTGGAAGTCCTACAACTAGGAGGAAAGAGAAACGCACACGGACACTCAGAGGAGGCGCAGTGCTGAAGTCAAAATCTGAGGTGCGGAGTGCGCGGAGCGGGCTGGCGGCGGAGGGCGCGGTTGTTGTTTTCAATCAGGATGGAGTCGCAGACTCTGAGCACCAGATCCAGGCAAGTCTTTAGGGACCCAGACTCAAACGGGAGAAGCGGGACTGTCTGGCTTCGGTCAGAGCGAGTGCAGCTTTCTCTCCCAGCTTTGCAGCGGGTGCTGGGACTCAGAGAGGCAGAGCCCCTGGGGACAGGACTGAGAGCCACCATAACTGCTCTCTCCGGCCCACCCTGTTGATCCTGTGCGACCCGCCCTACCCAAGCCCTGCACAGAGGCATTTGCCGGATAGCCTCAGGCAAAGGCTAGATTAGCACCTCCCTAGAGGACAGAAGTTCTCTCACTGCTGACACAGCTGATTCTCATAGCCACTTGGCCTGGAGGTCAAACCCTCCCTGGAATTAGCTACAACAATCAAGATTTAACTATAAGACTGCGAACAAAGACCACTAGGGGGTGCACCAAGGAGGCATAACAAAATGCGGAGACAAAGAAACAGGACAAAATTGTCAATGGAAGATATAGAGTTCAGAACCACACTTTAAGGTCTCTCAAGAACTGTTTAGAAGCTGCCGATAAACTTAATGAGATCTACACGAAAACTAATAAGACCCTCGATCTTATATTGGGGAACCAACTAGAAATTAAGCATACACGGACTGAAATAACGAATATTATACAGACGCCCGACAGCAGACCAGAGGAGCGCAAGAATCAAGTCAATGATTTGAAATGCAAGGAAGCAAAAAACATCCAACTGGAAAAGCAAAATGAAAAAAGAATCCAAAAATGCGAGGATAGTGTAAGGAGCCTCTGGGACAGCTTCAAGCGTACCAACATCAGAATTATAGGGGTGCCAGAAGATGAGAGAGAGCAAGATATTGAAAACCTATTTGAAGAAATAATGACAGAAAACTTCCCCCACCTGGTGAAAGAAATGGACTTACAGGTCCAAGAAGCGCAGAGAACCCCAAACAAAAGGAATCCAAAGAGGACCACACCAAGACACATCATCATTAAAATGCCAAGAGCAAAAGATAAAGAGAGAATCTTAAAAACAGCAAGAGAAAGAAACTCAGTTACCTACAAGGGAATACCCATACGACTGTCAGCTGATTTCTCAACAGAAACTTTGCAGGCCAGAAGGGAGTGGCAAGAAATATTCAAAGTGATGAATACCAAGAACCTACAACCAAGATTACTTTATCCAGCAAAGCTATCATTCAGAATTGAAGGTCAGATAAAGAGCTTCACAGATAAGGAAAAGCTAAAGGAGTTCATCACCACCAAACCAGGATTATATGAAATGCTGAAAGGTATCCTTTAAGAAGAGGAAGAGGAAGAAAAAGGTAAAGATACAAATTATGAACAACAAATATGCATCTATCAACAAGTGAATCTAAGAATCAAGTGAATAAATAATCTGATGAACAGAATGAACTGTTGATTATAATAGAATCAGGGACATAGAAAGGGAATGGACTGACTATTCTTGGGGGGGGAAAGGGGTGTGGGAGATGTGGGAAGAGACTGGACAAAAATCGTGCACCTATGGATGAGGACAGTGGGTGGGGAGTGAGGGCGGAGGGTGGGGCGGGAACTGGGAGGAGGGGAGTTATGGGGGGGGAAAAAGAGGAACAAATGTAATAATCTGAACAATAAAGATTTAATTAAAAAAAAAGAAAATATGCTATATGATCTCACATGTGAACTCTAACAAAATAAACTGACACAAAATACAGAGGCATGGATAAATGGAATAGACTGACAGCTGTCAGAGGGGAGGGGGGCTTTCAGGGGCTGGATGAAAGAAGGTGAAGGGATAAACCAAAAAACATACATACATAACACAGACCACAGTATGGAAATAGCCAGAGAGAAAGATGGGGGGGGGGGGGGGAGGTGGACAAAGGAAAGAAAATGGAGATGGAAAGAGACTGCTTGGGGCAATGGACACTCGATACAGTGTATAGATGATGTTTTATTGAGTTGTATACTTAAAATCTGTTTGATTTTGCAAACCAATGTCACCCCAATAAATTCAGTTAAAACAATAAAGACAAATTGTTTAAAAAAAAATATAGCACGGGGGGGGGGATGTTGGGGGTTAATGGGGGGGATGAGGACACATTTGTATACCTTAACTAATAAAACATTTTTTTTTTAATTTAAAAAAAAATAGCACATAATCATAGTAAAATGTTTCCCATTTACTGCAGAGTGACTGAATTCAGCATTTATATGTGGTCAACCCATCATATACAAACACGTTTTATACTAGGCACTTATATGGCACATAGACGCTGTCACACTCCGTCCAGTTATACAAATCTATGAGAAAAACAACACTTGGCTAGATCTTTATTATTTTTAAAGATTATGATTATAATTATTTTTAAACATAATTATATTTAATCATAATAAAACATTTAATCACTCTCATTTTATTCTTTATTTTCTTGAGGCAATGGGACACAAAATTTATCAAAAATACTAAGCAAAAGGCAAAATGTAAACCTTTAAAAACTCAACCATTTAGCCACTCAATCACCAAATATTTGAGTGCCTTCTCCCTACAGGCACTATTCCAGATAGCACAGAACAAGGCTACAAACTCCGCCTCCATGAAAAATACAAGGTAGTAATGGCATAAATAAGACAGGTATCACTCCTAGGAAAAACATTTTTAAGAGGGCAATGGTAATGAAATTACGTAGGGTCCCTTCAAGGGCCTTTCTTTCCTGATAACATTTGGAAGTCAAGGAAGAGGCAATCAAGTGAGTATCTAGGGCAGCCGTGGGCAAACTACGGCCTGCAGGCAGAATCCAGCCAGTTTGAAATGAATAAAACTAAAAAAAAAAAAAAAAAGACCGTACCCTTTTATGTAATGATGTTTACTTTGAATTTCTATTAGTTCACACAAACACTCCATCCAATGCTTTTGTTCCGGCCCTCCAGTCCAGTTTAAGAACCCATTGTGGCCCTCGAGTCAAAAAGTTTGCCCACCCCTGATCTAGGGGGAAGAGCACTGCAGACAGAAATAACAGACAAGGCAGCATCTCCTAAAACTTAGGGAAAAAAAACAATGTGGCTAGAGCATAGAACAAGAAGAGGTGAGAGATCAAGTGGGGGGAGGGGCCCTCCAGAGTTACTGAAGTGACTATTTGCATTAAGAACTGGATTTCTATGTTATTTACTTAGCTTTCACCCCATATGATTTAGACCATTAACAATGGAAGTGTTTAACAGAAAGCTACAGTAAACTCTAACAGACAACTGATTATGGAAACACAGGAGGTCTCTGTTTCCATAAGAAACTGGACGCTTCTGTTCTGAAAAGAAAAAGATGAAATCAGCATCTGGACTGGAGGCACAAAAGAAAAAGAGAGACAAAAGGAAAGAGAGGTTGTGTTGTAGAACAATGGGACTACAAGGCAGAGAAACTTTACACAGCTGAGGAGAACCCCACAGGAAGAAGAGGACTATAATTTCCTTGGAGAGCCAGGAGAAAAGATGCCTGCACTTGACTAGAGTCTAGGAAGTTAACCAGACTGAGAAAACAAGAAAGAATTGTATTGTAGAATATATACCTTTGATAACCTGTTTTGTCATTCATGAATTGGTAAATAACTGACCAATTATCATGTCCCAGGATCCTGCTAGGTGCTAGGGACACAAAGACTAATTAGAAACCCCTACCAGATCATCACAGCAATTAATGATTAAGTACAAAAGGAACCAGGTGCCTTTACAATGGAGAAATCTGGCAGATGCCACTTAAGCAGTGTTTAAACTTAGCATCACCATCGGGGTACAACCTGCCAACAACTGCAATACCCTGAGAAAGAGTCATCTTCACATAGGTAGTATCCTGCCAAACGTGGAAACAATTAGACATTCAAATGCAGGACATCTATAAAACTAGCCTAAACTCTCCAAAAGTGTTAGTGTATTGAGGGAGGGGGGTTTAAAGGCTGAAAGTCAAAACTAAAGAAACATGACATCTAAATGCAGTATGTGATCTTTTACTGATTCCTGGATTTAAAAAAAAACAACAACTATAAAGGGCATCACTGGGACAACTGGTGGAATTTATATGAATATGGACTGTGCATGAGAGCAATACTTCTGGGAATCTTGTTAAAAGGCATATTCTGATTCAGTAGGTCTAGGGTAGGAAGAGTCTGCATTTCTCACAAGTGTCCCAGGAAAGCTGACATTGGTTCTTAGGCCACTCTTTAAAAGGAACTAAATAATGTTATTCCTAGGCATTACATACTGAAGAACTTAAGGGTGAAGTACCCTGGTATCTACAGTTTGCTTTCAAATGCCTCTGAAAAAAATGTTTATATAGAGGAATTGTGCAAATTTGAAAATGTTAATAATTGGTTAATCTACATGAATTGATAAATTAAGTGTTCATTGTATTATTCTTTCAACTTTTCTGTACATTTAAAGATTCTTTCTTTAAGTTGGGGAAAAATGCTCACAGTCTAGACAGGAAAATAGTTACAATACAACAGAAAGTATCAAGTTATAAATTGCTCCATCAGTGCACAAGAGGAGTGCCCAGGAAAGAATTCCCAACTGGCCAGCAAGTCCTCACTCAGGATCCAATGTACAGATGGAGTTAGGGGGCAGCTGTTTCAGGTTCTGCAAAGGGGCAACAACACTAGAGAACTTTGACACCTTCCAACAACCACAAATGTGAGTGAAAAAAAGATGATGAAGAGTGAGATGGCAGAGGATAAGGCTGAAAGATAAGCCAAGTAGTTAAGAGATTTGGATTTC